>NC_140629.1:26276608-26994108 GCF_057382275.1 Copadichromis virginalis
ATTGTCTTATCAATCATTAGCTTACTATGCAAACATGACAAGTGAAATCTCCCGCAGCAAGCTTAAACATGTGAGAGGTTGATCGCGCAGAGAATCGCTGAGCGTTATGCGAGTGCGTGTGTAAAAGCAGCAGGATATATATTTTAGTTCTGCTGAGCCAAATAAGACAGGTCAGGGTGAAGAAGTGACAGCCAAAGAAAAGCTTACCACAAAACGGAAAAGTTATTACAAAGCAGACTATAATGCAAAAAGAAAGTGCAGCTTCATGGTTTCATGGACAAAAGAATTTCTGTGGCTGCAATATTACGAGCTAAATAATAACCAGGGCTGCACATAAGTGGTCCGCAGGTGCGCATTCGCTGTCAAAATAAAAAACGCGCACAAGATAAGAAGTTGCAACGCGTGTTTGCGTACATAAGATTTTCAGGAGGAGGACAGACATTTGTTTAGAACTCTTAAAGATGTTGAAGAAGCTCCTTTAAGCAATTACTGTGATGTTCCTCCACCTCCAAAGAAATGTCAGAAGGAGTCCGAACCACAAAAGAAGCACGTATTCTCGGAAAAGTAGTTGCAGGAGGTGAGCTGGCTTCAAACAAATGATGAACGCACAGAGATGTGGTGCGGAATGTGCCGTGAAAATTTAATAAATGACAAATTAAAAAGGCATGAACATTTTTTTTGTATCGAAAAAATATCGAACCGTGACACCAAAGTATCGAACCGAACCGTGAATTTTGTGTATCGTTGCACCCCTAATATATATATATATATATATATATATATATATATATATATATATATATATATATATATATATATCAGGGCTCTAGACTAACTTTTTGCCATGGGCGTACCGGTACGCCTAACTTTTTAAAGTTAGGCGTACCGGCACAAAAGTTAGGCACACACAAATTTTATAATAATTTATATAATATAATGTGTTTTTCTGGATACACTGTGCTTTTTCAGCATTCAAAGATTGATGACACCGTGTCAGAGCACTGGCTATGAATTTCAGAAGGATCAGGCCTTAACTTAACAGAAAGATTAGCAATAGTTCTTTTCCTATTACAGCTACAACCACTTCTGTCATGCCTAGGCTGCTCACTAGGGCTGGGTATCATCACTGATTTCTATAATCCATTCGATTCCGGTTTTCAAAGTCCCGATTCGATTCAACTTAGCCGCAGACAGTCAGAAATATTATAATTCTGATCATTTATCAGTACTGACTTGATCAGAATTATGAACATCACAGCAGATGCCTTTGTGTGAAAGTAACTGAGAATAAAACAGAAAAACATGAAGGAGATTTTCCTGGTCTGGCTTTTTATAGCAGATAACCTTAAAAATATTCTACAATGTTCTGCATATAAAGTTTAAATTTCTTCAGTATTGAACAACAGAAAAAATAGGCTTTCTTGTCTGAGGTCATTTAAGTGAAAAAAAGAAAAGAAAAAGACAGCAGCCGACAGCGCTGTAAACAACGGTAGACTGGTGGGTAATAAGCGAATGAATAATACAGAAAACAGAGATTGGAGACGGGAAACTGTTCTTGAAATACAGAGAGAGATAGAGAGAGAGCTAGCTGTGCATGAAGTGTGATTTTAATAGTCGTGGAAGCAAAACAGCAATCAGACGCATCAGAATCGCTCTACGGGCCGTCGGGTGAGAAAGTCGAGAAAGACAAAGCTGATTGTGATGCGTCGGTCCGTATATATATATATATATATATATATATATATATATATATATATATATATATATATATATATATATATATATATACACGCACTGTCCCAGCATAAATGTGTGTGCGCTATTGCATAACCCAAGTCACTGCTTTGGGAACTGTTGGTCCCTGTTCTGCACAATGCTGGTGAGCTGTCATGACTCATCACGGAGAAACTGGAGGAGAGAGGAAAAAAATAAAGCGAGTGTAAAAGCAGAAACAAATAAATACAAGAGAGATAGTGACAGCGAAAGAGGAACAGAAAGCAGAGGTATGGCGCAGGGTTGAAGCAGCAATAAATGCCAGCATCTTTAATATATATATATATATATATACACACACACACACACAAAATTGTACTATGTAAAAAGTGTACCAGTGACAGATCTAGGTAAGACCGATGAGCTATACATGAAATGCAGCGGTAACGCAGGGCACGGAAGCCTTGAAACAACCTAAGGCTAGCACAATTACATGTTGTTGGCATAAAGTACTGGAACAGTATTAACGTATCATCATCGGTGACCTCTGCTTGTAAGCAGAACAATGTATTTTCCATCTACAAAACATCATATTTGAATCAGGCCTTTTCCATTACATTAGCGGTCTGCGTCTATAACTGGGCATCGGGGGGGGGGAAAGGGCTGGATTACACAACGGAACAAGTGCGTATCGATTGCATGATGTACTGACATTTAGCAAAGTACTTTTCTTTGGTTTGCTGCAAATCGATTGTCCAGAGAGCCCAAGCTGAACAACCTCTGCGGTCTAGTCATAGAGCTGGCCCAACAGCATGGCCTGCCAGCAGCATAACTGCTCCAGGTGTTTGCAAACCAACACTCCTTTGACTCTTGACGCTCTAAATAACCCTCAAGAAATGTAAGGCGAAATTTATAACAGTGGAATCAATACTGTGTTAATCAGTAATGCCTAATAAACATGCTGTGACATTCAATTAACAAATTAAAAGGAGAATTATATCAATACAAGCCCACAGATCTGGCAGTTTAGCAACTCAATCAAGGCATCTGTATGAAAAAATTCCACCTATTTTACATTCAAATATCAGAGCAAATCTCTCTAGAGGTTGACAGAAAACTGGGCCTGGTGTGCATTGCTCCTCTGAGGTAAGCCAACTGTCCATCACTCTGAGTGTCACCCTGGAAATGCCTTGCCCCTCCCCCCTTGCCATTCAAAGATGGTTATGCAGTGGCATTTCAGCAAAGGTTAACTCATTCCCCCTTCAAATCAGATATTTGTAATTAGATTCCTACATCTAATGGGGACACGGAGGTTTCAAGGGCCGTTTAAAAAATGTGAAGAATGTTTAAGTAGCCACAAAAATCACTCACTTGTGCAATGGAGAGGTTTTACAACTCTTTGATTCTTAAGTCAGACCAACAGACTGAAGGGAGGGGCTTAATTTATTAGGAAAATATGCAGTGTTACAACAAAGCAGCAGCTGTGGTTAGTGACGCAGAACGTGTGCTGTGCAAACTCAATCAAATAGCTCACTTTCACAGTGATGAAAACTAGACTGCATACGTTTAGGTAACTAAGAATTGAAAACACATCAAATTCAGGCCTATAATGAAAGTGAGTGAAAGATGACTAACAGCACAAATCTGCCACAGTAAAGATTATCCTTCAATTTAAGCTTGTGCCAATATTATGACTGCATTTGCTCGGCAAAACAGTTTAAGTACAATGTGACGAGACTAACAAACAAACAAAAAAAATGTTCCTTAGCAAACAAAAAAAATGGATTAAGATAAATTTGACAGGTGCCTAATGTGCCTAATTACACAACAAAAATATCTATACATAAGTGAGAGTTAGACTCTAACACTGTGTCAATCTACCACACACAGATAGTTAATCCATGGATGTTCTCATCAAATGGTAAATGGCCTGCATTTGTATAGCGCTTTTCTAGTCCCTAAGGACCCCAAAGCGCTTCACACTACATTCAGTCATTCACCCATTCACACACACACAGGCGATGGCAAGCTACATTGTAGCCACAGCTGCCCTGGGGCGCACTGACAGAGGCGAGGCTGCCGGACACTGGCGCCACCGGGCCCTCTGACCACCACCAGTAGGCAAACATGGGGTTAGTATCTTGCCCAAGGATATTTGGCATGCAGTCAGGAGGCAGCCTGGGATCGAACCACCAACCTTCTGATTAGTGGCTGACCTGCTCTGCCACCTGAGCTACAGCCACCCCAATACAAACTATGAGTTTAACAAAGCTCAGGCCTAACATCTGAAGAGTCACACTTGAGCAAACATGACTGAAATAAATAATTCAAAGCGAAGATTCAAAGCGAACAGACACGAGGCGAAATCTGCCTCAATTAATAAGTCGTCTCAATGAGACGGTGGGCCAGACAGCGCGGTTAAAGGCTTCACGAACATCCCGTTCGAAACCACCATTGTAAATGGTTAGGTCTATTTTGAATTCTTCGCAAGGCTGTTCTCTGAGAGCAGGTACAGATGGGATCGTGCTGAAATATCAGCGGTCCATTACCAAAGGCAATCCTCGCTACAACACCATCTGGTGAGGATGGCTCTCACTAACAGTTGGTGCAATCAACTACGCTCTTCTCTCTGATACCTTCATTATCCAACTACTTACAGAAGTAAATGTTACTGCTTTAAAGTGCCAATAGTGGAATAAAAGTTAACATGCTTATTGTAATTTATTACAGAAAACCTGCTAAGAAACCACATTTAAAGAAGCTTTAAAGAACAAAGAGCACACAACTGCTTAAATACAGAGCACTACACTAGGTATGGCTGTGTGATTATTTACCTGTAATTGCCCACTGACTGCTACATGAAGATATAGGATATTTTTGAAAATTATTAGAAAATTCTCTGGATAGTTTTTCTGTGACTTGTGCCGTGGAGTCACGCAGTATGTCCAAAATGACAAGTCTCTTAAGCCCTAAACTGTCATGCGTATGTAAATGTCCATGTGCAGCCTACAGATCACAGTACTTTCTAAGTGTTGTGTCATCTGGCGGCATTGCGCTTTTGATCTGTTGCCATCAGAGAATAAATGCTGCACTGCACATTTCAAGGACAGCTTTGTACCAGGGACATCAAATTAAGATCACCCACTCACCCCACAGGGGTAAGTACATTTTGGAGGCTGGTGACTGTGGGAGCAAATAAAATTTCACTGCTCTACAGTCAGATGACTGTTTTGTATCCACTTTAAAATGCAAGGGTGCATTGTTGCTCCTACCGCTCACTGCTACGGATCAGACAGTTTGAATTTAAGGTATGCTCTTTATGCAGTTTTGTCAGGATTAGATGCTGAAATTGTGTACATTATAAAAATGCTTGATGCCACAGTTTACGTTTGTTTTACACATAATATTAGCAATAGCAACAAATACTTTGTTTAGTTTAATAGTAATATGTGCCTGTTTTTATCCTACTAGAACAAGTCTTCTTTAAACGGAGAATATAGAGAGTAAATCTAGCATATAGAGAATAAAAAGTCCTCTGTGGGATATATGAAGCTGTCTAAAGCTCCTGTCGAGCATGCACTCAGATGACATTCAAACACATTTCATGCCTGAGTGACCATAATAGTCACTTTGCCTTAAAAAGTAGCAATGGCAATCTCACTAGATTGGACATTTAACATTTACATATCACTTTCAATATGAAACAAGACTGAGCAGTGCACAACTGCATTAATGGATAAGCAAGAGCATGATTCCAACTGTACATGCGTCTGTCTGACTTTCTCAACTCACTATGAAAAATAGTGGCGTTGGAGAGGGCTCTAAATGCCAATGTACATAACAAAAATCGAACTCGCCCACTTTGTCTGCCTTTCTTTTAGTGTTTAAATATTAACACAAAGCCAACTGCTAAGTTGGGGAAAACCAGCCCAAAGAGCACTTAAAAAAAAATGTTGTGGTCACAGTGATTTAACTGGAGAAATGAGTACCTGACCCCTCCTCACTGCTTTTGTTACACGGGAAAACCAAGTGTTAGATGCTTGGCTTGGGTCTGCATGGTGTCATTTTTAACATGACTTCTCTGTCGGGACTCTTCTGAAAACCTATGCCACAACCTGATGTGTACATCTCTAGAAATGCGATGCGTCGACAGAGCTGGCAAATTTTGCTCTGTTGGATATCGTCGATTCCTCCTGTGTATTTCCGGCTACTTTTTAACAACGTTTTTTGAGTGGATGGTTGAAAGAATAATAAGGAATAGTGCAGACGCTGGAACCACTCGTGTGGGTAAGTCAGCCGTTAGTGAAAGTGTATCTTTTGAAATGCGTTGGTTATAGCAGTAAGTCACAACTTTTACTTCAAATGTCAATATTCTTGGTTTTTGGTTTATGGGCCACTTATTCAAGTGGACAAGTCAGCAACTATAGGCAACTAAAGAAATTTGCTAGCAATCAGAGCAATCACAAGAAACAAGTTGGAGATAAAATATTTTTCCCTAGCAACTGTAGGGGAGTGGGGGAGTCGCTAGTCTGTAGTACTGTGTGACTGAGGCCTAACTGCTTGCTGCACAAGTCTATAGAAAATGTTAAAATTAATTAAATACTTAATTAAATTTTAAAATAAATAATCCAGCGTTATTACTGATTTTAATAAACTGTGAGTGAGATTACTGTCTTACAAAGAAATATAAACTTTCAGTAACATGTTACTTTGTAATTCAAATGAGATACCATGTGTTAGAACATCCTTCTCACAAATGGAAACTGTTCAGTTTAATTGTCCGTTTGGCTTAAACTGTCTCTGTTGTTTTTAATGCTGTGGTCCTCTCTAGGCTTGTTTGTTAATGATGTAGAAAGATGTCTAGTCTACATACTGTTTGCAGATATGTTAAAATAGCTTGTACTGTATATTGCTATCATATGTATACAGTTTGCCCAGGGTCACACTGCATTAACATCTGTGTATATCCTATCCAATATTCCCCGTACCTCCATTACCAGCCTTGGTGTCAGCTCTGTTGCTGAACTCCTCCAAAAATAGACTTCTCCTGCATTGCACCAACGTTGTGTCACAGTTGCAGCCAAAGCATTCGGCTGGCTCCCCCTGCATTGTCTGTGCCTTAATCACAGCACTGGATGAACCCAGTGTCTGGGTGTGATTAGTAGTTCCTCTGAGGGATTATATGACCCAATGATGACCTCCTCTGATATGCTAATTACTGTAGGCTCAGGGGAAAATTCAGGTGGCTGTTACTTAGATACCATTCAGCCTAGTCTGTTTATTATCAGCAGCAGCAAAAAATTGTCTTAGAAAGTATGACTGTTTTGTCCAGTCATTTTTCGCACGCGAAAGCTTTTAATGTGACACCAAAGCCTACTGGAATTTGTGCACCTGTTCGTTTCATTTATCTACCACATTAAAATGCACATTTCATTTCTCATAAGATGAGATTTTTATTTTCAAAGTATTTTTAACTGCTTTCAACTCAGAAGACAGGCATTTGAAAAAGATTTTGATAGACATATGATATCTTTTATGAACTGTCTGATACACTGTGGACTAAGACTGCTTTAATCCACACTCTGTTTGCTTTCACTTGGCTCAAACATGTGATTGTCAGTATGCCACTGGAGGGTAGAGTGATAGTTTTATGATTTATACATCATATCCAAGACAAAGAAGAATTTGTGTTCTCTAGCAGCATAATCTGCCCCTGATATTGTACCATGTGGCTGCCGGCTGTAGCTGAAATACGATTTTGAAAGAAACAGATAAGGTAGTAAACAGTGACAGGACTGCAGCCATACAGAACTCATCTGCATGAGGCTCCAAAGCCTCTTTGCTTTCATATAAGTTTATCAAAAAGAAACAAATTCAAATCAGATAAACAGTTTCTCTGATCTGTACTTTTATCTCTGTGATGCTGTACTTAACCTTGTTAGCTAGGTTATCTGTGCACTAAGCTAGCATATCACACATATAATAAAATAGCTAGCTTACTGTTACCATCTTGGTTTATCTTGTTGGCTTCTTATGAGCACAAAAGCCATTGCACAACTAAAACTGATGATGGCTTTTGAAAATATTTGTTCAAAACCAAAAACACTGAAAATTTGCTCCAACTGTACCATGAGAAAATTTCACTCAAAACTATAAATGTCAACTTTATGGTGGGACTAGAAGAAATGACAGAATCACCACATTCACTGAGATCCACACTAAAATGCGTCATCTGGGAACCACTGACGTGGTGGCCACCAATTCCAGACTCATGGCTAAAAACAGTCAGGGAGAAAAGAAAGACGAGAATAAGGAAGAATATACCCCTTCAAGCCAATGAGCTACACCAGAAAATTCCTTGAAAGACGAAATGGTACGTATGGCTTAAACATGGGAATGACTATACTGAAGGAAATTTGTGTAATGGAAATTAGTTGCAAGGCATCTCCCTCTCATGTGTTCTCTGACTGTCCTAAATTCCATTAAAGGGCATGAATTATGAAGAAAGAGCAGCATGTAGGAAAGAGCACTGTGGGGGACTTGTGTGACATTAAACTGTTAAAGTAATTACACGTTAGGAGGAGGCTTGCAGGCTGTAAAATTATCTTACTCTGAAAATGGCTGTCTGTGACATTCTGTCTGCAAACTGAAGAGGAAACCACTGAACTCTGTTCACACAGAAGAGCACACGCCCTTCCAAATACTTGTATAACGGGCTCACAAGTTTAGATACACAGCAATAAATGTTAAGCAAAGGGCCAGAGCTAATATAAAAGGTAAAAATCTAAGAACTAATAATAATAAAAAAATTCTAGACAATTCTAGGCATAACCTGCTGGTTCACAATAATCATAAACCTCTGAAGTATCATATTAAAGGCATCATTATACAGACAGATACATTTTAAAATGTGCAGCAAAACCACGAGGGTGCCTCATCAAGTATACAGTTAAAAAAAGGTGTTAAATAGAAAATAAAGTGTGTGATACAAATGTGTTGCATATTTATTCATTGAGTCACTCAAAAATCAGTATGCTATTTATTAGATTTACAGAATACTATATGTGGCAAACAACAGTGTATATGCTAGTAGCCAGACATATTATTTTTTTAAAACTTGCACAGTAATAAACACTGTATCTGTCTTGATTTATAGCACTGTGTAGAAGTCTTGAGTTACCGCTTTTTATTTATACCTTGTAGGAAAATGGTAAATAGATGCAGTGCTTTACCAATTAGCTGCGGTAATGTCTTAAAGACATAAATAGCTGGATGACCTCTGATGTTCTGCTTTTAAATTCAGATAAAACTGAGGTTATTGTACTCGGCCCTAAAAATTTTAGAAATATGGTATCTAACCAGATTCTTACTCTGGATGGCATTACCTTGGCCTCCAGTAACACTATGAGGAATCTTGGAGTTATCTTGGAGTTTTTGACCAGGATGTCCTTAAATGGACATATTACACAAATATGTAAGACTGCTTTCTTCCATTTGCGCAATATCTCTAAAATTAGAAACATCCTGGCACAGAGTGATGCTGAAAACTAGTTCATTCATTTATTATTTCTTGGCTGGACTACTGTAATTCATTATTATCAGGATGTCCTAAAGACTCCCTGAAAAGCCTTCAATTAATCCTAAAATACTGCAGCAAGAGTACTGACAGGGACTAGAAAGAGAGAGCATATTTCTCCTGTATTGGCTTCTCTTCATTGGCTCTCTGTTAAATCCAGAATCAAATTTAAAATCCTTCTCATCACATACCAGATCTTGAATACTCAGGCCCCATCTTATCTTGATGACCTTATAGTACCATATCACCACATTAGAGCACTTTGATCTCAGACTGCAGGCCTACTTGTTGTTCCTGGAGTATTTAAAAGTAGAATGGGAGGCAGAGCCTTCAGCTTTCAGGCCCCTCTTGTGTGAAACCAGCTCCCAGTTTGGATTTGGGAGACATCCTCTCTACTTTTAAGATTAGGCTTAAAACTTTCCATATGATAAAACATATAGTTAGGGCTGGACCAGGTGACCCTGAATCCTCCCTTAGTTACACTGCAATAGGTGTAGGCTGCTGGGTAATTCCCATGATGCATTGAGTAATTTTTCTTCAGTCACCTTTTCCACTCACTATAGACCTCTCTGCATTTAATCATTAGTTATTATTAATCTCTGCCTTTCTTTCACAGCATGTCTTCCTTCTCTCACCCCAACCGATAGCGGCAGATGGACGCCCCTACCTGAGCCTAGTTCTGTTGGTCGGTTTCTTCCTGTTAAACCTAAGCGCTTGCTCATAGGGGGTCATATGACTGCTGGGATTTTCTCTGATGTATTATTGTAGAGTCTACCTTACAATATAAAGCGCCCTGAGGCAACTTTTGCTGTGATTTGGCGCTGTATTAAAAAAACTGAATTGAAAAGTTTATTAATGCAGTGGTTTATAAATCTGCAAACAATAATGGAAATACAGTGGATAAGGCAATTCTTCAAAAAAGTCTTAAGAAATAGTTCTCAAGGCTTCTTAAAGGACATTCAAAGATTTTCTTTGGATATTGGCTGCCTTTTCTTCCATTTTCTGTCATGATATCCCACACTGCTTGAATATTGTTGAGGTCTGGGCTCTAGGGAAGCTGACAATGCACTGTTAGTGTCTACTGTGTGTTGCTCTATTCAGGTATGCTTTTACTGTATTGGCAGTGTGTTTGGGATCACTGTCATGCTGAAAAATGAAGATGCTGCCAATCAGATGTTTTCCAGATGATACTGCATAGAGAATCATTATCTGATCTTTCTGCGTTCATAATTTCATAAATTTTAATCAAGAGTTCCCACAGCACTCCTTGAAATGTAGCTCCAAATCTTGACAGAGCCTCCGCCATTTTTTTATAGATGGCTGTAGACCATGATTGATCATGATTCAAACCAAAAATTTCAAATTTGTATTATTGAATCTATGAGACCATTTGCCACTGATTTTCAGTCCAATTATCATATAATTACCTCAGCATTTTCTCCCTGTTTTCCTTTCTTAAGACTGTTTTCTTGACCCTTCAGCTGAGACCCTTTTTGATAAGGCTTCAGTGAAGGGTAGATGGATCCAGGTGCATCTCCCAGGTCCTATGTTAGGTCTTTGCTGGATTTTCTTTTCCCCTGCTCCTTAAGAACATAACTTTACTGGTTCATCTGCCGTAGATAGTTTTTTAGGCCACATCTTCTTGTGTCCTCCACTTGTCCTGTTTCTTTAAATCCTTGAAGGACACACTGCACAACACACGTTTTTGGCAAGTAGCTGGGATTCTTATTGGTGCAACAATGCTAATTTTGCATTTTTTACAGATTCAATTAAAAGAAAAGGGAAAAACAATATGTCTTTTTGTGACAGGTGTGTCCAAAGACACCCTGTAAAACTGGTTCTTTGGTAAGTTGTCTGTCATGTGCAGACAACATTGGTTTATCCCTTGGATTAGGTCCCTTTTTAATGCTGGAATGATTCATAGGTCAGTGTTAAGTGGTTCAAAAAAGAAAAAAAAAAACAAGGACTATTCTGAAAATGAGCCACTGTCCAAAGAGAATCTCTGAAAGACTTTCAGAAACCCTGGAGAACTATTACTCAATACCACTTACAAAAAAAAGTCTTGAAGCAAAATATAGAGAAATGAGACGTTTGCACGGTACTGTAGTTCCTGTTAAAATGAGTCATTGTTGTGTGACTGGATAGGAAAAATGATTTCCATTATCCTGAATAAGGTTGTGACAACAATGCTGTAACCATACTGATATTCCATTTTGGAATTTTGACCACTATATAGTCATTATTAGTGGAATACAGTGACTTTATTTCCTAGTCTTTGCACAGTATATTGACAATATTCAGATAAATAAAATCTTTCTTTCACAACAATAATAAATGTAATAAAATGACCTCTATTACCCTCTGAAATATCACATAAAGCATAGACTCCAAAACAATAAGTCCCATTATGGTTGCATTAACTTTTTTTTTCTGTAATCAGTATCATAGTACACATTCATCATTGCTTCTTGACTAAATCTGACAGGAAAAGCTGAGGAGCAGACAGCAATGGCCATGCCACCCCTGTCTTCTCTCTAATATGACATTTAAAAGTCAAACTATCACCTTCCTTTCTACCACACCTCAACATCACCACATGAAATCTGCCAGCATACTAGGAAATGCTCCGCAGGTGGGTTCAAGTTGGAAATGGCTGGTGAGAGAATACTGTCACTAATAACGGCAGAACAACATTTAATGTAAAATAGATCCTATGATGAGATGAAGAGAAGAGAAGAGAAGAGAAGAGAAGAGCATTATGTGGCGAGAGATCCACTAAATGTTTTATAAGATGCAGTGTTGCAATTGGGGATGGGATGGGAGGGTAAATGGAGTTTTAAGATGTGTAAAGATTCTGTAAAAGTCAGCGTGTGGGTGAGAGGAGATCTGTGTAAGGCTTGTTACATTTTTGTGAAATCTACGCGAGGCTGGTGGGGTGTGGTGAACTTTTCACATCATCTGGAAGTAGCTCACTTTATTCAAGAAATAAAGAGTGAGAGTTACTTGGAGTGTGGTGGAATAAAGTAAAGTAAAGTAAACTGAACTCATTGTTAAGTTCAAGATATCAATTTGAGATGATGATATGGTGTTTTATCCTGCTGGAAGCAGCCATCAAAAGATGGGTAACATCTTGATGGCTGAGCAACAATATTCAGGGGTCATGGTGGCCTGTGGTGCTTTATGGTGTGGTCCTGGCACCTTGGAATACAGAGTGACTTCACTCCCTAAAAGCAAGGAAAACCTGGATTTGTTCTGGTTCTTCAGCATGGTAGAGCCTTTCAGGTATCACCAACAATACAGCAAAATACTTGTATGTTTGCGCTTAAAAAAACGCTGCACAATACACAACAGTGGCAGAAGAGATTAGTATTTTTTAATTCAATTCAATTTTATTTATATAGCACCAAATCACAAGAGTTGCCTTAAGGCGCCGTTTTACTATTTAGGTTCACTGTCGACATCTTGGACCGTTTACTTGGTTGGGTTGCTCCAACTTTTCAAGTAGGAAATTTCTAGTTGCCATCTGGCACCAACAACCATGACAGATTCTAATTCCAACAGGGAACTTGGAAATTAAGACTTTGGATTTAATCAGGGATGCATCAAAAATGATGGTCAGGGGGTAGCAGCCCACAAAATCCCAAGAAAACATCCCCCACACAATTACACCACCACCAGCAGCCTGATACAGACTAGGATGGATCCATGCTTACATGTTTTTTATTACACAAAATTCTAGCCTTATATTTTGCCTAAATGTTGCAGCAGAGCAAACAATGTTTTTCATATCTTATTGTGTACTATTTAAGTGAGTACATGTAAACTGAAGGCTCGGTTTCCTGTTCTTAGCTCTTTGGAGTGGCAAAGAGCTGGTGGTTTTCTGCTGCTGTAGTCTAAGGAGCTTGGAAAGAAAAGCGTCTGGACTTCTTTAAGTTGCTTGAAGACGTTTCACCTCTCATCTGAGAAGCTTCTTCAGTTCTAGGGTCAAATGGTGGAGAGTCCCAGATTGAAACCACGTGGGAGTATCCCCCCAAAGGTGGACAAAAAGGACCCCCTGATGATCCTCTACCTAATCACACAAGCCAAGGTGTGAAAACAGGTGTAGGTCACAATCAGCCAGGGTTTCGGGTGAGCTCATTGTGAAACCTGGCCAGACACTATCATGTGATTTCCTGAGGTCAGATGGCCCAGGATGTGAGTGGGCGTTAAGGCGTCTGGGAAGGGATCTCAAAACTGGATTATAGATGGCAGACAGTTGGTGTCGTAAGCCACCGCCTCTGTTCAAAGATAGTCGCTCACAGTGGACATAAATGGCTTCTTTCACTCCTCTTTCAAACCATCTGTCTTCTCTGTCCAAAGTGAACATTGGCATCCTCAAAAGAGTGACCTTTGTCCTTTAGATGCAGATCGACTGCTGAGTCTTGTCCCCTGGAGGTGGCTCTTCTCTCTTCTAAATCTGGGACTCTCCACCATTTGACCCTAGAACTGAAGAAGCTTCTCGGATGAGAGGTGTAATGTCTTCAAGCAACTTAAAGAAGTCCAGACGTTTTTCTTTCCAAGCTCCTTAGACTACGATGACCTGGATGACTGAGAACCTTCACAGACATTCTGCTGCTGTAGTCCAACTGCTTCACGGTTTGAGATGCTCTTCTGAGCACCTTGGTTGTATCGAGTTATTTGAGTCACTGTTGCCTTCCAATCAGCTGGAAGCGTTCTGGCCATTCTTCTCTGACCTCTGACATCCACAAGCGATTTCGGTCCAGGAAATTGCTCCTCACTGGATATTTTCTCTCTTTTCTGAGATGGCTGTGTGGGAAAATCTGAGCAGCTCAGGAGTTTCTGATACTTAGACCAGCCCATCTGGCACCAACAACCATGACATGTTCAAAGTTACTGAAGTCACCTTTCTTCCCCATTCAGATACTCAGTTTAAGCTTTAGCAGGTCATCTCAACCATATCTACATTCCTGAGTTGTTGCTATGTGACTGACTGACTAGATATTTGTGTTAGGGATATACCTTTTGGCACATAGGCCTGCACTTGATATAGCTGTGGGCTTCAAAATTGTAACCGGAGAAGAAATCACAACTCTGAACAGTTTTAACATGAGATCAAAGGAAGAGCCTACTGCTTTACTGGGAGCCATAAAACATCTTGTTTCAAAATTTTAACTTACGTGTAGACTGACACAGAAGGATGTATCATTCCAATAAGTATATGTCATCCAACAAGGTGACTCTGCTCACTGACAAATATTCACTCCAGTTCAAGTAAAATTCCTCCCTCGGATATGTTATATAAAGCTCCCTGATGCTCGCTGCATTCTAGGAATTATTTTGTAATCAAGTGTTATATCCGCTCTCTCCTAACCTGCATCATCCACTTGGTTTTCTACAGTTCCAGGATGAATTTTCAACAGGCTCCAGGGAACATTTCTGAACACTCTGTATTGCAGTTGTGCTGTACATGTGGGTGGAGGAATCAATGTGAAAATGACAGCCTAATGAGTTTTCCCAGTCAATAAAAGTGTGAAGTCATTCCACTTAGTCAAAGTGCATCTTCAAGCATGACAACTGAGGCTTATGTAGAAAAAAGAATGCAGATGCTTTCTCTGTATTGGATTTTAATTTCTCTAAGACTGTTAAATCTTAGAGGAAAATGCGAATAGTGGACACTAAAATTGATCACACTTTTGATGCCTCAAAGACATGCAATTAATAAATCTGATTATAGACGAACAGAAAATATCTCCTGTATTATAAGAGCTTAAGTCACAGCTCTGACACAGAGAAAAACTTTAGCTTTCTAATGATTTGCTTGATTAAAAGGAACAAAAGGAGGGAAAAAAACAGTGATAAAGTGACAAAAACGTAATTTTGTTTTGAAAATAAATAAAGTCTTGGTAGTGGCGCTTCGCAGTTAAATGAAAACATTTCTAGCTGCTGTGTTAATACCACCTGTAGACATTGCCAGTACTTTTAAAAATGCAGATGCAATATGCAGCATCGACCATGTGTTCGAGGGTACTTGTGTGTGTGAATGAGACAAATGAAACAGGCTGTATTTCATAATGCTACTGGAGGTCAACAGGGTACCTTTTAATTGAAACACCGGTTCTCTTACCAGGCCACTGAAAATCTGATCCCACCAACACAGTCCTGTGGAAGCAGATGTAAATGCCATCCTCTTAAATAACTACAGATGTTTTCTTTCAAATTCTGTGGACTGGCTGGCTGAATTGAAAAGGAAAGAAACATGTTTCTAGATACCCTCAGGAGAAAGCCCATTTGCCTAATGTTAACATTTACACAGAGGAGTAAATGGGCATATCCAAAAGCTAAAGGTAGGATGTTTTTTCTTTACAGGTGAGGCAACCATAGACTATATATAGAAGAAGGATAAAGCCTCCAAGGTGTACAAAAATGAAGCTAACGCAGAAGTGCCTTAAACCTGCATTAAGACCCACATTAGAGGGAAAGCAAAGCTGTTGATATACCAGTTGCTTTATGTTCCTACCCTGACATAAGGCCCTGAGCTCTGGGCAGTGACCAAAAGAATGATGTCATGGGCTCAAATGAAATGTAGTTCCTCATAATGGTGGAATCTCCCTTTGAAGAGGGAGGGCCTGAGGGGAGAGACAATACTCTTCCACATCGGAAGGAGCCAGTTGAGGTGATTCAGGCAACTAACTAGTATGCCTCCTCTGTGAGGTGTTTCAGGCATGCACTGGGGTAGAACCAGGACATACTGGCTTGAGAACACTGTGTAGAGGGAAGTCTGGACCTGAACAACCATGGATGGATGGCCCTCGTGTTTACTTGATCATATTACTTTGCTGTTGTAGTCTCAATCATCAGTTTCATGTCTTAATGAATACAACATGATGTTCAATTATGGTTTAATTTAGATGAAAAGAGATTGCAAAGTACGAATTATTGTGTGGCTACCTTGTGATTGACAAGTCACAACCGTGTAAGCACGAAGTGTGCCTCGGTTCCTCAGCTACATTTACCACTTGCTCGTCAAGCCCAGGCCAGCAGAGTGGTGCGGTGGTTTAAAATGTCACTTAACGAGATTGTCCTGGATTCTAACACACCACTGAGCTGGTTGTATCATATGTCCCCCTGCGTTTCCATGGGTTCTTTTAAGGTACTCTAGCATCCTTGCATAGTACAAAGATATGCATATGTACATGTCCATAGGTTGGACTGTGAGTGTGAATGGCTGTCTGGGGTGCACCCTGCTCTTTGCTCCGTGGCAGCTGGAATAGACTCCAGTCCATCCATGACCCTGAACTGGGCAAGCAGTTAAGAAACTCGATGGATGATTGTCAAGTTGAGTTTGAGAAAAAAGACGGCAATGGTGAAAATGCTCAAATAGCATGAAAATCGCTTCACAAATGAATGAATCTCATTACGGCAGCTATCTTTAATATATAGTCTATGCACCTGACACAGTGTCAGCCACAGACAATAACAAAGCATTATGTTACTGCTATTAAGTGCTACTGACTGAGTAGCGGCTAATTCCCACAGCTGAGTTATGGACAGTGAAACATCTACTTAGCAAGCCTGGCATGCCATCAGTCAGTCAGCTGTTGCTGCAAGGAGTGTTTCAGATTTAGTAGATGTTAAGTATAAAGAAAAAAACATGCTTTAAAAACAAATAATTACCTGGATTATATTATGCAACTGAACGGTTCAATAGTCAAGATATAAATGTATTTATCATACGTTCTTCTCATCTCCTAAAACCAAGAAGAAAACAAAAAAGAATCTCTGCATTTTTTCTTTATGAGGAATATAATAGGTCCCTAAGAGCAGAAATGAATTCTCTTCAAAGTGACTGGTATAAAGGGAGTACTCATAAAAATTCTTGCTTTCTCTGACCGTGACTGCAGTTGTATCACAGGAAGTATGCTGCAGAGTGGGTGGGGATGGATGCATGAATACACCAACAAAGAGAATACAGTTATATTACAAGGAAGGCACAAGCAGAACGAGGCACAGAGCAAAGCAAAGACAGAAAAACAACGAGAGAACAAACAGAATGCTGATTTGAATGCCTCTACAAGTTGTTGTCTACAAGCTCCGTATCAGCACAAAAGATCCCTTAAATCCCAACCAAACTCCACATCTCCAAAAATTGCTATACTCCACACAAGCAGTACATGTACAAATGCAAAAAAAAAAAACCCAAACAAACAAAAAAAGTAGAAAGGGATTGAGGAGAAAAAGAGAAGAGAGAGTGAGAGAAAGGCCAATAGTATGAGAACATGACAACAACATAGTTACATAAGAGATAGAAGCAGCATGGGAGCTACCATAGGGTAGCTCCTGGGCTTCTGCGAGTTGCAGAATGACGCATTGCCCTCACATACACACACACACACACACTCACAAACCCCTCTCAGTGCAGTAAATGGCACATATTCACACCGATGTGCTCTATGCAAGAGAAGCCACACCCACACATTTATCACAATCTAGCTCACGACAGCAGGAGTGACAATACACTTACTATAACACTGCCTAGCAGCAGAGGAGCAGAAATACAATATTTACAATCAGTTCAATCCATGTACTATTAAGAGACCACAGGGTACAGCAGCCATGAGCCAATAAAATAATAAGTAGCCTTATATCCACCCACTCTTCTTGTATGGGGTCCCTAACTGATATTTTGGCTTTTCCCAGCCATTACAGCTGCTTCATACCTCTGCATGCAGTCTGACTGATAATAAATGGTGAGATTTATCAAGTGCAGCTCAGCTGCTAAATGTCAGATTTTGAGCCTAGGCAGGAATAGATGACTGATGGGGCTAACCTTTTTTTTCTAAGATCTATAAAGCAGGAAATTTTGCAATCAGCAAACCTACTATCTACTTAATTTATTCTTTCAATGCAATTTATTTATATAGCACAAAATCACTACTGTAGTCATCTCAAGTCACTTTCTGTTGTAAGGTAAATAGGGCTTTCTTATCCCAATAACGATATATATTGCAAAATAGTACATTTTCTGTAAATTCTGTGAATCTCGGGCAACTGGACTTGTGTGAAATGTTTTCAGCTGAGCATCGTGTACCTGGAGTCGAGTGTTTTGACCGATGCATGAAGCTACACCTTTTTAGACACAAGTAGTAATGGCCGCCGTTTTCTCTGTGAGTATTTATTACACAGCGTGCTGCGGGAAAAGCCTGTTCTAACGTTTGAGTCTAAGGTTTATTTTCAGCCCTTATGTATAAGTAAGCGTATAATATGAAACGATAGATGTTTTCATATCGTCATACATCGTCGTATCGAACAGCCCTAAAGGTAAAGACCCTACAAAAACACAGAGAAAACACCAACAATCACATGACCCTCTTTGGGGGCTCAAACGCTTGGTGACAGTGGAAAGGAAAAACTCACTTTTAACAGGAAGAAATCTCTGCAGAACCAGGCTCAGGGAGGCAGTTTCAAGCGTTGATACATTTCAAAATAGATGAATATTTTGACGCGCTTTCTTACTGATGTTTATGAAACAGTGTTCATTTTCAAGCCCATCTTTGTGTTAGATCTTTTTCACATTGTCTTTAAAAATACAATTTGCTTTTGTAGCAATCACGCTGCTTTGGTAGCTATTTTTAAATGCGGGCACACACACACACACGCATAGGTGAGATCAACTGATGAGCTTGAGGAACCTGCATTCCTCCCATCTGGCAATGTAGAAGCAGGCTGCTGTAGAGCGCTTTGCCCTAAACGCAGGAAATCAATATCCTGCAAGTTAATGAGATAGACCCCCTAACCTCAGCATCTGATTAGATAAACAGATTAGCAGCAAAACACACCACCGCCATTAGGTGAAGGGAGTGCAGATGCACACTGCTCATGATAGGCCCATTACACACACTGGCAAACTAACAATTAGTAATGAACATAAAAACAGAATGAAGCTGCTGATGTTCCTCCCAGAAAGATTCCCTTTGCGTTATTATCATCGTGTTAGGGATTAGTGCTTAATGCACTAGAAGTAGCAGTAATTTGATGGTGAAGGTGTTTTAATTGGGTTGTTTTTCAGTTTTTAACTATAATAAAAAATGTATTCACATCACAAAACAGAAAAAAAAAACAGCTACATTACCTTTTGAGGCATCTTATGTTCACATATAATCCATGCTGTTTTGTCACTTACCTAAAAAAGAGAACCGAAACAGAAGGGAGACAGAAGGGGAGAGAGAAGGTGGGGAAACAAAAGAATAATAGTTATCAGGATAATCTGTTGACTGCCCTGAGTTGTAATTTGTGCTTAAACAGGTAGCAGGGTATATTGTATGTTACTCCACCTGCTTCTTTTCACTCACATACACACAAGCTGGAGAAATGAGAAAGGCTGGGATTGTATATCAATACACTGCAGTGATGAAAAAGCTGCTCTCTCCTTATCTTTCTCCATCCCAATGCAAGAAACTGATCTGTGTCGAGCCTCCCATATTCAGCTTCCCATACCTGCCCCCCTTTGTTATCTGTGTCCAGAACTGATTAAAATGCCTGTATAATTATAGCGATGTCATAGATGCTGAGAAAAAGAAGGCCACTGCAAGAACCACATATCACTAGTAAACTAATGTAGTTTAGGAAACTGGGGGAGAGCAGCCTGCCCTTTGGATAACAGAGATGAAAGAATACTTAAACAAAATAAAAATTTGAGAAAATGAAAATTTTAACTAATAAATTATACTAGTACTATACCATTAAAATGGTGGTTAAAACACACAGACACACTCACATACACACACACACACAATCATACACTTGTGCCTTCCACCTGGCTGCGTCAGCAACAGCACAACACAAAAGGTTATAAAAAGTCAAGAGGTGCAAGACTGACTGAATGCCATTTGTGTGAGGTCACTTTTGTCAGGCGACACTATTCGCCAGGGTGAATATAACGAGCATAATAGTACATTTTTAGACACACCAGTTTTTATGATTAATTTCAAAAGGTCAGTCAAGCTCTTGTTCCAACAACAGGAGCAGTTAACATAAACAGTTAATATAAACCTTGGCTCATGTGTGGATTAATGTTAGCCATTTAACTATAGCAACTCCACATTTTGACATCTCTGGTTGGTTTTGTTCTTACACTATCATAGTAACCTGGTTAGATTAGCATTACAACGGATCTATGACATAGTCAGAGTCTTCAGTTAGCATTAGCCAAGATGTTAGCTAATGCTAAAAAGTATCACTAGCAAACCAACAACAGTAACCTAAATTTGGCTAATATCAAACCTAACTTGATAATATATTTATTATATTGGCATTTTTTGAACCCACATTTCAAAGCTATGACATCCCAACAACATGATTGTTCAGTTGTAAAGTTGAATTTTAAAAGGTCAGTAAAACTTCAGTGTTTCAACCACACTTAAGTATTTCAACCACACAGTTGGCATAAACATTAACCTGGTTCATGTGCACATTGACGTTAGCCGTTTAACTAGCAGCCGCACGATCTGATATCCTTGTGTTGGCATTGTTTCTACCTCATCATAATCACATTGGTCCAGGATCAACATTGCAACTGTCCAGGGACATTGGCTAAGCATTCAGTTAGCATTAGCCAAGACATTAACTTCTAATTAGCAAGCTAATGTTATTAAAAACTATCACTAGCAAACCAACATGAGTAGCCTAAATTTGGCCAGTCACATAGTTTATCCTGGACTAACATTATTATGGCAAAGGATGCAGAAACAACACCCGCACCTGGATATCAGACACACCATTTACTCATATTAGCTGTCTATTAAGTTATCAGCAAGGTAGCAGCTAATAATGTGGTCGCTAGAAAGCAAATGTTATCAATCTATTTTGTCTCTTTGAAATTCTAGTATCATGACAATAATCATCACTACATTTTTCTTTTATTAGATACCTGGAGCAAAACTTGGATCAGTTTTAAAAACTGTGACACAAGAGAAACACTAAACTGAAACAATGAGCAAGCAGCATCCACATAAAGGATGACTTTTTAGTATAGGTAAAGTCACTACTGCTGCACTGCAGTACTGCAGAGCAATATTAAAATATATGTTATAGAATCATATAAATGTGTTTATGTCCTGCAGCTGTCAGACTGCATTTATACTGTTTATACTGTAAAAGCTATCACATTAATATCGGAAGGGGCACTATCTTTAAAAATTTGAGGTTTTAAAGCTTTTTTTTTTTTAATTACTACCTCAGTGCTTAATTAACAATAAAACACAGTATTACTATCAAAGTCAATATTCGTTCATACTGACAAGACTACAACCCACCAGTGGGCCTTTTGATTTCCATCCATCAACTCCCATCCCCCACACGTCTTCCTTCCCTGCATTTTTCTGTCTATCTTCCCTCTTGGCCAAAAAGATTTGTAGCACGTTTAAATTGAAATGTCAAACATCTAGAAGAGGCACACCAACCAAAGTGAATGGCTGGTGTAACAATCAAAAAGGCAGACTCAAAGGAAATGAAACTAAAATGTTTCTTGCAGAGTTATGCTCAGAAGAAATGAGGCAAACTGCAACACAGAACGAAATCTAGATCCACAGATATGACAGTAAGCAGCGTCTTAAATGAAAAGGCCAGACACACAGGCAGGATGGCAAATGAAAACCGGCTTTCTTCTTCCAGCCATTGAAATCAAATTTATATCCCAAACTACTGA
Source organism: Copadichromis virginalis (assembly GCF_057382275.1). Lineage (NCBI taxonomy): Eukaryota > Metazoa > Chordata > Actinopteri > Cichliformes > Cichlidae > Copadichromis > Copadichromis virginalis. The sequence continues at coordinate 26,298,601 of NC_140629.1, forward strand.
TAAACACTTAAAATGTCACTATGCATCATTCAAGACAGTGAGAAAGAGCCTCAAGGAAAATTTTAAATCCTTATTTACTGAATATTCAAGAACATTAGAAATATTCTTACTGTTGATAAAATGAAAACTTGCTTTCCTTTCAGAAAGGAACCACCTACCACCTAGACATTTTTTTTTTTTTGTCCTTAAAGCATGCGTGATTTATTCCACCGACAATTTGAGAAAGACATAAACGTAACATTGACGGCTCTTGCATAACCATCTCAGTCTACTCTGTCAGTCATTATTCAGGAACATCTTTGAAATGTCTTGCTCAAGGGACAAAGAAGAGCCTTTTAAAGGGAGAACCTGCTGGAGATATAACACTATCCATTCGCAAATTGTCATTGGTGACATTTATGGAGAGGCAGAAGGTTTGCAGGCAGCAAAGACACCAGGCTTTAAAGAATACACATACTTTCAGACTCATTTCTTAGTATGGCAGCCCAGACCTGACTGCACATTACTTGAACTAAAAGATATAACTTGGAAATATGTAGAATCATCAGTTCAAAGCCTTTTATTTTCTACAAATGGATGTGCACACTTGACTGCACTGGGAGAAAAGGGAGGATATGATGTATTTCATATCAGCTATCCTTCAGCCCGTATGTAACCTCAGCAAAAGCCCCATGACTCATGAAACCAGGCATCACCAGTGCCTTTGACTGCACACACCGTGAGCTCATGCTATACATGTCCTGAATGGAGCCAGTGCCAAAGGGTAGGCTGAAAGCTACAGTGACTAAAGCCCATTCTGCTCCAGGACTGTGAGTGAAGGGGTAAAGGACAACTCTCTTCAGTTAGCAGATTCTAATGAGGCATGTTTCCGTGGTGACTGGATTCTCAGCAGGTGATTTATGACATTGCGTAGTCATCACCTCCAGAGCTTCTGGTCCTAGAGTGAAGGGCGACAGCTTGTGATTGGGAACAGCTGTGGAAAACAGGTGTGTGCTTCTCATTACGGCCATAGCGAGATAATGATGCTTTTTAATCACTAGCCCAAGATACGAGACTGCGTGCGTGTGTGCATGTAGGACAGCGTGAAGATTCTTAGCTTTGTATGTGCCTAGTTGCATTGGAAGTGCATGTTTGCACCTTTCATGAAGGATTTGTAGAGAGATTTGCATGTCTTTTCAAGTGTAATTCTGTACATGTGTATCTGTGTTCTGTGAGCACTTGTGTGAGAGTGGATGGATAATGAAAGAGAAAAATCAACCGGTAATAGGATACGAGCACAAGCATCCTCTCCCCAGAAAATACTTGCTTTTTTATGGGCAATTCCAAAATGAAAGCACCAAGCAAGAAAGCAGTGACGCAAATAGTACGAGGGCCACATGCCGCTTTTCCACAAACTGCAAAGCATTGTCTCCATGTTGTAGTGTGGATTAAAACCCTGTTATCGTGTCTTTTCCCTCTCTTTTCTTAAGCTCAAGAGGAAGAATAATCAGGACTATAAAGGAAGGTGAGGGTGGTATAAAGGCAAAAAAGAGAGAGGAAAAAGAAGGTCTTCAATTTTGAGGCATCACCTCTGAGCAACACTTAAGAACTTAAGCTCCACAATAAACAGAAATAACAAAGCTCTAATTAATCATAGCAGCTTATTCCTCATGTCTCGGTCTAAAATTGGGAACCCACCGATAGCTGCTTTCCCACCCTGAACAAGTATTGTGGATCCCCTCATGGGGAGGCAGGCTTGTACACATGCATTACATAAAGTACACAGGCAGAGGAGAAAAAAAGCACACTTAAAAAACAAATGCATGCATTGGTTGCACATTCAGTTTATCAACAAATACTGTCTGCTCAGCCACCCACTCGCAATATATAACTGCACCGTACAAGCCCTGCATGCACTATCAGTAAATACACATTAGACTTAGTCTGAGCACTTGCTGCTAAATTTTGGAAAGAATAGAGAAAATATGTGTGATTTAGCGATCAATGTAATGGATTAGAGTTAAAGTGGAGTTCTTAGGCCTGGTCATCATAACAAATGCCTTTAGTTCAGTTCAAATCATTGATCTCGCTCTGCTGTTTTTCAAATCATCTCTCGGTGGTGAAACTGAAGCAGGAATTATGTGCATGTACGTGCACCGAATAAGAAGCAAGAATGGCCGAACAAAGGAAAAATTACCAATATCACATTTTGGAGATTTTCTCCAATGCTTTACTTGTATTGTTTCTTGTACGCTCCTAGCTGCACATAGAAAAGGTTTGCAAAGTCTATACCAAAGTTATTTTCATGTAAAAACAACACTGTTGCTGAGCTGTCAGAAATAATTAACCTGAGGAATAGCTTGGCCTTGTAGCCCACCAGTATTTTCTAGAGACACTTTTGCAAAGTCAAACTCTAAAATTCATCAGTCATAAACAAAGTCGAATGAACCCAAGAGCCTGTTTATGTACGTCCCCACAACAATTTATGGAATGGACTTCATCATATGTTATTTATAAACAGACAATAAATGCCAGTTAATACGTTACTTTATCATACTCCATGATCATCACTTCATCAGCAAAGTGGTTACTGAGTTCATAAATTAATTAAAGGGTTATTTCCCATAGACTTCTACACAAATTAGCTTCTTTTTGCAGTTTGGTGAGTCGCCCCCTGCTGGCAAACGGAAAGAATGCAGGTTTAAGGCAGTTGTGCATTGGATTTATATACTATAATTCATACTAATGTTGCACAATTAAATTAATTTTCATCTCTAAATGAGCATGACTCCATCATATTTAAATCAGCATGTGCTACATTCTGAGGCTGAGTAACACTGGGTTAAAGGCAGATATGCAGCAAAAATCATGATGCAAGAAAAACATTTTTTGCCACTAAAATCAATAAATAATTATGACAAGTAATTGTGATCTCAATGATGATCAAAACAATCATGATGATCATTTTGCCTCCCAGTCATGCAGCCCTATTATAAACTGTACGCAAAGCGAAAGCTGTTGTCTTCCCTTTCCTCTAGAAACATTCTGAAGGCAGAGATTTTGTGAATAATTTCAGGGGACAGGAACAAACAGCCAGACAGGGCAACAAATTATAGATGATAGAGAAACATTAATGACATTGCATTGCTCATCTGCGTAGCTTCTTGCCTTGTTTTCACTCCCAATACTGAGCAACGAAAATGAATTAAAGTAGGAATGCTGCCAGCATCTCTAAGCAAGGTGACGTCTACAATTTTACTTAGACTTGACTAATTAGGAAGGGATTCACGGCATGAATGACCTAGCATATATTCCAAAAGGAAAACACAAGCTGCTTTAGGCTGTACATGGAGCTGAAGCCTTATAGGAATTATGCCGAGGATACTCTGCCTGTCAGTATACATTAGGTTTCCATTATATTTATGATTTACTTGTACGGTTGGGCTACGAAGGTCTGTTCATGTGCAGTTGTATGGTTGTTTGTTTTGCAGCGTTATACGTTGAGTAACAGTCTGTCACGTGAAATGAATTCCTCCCAGCAGACAATAAAGATATCATCGTCACGATCATCAAGTTACTCTTGCATCTTGTCACGGTCTTTTCCATCTAAATGAATAATGCAGGCTTCCTCTCCTCATGTGGAATCAGCCTCCGAATGCCAAGATTCTAAATAAGGTTGTACAAAATGAAAATTTAAGCCCTCTATGATAATATTCAAACATTAAATCTTAAACAAGCTCTGCATCACTTTCAAATTTCATACATTTTTTTTTAGATTTCAGTTCCAGTGCACTCATTTAGACTGTAGTGTTACGGATGTTAGAGTGTTTTTGTGATCACAAAGGTGAAGATTTTTAATACAACAGGAGGATGTGACAGCAGTTGCACGTCTTGCATCGCATTACTTGGCTCAAGATCAAATGCTAGTTGCTGAATCACACGTAAACATGTTCATCAGCAATCTAAGAAAAGGGCCTCTGGAAGTTAATGTGCTGATGCACGCTAAAAATCAACTTTGTAATATATGGTGGATCTTTCATCACTTACTTCACCATCTCTTAAAGATAAATGGATGAGGTTTTCTTATTTATGTCTCTGCTTAGGCTTGAGTACTGTAACACCTCACAGAAAGACAGCAGGGTTTTGTTTGGTTTGTTTTTTTTGCCAAGCTAAAATGGGCCTTTGGGAGGTTACTACACACATAAATCTTTATACATTTAAGACAAAGAGTCGGTGTCATCTTACCTAACAGCGGTCTATGTGTTTTCCTGTTATTTCTGGATATTTGAAGAGCAAAAGTGTTTTTTATGCGCAAGTAAATGAAACCCCACAAAACAATTTTGTCACACTAATGGCAATTTTTGTTTGAGGAAAGACCAAAATCTCTTTAGCGGGTGCCTATTTTGTTTTATATGCAGCCCTGGATAGAAACTTTAGGAGGTGCCATATCAACAGCCTGGGGCATTGTTAAAAAGAGGGCTTACACTGGCCAGCTCAGCAACCCAAAAAAGGCCTGTGAGACCACAGAAGAAAACTAAACTGCATTCCTGGGTGAAAAAAAGCCCAACGCAGAGTAAGGAACACTTTTGACAAGGTAGGTGTGTTATTATCAGCATCTACGTACCTTATGAATATCTACTGTTGAGAAGGTTTCCTTCAGTATGCAACGCACGGCTAAAATAAAGAGCTAAATTAGCTGCAATGAAAACACAATTAACTTGTACCGGAAAGTGAAGAAACAATCCATCCACCTATCCGATTCAGGGTGACGGGGGCTTAGGTACACCCTGTACATGTCAATAGTCTGTCGCAAGGCTAACACAGAGACAGACACAATTTGCACACACATTCACACCTATGGGGAATTTTAAAATCATCTAATACCACTCTCTGGATTTCTTTGATCTGTGGGGGAAAGCAAGAGTACACCAGACGAACCCACACCACACGACAAGGGGAGAAACTACCGGGCAGATGGTGGATTCAAACCCAGAACCTTCTTACTGTGAGGTAATGAACGACACCACTGTGTTACCTCAGGAAAGCAATGGTTCTCTGTGGCTTTTATTACTGGCAACTAACTGGGTCTATTGATGATATGATTGCTGATTGAAAGCATGAATTCTGAAGCATGTAGAACTTTCTGCTCAGATTTTGTTGCAAAACTGTCAGGATGGGCCAATCCAGTGCTGACCGAGAGTCACTTAAAACATACCATGAAAGCAAAGCATTCGCTTCCTAAGGCAAAACATTAAATGTTATAAAAAGTCTCATCAAGTATGCTTTTCACTAAACTGAAGGCAAGTGCATTAAAGGCTTCGCCAAGCATCACAGTGCAGCAAACTCAGCATTTGGTGTTCCAGACTCCCACGCAATCACTGACTGTGAAGGATTTGCATTCAAGTATTAAAGATAATTCAGAGTATTTGCAATAACTTTTAAGCTTTAGGGGGGATTACTTAAAAAAAAAAAGTTTAACTTTTAAATGGTTAATTACTTTACAGCTTTAATTGCTCCCATCAAACAAAGCTGCAAGCCAACACCTTCATTTTTCAAATCCAGCGGGGCAGTCTGAGAGCCCGAGATGCAGCCGAAGAAGGCTAAACAATGCAGACATCCTTTTCCTCAGCTATATCCATCAGCCTCTCCCGTGGGAGTCTGCAAACCGTATTCAATGTGTACCAGGTCTTCTCCCAGTTGGACGTACCTTATAACCTCTGTTGGAAACATTCACAAGAGGCAAAGAGCACCTTTGGTTCTTTCATAGCAAAATTCCAGTAGAGCCCTTGTTCAATCTCTGCGTGTCACCAGGAGAGTGAAATTCATTTTAACAGCTTGAGAAATCAGATTTCTCTCACACTAAACCACAATATACTTCTTTCAGAAGAGGAAGAAAAACTATGTGTGCTTCTTGGATGGACTTTTAATATGGATGAATACTGCTTTAAGACATCTGGCTTCGATATATTGTGTGTCCCTCTGCATACAAGAAGAAAAAAAAAAGAAACACAGATTGCAAGTCCCTTGCTTTACGCAGCAGAAACAAGTTAGAGTCTAAACAAAGAAGCCAATGCAGAAGAAGGCCACTGATGCAAAAGACACCAATCGCACTTTCATTTTCTTCCTTCCATTCCCCCCTCCCCCCTCCCCTTCCCCTCAGACCTCCACATCCTCCTCTCTGGCATGTGAGATAAGCTTTCTGTCAAATACCAATTTTAAAAGAAGATTAAGTAGTTCTGGCTCTCAAATCAATTTTACCCCCCACTGCAACATGAAGACAGCTGCATACACATAAATGCACACCAGCACATAAGGGCCAGCACACCGAGATATCAACACACATTTCATTCCTGAGAGACGACACGGCACCGCGGCACCTTAATCAAACCCACAACAGAAGTAATTAAGAGACGCTGTGGCATGATGGCCATTATTTCTTTAGTCAAACATCAAGGTACATTGGATTCTAAAATTAGCTCCTTATTTCCAGCTTATTCAATATGCCAGAGCACAATGAGGTTGGAGTCTAGCAGTGTTTTTTAAGTCCAGTGACAGCTCGGCGCTGTAACACACACACGATAACATTTCTATTGTGATCTAAGCCAAATAAACAACTATTTTCTCCTCCTTGACAGAGAACCTTTTCCACCTTTTATACAAAATAAATCATTTATTAGATAAAGAAGGAAAGGAAAGCAGTGGTTGAAGACTATGGCTTGAACAAAATTCTTGCAATGAATTTGGATCCTTTTTCCATTAAAATGCCCACTCGCAGTCAGCTGTCATCCTCAAAGCAGCTTTGCTGTGTCAAGCCATGGATAAAATGGCAATAAAACTGAGTCAGTCTGCTATTAGTTTGTAATTGAATGGGGCAAGTTAGCATTTTGGTCCATGCAATCTAATTGTGATAATAAAGATTAATAGTCACAAATTCACATTAAGTATTTACACTCAGATTCCAGCCACAACTTCATAGATTTTAAACAGAAATTCAGAAATTCCTCCGCAAACATTGACATAGTTACAGCAGGACAGGGATTTAACTGTTAGATGGCAATTATTTGCAAGTCTTCCTCAGTCTCTCAAATCTGTTCTGACCCCCCCCCCCCCAAAAAACAAACAAACAGACAAACAAACAAAGAGACAAACAAAGAGACAAACAAAAACAAAAATGACCCAGGTCAAAATGATCTTGGTTCCTCCTTTGCCCAGCCTTTGCTCTACCTCTCCATCAAATCTAATCAAAATCAGTCAGGTGGTTTTTGTGTAATCCTGCTTACAAACTGACAGATGGGAAAATATGACCTCCACCAAGGTGCCACCTACTCTGCGGAGTTACAGTCCAAAAGTGAGTATAAATGAGTGCTGAAATTTAGGTTGCATACTCCAGAAAATACAAGACAAGCAATCAAAGCTCAAATCAGGTCGAGCAAAGCAACAGTGAAACAGAAGAGCAATATTTCCACAAACGGTAAGAAAGCAAGAGGGCGTTTGATCACAAAGCCTTTCAACATCCTTGGAAACACAGCACTGCCTCAGCACTGTTGGCATGAAGAGTTCATTTCCAGGTGAGCTCCCTGTTGTCACGGAAACCAGTGGGTATATTTTTCAGTGACCAGTCGAAGGAAGGCCCTTTTCTCATAAATCAATGAGCAATTCAAACGTGACAAGGTCCTCTGACAGCTTTCTAAAATCAACAGCTCTATTTTTTCTGAGGCTTAATGCATTCTTAAGTGTACTTTCAGTATGTATGCAGTGATGGGGAAACTAGTTTGAAAGCACAGCTTTACAGGCTACCAGTTACATCACTGGAAGAAGCAGTAAGAAAAAGTTAGCTTATGGAGAAACCAAGTTTGATTAACAAAAAAATATGATAGTTTACTTATAATACAAAATCAGAATAAAATATCATTTTAAAAAAATCACATGCCAGCAAAAGCGGCATACAGAAACCAAGAAACATAATAGTGTTCTTATAATCCTATAATACTGTGAGAAAGTGGAGGAATGTATGCTTGGTAATGTATATATTTGTATTTGTATGCATCCATCAGTCAGACACCTTCCTTCAAGCTGGTGCACTCATTGATTACTCAGGTAACCTCTAAAGTTGCACAAATAGGCATTTCTAGACACTTGTTAATTAAAACCAGTAATCACTATCTGCACTTTACACCTAATATGTTCATGTTTCTTTTGATAAACATTAAGAACTACTGAACTGAAATAACACTGACCCAAAATTGTTTGTACTACAGTAGCTAACACAGAAAAAAAGATGACAAAAAAAGGAAATTTAACAGCTTCAAACATTATGGAAATATGAGTACAGCTACCAGGAGTGCAAAATTAATTCACTCAGACTGAGCCTTATATCTGCTTATTGTAGATTTAAAAAGAAAAAACATCATAATGTTATACACGTTGAATGCAGGCTTCTTGAAGTGCAGGAGCTTTTCAGCCAGAACAGGTCATTCAGAGTTCATATCGTGTGAATCACTCTACCTCACCTCGCTCTCATCCTGTGGCAACGTTCAAGTGCTGGACAGGCTACATCCTGGATTGAAAGTATTATTTTCTTTATGAAGCTGTGCTGTTACTGCCAATTACATACTGTATATAGCGACGGCATGGCCATGCAATGTCACTGGAAAGACGAGTGGAATTGTAATAATATTACAGTTTTGTCTACTCCTAAACTGTCTACATTTAGGAGCATGATTGTGCTCAAAGTATTCATCCACTGTAATCATGCATGTCATCAGTAATCCTTTTACTGGCAGTAGTAGTTGGGGAGTCAGAAAATAGCAAGACAGTGTAAAAAGGAGAGAATTTAATACAAAACATGAAAGAATTACCATTACACATTACCTTGACTGTCAGTGATCGTGTGTGCACACTGAATACGAAGCTACAGCCAGTTAAATCCCATCACTTCTAACACCAACCACCCCTTAACTGTTTTACCTTGAAATTGTTTATAGCAACTATTACCCCACGGATCAGAATGCACACCGACCTGTGATCCCTCATTGTTAGCTAGCTTACTAACTGATATAAAAGACATTTGTATTCACTGTAAGCAAAATGATTTTTTTTTTATCTTTTAAAGTCAGTCTAATGCTGCAATATTATATTGATATTGCAATATTATATTGATGAAAACCATTGTTTGCTGGGATCAGCAAACAACACAGCCTAATGCCACAGTGTATTCAAATATTAGAGCAGCAGAACCAACACGATTGTGCAGCAAAATTAATTTACAGCCCGGAAAAAGTGGACCATCTGTTTTATTTTTTTGGTGTTTTTTTTTTAAGGCCTCCCAACTTTCTAAGCTTGCTACATGTAGTCCAAGGAAAGAGATGAAGGTTTTCCAGGAACAGCACAAAAAGTTATGGATGTTTAGGTACTTGGAGGAGGACCACATTCAGCAACCATCAGTGAATGCAGGCTTCCAAATCTTCCTATGCTGAAGCCAGGAGAGGATGTTTTGAACAGAAGAGGTTCCTGTTGCACTGCTGCAGATTGCAGTGTTTAATCAGACTTATCTACAGTACAGTATGCACACATGACTGACAAAGCTTTTTCTGCAGAAATGATTTTATACTTTCAAAGCCATCAAACCGTGCGGATAGCTTTTGATTAAAAAAACCCAACACTTATCTGCATTACGAGGCAGCATTAACTCACTGCACTATCCTTTGTATTTATACTAGCCGTCTGATCAGAGGTAATTTGTAATTCTCTTGTCATTCATCTGTCTGAAGTGGATGTTGCCTGACCATTTCCACCTACAAACAGCACTGAATTAATAAAACCTTTTCAAAAAATTCACCGCATGAACTGACGACAAGCTAAAAGCAAGGCTAACAGCTTGTATCACAAATATATCTCATTAGTGTGACAGCATTTACATATCCTGCATTACAAGATCCTGAAAGCATGTTAACAGGGAGGGAAACACTCGTGTCTGACACTTCCAAAAAAAAACGTATATTTGGCTGAAGTAAACCTGCAGACTTTTGGAGTTTGTGCGTATGAGTGTGTCTGTGTGCTTTTGTGTGCTGTGGGGGAAGTGTGATGTAACTATTTTCCAGTGTGTTTCCTGTTTCCCTGTTTACACTGTGTGTGGGCATTACTGCACTGTGTGTTGCCAAGCAAGTGAGCCTTGGGACTGAAGAGCAGACATTTTTCAGTTTACTGCGCCATCTACTAAGAGGTAATAAGAGTCTGCTGTATACAATCCAAGCTAGGTTTACTGAGCGACTGAGAGTAATGCTATGTCAAGCAACTTATAATGCTGAGTACCTATTGTAAAATTTGTGAATATGGTTGGCTTTAAATTTGAAAAATATCGCGGTGAAATAGGGACTAAAATGTCTAAAACCTGCCCAATGGTGTATAGCATATGTAAGCTTATATCTTACATATGCTATACACCATTTTTTCACTCTCCTGTGGTTTGACAGTTGCAATGAGCATCCATTTGAAGCTATTGGAGGGCTGAGATCAGTTCTAAGCACCCTGAACTAATCTTTTCCCTCCAGGCCATTAGTCAGGCACTCCCTAAAACCCAGCACAAAGGCTAGTTAATGTAGCTGGACACAATGCACGGAGCTGGGTCTACAATGTATTCACAAATCTCAACATTTACTGGATAGCACGCAGCATTCATTTTCTTTTACTGCAATGATGAAATATTGTTAGCTTTACTAGATTGCAAATATATTATTTACTAAGCGATTAGACATATGTATTCCCCAGCCAAATTCAAGTGGCTGCTGGAGGTTTCCCGGCAGTCCCTGTGAAATTACTCAAGCCCCAGTCACGCAGGGCTAGTGACTGGAAGGTGAGCCCATGGCAACCACTGGTCGCTAGGGAAAGGTGTGTAATACCTGACCATTTGGTGAGCGGTTGTTTACTATTGGTCACAAAGAGGTATGCAGTGCTGACTGAAAATCCTCTTTCCAGTTGCTTTAGTGGGTATCTGCAAAATGCTAAACACCAATTTGACTGCAAATTCTCACCACCTAGCCTCTTTGATAATTTAAAGAAGGATATGCAAACCAGGAACGGTGACTGATCCCTTTCAAAGTAAAAGTTGCGTCTTTAAAAATATGTTGGTTTCAACAGCAAAACTTTTACATCAAACCGCTTCAACTCATTTAGCTGGTTAGTTTGTGAGTTTTTGAAGACAAAAACAAGAAGGTTTGTGATGCAGCACCCTCTTTGTCACAGATTTCACCCAGCAACAGCAATTCTCACCAATCGGTCAGTGAATAAACATCTTTCCTTAGCAATCAGAGGATTCCCGGGGCCATGAACCAGTTCCTAGGCCTATGTGGCTGAGACCTTAGTGAGACAATCACACATAACACATTTTTTTTTCTGCTGAAGTACTTTGTAGTAAACTATGGGTGAGTCTTGTCTTAGGGGTGACTTCAGCTCAGGAAGTAGAGCTAGTCATCTGCTAATTGGAAGGTTGGTGGTTTGATTCCTGACTGTTGTAGTCTGTATGCCAAAGTGTCCTCAAGCAAGATGCGTTCATTAGAGCATGACTGTATGTGAATGCCAGATGGTAAAATAGATAAAAAAAACCAACTTTTAAGTGTAGAAAAAAAAGTGTTTGAATGAGGCATGTTGTACAGAGTGCTTAAATAGTGAAAAAGCACTATATAACAACCAGTCCATTTACCAAATGTGCACTGATAAAAGCGATGAAATTATTTTGTTCTGCTTTGAAAGAAAAGGTCAGACCAGTTAGATTTACATTCAGACCAGTTAGATTTACCTGACCTTAACCAAAGCGTTTTGTTTCCAAACCAAATCAAAGACAGAAATCTGGATGCGAAAGCTAGTGTCTGCTGTGAGAGTGATCATCGCATGGCCGCCATCCACTTTCTGACGAGACTTATTCTTCCAAACCATCTGCTCACTCACAGACAATCCTGCCAGTCAAGCATCTGGCCCACACAGCAAAGTGGCTCTGCAATGCAAATATCAGCTTCTTTTTTATGGTGCTGCTTTCCACAAAACACACACACAAACACCCATTATGTAGAACTAGCTAAAACTAATGCAGTCCAATAAAACAGTCCTGTAGTGAATCCCACCTACTGCATCCAGCCTTCACCACATAATTGGGTGGAGAACTAAAACCAATTGAAATTCAACTGAAATATAGTACAGCCCTGCAAAAAATTTCTGTTCATGAAAGTGCAATTTATTGCAAGAAAGCTGCATAAGACGGTACCCTGTTTAGCCACGTGTGCTTAATAGACAGCCAACTGTGTGCTATAGTGTTAGCAATGCATGAGCAACATTGGGTTGAGAGAACACGGGCTGTCAGAACACACGTCCAATTTTCATGCTCTTGCCACTAAAATCCCACAGAAGCATGAAGATCACAAGCCTTAAATGTTTCCTATTACCCCCGCCCCCAAAAAGCAAAAGACAGAGATGCTCGCACAAAGCAGCACTCGCATGATTCCCTCGCACACTAATGTCTCCTAACATCCTCACCCTCAGTCTCATGAGAGCGATGAGAAGCAAGGTGCAGGCCAATTACCTCATAGTCAGAGCATGCTGTTCATTTTTCATCTTTCATTACAGCATGCAGCGGGCACTAAATCAATGCAATCAAAGGAGACAACCCTAGTGGTCAGACAGGCAGCGTAAGACTGGTAATCAGGATAGGAACCAACACCGACAAGTACACACATACACACACACACACAAGAAAATGTTTTAAAAAGGATGCACGGAGGAAGACGCGCACACAGAAATTTGAATATGCACGTATACATATTGCACAAACACAAAGCCACCAGATGTATTTGCACAGTCTATATTTGCACACATATGCACACAAATGCTAGCACATAAAAGATGAAAACAGGCTCTCATAAAGAGCAGGATATTGGAAGCAGCTGTGAAAAATGATCAAGGGATGACATCAATAACAGAATGGCTCTCACAACACAGGCAGCTGCATCTTAATTGGACACGCACCTCATTAGAACTGCTAGAGGTGGACCAAGACCCCATTCGGGTAGATAAAAAGGAAAAGGTGAAAGAAAATGACCGGGTCACAAAGGTGTTTCACCAACAGGATTAGGGATCAACCTAGAAATGCCAGTTTTCCCTGTCAATATATAAGACCACTGAAGACTGGAGCGAAGTGAAATGGATTGAATTCAACAGGATCAGACTGGAGATAACTGATCAGGTAATAGAAGCTGTACAACACCGTGAGCTCATGTCTGCATTTTTTAAATATCAAACCAGGTCTTAAAAGTCTGATACAGACAAGATGACTATTATGTGAGTGCCAACCTAAGGAAAATGAAGAGTGGAAGAGCACATTGTAGAAAAAAAAATGTAGAAAAAAGGTAAAGAATTTGCACAACTTTTTCCCCCCATTTATATTTATACCCCCAATGTTTTACCAGATGTCTGTGCAATCGTTTTCGTTCAGCAGCCCTCTTCATAAATACCAGAAGTGATTCGTGAGACCACAGAAAGTGAATGATATTTGGCAACTGCGAAGTGGTTGGGATATGAGATAAACTTCAGGCGAGCCACTGAAGCATCTACCAGCGAGAGTGAACAACACTGTTGATTGGCATTAAAGTAAGTACATTAGAGGGTCACCTAGCAACCGGTGCCCAGGATATGTGTAAGCAACCAGCCATCGGTTTCAAAGTGATGTGCAACGAGCGTCCAGTGTACGCGCAGCTCACAGTGTCAAACCAAAGCAGCTTTTTTTTGCAGATGTTACAATATCTAGAGCTACTTTCAGCTGCCACCTTATTCACAACTGGTTTTCAAAGCTCCACATATTTGATTTTTAGGTCATATGCAATCCCCAAAAGATCTGCGTCTTAATAATATGCTGATAAACCAAAACCTGACTGTTTCAACCATCTTGACATGTTTTCCAAATATAACATGGACAAACTTTTCTGCCTCTCAAATCCAAATATTAGAGAACTTTTCTATCTATCATACAACTAGTGTGCAGGTTCAATATTCTTTTGAAGAGGTGAGTTGACCTGAACAAAAAGAAGACCTTAAACTAATGGTTTCTAAGTCGAGAAAATGGGCATTATGAATGGAGAGGGTGCTACTTTCAATTATTGTTTAATGAGCTGAGCCTGCCAACTATAATCACACATGACCAATGGATTTACCACATCCATGCATCATTAATGGATCTCACCTCAAGCTAATAAGGCTCTCTCAAAGAAAAATGATAAAGGAAGCTTTAGGCCACATTGAAGTGTCTCTTTGAGTTTTGAAAATCTTCTCTCTCTTTTTTTTCCTCCCCTCTTGTTACATTTAGGAATGTTTCGACTGTGGTGGGAATGGAGCTGTGAAAGAGATGGAAATTTAGCCAGCACCTCTCAAACTACACAGTAGCTGCATCAGATACGCCTAAAAGAGTGCACGACCATCTGCAATCTGTTACAAAGATACTCAAAGCGATTAACAGCTTCCCCTTACATCGCCACTCCTCTTCTCAAGGCTCTCAGTCCTCAGGCTATTCTGGTGAGGCCCTGGTGCAGCTGCAGTTATCAGTACAGCCCCCTCATCAGCGGCTGAATTCTCCCTTAGCATTCAAGTCGAAGTTCAGATGGTGAAATCAACCGAAATATAACACGGCTCGAAAAGATAATGAAGGTGCGGCAAAAAACCCCCTAAAGAAAACAAGTGGGAAGGCGCTAAAGGGGCAGTGGGTGAGAACGGCAATGTCCAACATGTAGACTCTGACGTGGATACGCCGATCAATCTAGAGGTAGATAGATGCGTACTGCACAAAACAAGATGAAAACAAAAGCATATGAATGGCTGACATGTCGGACCAAGCACAGGCAGAATCTTTCAGTAATTTGGTTGAATCAAAAACACATCAACATATCAAAAGGCCTTTGATGAAGCCCCCGCAGCTGTGGCCTCTTCAATGCAGATTAATTCTGGTCATCGTTTAATTAAATCTGGTAGTGCAGTAACAGCTGCTAAAACACCTTCATGTGTCTGGACCTGTTGGATTCAAATAATTATCAATATGCACATAACCCCCCCCTTCATTACGGATCACTGTAGACCTGCGGCTAACTGTGCTTCAGGGAAATTACAATGTTTAGCCTGGCGTCATGACTTTTAAGGGCTGAAAATACACATCAGCAAGCAGAATCTGAAGCAGTGTCAATCTCTTTTGGTTTTCAGAGCCATATTTCTATAGCCATATAGAAATTTTGCATGTAATAGATGTGAACCTTATTAATGCTGGCACTGAATTCTGGCTTGATGTGAAAAAACGTGGAAAGTGAAGGAAGGGGACCGAGGGCAACGGGAACTCACAGAAGCTTGGACAAGCTCAGGTGGACAAATATAGACGTATCCACTTATTTCAATATTTAAAAAAGGGCAAGAGGTGGTTTGTGACTGCGACTGGGGACAATGAACTTGTGATCTCACTGTCTTTAAATGAGGACCAGCCCTGCAACCATTCTCAATCAGTTGCTATCTTCTAAGCAGCATTGGTGCTTCACGTGCTAAACAGCAATAAGAGTCAGTCTGTTTCTAAGTGAATGGGGCGGTTACATCCAATCTGTTTGTGACAGTACAGTGATTACTGAAACAGCTAAAATTAGCAAAACTTACAGAGGAAAGAGAATTTAACATTTTTACTTTTAAAATACTTTCACAGTATACTTCTGTTAATGTGATTGTTGCCACCTTTGAGCATCATGAATTCGGTCCAGTTGGTGCTTTATTGCAGGTTGCGCTCATACATGCATCAGAAATGTTGAGGCAACACGTGCGCTTTTTTATTATTGCCATGAAATATTGAATACATTATATAACATATAATGTCATTTTGAAATTCGAGTTTCAACAATTTGGCATTTTGATTATTTTATTGTTTGAAGTTAAGCACGCCACTTTTCTTTTTTCTTTCTTTTTTTGACTAATTGCAGAAAATCAGCAAAATGAAAGAAAATCACATTAAACAGAAATTCACATTAGTCACTTCAAAGTCCAGATCACAGATTTGGAACAGAAGTTCCACCACAGATAATGATGCAGATGCTGCAAGACAATAATCTAACTGAAAAAATATAGGCGCTCAACAACCTTGCTATTATATGGAAATATAACCAGTTATGTCAAGTCTCCTACTGTAAAACAACGCTCTGCAGACAAATTGCACTCACTGGTGAAGACTAACTGTGACTAATTGGAATGTGCCGGCAAGACTGCAGTCAGTCTGACTTGGACTTGGACTGACTTGGATTGTTTGGAGACAGGTTGCTTCCCACAAAGCGATCTATGCAATCATCTTGCAATTGAAGGAGGTCACCCAGAGACTGAGGTTGGGTGACCGATTTG
This sequence comes from Copadichromis virginalis, assembly GCF_057382275.1. Taxonomy (NCBI): domain Eukaryota; kingdom Metazoa; phylum Chordata; class Actinopteri; order Cichliformes; family Cichlidae; genus Copadichromis; species Copadichromis virginalis. The sequence continues at coordinate 26,314,978 of NC_140629.1, forward strand.
TCACTGCAACAACTTCCAATCAGTTATAAAATGAGAAAAAAAATTAAATGTAACCCACAGGCAACAACTCGTTTTGTTGTAAGGAGGTTGCCAACCTATTTTCACTCTTGTATGACTGAGCCATCAACTTCGGCCTTAAGTAAATAATTAGCGTTACGCTATGGTGGCTCTCAAACCTTTCACTGACACGCCCCATTTCAGAAGCTGAAAACAGTTTGCTGCCCACAATAAATCATCAACTACAAAACAAGAATTCAATTTCAGTTTCTGTGAAATAATGGTCAGCACGATAGCATCAGCAAATTCCTTTTGCTTACTTTCCCTTCAAAAAAGCCCTTTATTGACGTTAGTTTCACATCCTGGGTTTCCTTTGGTCATTCATACCCTAACCTGCATTGGCTGCATTCACCACACGTGGGGCCGAAAAAAGTCCAGACTAAACTAATTATTATTACTGCAATTCTCTCAGTGTATCACTTTCTACTTTATCACATCCTCTCGGCAAGTATTCATGTTGATCATAAAACTAAATTGCACAGTTCAACCTGTACCTGACCCAAGATCAGGCAGTCCGGCTCGGATTACCTGACTAGAATTTATTCTGTAGCCTCAAAAGATGTCTTTGAATACTAATTTGGCATTTCATAAAGCAGTGATTCCCAATACAAAATAAAAAAATTTAAGAACATTTGTATTACGTGTTCAGCAGCAAGTCAGGTAGGTGGTTATAGGCAAAGGTCACTTTGCCGAAAAGCCTTCCTGTAATCTGTTTAATGAATGGCCACTCTGCAGTTACTCCAGGTCAGCTGATAGCACAGAGTGACCAATTCTATTTATACTGAGGCAATGAGCCACTGACGTATTAATAATTTCTCAAACAATGCAGTTATGTTCTAAAACTGTACAGGAAATGGGATGATGAGATTACTGCTGTTCTAGAGGGCATTTCATTAGTAAAATATTATTTCTGGTAAGTTCTAAAATACAGTGTATAAAACATAAACAATCATCACTCTGTGCCGTACTTATCGTTGCCTCTTTCACAGTCTCTCTCTGTCACACAGTTATATAATCTTAGCTTTCTTATTCATCTCAGCCAACACTGACTCGGCCACTACCTCAGAATACAAAGTCAAAGCTGAGTCATATAACCGGGGTCCTGTCTAATCTCTGACAGTGAGAGAATGACACAGAATAAGCATGCACATATCTATTTGTGTACGTTTGAGTGAATCCATGCGAAGTCGTGTACATGCTATTGATTGTTCTAAATCTGACTGGTCATGAAAGGAAAAGCCTGAACTGTGCCGATGTGTCGTGCAGCCAAGACTGTTAGCAGAGCAGCCACAGCAGCATGGCTCAAATGCTCATATGTATGCAAATCACAGGCGCTCTATTCTCCTGGGAGGGGAGCGGTGTTTGGGCTGATAAAACCTGTAGAATCCGTCTTACTGCACAGCAGGATGAAAGCTGCGAGCTAAAAAACGAATCGAAGGTAGAAGCTACATCTTTAAAACAAAATTTGTTAGGAATGTGTGAAGTATGAAATGAATATTATCATGCCAGACAAGGAAAACTCAGAGGATGTCACATTATCTGCAGTTTGCTTTGGTGTTATTGCAGATAGTAAGCAGATGATTTTAGCATTAATATCCACAACAAATCAAGCATGACAAGCCTCTTGTTTGAAAACTTTGCTAAATTAACCTGTTCGCTTTGAGAAATATGCTTTCACGTATCCATTTTCTGGCAGAGCTGGCTCACAGGAGCGATGCATCTCTCGTGTCTGTATAGTAAATATAAAACTACTGCCATTAGCTGGATACTGCGCCTCAGCATATCTGCCTACCAAGCTCGTCTTACATAACACATTATACACGGTGTTGTTTTATCGACACAAAACAAAAAATTGAAGGTTTCACGCCTGAAGCACTGACTAGCTGGAGCTACTGTCAAACTAATTCTTTAAAAAAGAAATGCATGTTTTGTTAGACTCCAACTATGAGCCAGCTATGAGTCATAAGGCTGTTAAGCTGTACGGATAAGTTGTGAACAAAAATGGGAAACCTTGACCAACAATTACTGTAGGAAGTTTGTCAGCCGCGTTAAGATAAAAATGAAAAAATACATAAATAAATAAATAATATATAGTGAGGGAGAGAAAGCAAGACAGACAGACAAAGAGAGATGATATAACCAAGTGAGAAGTGAAGTGAAGACAGTCATGCTCTGCCTAGATTAGCACCACTGTGTTTAGCTTCAGGTCCTCTACTCCCACGCTCTTCCTCTCTTCTACCTTGCCTCCCTCCCTCCATACCACCCTTACCGCATTTATCCACACATCAATCACGCATCCATCAATTCAACATCCATCTCTCCTCAACGGTCCAACCGCTATCCCCACCTAAACCCCCGCAGTCGGACCACTCAGCAGGGGGAAGAAGCCCCGGCATCAGCACCACCAGCTAAAGCCACCTGTTCTCCCCTCGCTGAAACCCCACTCTCCTCTTACATAAAGAGACACTTACACTGTTGCAATGCAGCATCAGACGGTGTTGTGCAACAGCATTAAAAATACCTCAGGGTCAGTGAGGAGGAAAGTTGAAAACAGGATATCATCAGAGATATTCTGGTGGAGAGAATGCAAAAAAGAGTCGTGAGTGTGTCTGTCACTCGAAGGTGAGAGCACACCGTTCGACGCTCCCTTTTTGTGCACTCTTCAGCAGAAGAGCTGAGAAGGGATATTGACGAGCACCTCAGAGAGAGCACGGGCACATTTCAACCATAGCCATTGCGGGGGTCTGCAAGCGCAGTGTCAGGACATGGGACGTGACTCTTGAAAGCGATTAACCTCCGGTCACGCTGTATCGCACAACCAAAATGGTAGAGAAGCCTCTTGGTGATCAATGTGTCCATATGCAACAAAAAACAACACAAAAAACCCCCACATACATTTAATTTGGCAACTGCTCTCCGGTTAAACCAATCACCCCCCCCCCCCCAAACTGACTCTGGTGGCTCTCAAAGTAATACATCCCTTTATTGCAGGGCACAGTGCCAATCTGAGTCTTAAGTCTGTTGTCAGCACACCCCATTTTGTAGATACTACCTAATTCCATAAAGAAAGCCACACTAATGCGTCTGCTGCTGTTGGAGGTACTCCTGCAGCTTAGGTTACGATAATGCCGGCAACAATTAAATAAGAACTACCGCACTCTACTTAAAATCCTCTCAGCTAAATGAAATCCAGCTCAAATATTTACTTCTTTCAGAATTCTATTATATCATCGCTGTATCTTCCCAAGAACTGGGACTTTAAAAGTGTCGCCATTAAATGAGGCCAAACCCTTTTTTCGAGGAACTCTGTAAACCATTAAATTCCATAAAATCCCCCATAATACCTTTTTTATGTCTTTGCAAATAATTACGCCAATCAAATTCACTCAGAACAAAGAAGCCAATCAGCATTTGGGATACATTCTCTAAAGTGTTCTCACAGTGACTGTAAAACAATTTGTGAATGGTTTTCACAATGTCGAGTCCCTAAGAACAGCGACGCTGTACATCATACCAATCGGCCCGTGGAGGAGGATTGTCTTGTTAATGAAGTGTGGAGTGGCGCCACCGAGGACTGTGTATGTCACCAGATTTACACCACAGTGGTCTGTGATTCCCTGCAGCTGTAAAACAATGAGGAGGTGATTGGAGTAAATTACACTGCAGTTGTCAACCTCCGGACCGCTCACAGCCATTTTATGGTGTCTCCCTCTTAGAAACAAATTGTTTCTCTCCCGTTCCCTGGCTCGCACATGCACACACAAACAGCCATTCTTCTGCTTTCCTCCCACACTCTCTTTATCTCTGTCTGATATTCTGTCTGCTGCCTTTTTTCAAATGTCAAGACACAACACAGGTACATGACCAACAAGTTAGTTATTAAGTGGCCATTCTTCTTTCATGCTCTTGTTCTTCTCTCACCCCAAATGTCATGATCCAAATACCAGTATCTAACCAAATACACATTTCACAGATCCACACAGTCACCCTGAAGCAAACATATTTGGTCTCTCCATTTCAAGGACAGAGATGTTTTCTTCACCAGGATCGGGGGAAAGAAAGAAACTAATTAAACATTCATTCATCCAACTATCCATCCTAATTACCCTACTCAGGTTGCAGGTAACCCAACTGTCAAAGGCAGAGAGTCTCAGCAATGGCCAATCCATTGCAGAGCTTCTTCAAACATCCATTATGAATTTTAAAAGTGTTTTATTAAAAGACACGAACATATAAAAACAGAGTTGTGGTGTCTTACAGCAAAATGTCCTGAGTTCAAATCCACCACCCAGCTGTGGGCTGTCTGTGCAGAGTTTGCATATTCTCCCTGTGCTTGCATGGGTTCCCACAAGGTTTTCTGACCTCCTCCCAGAGTTCAAACACATGCATGTTTGGCTAACTCGTGATTCTACATTGTGAGCATCAATGCTTGTTTGTCTCTATGTGTTAGACTGGCAATCTGCCCAGGGAGTACCTCACCTCTCGCCCTATGATGGGATAGGTTAGGCCCCACTGCTATCCTGAACTGAATAAGCAAAAACAAGAAGGACGAAATGCTTAAGCCACAACCTGATTCTACTCCTCTGTGTCATAATCCACATTTTCTTTGTGCAGTTTAAGCTGAAGCACTTCTGTGTTTCTTTTATCAGTCTCAGGAGAGTATATCTATTTGTGGATGTTGCATGACCATCTCTCAGGCTTGTGGTTATTTTATGGGTATTCAATATTTATTGGGTTGCAGGGGACATTATTCCCATCAGGGTGTGGCTTTGCAGACAATACTGGTCTTTTTATGGGATGTTCCAATAACAATAAAAAATACTCTCACAATTCATCTTCCTTAACAATAAGAGTGTAGTAATTCCTGATAGACTTTTTCCATATACATCTTAAGCAAAGTAAGAAAATCAGTTGAGCGACAGTCACCAAAAATAGAACAGCTAACTCGTCACGATGGTTTTTTTTTAAACATCACTGCTATTTTCTCATCTATAATAAATGACTCATCACGCCACCAGTGTCACTTCCTTTCTTTTTGCACCTCTCGTATTTTCACCTGTTAAAGATATATACCATTCTAGGAAACCAAGCCGATGTGCCCTACAAGACTGAGCGTCATTTAGAAAAAAATGAGGAAAAAAAGAAAAATCCCAATCCAAGAATAAACACATTTCTGCTTCTTAATATGGAAGAGCGAGAAATAGCTTCCTTTTTAGAGTGGCACTCGGGAGAGATGGTGTCGAATGTTACATAAGCTTAATTAATAATCACATACAGACACCCACATTTGCATGTACACACGCAGAAAGTGTATGAATCTGCACATGGATAATTAATTCACAAAATTAAAATGGTACAAACATGCAGGAGGCTGCACTAAAATAGCAAGAAGCCATGAGATACTGTACATCTTTTATCAGGTATTTGTGCCATCGGCTACAAAGAGCAAAGAAAAAGAAGAGAGGGCACAAGACAAATGACCAATAATGGCAGATTTATAAATTAATAGTGAAAAAGAAAAAAATGATGATAAAAATCAAAAGAATATAAAGGAGAGTGAAAGGCAGATGACTGGATAAAACACACCTTGACGTAGAATCAAAGGGTGAAATAAATAACAGATCGGGGAGTAAAGAAATCCTGATATATGATTTTCTTTATGAGAATATGAGTTTTTGATCATGAGCCAGATCCAAATGCCAGAAGGGAGACAAATCACTAAAGAGATTGAGAGTAGAGGAAGTGGGACAGAAGACATTCTGAAAAAGAAAGAAGGAAAGAGGCAGGAGAAAGATGGAAGAAAAATGGAGAGGGAAGAGAAAGAGAGATGAGTCGCAAAAAATGGGGAGGGTGAGGCGGAGGAGGAGGGGATGGGGTGTAGCGGAGGGGGTGAAATTGATTAAGGGGGAGAAACAATGAGAGTGGGGAGGAGGCGAAAAGGCGCAATGGGAGAGAGAGGCTGGAGACTGGAAACGACTTGAAAGGAAGGGATGAGGTAAATGCAACAGAGGCTGATAGACAGCCAGGAAGAGACTAATTAATAGTCAAAAACTGCAGGGAGGCAGGCAGGTGTGCAGAGAAACCCACAGCAGGAGGGAATAAACATAGAGATGGATGGCTTCTCCTGCCTTGAATTACCTAACAAGACAGGCAGCTTTGGGGTTTATCTCGTGACATATTGCATGACTATACATCGCAGAGAGATAAAAGCAGCAACAGCGCAGGAAGGCGGATGGGGGGGGGGCTGCATAGTGCAGAGGGACACTGGAGAATGAGAGAAGTAAGGGGGACAAGCACTACCGTGAGGAAAAGGCAGAGAGGATCTCATTATCTAGAGGTGGGAAAAGGGTTTAGACATGAAGAAAAGCTAACAGGGGGATTCGCTCACACACATACCTGGCATTTCTGCAAGAGGAAAAGCGCTGAAGTCAAACCGCGAACAAAGTTTAATTACACAAATGGCTTTTCACACTACCGCCTCCCACCGCACACACAGCGCTCAACAAACACAGTTGCGACCTTGAAAGTTTGCCACGGGTGTGGTTTAGACCACATGTTGTCTGATAAAAAAAACAAACAAGACACATTCCCTTTATCAGCCTCCCATTTATCAGCTCCACATCTACAGCCGCCAGCACACTGAACACCTGTCTGTTTAGCCCTCACCATGTATGTGCAACAGTGAAGCGCCTCTGTTTGTGGATGTTGTTGTTGAGCAACATGCGGCGAAGCAGTCGCGGCGAGTTGCGCGGAGAAAGGCGGGGGGAGATGGAGGAGGGCGATCGCCGGTGTCCTCGCGGCCTCTCCGGCTGCAGCAGGTTCTCACGCAGGATCTTCACCAGGTCTTCGTTCAGGCCGGAGTGTTTCGGCATGGGGGGCACTGCCAGGGTGTCCTGGTGGGTCACCCCCATGCCTGCCTGCTGGGCCATGCCTACCCCGGCTTCACCACAAAAAGCACCACTACCAGCCAAATGAATGAATAGTAAAGGTAGCCAAGATAAATCAGATGTAATGCAATAAACACAGGTAAAATATGTGCCGCTCCTTTGTCACAGTCAGAGTTTAGTAATGTGCAGAGAGAAAAAAGAAAAGAAAAAAAAGCAGGCGGAAAAAAAGAAATGACATCCAAAAATCCTGTGGATAACAAACTACAAGAAGCTCTGCAGGTAATTTGTCACGATAGCAGCTCCCTCTGTGCAAAAGCGAGGGGAAATAGAAGAAAAATCCCCCACTCCTTTTTTGTCTTTAAAGGAGCAAGCACAAGAACAGGACTGAGAGCTGCTGCCTTTGTCTGCTCTGCAACACTGAATATCTGCTGTGAAAGTGCAAAGGAGAAGATGAGCGCAGCACGAAAGCAGGAGAGAGGGAGAGCGTGATGCAAAATCTTGGAGGTAAAAAAAAAAAGGGGGGGAATTCCATTCCAGCCCTTTATCCCCCAGGCCTGCAGGCAAACTCAACACAGTCCAGTGAAACCAAGCCAGCCAGAGTTGAAATAATTCTGAAATAATTCAGTCGGTTTGAGCACAGAACAGCCCGGTTCTGTCTGGCTAAAGCCAACGGTGAACCTGTGGTGGTTCACTTCACTAAAAAGCCCCAGCCCAGTATGACTCAATCCAGAAAGGAATTCTGTTCCATCCAGTCACAGCAATTTATCCTTTCTTCCTCTTCCTACATAGAGTGACTGCTGAGTGCAGCCAGTTTATAAGCTACTGATCCTTCAGAGCTGAGCAGAGCGCGAGTATGTGTGACTGTTTGAGAGAGAGCGAGAGGGAGAGATGGGGAGTGTGTACACAATAGAGAAGAGAAAACAGAGAGGTATGGAGGGGGAGAGAGAGAGAGAGAGGGAGAGAGGCAGAGAGAAAGAGAGAGAGAGAGAGAGGCAGAGAGGTTGAGGTAATGGTGCTGTTTGCATGCTTGCGCTCGAGTCGAGGCACACGCAACTCTGCAAGGGTACATTTCCCGATGCAGCAGACCGCACTTAAGTCACACTTTTGCTACTGAGTAACCCTCAATCCAGACTGAGCTTCAGGGGACATCCCCTCTAAAAGCAAACAATTCCATGAGTACAGCTGTGTGTGCACATGTGCACAAATTTGCATTTCCATTTTACTAACATTTGCACACCCGAGGGAAAAAAACCAAAAAAAACCCCAACAAGCTAGGAGAGGGTTGCAACCAGCTAAACATCTTCTGCCACTAGCTGTGATTTCTTTCAATCAGGACAGACTCAGTTTTACTTTTGTCAGTATTGTCTGCTGAATTTAATAGGTAGCCACCTAGCCTTTATCCTCCTCCGCCTAGTGATTAGTAACTGCCTCCAACAAGCTTCTAGCCATTCTCATTTAAACCTTATGTCAACTGTTTCATTCTCCTATGCTTACATGTCCAGCTTCTTCCAAGCGACCCACAGTACTTAAATATACTTTAGCTTTAACTAGCCCAGCAACAAATCTACAGCAACATGTGTGCTATGACTTCAATGTTTCTTCTTAAGATTTTCAAATCACCCTAATACAAATAGAAAGATATACAATTAAAAAACATTATAAGTTTGGTTTTTGCTGTTACATGTTGATAGCCTATACTTGTATGGCATACTCAGAGTTAGTTGCACAAGTCTTTCTTTGAACAAGGACAATTTTGTAATTTTACCTCACCACGGTGGATTTTAAAATAAGCAGTCAACATGTGATTGAAGTGCAGTGTGACAGAACTGATTTAAGTGACTTTTTGCTTTAATTCAAAAGGTTTGGCAAAAGTATTATATTGACTGTTTGGGAATTTCAGCCATTTTTATACATAGTCCCCCATTTTCAGCAGTTCCAAAGTAAATGGAGAATTTAAAAGCAGTACAGGTGAGACCTGTTCTGTTGTTAGTCCAATGTTTTTTAAGTTGTTAAACTGCCATTTTATAGCTTTTCACTTAACTTTCAGTTTGAGGGCCAGAGAGATGTTGATGCAAGTGAAATGTGCTGAAAAAGCAATTTTAGATAGCAAAAACTTTAGGAGTAACCTAATAAACAATCTGTACATTCTTAAAAAGAAGGAATGCCCTGGGTAGCTCACAGAAGACAAAGTGCATGATGACAGAATTATTTCCATGATTAAGAATTACACCTTAATAACATCTAACCATCTCAGTAACATGTGTATCATTGTCAAAGTCTACAAACAACACAAAGCTTCATGAATGAAAATACAGTGACTTTACAACAGTGTTCAAACCTCGAGTTACATTCAGGAACAAGAAGGCCAGATTAGTTCTGGAGTAAAAAAAAAACATCTTTGGACAGATGACAGAAAGACTCATTTGTAGCAGAATGATTGGAGGAGAAAAGTATAGAGATGGAAAGGAACAGCTCAGCTGATCCAAAGCAGGTCACATCATCTGTCAAACATGGTCGAGACCATGTTATTCTACAGGCATGCATGGCTGATAGAAATGAGAAAAAGCTTCTCAAGGATCTGAAGGCAACTGCAGCAAAAGCCTGGCAGAGCTTCTGCAAGGAGGAAACACAGCACTTGGTGACATTCACAGATTCTAGATCTCCAGCATTTTCATCCAAGTACCAAAACCAAATTATGTTATCTTGGCCAACTACTTTCAAACCTCTGAAAATAGAAGAAAATGGCTTTAAGTCCTAAACAGGTAATGCAATACTACAACAATCAGATCCTAAATGTATGATTGAAAATGCTGGTGTTCAGAGACAAAATCACAAATATTCCGCTATTATACAAATACTCATGGACCTACCTGTAACTATTATGTGACCTCCATGAAGGCATTCCATATATACAGTAACTTAAAGAATAAAGACACACACAGCACCTCTGGCTACAGATTCCTACACAACAGTGACGCTGTAGAGGTATGGATAGCATAATTGTTCACAGTGACAATGTGAACATGTAGCTGTGTTCCAAATATGTATAATGATTATTCTGAATAACCAACAACTTTGAATTTTTGATCAGAATACTATACTACTATGTAGTAGTGCTCAATTTATGCTGTATGTATTATTATATAAATACATTCAAAATATCAAACGTTGCAAGCATAGTATTAAAAGCACAATTGGAACCCAGCATGCACTCACAAACACTCTAGCAACACTAGCTTTAGTATTTCAAAAAGAGTGGGTGCTCCTCAAAGACTAGGAGCAAGGATATACAAATGATTCCAGTCAATCACGTTGGAGGAATGCCCAGTTGTGTTCTACAGACACAGTGTACTTACATTTTTTAAAAACAAATTAAAAACACAGTCAAATACCACCAGGCAGAAACCATCTGAAATGTCTCCTAACACCACAGAAAAAAGCAAAAACACTACCACAGGCTACCTATTTGACATCTCCCAGAGAGGTTTTAGCTAATGTCAACATTTTTTCAGACAAGATTATAAACTGAAATAGAAACGTTTGACTTCCTGCAATCATAACTGTAACTACGCTTTCTGATTGATAAGCCAGCCTTTTCTGGAACATAACATTCTGCAGTGAAGCTAACTCCCCAGCACTTTCCAACCAATATTTCCTTACTAGCAGGCTCTCCAGGTTGCTGTTGTGAGAGTCCTGGCCATTATTTACCTGTCTCTCTATAGGGAATCTTTGGTCCACTGGTTGGACTAACTCGTGCTGCTGTTACGAACAGCATTTGTGTCAGTAGTTCTTGCCTTTCTCAAGCTCCTCTGTGAGCTGGAGGGCCAATCTAACCTGAAACTGCAGCAACACCAAGCTTATCTTGCTGCAGGGCAAAGCAAGAAGACTAGCGCCACCAGCTGAATCATTCTGTGTATAAAATCAGAAAAGTTCCCACCTGACCATCACAGAATCAGCTGACGTTATTTTGTACAATAACTTTAGTACATATTTTGAAGTCCTGCTAAACTTTACTTTAAGATCTATCCAGTTTTATATCCAGTCCCACCAAGTGTGACAATCTAAAGCAAAAGTTCCTTTTTATATATTATGATACCTCAGAGTACAGTAACAGAAAAAAGCAGTGGTTCCCTGAACGTCTCGCCTGTGCCCTGGACAGTGGACTGAGTGAAAAGGGAAGATGGTCATTGCTCTGGTATTTAGTTCCACGTTGTCACTGTAGTTATTGTTATTTATTGGCACAGTATTTATAACTTTATTTAATAATCGGCGTGGGAGAACCTCCTTTCACACACATGCGCGCGCACATTTCCACGTATGGGTGCGTGCACTTTAACTCTACCACCACAAATAGAATCAAATCCTGTGAGGAAACAGAAGAGAACATTTTATTATTACTTCTTTTTGTCTGTGGGAATAAAAAAATTTGATTGCTCAGCTGATATTTATTACGTGAGTGTGTAATGGTACCCAGAGGAAGATTTCAAATCAGGAAATACAAAACTAACAAACTCAAGCTGTTCGGATGTTGTTCTTTTCCCACCAGACAAAAAGGACTATCAAAAGACGACTATAGGCTACTATATAGAAGACTGACTATAAAACCCACTAAATGTTTTCATCATTTGGGATATCAAATTTTTGGATATTATCTTTTGCACATCTATCGCGTTTATGGTTCCTTCTAATTATCACTTTTATGCCACAGATTACTGTTTTGTCAAGTAGAAGTGCTTGCTACCAAATGTAAGCCTTTCTATAGTCAGAAGAAAAACAGACTGCAAAATGTATAGATATAGAAGCTAAAAAAAAACTTGATATTACTATTAGAACCAACAAATATAGGATTTTTGAGACCAGTACCGATACAGATATTGAGCAATTTAAAAATCTGACATATGGACCCATATTTTTTCTTTCAAGCACACGAAAAAAGCTGATTTCCTGAAATTTTGTTATGTGCAGGTTTATGAATCTTTACTAAGACAACATGACCTGTCAGTTTAAAAATAAACTTTTTATTGTCATAGCAAGCTTTGGATTATTTGTTAACACTCTGCCTGACACTATCTCTGTTTATCCTGTACTTTCTTTACTTTGTTAAATTCTCATTTATTGCCTGTTGTAAATGCTGATGCTCATATATTGCTATATAGCCAACAAGGACCGATAACATTAGACGGCCAATATATCAGTCTGGCTCTAATTCCAATAAATTCTAACCATAACACTTGCAAACATGCAAATACAACCCAGTGACCACTACAGGCACTTTGGATCCATCTGTCTAAAATCAGCTTTCCCTATGAACAAAAGCAGCGCACTGGCTGCCAAAAGATCAGAGAATGCATTCAATAATTTTTTTTAAGTTAGTTACAATGTTGCATCAACTACAGCAAAAAAAGATCAGGGAAAGCAGATTTTCTTTAAAATCTAATTAAGAGGATGCATGTTTTAATAATGTGTATAATATGGACTACCCATTTCATTTTTGCAGATTTGAATAATATTTCACACATATTTACAGAAGTAACATACATTTAAGACAGCAATGCAAAAATTAGACAGAGGCAAAACTAAGTCTTGGTCAATACATCCTTCTGACTGATGGTTCAGCAGTGAACTTCTCACACATGAGGAAAAAAGGAAAATGAAACCACAGCAGGGAGAGTTTCCTCATTAGCAGTGCCTCCAGCCTGGCTGTGTGTTAAATATCATCATAAATGTCATCATCTATGCATACTTGGAATAATGGCTTTTAAAATCTTTTTTAAATTAATTTCAAAAACCTTTAGTTGCTAAAAATGTGACATTTTGGAAGCTGTAATGGTTGGGGCATTTGGCCTTTCAACACCATCACAGAGCAACCTCTACTACAGGCAAGCTGATGCAGTCAGTAAGACACTTCCAGCCACGATGACAGTGGAGAGCTGTTGGCCTTCGGTTGACGGCTCGCAATTCATCATCACCTTACAACAGTCAGTCAAAAGGGATGAATGCCACTCCGTGAAAACATGTTTTATTTGTTTTCCTCTGACGGACTCACATACAGTAATTGCTGTCATTGTTCCATTGTTTCTCTTCTCGTGCTACCTTTCTTACGCCTCATCTTCTACGCTTTGTAAAACATTTCTTTTTTCAGCGATTACTTCCCCTTGCCACGCGTGACGTCAGTGTGCGTTTCCCCCTGGTTACCAGGGGCAACATGGCTGGAGAGGGACAAGTAGATTTTTCAAGAACCAAAGGCTGGAGGAACAAAAGCAAGAAAATGGAAGCCAATCTACAAGACAAAACTCAAGTGCATCACGCACAAAAAACAGTCTCAGTTGCTGCAAACACTACAACACATCACTGTGGTGCACACATATGACACCTCAGCATAAAGCACAAGCGACCACCTTCATTAAAGCAACAAAAAAGCGATAAAGAAAGGCATGGCAACGGCTAAGTGGATAAGTAGAATCATAGATTTATTTACTACATCAAGTAATGACAAGATCTGAAGGCTTGTGCATTATATATTAGCCTTATATTAAACAAATGATTGATATCCAAGATAGCAGAGCAGAAAATAGAGTTCACCACACCTCGAAGGAAACCAGATATTACAGAGTGTAGCTTTGTATGCATTCACATTCATACATATTTTAACTATGATTTAGTTTTGTCAACATTTTAATTTTCCATTTCTATTCTTTGCAAAACAAACTAATAAATCAAATCTTTGTGTCTCTACTCCTTGGAGAAAAAAAAAGCGGGGGTAATCTTGACAGATTGCGTGTGTTTCTTTTGGCAGCACACAGCATGCTGTCACCTCCCAGACTGCAGCCTGGAGTCTGGCCTAGTACTGGCAAAAGGGCCTCCGCAAGACACTAGATAATCAGATCAGTGCACCGTATTTCTTAATTAGAGCTGGGCGATAGAACGATAACGATATGTATCGCGATATAACTTTTACTCGATAGAGAAATTAAGCTATCGCGATAGACCTCGCCGCTCTTGTCCTCTAAAAAAAAAAAAAAAAAAAAAAAAAAGATCAGCCAATCCAAATTAAGTAGCGCAGAGCCGAACCAATCACAGCCGCAGCGTCACGTCGCGTGACTTGTTACGTACAGCACAAGTGCCAAGCCGCATGTGTGTTTGTTTGGGAAGCAGCCAGCGGGTAATGGAGGAAATGAGTGTGCCGACTAGAAAAATCAACCGAGCGTGACCGAAGAGAAAACAGATGATGGTTCCAACGCCGGAGAGATTGTCGAACGGAAGAGCCATAGAAGTTCCGTAGTGTGAAGGTATTTCAGCTATTTCAAGTCTGACAAAAAACAGAGTAGCGTGCACTGTAAATTGTGCCGAAAGCAAGTCTGGAAATACAATAAACTGGTGCATGCGTCACACTGTGCGCCATGTTATTGTTTCGGTGAAATTAACTTCTACAATACTGTTAATTCTACTCTCTGCAGTATTTAAATGCTTACATATACACACACAGTTACTGTCCCTCCACACATACGACTCGGTTCTGCTTCTATGCCCCAGCTTTGTTTACTTTTTCCCACCGAGGCTTCTAGACTTCTGATTGGCCAACATTTCTGCACGGTTAGGAATCTAGCGCCACCTGCTGCTTTGGCATGTTCATAGCAGCGTTTTCCTTCATTTCTGCCTTTATGTGTGGACGGGATTATTTTTTAAAACGGAAACGGAAAATCTCCGTTTTCAAAAATACCCGTGTACGTGTGGACGTAGCCTCAGTCTCTGACTGGAAGCGATAATTCGTCATTCGGCTTTTGTCAGACTAAAGTAACTGTTAAAACTGTTTGAAAAGCTAAGCTATACAACAAGGAGAGATTGAGAATTTCCTTTTAGTTCTCAGTTTATTTGATATTGACAAAAGTTAGTCAGTTTTGTCTGTTCTTCTGTAACACAAACTAAGATTTATTTTTAGAATTAATATTTTGTTTCTAAGTGGAATTGACAATTTAGTAGTCTGTTTCGTTTGTTCTATTTTGAAACTTAAACGCTTTAGCGGCTGCCTTTTGTGTAGTTTGCAATATTTGCCTTTATTTATCTGAAAAAGTCTCATGTTTCTTAAGTACATCTACCCTGTTGAACTTATTATGGGAAATAAATAATATAATAAATAAATAAAAACAAGCTGCTGATTATTTCACATTTTACTTGTGAGCAACGGCACATTTAAATCTTACAAATATAGTTATTTGGCTTATATCGTGATAGATATCGTTATCGCCTGAAATGAAAAAAACATATCGTGATATGAAAAAATCTCATATCGCCCAGCTCTATTCTTAATACGTTATGAGAATGTCAAAGGTGACTTAGGCTTATTAAATTAACCTTTTATCATAGTTATAACTCGGATTACTGTAGCAGACATATGAATGGGAAGGAAGCACAGATGAAATACAAGGAGCTGGTGCACCAGGCAGTTTAAAAGCAAACAAGATGACCTGACCAAGACTGATTTCACCAAGAATTTCTGAGCAATTCCACGTAGCAACTACCAGCTGCAATATTAATGGTACAATACAGCCAAAACCTTAATGCAGCTCTGTCTCCCCCAAGTGGATATCTCCTTTTATTGTGTGAGCCAGGACTAGTCTAGAACACACACCGACTGTATATATCACTAATATACGGAAATTACCTCCATCACACCAGATGAACATTAATTCCAGTGCTCGGCGATATGTTTTTAAAAAGGCACAGCAGAGAGAAATATGACGCAATAGAAACAAATTTTACAATTTGCTCTAATCTTGTTTCCCGCCAAGACACATAATAAAGTCATAGCCCTGTAAATGTCTGCATTTTAGCATCAGCTATACCACCCTGCTGTGGGATCAAATATCCATGCATTCTTGTAAATCTAATATTAAATGAAACATTTATTTAAAATTTGAATTTTTATAAATTTTTCTTTAATGCTGCAATATTGGGTGGCATATGATGTCTATACATAAAAATGCATTGTTTGCTGCACAGAAAGTGATAGAGATTCTTTGTTTTCTATAAAAACAGACTATTTTGAAGGCAGTTGCAGATGACACAGATGCAAAATCTCAGAAAAAATCTCTGTGAAAACGACTCCTGGTTTTTACACTTCCATCTGTATTTCTGGTCACCATGCTCTTTCGTGTAGTACCATATACATATAAGCACATTATGAAAATAGAGTAGTGGCTGATGGAGAATCTGATGCGAACCACTGAGTTCTTTTTGTTCATTTTGCTTATTGGACCAATAGATGGCAGCATTTTCTCAGAAACATGAAGACATAAAGCAAGACCACACACGGCAGTTCATATAAACCATTCAGAGGCATCTTTGTGTGTCCTAGACAGAAACACGGCTCCATATATGTCAGACTTTCCACTGTGTGTTGCCCAACTGAGGCCATGCAGGGGTGCTCAGAGCTGTAATTTCCTGAAGATCTGTTATACCAACTGTCTTTTTCAGCACGACTACGAAGCGCTACAATTTTTCTACTTTATGGGCAGTGACATTTTTCTTTATAGTTTTAACATTTAAAGAGCTCTCACTTTAGATGACTCACAGCCTGCGGTGAAAACAGTAAGTCTAGTGAATGCAAAATGGAGCCAGTCCACTCTTATGGAAAAGAAAGTGAGACATGAACTGTATATTAAGTATGAATTATCAATGCCTCTCTTGCTAAGGACACTGTAGAGCAAAAAAGATATGATAGTTCTCATGTTTTGTACAGTTTTCTCAGCGTTTCTCCCCCCGACTGCAGCATACATCACGGTCCACTGGAGAGGCTTGCTATCATACCTTATGAAGTGCTTTTCCCCAGAAAAAGCAAAGGAACGCAAACTATAGATTCGGTTGGAATTATCAGCGTATCTTGAGAAAGAGCCAAATAACTCACTGTTCCCTCACGAGAGAGAAAAAATACTGAAGGCAACAAAACACAGTGTTCACGAGCGGATATGAATATGAATAAAAGAAATTCTTTGGGACACACTAGAGCAATACTTAATTTGGAGAATAGTTTCCATGATCTTCCGCCCGTTTTCCTGCTGTTTTGTGCAGCTGGTGTCTCATGCACAGTGAGAATATTTCATGGTCAGAAAAGCTGTCATGGTGACCCTGGCAGGGACTGTGGTCTAATTCCCTCAACCCCACTGATAGTAGAAGGTCACACGCTCTTGCCTCATGGTCTGAAAGCAAACACAGACATGCTGGGGAATACAGAAAGATAAGAATCCGAATCCAACAGGATGGCTGTGATAGAACTAGATTGTTTTGCTGCTTCCAAACTCTGCGTGTAATGGGCAGTGAATGTTTCAGTTTGAAGTGAAAGATCAGACAGTCCGATTGTTAATTATCTTCCTTCTGCCCGCAAGTACTAAGTAAGCTATAGGATTTGCTTTTCAATGTATCATTATGAAATCAAGTGTGTAGAAGCGCTTCAGTGCCAGGAACACTCTGTAAATATGTAAGGGGTGGCTGTAGCTCAGGTGGCAGAGCAGGTCAGCCTCTGAAGGTCGGTGGTTCGATCCCAGGCTGCCTCCTGGCTGCATGCCAAATATCCTTGGGCAAGATACTAACCCCATGTTTGCCTACTGGTGGTGGTCAGAGGGCCCGGTGGCGCCAGTGTCTGGCAGCCTCGCCTCTGTCAGTGCGCCCCAGGGCAGCTGTGGCTACAATGTAGCTTGCTATCGCCAGTGTGTGAATGTGTGTGTGAATGGGTGGATGACTGGATGTAGTGTAAAGCGCTTTGGGGTCCTTAAGGACTAGAAAAGCGCTATACAAATGCAGGCCATTTACCAATATGCAAGAGTGTTATTAAAAATAACACCAAGGCAACTTATTAAATGTTGAAAGTGAGATTTTTCTTTTTTGCAGGAAATATTTGTTTTTCTTTTCCTTCAATTTAGATGCTAAAAGGGCAGCAAGTCTATAAAGCATGCACAAAAACACAACTGGTTAGGTTAATTGAAAATGAAAACACTAAGTGAGCAAAAACAACTTTAGAATAAAATGTTTTAATTACAAAAGAAATGTGGGATTTCATCGTCTAATGAATATATCATTTAAAATACAGAGAATCCAAATAACTCTGTGCACAAAAGAGAAGAATTGAACTTGATGGCTACAATTTTTAGGCCCTTAGACAGAGATGGATTAAAAACACACATGACTCTATAGTGGAAATCACTAAACGTGCACCTCTGACAAGCATCGTCAGTGAACACAGTACTTATGACAGGAAGACTTTAAATGATGCACATGCTATGGGTAGCTTATAAATTTGTGAAAGCACCATTATGGCTAAACGACTTGCGCATGTTTTTGTGCGTTCCAATTTTACAAAGAATCAGGATACTTTATGGTTACGTTTTTCAAATCACTGCACTTCTCTGTAGTTGACTCTAGCTTTGGATGTGAAAATCTGCTTCAAAAAAATAAAAGAACTTCCTTGCCTTGCTGAACTAGCCTGGCTGCAGTTCAGACCTGTCACTTACTGAAAACATTTGGCGCGTTATGAAATGAGAAATGGTGTACAGTTGAAATCCCTTCTGAAGCAATAATAGGAAAGCATTTTGCTTTCTAAATTGCAAAAATTGCTCTCAAATGCTTACAGAGTGCTGTAAAAAAGGAAAGAGGTGATGGAGCGTGGTGGTAAACATGCCTCTTTCCCAACTCTTTTGCGACATTATATACGTTTTATACCACATCCAATTTGAAAACCAGAAGAAGGGTGGGAAAAGGAAAGAAAACTGAACAAAAACAAATGGTGAATAACAATCTATTAGAATTATTTTTTTGCAATTCTCAAAGCATTATGAGTCAAAGTCGATGTGCATCAGGACTGAATAATAACCCAGTAAGCTAAAACTTCAGGGAGTCTTTGGTTATTACTGGGTTCACTGCCAAAGGAAAGTAATATAGACCCTGGTCAGGATCCATGAGAACACTCCACTGGAACGTTTGATTAAAAGCGTGCATGTGAGTGTGCATGCCGTTGAATAACTACCCTTGTGCAGACGTCTCATGTTCAGTTGTGCTTATTTTGGAGCGCGGTAATAGTTGTTATTTTATGAGCGGCACTGCATGCAGCCTGCCATGATGAGAGGAAATGGGAAGGGGGAAGGGGAGGTGGTCAAAAGTGAGGGACTGATGGAAGTGAGGGGAGAAAACTAGAGGAACGGCGTGCCAAGTGAGAGAGAGAGTCAGAGCAGGCTGTAACTGATGCAGGGTGACAGTAAATGAAAGTGGACGAATACAAATGACCACGGGGATAAGGAAGAGGGATCGCGAGAGAATGAGAGGGGAAGAGGACACAAAGATCAGGGTGGTTCCAGAAATAACCAGTGGTTGTAAACATGGTGGTCCCAGGAAGTCAGAACTTCCTGTGTGTCTCTGTGTGAGGGGTGTATACCTGGAAGGAAGAGCACGTTTGCTTACTTGTGGACATGTTTGCATACATAGACCAGTGCATATAATACATGCACAGGCCAGTTTATGCGTACTTTGTAACGCTACGGATTTAGGAGTAAAAGCTGTGTTTCTCAGTGTTTTTGTATTAATGTAAAATTCAGTGAAAATCAAATTTTTTCACCTCACTCATACTCTATTAAAAGTGCATGGGCCACAATTCACACTTCCATTCCATATAAATATACATATGCATGAGAGAAAGTGTTTCAAATAAACACTTTCTCTCATGCATAAAGAAATAATGATATAAGAACTCAGAGTGTACTAAATTATGGCTCGCACAGGAAGGGAATACTAGAGCGATAATGTTGGGACTTGGATGTGGAGTGGCCACTGGTGGATAATGAGATGGGAAGTGACAATGAATAATTAATGACAGTGAATTATTTGCAAAATAACACCTGGGTGAAAAACATTAGGCAGGATTAAAATAAGGGAGTTTTTAAGTGATATGGGCTCAATTTTGTGCTGTGACTTAACACAAAACCTGCACGGATAACCTCGTAGCAAAGGCTCAAGGGTTCGAATTATATTATTGCCAGTAATTATAGATTTTATTTTTATCTCCATCTTTATCTGGTTCATTTACATCTCAAAAAATAACATAAATAACAAAATCTAAAGAGTGTAGGGTAGCTTATATAACACCTTTTTTTTAAAATTAACATATAAGGAAGAATAAAATCAGCTACAGAATCACGACAAGAGTGAGAAAAAAGAAAGAAACATTAGATGATTAAAGGCATTGTCACACTAAACATTTATCACAACACTGAATAATTATGTTAGTTCTATACAATGTTTTTACAACTATATCAATGCGCTGCACATTTAAAAGTGCGCCATGTTAGGGTTGCATAGCATAACAGCCAGTGTAACATCTGTAACTGTGATGATCATGAATGTATTGAAAGCATGATTTTTCCCTGGCAAATTATTACACCATCACGATTATCCATGATGCAACTCACCCACGGGCAGTTCAGTGTGTGAATTTCAGGTTTGTTGTGATAAACATGGCTAACGCATCCTCAAGCTGTTAGCCTAAGGCTAGCCTCAAATAGAAATGGCATCAGGTGATGCTGACTTTGCAACGCTGACTTTGGGGCTACAAAAAAGGGGGGAAAAACAGAAACCTATGATAATAAAGTTTAAGTAAGTAAAGTTTATTTATTAAGCGCTTTTCATAGACAGGTAGTCAGAAAGCGCTGCACACAGAGATTAAAATAAACAGTACGATAAATAGCAATGGCTGAATTCCATTTAGGCTTAGGGTTGGGGTTTTATACGTGTATCTGTGACACTGTCATAACTAACTGGAACCAAAGAGAGAATAAAAGGTGGCCATAGCTACTATGACATTCTCAGTTGGCCTTGAGATTTGTTTTCTCCTCCTGTGAAGCTGCTTTCTCATTGGCTAATCACTTGTCAATCACACGTTGTTGTGATAAAAAACTAAAAATTCTCTTTTATGAAACACAGTATGACCATTAATTACAAGGTGGGTTTGTTTTATCTATCTGGCAATATGGCCCAACATGAGTGACTGAGCACATAAACTTAAAAGAGTTGAGGACAGAAAGTCATCTACATACATGGCCCTTTCACACTGGAAGCAGAATGCGCTGCATTGACTGCTAGACTGAGCAAATCGCCCAAAATTTGTGTTGAGCTGTCAACTGTGCTCTGCCTGTATCTCATTTGCATGCACAAGCAAAAGAAGAGAATGGGGTTGAGAGTGCATTTGAATGCACTGTTACCTATGTGAAAGGACCTATTGCCTTCTATAGGACCAGGAGTCTTCTTGCAATCTCCATCTGGTGACCTCCAGATAGAATGCAGATGTAAAGCACTTCAGCAACAGATTCATTTTTCTGTTTTGTACCATCTGTAACTGGAACAAAGCAATTGTTCAAGACAAACTAGACCGCACTGATGTCATGATTTAAAAACACCAACTCCTTTAACTAATCCTAAGTGGCAAAAATAAACCAGCCTTAGGACTCGGAACTTAACTTTGATACCTTCAAAAATAAAAACCAGCTACTATGTCGCAGGCTCTCTTACATTATGCAATATTACAAACACATGTCAGAAGCATGCTGAACAGAGATTTGGTTCATGTGTTTTCATTGTGTTCTGAGGCTTGAGTCACATAGTAGCAGTAAATAAGTCCAAGAGATGTAAAGTATGGCTCCATTTTATCAGACTTGATGCAAATAGCATACAATGCAATATGCAAAAGGGCAGCGCTGCCAAGAACAGCAAAACAGCACATTTGATGAGACGCTTCAATGTGAACAGAATAAATATAAGAGCGGAAAGTTGCTCTGTTTCACTACAAAAAGGAACTACAGTCAACTTCTTCTCAATACTCAGACCTGTCTGATATTACAAAGCCGTCTGAAAGAGTCAGCCTCTCCAGGGTGTTCTTTCACTCCTGTTACGATTAATCCCATAAGTCATGAGACGTCCCACCAGGCCTCTTCTATTTTTCACTCCTGTCATCAAAGGCAGATTTTTTTTTTTTTCAAGTTTCTATTTTCTAGTTGAAATACTTTTCAGACTGTTTCAGCTTATTAACATTTATATTACCAAGCCCAGTTTCCAAGCTCAGAGCCAGCAAGTATCGAGTTTGTATCACAACTTCAAATAAGAAGTTGTGGACAGTTTCAGGGCAGTTTCAGCTGGTGGATATGTGAACTATAAGTCAACAGTACTGACATTTACCCAAAAGAGCATAAGAAGCAGGCAAAAGAAGTGTTGTATTGTCCTGTACGGGCTGTTTTCCTGCTGTGAAACCGATTTCAGTGAAAAGACTTGATGGGAGAAGATGGGATATGTCCCAGTACCTGGAGTGACCCTGAATTGGGGTTAAAAAAAATGGACCGGGAAGGACTATGACCTTGAGATATCCAGAAAAAGCCTCGAAACTCGATACCATTTTCATCACCTTGGGGGTAAAAACAAAGACAAAAAATGAAGTTTTTTTGTCTAGTTGCTAGTCGACGTTTCCCTGCTTAAATCTTCAAAAGAAACAACAAAGAAAAGACACACAAATAACTGTGTTATGATGTTAAATTAACACCATCTATTAAAATTACCAATGAGCAGGACAGATCATGTTTGCTGCCTGGCTCCTACATTAATGTCCTCATTTTTATTATTAGCGCTACCTTAATTATAAACTTAACAATGGATAATCTGGCCCTTATTTCCCAAGGGGTCTTGGCATTAGAAACACACTAGCCTGTGACCACCTGAGGCTGGGTTTGTATCATGTGATTGCTAATGTTGAAACAGCTAATATTAAAGTATTTATACACTTCAACGTTTTTGAAAGGGGAGCTTTACTGACTGCTCGAAAGGGTTGTGTAGCATTGTGAACATCAACTCCTTAAGTTGCTGTCAAGTAGAAAGCAACTTGTATATTAATTAGTACTTGACTATCAATACCTTTCAAGAGGTCAGTTAAAGGCTCATCGCAATATCAAAGCCAAACACTTTTAACATATTCAATAAAATTGCACTTGCAAAACAGCACACGACTGAATTTGCTTAAAGGTTTAAATGTTTTTAACTTTTTTATAGAAAGTAAATCTTTTTTTTAAATATATAATCCCTTTAACGTGACTTTACAGTGGACTTCTGTGTGCTGCAGGCCTTCAAATAAAATGGGCTGAGTCATTTAGACTGTACAAAATCTTATTTTAAAGCTTGCACTGAGGTTAAACTGGCTTGGTTTGATATACTTTTAGAGTCAGACCTCACTTTTTTTTTACTGTCCAGTTCAGCTACCGGCTTCTTTATGCTCTCAGTCCTCTAGTAAAGTTACA
Organism: Copadichromis virginalis; assembly: GCF_057382275.1. Classification (NCBI taxonomy): domain Eukaryota; kingdom Metazoa; phylum Chordata; class Actinopteri; order Cichliformes; family Cichlidae; genus Copadichromis; species Copadichromis virginalis. The sequence continues at coordinate 26,338,238 of NC_140629.1, forward strand.
GAGAGAAAATCTTGAATCTGAAGCCAACATATTAGTCTTTCACACACCCACATAGCAGCGTGGCACATGTTTTAACACCAGCTAAAGCAAAGCACTTCCATCCAGTTTCCGGGCCACACTGGCATAACAAAGCTGCACAGTGAGACCGTGTGAACTACTAAGTGATGGAAATAAAATTGAGGAAAACTGAAATATTCAAAGTTCAAAGATCTTGTCGGAATACGAAATGATGGCCGTCGAGAAGATGAACACAAGTTTAAATTACAAAGAAATAAAATTCATTTGCAACTGCAAAAATGGCCTTTTGGTGTACTCGGGATTTGGTGGATTTCACAACTGCTTTTCTGGTCTACATATCCCAACCTCAGTTAAATATTATTTTTAAATCTAACCACAAATGTGACATCTGCAGATTCATATTTCAGCTTGTTGAAATGCACTTATGCACCAGGTCTTGTACACCAGCCAGGGGAGTCTCTGAAGAAATGTTATGCACATGGTTTGTTGACTTTGCAACTGATGCTGCAGCCACGCCTGACAGCTATCCACTGCATCATTCACAAGGTAGAACCTGCAGTCCATGATGGTGCAAAACGCATTATAGAGCTGAGTCATTTTCAGATATTTACTGGCTTTCAAAGTCCAAACATCTGCTGTTAATCTCAGTAAACGCAGCATGGCCACCTCCTTCCCTGCCTGGAGATTTGCGCATGGAGGTAAAAGAGGACCAACACGCCTCAGATGACCCTCGATGGGAAAGCACAAAAAGTCTTTCATTAAAGCAGACTGTTTTCTCGTTGAAATGTGCTGTACATGAATATTTTTATTTTGACAATATTTCATATTAAATATTACAGCTAAGTGGCACGTTTGGTTGACTGGGACTAAGTGAAAGGTTAAATAGTTAACATTTGACCTTTTGTAGTTTTACATTTGGTTCTGCATGAGGAGAACACGAAAGTCAGTATATTGCAATGGTGGTTATATTTTCAAGTTCTAAACTTGTGTAATTGAAGTTTATGATTATTCTATAGATGCTACATTGGGCAGTAATAAATAAGAAACACTATCAGGCTTCAGAGCATATAGGACTTCTCTAGGTCCCAAATTACTTTATTAGAATAGCTGACTCCTGGGCATACTTAGTAAAAAAGAAAAGTTTTCAAATCTCATAACTTCCAGAAAAGGTAAATTTCCTTCCTTTTGTTGAGATGAACTAAAACTGGTAAATGTCAAGCTGATATGTCACAGCATGTCATAGGTCATGCTTGCATCCTCCTCACATTCTTGTGAACATGGTGGCTCAAGAATGATGAAGAAATCATTACACAGGTAGCTCACATGGAGAACATGACCTGATTAGATATTAATGTGGCTTTGTGAATAGATTTGGAGGGTAGATATTAAAACAGTCAAATTTAATGGTAAAAGGCGTGTGTGTCAGAATAGTCATTATTCAATTTTGATTAGTTTCAATTAGGGGCTGAGAAATTTTCATTATCTTAGTTACTAAGATAATGACATAACATATTAAATACCAGGTTGCATAAAAAGGGAACTGTTTCTCTTGCCCATGAGCCCAGTGAAGACATTGATTTTCTGCATCATCATGAACTTTTTAATAGGGCTCCAGCTCTTGATATATAACTGTACACACAGCCTGGATTGTTAAATGCATTTTTAAACACACAGCCGTTAGGAGAATTGCTGCTTACCTCTCCACATGTTTGCATGGATTCTCTTTCTGGCATTTTCTTACAATCCAAACATATTCATGGGGTTAGGTTTAATGGTAATTCTATATTGGCCACAGGCATGAATATGAGTGCTAAAGGTTGTTTGAGTCCCTGTGTTAGCTCTGCGACTGACTGCCAACTTCTCCAGGGTGTACCCTGCCACCCTAAGACAGCTGGAATAGGCTCCAACACCACATGATCCTCAATTGGATAAATAGAAAAAAATGGATGCAAGGACAGACCCTTGTGTCACCTGGAAAGAAAAGCTGGCTGTCTTTGCTATGGTGTATTAAACTGATGTGTGTCATAATGTCCGCTGTTAGATAAAGTAAAGGAACCCAACACATACAAGGAAGTATGTGTGGACTCTGAATGTGTGGTGAGTTCCTAAGTGATTGTATGCATGTTAAACAAAAAAGGCAACTAACTGGTTTGTCAGTCTGCCACCTGGAGGACGAGAGAGTGAGAGGATGTGACTGGGCTGCTTTATAGAGGTTTCTCATGTGACATCATGCACACACTGCCTGAAAGCTTTCAGTCATATTGAACGTGATGCAACCACTAGTGAGGAAAAAGAGGATATGTGTTTCCTGACCAGTTAGCAAGTGGTTGGCTGGCAATCGCTAAGTGAAATCAGTCAGAATGCTGCTGTTGTCTGCAATCTGTCACTAACTAACTAACCACTGAGTGGAAATGAAACTTATACAAATGCAATGCATACTGGAAGTGGAGAAGGTCTGCCTTCAGAGTAAAAGCACTGAAACCAACACTTTTCAAAAGATGCAATTTTTTTCCTTGAAGGTGAGCAATATTCCTTTCTGGTTTTTGTTGCTCTTTTGACAGTTTTACTAACAGTCAGAGACCAAATCAATCACCTACAAATCAGAGCAATCTCAGGGAGATTGCCAACTGGTCAGGGTAGACACATTTCTCTAGTGTCCAGTAGCTGCGAGTGTGCCACTGACCAGTGTCTTGGCCTGTGTGACTCAGGATATCAACCTCTACCACTCGGCAAAGAGTCAAGGAACACACATTTTTTTTTTTACTAACATCCGATGGTTGTCAGATGGATATCACCATGTTTGTCACATGTATAAATAGCATATAAATTAATGTTACACAGTTAGTCCCAGTACCCCATTATTAACCTCCTAGGACCTGGTGTCCACATATGTGGACATCACATTTTGGGCTATTTAGACCAAAATATTTAATTTTGCTCTATATATATATATATATATATATATATATATATATATATATATATATATATATATATATATATATATATATATATATATATATATATATATATATATATATATATATATATATATATATATATATATATATATATATATATATATATATATTGCCTGATATCCACTTACGAGTGTCACGGACCCGGTTCCGGGGACTCGGGGTTCGTGAACAGTGTGGACCTTTATTGTTATTAGTGTATTGGATGTATGTTTGCTGCACTGTGTTCTTGTGTTCAATGCTGGTGTGTGTGAGGCTGGAGGATGAAGGACAGCCACCTGCAGGCCTGATGGGTGTGGCCCTGCCAGCTGCTGGTCACGCCTAGCTTACCACACACCTGCTTCTGATCAGGATCGTCGGGGGAGCTATTTAACAGAGCGATGGAGCTTCCTCCGGCGCAGGATCGTTGAGTTAGACTCCATGTCAGTGTTTCTAGTGTTGTTAAAGTGTATGCCTGCCGGAGTTGGTGCCATAACGACTGTGTCTGTGTTTTTCCCCAGGAGGACAGCGGAACACAGGACTGCAAGACACACGGGGTGTGTGAAGGCACAGGGGCAGAGAGCACGGGATACCAGCACTTGGGAGAAGACACGTCACGGGAGTCGAGGGAGCACTTTTGGAGATTCAATGTGTGGTGTACAATTACCTCACTGTAAATAAACCCACTGTTCATTCCATTAAGTCCAGCGTTTGGGTCCTATTTCCCCATCTTCCCACGATCTGCCAGCCAGACCGTGACAACGAGGACATTATACTGTTACTGTTCTATCGAAATCTTAAACAAATATCCTCATTTTTCTTAGGAACAAAAATCAGGTAAAAAAAAAAAAATCTGGTAATTCTTTGTTTTTACATTCATCAGGTCCCAATCAGCCCAAATATCAAAGAGAAATCAAAAATGCATGCCGTGGAGGAGTTCAGGTCTTAGGAGGTTAAGGATATCTCTGTACCTAAAAGGCATCTTAAGGATAGAGAACAAAGGACAGAGTATTCACAGGTGTATCCTATGCGGAAGTGTTCAGAGTATAAGAAAGGCGTGGTACACAAGTAGAATTTACAAACCGTAGCAGGAGGAGAACTCTTTAAACAACTCATCCTTTTTTATTCATATGTTGTTTCTGTAATTTAAGATGCTGGGATGTTTCTGTCCTTATCTGGTTTTCTCTTTGTGTGATTAAAAAAACATATCTTGTTACATGCTATCATGTTGTGAATTTAATAAAAAAGTTACCCTGACAATAGATCATGTTATAAACATGTTATGAACACTGTTGCACCTGAGACAATAAAACACAGCTGCACTAGGGCTATAAAAACCCGCCCAAATATTTATGATGCAGATGTGGAAAACGTTATATTTAACTGACATTGCTTTAAAATGAGAGCTCAGAAGAAGGATGTCTCATTTCATTAAATGCATGTTGCCCCGACTTCTTCACTCGTATGTATTGAGGGAGGGACTAAACCGGTGAGGAGAGAAATCCAGTATGTGCAATTTGGGAAATGAGAAAGGGAGTTTGGTAGATCCTTCATTTCTCGCCTTGCTTCCTTTTTTTTCACATCTTAGTCCTTCCCACCAGAGGGAGGGAGGAGTTGAGGTGATGGGCACTTAGAAAAATGAGACATCTTGTCTCAGAGCTGTCATTTTTAAGCATTGTCAATTAAACATGACGTTTAACACAGCTGCACATCATAAATTGCTTTGTTATAGCCCAATTAATGATGTATTTTATGATCTCAGATGTAAAAGTGCACACTACTTGTTTTAATCCTTCACAGCCCCTTTTAAATTAAATTCACAAAGCCAATGTGACAAGATATCACACTTTTTTTGTTAAACGCACACAGACAGTGAAGGACAGTGAGTTTGATCACCGTGAAATAACTGAATCATCTAATAAACAAAAGGGATGAGTTGTATCCTACACCCAGTGCGTTTTGACTATTCCAGCTGTGAAAACAGCTGTTTGTAGCTCCTCTGTCCTGTCTCTTCCAGATGCATTTTAAGAAATGAGACATCCATCAGCACGGGATATTGAGATTCATTTCCAAATCAGGCTGAAGGGCTTGGGACAGACAAGAGGAGGCTGGTGAGGTGACAATTTGCCTATTTTTTGTATATGGCCAATAAAAAAAATGAAAAAAACTTGGCACACTGATGTGTAATACACACTAGCCATGCTTTTACTCTCATGATAGCTTAAGGGTAAAATTCATTCCTTACTAGACCTATTGACAGCAACCGTTTTATCATAGTGCTGTGGAAATTTGCTGATTTTTTTTGAATAGCACGACTGTCTGCGCTCATTATTATTTTTAGCCTTTAATATTTGTGTTTGTGCCTGCAAGAAAGATGAAAGAGGCCATGCCATGAAGTGTGTGGGGGGTCACGTGGTAGCTAATGGTGTGTGTTGTGCCTGCTGTCAAGGGAGAATAATCCATAAAATGAATTGGCTGGCTGGGATGTCTGGAAGAAAACAGGTTTTCTTCCACCCACTTCAGATCATCAGATTTCTTCTGAGGCAGAAATACAGTGACATATGTAATGTTTGTCTACTCAAGGACCAATCAACTCATCAAGCATACTCAGTTTTGGATTTTGTTAATTTTTTTTTAACACGATAACATCTGAAGAGTCAGCACAGTGGTTTTAATCTAATCGTGAGCGCACATGCTCGCTGTAGTGATAGCTTTATGTCCGATATCCTCACATCATCACGTTACTTTTCGAGACGCAGCTGTCCTGCTCTCTGCTTTATCACAGAGCATTACAATATCTGTTCTAGCCTTTGACTCCTCTGAGCCTCAGAGAGCAGCATCATCCACTCTGCCTCCCACTGATCCTCTCCCCCTTCCTCCATCCCCGTTCCCCTCCCAACATGTCATTCTTGTGGCCCCAGAGGACATGGTCGGTATGACCCTGTCTGAGCCTGATGGAGGAGGAGGAGGAAGAGTGGGGGGTGGGGTGACGGGCTCTTTGTCCTCTCCGGTGTTGTCCCTCTTCACTCCTCTGTGGTCTCTTTAAGCGAATCATGTTCAGGGACGCCGCGCACATCCAGTGTTTTTGCTCACATCGTCACAGAATATTTACTGCTCTTCTTCTTCTGATTCCTTGCTGAGCTAGAGTTAGCAGTGGGTGTTTTTCACAGTGGGCTGGTAAAACGTTAGGTGTCTTTAGATGAGGCTCATATACATTGATGCCTAAATGTAGATGCCCTGAAAACATGCTGACTTTGCAACACCAGCCTCTGCACACTTTACACCGAGCCATAAAATTCACTCTTAATGCCCTGTTCATATCACTTGTTTAAAATAAGGCATGTTTAAACGCTTAAAAATAATAAAATATGCTTATCTGCTTTTGCTGGGAGTCAGATGAAAGCATCTTTACAGCTCTTATGAACATGCACTAAACATGAAGCTACAGTCATGTAGCATTGCTCAGACTTGAGAAATACTCCTCACAGTAATTTGGACCTTGTCATAGTGTATCACGGAGTACAATGGCGGCTATGGGATGGTTGTTAGCAAACAGCTGCAACATGATACCGCATTTGCTCAGGTCTTACTCACACATCAACATAGCAAAGAAGTGGAATAACCGTTAATATGACTGTTACTGCTTTAGTCCTGCCACTGTGGCTGTCAGTCAGCCTCGGATCTATGCATAGTGTAGTGCACACAAGCTTGGAGGACTGCACATATGTGCATCGATGTAGTATGTGCGGTTTGTTTTTGGTTTTTTTGCATCATTTGCAGTAGATCTGAGCATATGGACACCTGTAAATGAAGCTTTGCTCAGCTCACCCGGCCCCTGCATTCCCTTCTGTGTGTCTACCGAGTATCAACCTTGTTTTCATCTATACGATCTTTAACAACTCCACAGCACACACGACACATATTTGCTACTTGATCTGCTGATTTTGCTAACTTCCACCCGCCGACCCTTTGGCTCATTTTTATTTTAAATTTAATTTGATCCAAGCCAGTCTCTTGTGTGGACTCCCTACTTCTCACTTTTGTTCGAGCCAGTTTGTGACACTATTTTTTTGACCAGGCACAGTGACTTCCTGGAGTCTCCTAGAGTTGCCTAGCAACCTTACATTGACAACAAGCCTCACAAATAGGCAGATTGTGTTTGGACAGACTTGCTGCTTCCCCCTGCATCTAGTCTCGTTGATAAGCTCACTAACCTCATATTTAAAAGAGAGATGCGAGAGTGGCCTCAATCTTCTCAGGTAATAAAGTGAGTAAGTGTGTTTCTCAAAATAACAAACCTTTCCTATCTTTTAAAAAAAAAAGAAAATACCCACTCGGGGTTACCCGCGATCAGTTAGGATTTAATATGCACACTTTTGACAGCACAATCATCTTGTTGCAAAAGCACTTACTGAAGCATGCAGCGCTCTCTTACACACACATGCCTCCTGTGGCACTGAGACTCCCTTGTCAAACCAGGAATCCTATTAATGTCTTCTACCAACTACATTAAAGTTCTCTTTTTCCTTTTATAAAAACTTTTTAAATGGCTACACAGACATTAAAAAGTACAACAAAAATGTGACAAGTTGTCTTAAAAAAAAAAAAAACCTCTTGAAATGCACTGACAAGTGAGAATTTTTTTTTTTCTTGGTCTTTTGAACTAATATTTTATGTGAAACAAAGTTACGTTAAATAAAAATGCAAAAACGTTTTTTTTTGGGGGGGGGGATCATTTTATGTGAGGTAAAATAAAACAAGAAGAGACCGAGGTAGAGAGTTGAAGAGATTCTGGGGAAGTCGAGAGTTCACACTCATGTTGCACAGAGAAAGAGTGGAGCTTCTCAAATATGTCCTGCTTTTTTTACACGTGCTTTTTACAGAGCAGCCACTTAAAACGGCTCCACTTTCGTCTTTTCTGGTGTAAAGACATTATGCAGTCTCTTCGAACTTCAAATAACACCTGCATTTCTCATTGGGCCTCTGTGATGTATAGCCTATTAGCACCTTCGTGTACAGTATGCAAGGTTTGCCGGGGTCATAACTTATTCATGACTTGCTCTTAGCTGCGTTTGTAGAATATGCTGTGCGGACATCTCCCACACATTAATGTTATTTCTGACTGATTCTTTTACAATTTCATTCCTTTTAGCCCTGGGTGATTACATTCACAGCACCAAATCAAATTTACACGGATCAAATGAAAGTACAAAGTGCTGCGTGATTTTCAGATTACAGAAAAGCTCCAGCCTGGCAATTACCATATTTCAACATGTGCATCTGAAATAATTATTGGCTGATATTTGCTTCATATTAAATAAACTTGAGTGTCTCTCCCTCCTCCTTTAGATCCCTGACCACCTTTCCTCGGAGCATCTGCAGCATCTGCATTCATTGGTTCAACCAGACAAGGTACACATTTCTGTTCTGACAAATCACCATAATTAAGCAAGTCAAAGGTTGCTCTCTTGCTTGGAAAGCAAGAGAGCAACAGTAAGGGCTAAAAAGATCCAAAAAGCACATTTCTGAGAACTACACTGTACAAAAAGAGGGTGCCATTTCATTCAACAGTTCTAAAAAACATGAAAACATTCATTCAGAAAGCATTGTATACATTGGGAAAAAAAGAAGAGAGTCTACCGTTTCATTGCAGTGCTAACGTGTCTGGGATTCAAACAACTATATTTGTTCAATCTGTCAGCCAGACCATGAGTCGCGCCCCCGGTCATGCTCACACATCAAAAGCAATACAAACAAGAACAAAAACAGAAAGATAAAAGCAGCTGTGTGGCACTGAAAAAAAAACATAGGTAAAAGGGAGTTTAGCATGCAAGAACATTGACAGTGTAGCCGAGCAGAGTAAAAGAGCACAATAATGGCCCCTCATTTGTGGCGTCCAAATGGACCCAGGAGCAACACTAGAGATTTTTATTTTGTTACACACTGAAAGACGGAGGAATGTATGGATGACTGACTGAATAACTAATAGACGTGGCAAGCAGATGGTGGATAACCTGAGGAGCAGCTTGCTTTCCGAATGAAAATTTGGTTTAGAGCCCAACGGATCCTAGAGTTTTGGGACGGATGCCGAAACTGATTTCTATGAAGAAAAAAATTATAATAAAATGTTTGGTACAAACTATTAATCAGCTTATTGTGAAACGCCGTTTGACCGTGCATCAACTCTACACAATATGTGGAATATGCTTGCGTGGACAAACTATGTGATAACACAGAAACACAAAAATGATACTCTTTTACCAAAATATCGGCCATACTCTACTCCGACTCAATAACTGGCTGCTGTTTCTATCATCCTCTGGCTGGGGAATTGGTTATATGGCTGCCTGGCAGACTGGTCTGCTGGCCAATCTTCTGTTACTAAGAGGAAAGCTGCCCAGAACATAAACACATACACAGTTAACCTTTTACTTCAGTTACCATACTCAGCTTTGCAGGCTGTTATTAATGAGGGCCTGAGACACATAATGCAATAGATATATTAATTCTAAAATAAACTACATTTTAATGAGACTGTGTTCGTGATATCATGTACATTACTTCTGCGTGCTTGTCACTGACTCGCTCGTTACATCTACAGCAAAAATTAGATTGCGGTTGCTGTCTATCATTGCTGTAGAGTAGAATGTCTTACATAGTATAGTGATATAGTATAGTGAAATATATCAAGCTTTACTTGTCTTAAACTGCAGGCAGCTTCATGTTCAGGGCTGAAACATGAAGCAAAGTCTTCAAAAAAAAGTTTTTCATTTTTTCTTCTTTTTTTGAAAAGATGAAAAGAAAGTGGAGCAAATTTATCCTCCATGTCTGTTTGCTAAGCCCCATAATGGTATTTTCAGAACCAGGAGTGGAACCTTTCAGTCCCTAGCTAAATGCTTAGACAGGCTTTGCCACTAATAGGAAGAAAGTAAAACATACCCTATGGCAGGAATTTTAAAATCAGCAAAGCTTTTAGTGTGCACATATTCTAATAAAACAAAAAACAGACATAAAAAAGCAGGTTGTGGACATTAAATTCAGAAAGCTCAAGCAAGCAACAGAAATAGTTTGTCTCCTTGACTCTAGTAATTATTATCATAATAAATGATATCAGGATCATAGAAGCTAGCCCTTTACCAGTCCCTATATTTAAAATCCCTACTCTCACCTCCACATCCCTGCCTTTCCATCTCTCTTGCTATCTCCAAACATGCCTTATCTGTGTGTCTGTTTTTATATCGTCTGACTTCATTAGCCAATTCTGAGACGTTTCTACAGTAAAATAGTTCAAATTCTGTTCTCCGAGGTGTCACAAGAAAGTTTAACGGCTAGCTATCCGTGAAGAAGGATCTAGAAGGTTTGGCAGCATTGGAATTTCTGCTAGCTAATAGAACTGCTAGCTTTAAAAAACTAACAAATGTAACAGCCCATATGGAAAAGAAATAGTAAAAACTTATATGATTTACTCATGAAAGTGGCCACTTTCTCATTACTTTCATATATTGTTTTAGTAAGTATCCAAAACATACAAGTTTCATTATATAATTTTTCAAGGGATCTTATATCTGTTTTCACTCTTGTATGCTTGTCATACAAGTTTCACACAAGACAGATACAAACTTTATAAGATTTATATATATCTTTTCCATATGGGAGTGCTATAATTTTAGACACAAAAAAGCTGGAGAATTAAACAATGTCATTTGGCAGTGGCAGAATGTCGCCTTTGGCAGCAAAGATATGGGATGACCGTTGACTTGTTGTTAATAAGAGTTTGTGTTAAGTGCACCCAAGACAAGCAGAGACAAACACCATTAACCAAATCTTAGCCAGAGTGTTTTTTTATCTGAAGCATTCAAAAATTTGATGTGTGGGACACCGTGAGCCCATGGGCTGTAGTGTACACCGCAAGCTTTAAAAACATAAAGACGCACCTTATATAAATAATGCTAATAAAATCCTTAGAGATAACAGAAGAGACCACAGATTACTTTTGGGGATTTTTTTAAAATGTTGATTTTTAAAGATGTTTCTGTTGAGACAAAAAGCATTATAACACAGCCTCAATCAATGGACGCTTGGATCTGGAAACAGAGTTGATACGTCATCACTTAACAAGCAGGTAGGTTCAACCAGATGGTAGCACCCAGCAGGCACGCCTGCAGGATGTTGCCATGTGTTCGTTCATCAGCAGCTGAAAATAACCACTCGTTTAAAATCTGTCTAAAGTATCTGTTCAAAACTGGACGAGCAGTTTGTTACATTTAATATGGAATTTGGCAGATGCTCACGTTCTCTCTCTCATGCACACCAAGGGCTTTGTTTATTAATTAAGCTCACATTTAACTCGTCCCTACAATATCAATAATAAATAAGGTCAACACCTCAATGACAGTGTCAACAAAAAGTCAACACTACATTTTCCTGTCTATGATAACGCGTTTTAATTTTGCCCAGGGATATGACACTCATTTGTTCATGTCAGCTGATGTGAGCCTCACACTGCACTCATTGTTTTCATCATAAATAAAGTGACATCTAATGATAAAGCATTTGAAAATGCCATGGATGTGAAATGTCGGTCTGCGCACTGGTGCACTGACTGAGAGCAATCCATTTGGGTGGAATCAACGCAGACTTAAGTGTTCAAGAGGCCCAAAAACAATCAATGGCCCTGATTGATTCGTCAAGTAAAACACTATTACATCTCACACTGCATTGATATGCATCACCAATAAGCAAAGCACCACACTACCTCTGTGAAATGACCTCTGTTGACCTCAACACTGCAAGCTACCTCTCAACATCTCCTTGTGCACAGATGCACTTTATCACCTTTTCAGCCATCTCGCCAAGGACAAACACTACAAAGCTTTTTGTAGCACTAAACATGTAAGAATGACACCTTATTCTGCAATAAGAGGCTACCACTAAATATACCAATGGTATAAAATGTGAGTACCGTGAATACAGTAACTGTCCCCCAGCACAATTCTGTTTTCATCCATGTTTTTTGAGTGGATCTGAATGCACGCAGGATAACTCAAAACATATTAAGTATTCATGCTAATTATGTGTTTTGTCTTTTACAGTATTCATGAACCAAAGGGAGACTGAGACTTGATTAAGAGAGTTGCATCCTTGTAGTTTGCATTCTTAAAAATGGTTCATCATTCTAATTATTTCATAACTTTTCAAAATAAAGTTTTAAACGCAGTTGCGTAATGTCTTTCACTGAGATGCGCATAACTGAATTGCTGATTTTAATGCTTTTCTTTTTTCAATAATAGCTGAAGGAAACAGAGAGACTAATTGCACTGCTGTGTTTGTTTGTAGAGCACTGGCTTTTCAGGGAACCCAACAAGCTTTTAGTTTCACAGCTGCTTTTTGATGACATTTAACAACTATATCCCCAGAAGGGTTTTAATATATAACTACAGCCCCTAAGGAATCGTTCCCGCTTACAACATAATCAGTCTGTAACAAAGCAATGACAGGCGGCCGAGGTCACCAGCAAAAGGAAAAAGCTGTGTCTGTGTGCCATTTTATGGGGGCCCACATTAAATTAGGAAGTCCCTTTGCATCTGTGTTATTACTGCAAACAAATTCATGCAGCATTACACTACTGATGTGTAAAGATAAAATGTCTACAGCTGAAATACATGGCGATGATTTGTCTTACAATTTCTGATACAGAGGAAATGGTTAACAATTGTGTTGGACTGCACAGTTTAAAACCCCAGGCTCATTAGCCTCAGCTTCGTGCATTATCTATTTGATTTAAAGCCACTTGGAGCAGACTAAAGCACAACACAGTAGCATATTCCATTTCTGCTCAGGCCATATGTCTTACCAGTTGCAGGACAAAACAGGCCCTTGGTGCTTTTGTTATTCAGCTGTGGGAAGATGCAGAAAGCCTGTTAATTTTAGTAGCTCTCTCTCATTAGTGGAGTACATATCAGGTAACAGACATCTGCAGAGGAGTGGACCTCGTAACACTTCAACTACTCTAGCCAGATGGCAGGGACAGGTTGACCCCCACAGAGACCACTTAGAAACAAAAATGTCACGGATAAAGAGAAAAACCTGTCGGATAACAAAAACAGTTCATAAACCACGCTGTTGGAATTTTAAAACACTTGAATGTAAATTGCAATTAGAATACCAAATGCATTTAATATGCTTTTCGACTTATAAACAAACAACATTAGCTCATTAAGTTCATTTCAAAGGCACTACGGCTGTATAAAGTGCCTGAAGCCTTTTGTGACATTTTAAGTGTCATGGGGCAATTTATTTGTGCATCTCTCCAAAATAACAGAGTGTTTACCCAACAGTTTTCAGGTTTTTAGTCATGGGACCATGAGACTACATTCACACGTACACGGGTATTTTTTACAAAACTTTTTCCAGGTCAGTTTTGAAAAATATGCCCGTCCACATAAAAACTCAAAAAGCATTATCAAGAACATGCCAAAGCAACAGGCTGTGATATAACACAGTCTGACGTCAATAAAGAATATGAAGCAATGTCAGAGCGCATCTCGAACGTCCATCCTGGCAGGAGTTTTTCATACCTGAGATTTCAGTGATCCAAAACACCGTTTACGTGTAAATAGAGAGCCAGAGTGCATGCTTACGTGTGTATCTAGCCACACGTCTGGATTCATTTTAGACCGGTTAGCAGTGATTTCAATCTTAAGCACAACTACAAATACAAGTACACTATCTGCAGCATATCAGAGGCAGTAACCTATGGTGGGTGAACCAAGCACTGGAACCAAAAACAATAACATTCAATCGAATATATTCGATATATATTCAATTTATTTGAATATATTGCTCCCTGCCATCTGGCAAAATATTTTATCAATGTCACCTCCTAACAATGTTATTTGTTTTACAGACATTTTTTAAAATTACCTACTGTAATGAAATTTGGGCTTTGTTCATAATTCTTGAAATTCAAGTAGCTCACGAGGGCAATTCTGCTCATATTAAATCTAAAAAACACATGACATATAATCTAATTCACACCCACTCAACCATTATTCGTCTGTTTAATCATTAAAATGGATGACACAGTTCAGATTTGAGTATTGTGACTGAATTTGCCTCTTAACAATTAATCTCTCTCAGTATTGGTGCACTTCACCTCTTCCTCTTCTACTGAATGTTCTTCACTTTGTCCCAGATTTCAGATGAGAACGTTTTCACAGCCACTAAAGGTGCTCTAAACAGTGTTTTGCTGTCATTGAGCTTTGTTAATGTATCTTAGTTAGGGTTTCTGTTTAGGTTTTCCTGCACACTAGAGCTTCAGAGAGTTTTTCATGTGAGTTTTCTTCATTGTTTGGTATTTATGTTATTTAGAGAGTTTAAAGGATCTTCTAGTCCTAGTTTTGAGTCCTTAGTCTTTATTTAGCTCCAGCTTACGTTTGAATTGGTCATTTCCTGTGTGCTTAGTTCCCTCAGTGTTTCCCCATGTGTTACTTCCTGTCTAGTCTTTCAGTGTTAATGCCTTCGTCCTCCAGTGTTCCCTGGCCTCTGTCTTCACGTTTGGTGTGACTTTTCTCGTCTCCGTGTTTCCTAATGTGTCTCTTTTGGTCATTTCCTGTGAAAGATAGTTTCCTGTGCTGTCTGTGCTTTACTTCTTACTGCATGGCTATCCTGATAGTTCTCATCTGTGTTTTTTTTCTCTTTATGCTCAGCTTCATTCTCATTTCACACCTCGCAGGTGTACATACAGCACTATACTGTATAAACTGTATATACAATATAGTACTGTGTTTCCTTTGTCCTCTGCCGCATCCGCGGAGGTACATGGTTTATTCTTTGAATATAAACTCTTGCTTGAATTCATAGAGTATCAGATTTCCAACTCTCTAGCTCCTTAGTGATTTCTGAACTTTCTGTTTCTTCTGTTTCTGTGTTACATTTTTATATTTTGGACTGGAATATCAGCTTTAAAGTTTGCCAGTCGATGGATTATTTTGGTCCTCTACACTCCACACAGCTAACTGTGCCAAATAGAGTCTGAAGTCCAAAACAGTTTTGTCTGCCCAGCCAGTCAACTTCCCTCTGCGCAGCAACACCACTAACAAGGCAATTTCCAATTATAGAACCCAGACACCCCTCCAGTGGTTCTTTCACTTTGCCAGCATGAAACAACACATTTATTAAATCAATATTTGACCTTCTTAATTCTTTATATTTCTGCTGTCTACAATAGAGAGCATTTGCCGCTGTTCAGACATGCTCCCAATTAAAGCAGACGGCAGAAATCTGGATAAAAGTAACAAAATTTTAACTAAGACAGCTCTTTCCTGTCTCCATTTCTGTTGTGAGTACATTCTTTCCTCACCTGAAAGCTGTCAACCCTGACTTTTGAATTTAGAGAACTTCTAAAACGCCTCTTCCGGACAAGAGTCTTGCAATTTCTTTTGGTATGTAACTCACCACGAAAAAAGAGAAAAAGCACGCTTCTTTCTGAATCATCAAAGCACGGACAAAATGTGCTTATTAAAGCAGCAATAGCACCACCACTCTATCACCCGATTTAGAGCTCAGTAAATCTCAGTCACCATCAAACTGTCTGCACATTCACTTTCAAGTCCAATTGAGCCACAACCAGAAATACCGCACGCATAATTTCCACCCCAATTTGGTATACGATTTCGGATTAGGATATATTACACTACTTATTTGTGGAAAAACAAAAGTTAAATGGAATGCACATTAAACATCACCCAATCGATCTCTGCCGTAGCTGGATCAGTGACGCGGTAAAAACAGATCAGATTTCACCACAGAAACAAAGAAGGCGGTCATATCCGCCACAATAAAATAAGTCAAGAATTGGTGGGTTTTCTGTCCCACTGCACCGTCTGTGCTTCAGAGGTTTTCTTTTTTATATTAATGTTGAAATTTATCTTTGGAGTGAAAGGAAGGAAATCTAAGGTCGTATTTTTATAGCTACTCATTCCAGTCACGACAATGCATGAGTCCGTGATATTAAAGCTGGTGTAAAAAGCACTTATTTTTTTTGACATTATTAGCCAGAAATCCATAATAACCTTTTAGCATACTGTAGTCCCACTGCGTTCAGAGGAAGGTAGACGCTTGTACCTCTTGAGGACATGACAAAAGACTACCACTGGTCTCTTCAGAAATGCAGCATAAAGGCTAAAAAAAACTGAATGAAGAACTAATGCGTGGTGGCACAATGCGTAAAGCAGAGGACTTTCACCTGGGAGAATAGGCCAGAAAGTCAGCACTACCTTTGAAGGTGGTCTGGTGGAAGCGCCTTTAGTGCAGGAGTATGGTCAAGTTTGCAGTTTTTATATCATCAGAGAATCCCATCTGATGATGGCAAACAGTTATTCAATATGATGCTCAGACCTACAGCCTTATTAAATACTGGCTCAGGGGAAATATGCTAGAGGATATACCTCACTCATTATGGCACACTTTCTATGTATTATTTGAAAACTGTGCTGCTCACAGATTTAAAAACGCACTGCAGTGCACAACTGAAGCATTTATTTGATTGTAGATATAGCAAAGCTGTCTGAAGTTCTGAAATGTACTAAAGCTTCCTGTAAGATCTATCATTGATTTACAGGGTATGTACTGGATTTTTAACAATGTGATGGGCATAAAAATGATTTGCTCTCTTTTTACGCTGCCTCTTCTTTAACGTTCACGTCATCCATTTGTGGCTATTGTGAGTCCTGATAGTAAGGACAAAAGACAGATGGAGCATGACAAAAGAAGACAAATAGGTGACATTTCAGTCTGTTATAGCACACCCACTGTATGAGAATAGTGTGGTTTCAGACTGTCAACTCATCCGTAACCTCAAGCAGAACCTTGCTGTGTGAGTGCAGAAAACGCTGAGGGACAAAATATCGTTAAGGTACTTTAAGGTCATATTCCACTCTACCTTTAAAAACACAGAGCAGCATGGTAGTGGTGTGTTTAGTCCTGTCACTTCACGACATTTCTAGGTTCTTCCTGTGCTTGCCTGGATTCTCTCCAGGCACTCTGGCTTCCTCCCACACTCCGAAGACTTGCATGCATGTTAGGTTAATGATTTTAAATGGGCCATAATGTGGATGCAAGTGTGTGTGCAGTTCTCTGTCTCTCTGTTTGCACAGTGATGGACTGGCAAGCTGTCCAAAATATATTCCACATCTCGACTGCCGTCAACTGGGATACATTCCAGGACAATGGTGAATTTAATCTGGAGTCTAGAGCACATTGATTGGTCAGCATAACATAATGCTATAGAGACAACAGTCCTTTTGCATTTAGTGAGCGCACAGCTGAAGACTGCATGATGAGGGATCTTCGTTAGCTTGAACATCTTCCAATTGTTTTGCAGCAGTTACATTTCGAGGCGCGAATAAACAAACTCGCACCTTCACACTCTACCCTGCGGGAAGCTACTGCATGCCAGGATTTGTGTGAATGCAGCTGAAAAACACAGTTCATCCTGTACGTCGTGTGTGTCTACACGTGTGCATGTGAGTGTGAATGAGAGACCAGAAGTGATAAATTCTGAATTCTGGTTGTTAATTTTTTATAAAACCCTGACTACCCGCGCGCGGGATTTGGCTCATGACGAAAAGCTGCAGCCCAGAAACTTCCTGAAGTCCACAAAAATATGATGAAATGAAAGAGTAAATACACCGCGCACCTCATACAGGTTACAAGTCATGAGTATTGTGCTTTCTCCTGATACCTGTACATATATATTTATGAATGTTATTGGTACGAAAATGTATAGATAAATATTCAGATTCATTTAGTTATCATATTTAGTCAAATGAACAGTGGAGAAAACTGAGTTGTGTCTCACATTGTCAAGATAAATTAAGCATTTCCAGCTTTCTTTTTAACACTTTCAGAACCCTGCAGCTCCTGAAATATATCTGTTAAGGTACAGTTAATCCTTGAGTCATCTTGCGCAAAATGACGTAGATGCATACAGGCAAGTAGGGAACTCCGGAGGGAAAGGAAGGAAGTAGGCCACAGTCATCCAGTTCCCTAAGATGCCCTGCAGATGTGTGTCTATTTTTTAATGCTGCTGCATTTAGAAAATAATGAAATCAACTGTGACTGACTACTTCCCTAGCCGTGTACGCAGCCATACATGGAAGAACAATTGAGTATGGCAAAAATAACAGGGAATCCCTGCTTGCATGAAAACCACAGCCTGGCAAACTGGCCACAAGAGAGATTGATGTTAGTAGACATGTGTGGCGATCGTGGCTCAAGAGTTGGGTGGTCGCCTTGTAATCGGAAGGTTGTCGGTTTGAGCCCCGGCTTGAACCGTTTCGGTCGTTGTGTCCTTGGGCAAGACACTTCACCCGTTGCCTGGTGGTGGTCAGAGGGCCCGATGGCGCTAGTGTTCGGCAGCCTCGCCTCTGTCATCTTGCCATCACCAGTGTGTGAATGGGTGGATGACTGGATGTGTAAAAGCGCTTTGGGGTCATTAGGGACTAGTAAAGCGCTATACAAGTACAGGCCATTTACCATTTTAGACATACATTTAAGACTAAAAGTATTTCAACAACTGCACAGTTTCTGTAATTGCCTCAAGTTTAGAACCCATGGGCATCACCAAAGGCTGTGTTTCCTCCCTTGAGATGCTCTGCTAGGCCTTTACTGTAGCCACCTTCAGCTGCTGCTCGTTTGTGGGTCACCCTGCATTCAGTTTTGTCTTCAGTAACTGAAAAGCATGCACTATTGTGTTGATATCAGATGACTTGGCCATTGAAAGATATCCTATTTACTCAGTTGTATATAGTATTTGTATTTGTATTCTATTTTTATCTTATTGTATATTTATTTTATTTTATTCTACTGTATATAGTATTTTATTTTATTCTATTCTGTACAGTTGTGTACTGTATTTATTCTTATTGTATTCTAATTTTTGCCTCATAACTTTTGCACTGTCCACTTCCTGCTGTGACAAAACAAATTTCCCACGTGTGGGACTAATAAAGGTTATCTTATCTTATCTTATTCCTTTGCCTTGGGAAACTCTTGTGCTTTGGGTCATTCTCTACTTGCACTGTGAACACTGATCAGTTCTGCATTTTTTACTTGATCTGATCAGACAACGTGGCTCTGTACACTTCACAATTCATCCTGCTACTTCTGTCTACAGTCACATCATCAATAAATACTAGTGACCGGCTCAACTAGCAGCCATACATGTCCATGATATAACATTGGCTCCATCGTGTCTGATGATGTGGTGATGTGGCATGTTACTCCCACATACCTCTCTCTTTCCGTCATCCTGATACAAGTTAATCTTTGTTTTCCAGCAAAGTCTAATATCTCTTTCCTGTTCTTGAGTGTAACCAGTGGTTTTCTACTTGTGTTGTAAACACTCTATTTATACTCATGAAGGCATCTCTTGATCTTTGACAATGACACATCTACCTCCTCGACAGTGTTTTTGTCTTGGCTAGATGTTGTGAAAGTTTTTGGTGTTTAACCAAGGAAAGAATCCTGTAATGATTCACTTCTTCTTCTTCCAGCTTTTTTGGTCCTTTTGGATACTTCCATCTTATCCCTCTATATCTTCACCAAAACTGAACTCACTGCCATTGCTAAGAGTTTTTTCCTTGGAACAGCACTGCAGCAGCCAATCCTAAAAACATAGATTTGGGAAAACCCTTTTACAACAAACCTCAGGAAATAATGCAGTCACTGACGACCTTGAATGAAGCCTATCTAACAACAGCAACAAATCATTAGCTCTTTAATAATTTTGTTTAGAGCTGATGTTGTCTATGAACAAATTGCTTACCATCAGCTCAGCAGTCTCCACAATGGTTTTAATGTACGGTTGAACTAGTTTCTCTCTGTTCGACTGCTCTCTGCTTTGTTTCTCTCTTTTTCTCTCTTTTGTAGCAAAGAAGAACATCTTCATTACAAAGACTACAGTAAGAATTTATTTAAAAATATATATATAATTCTCAGAGCTAATGTTTTGGTTCAAGAGCAGGTGTAATTTCAGTGAACCCAGACTTTGTTTTCCTCATAAAAAAAACTTCCACTTTAAGATTTCTTGCTTTCACTGATGCTTCTTTGTACATCACAGGCACCAATGCTGATAAGTAGAATAACATGAAATGCAAGGCCAGCGAGTGTTTTGCAAGCTCAAAATGTGGATGTGCATATGCCCTTGAGCAGTTACACAGTAAAAACAAAGTGGGGACCTACTGGTAAAAACATCACTCCACAGCACTATCAGTGTTTCAAGTCTCTGCTGGGTACCTTTTGTAGATTTCATTTTTAGCTTGAACAGCTCTGACTCATGTTCCTGTGTTCCTGCTGTTGGAGAAAATGATAACCTGAGCAACTTAATTAAAAATCTGTTGGCACAGGGTATGGTTGCATGGGGGAAAAAATAATTTAGCTGTAGACCCAAAAATGCTAAACCCTGAAGACTGCTGCTGGCATCCCCTTCCAAGTCTTAAAGTTGAAAAACTTTAAGGTTGAGTATATTTAAAATGCTAGCACAGGGTAAAAGAGATGAAAAGTGCTTCAGACAAAAACTTGCCCATCTCCGCCTACTCTCCAACAGATAATTTCCCCATGTTCCTATTTCCTGCACTGTGCTCACTGTCCTCCAAGCATCCTCATGAGATCTCATCTCTAATGAAATCAGCGCACCCCTCTAACTAATGTAGCCATGGTGACTATTTCCCAAATGAGCAAGGTGACCTTCAGTGGAAGCATCCAGGAAAAATACAAGCAGATTATAATTCGCCTTAAATAGGACAGATCTATTTCATACTACAGCATGATATTTAAGGCACGATTGGACCTCAGTGTCAGTAGTATGTGTAACATGGCTTGCACGCTTCACTCATTTTTAAAGATTTTTCATCAGTATTCATAATACTGACGTCCTGTAACTTTGACAGACAAGGCCTAGCTTTCAGCTTGCCTATGAACAGGCGGCTGATGGCGTCCTGTCAAGTGTCAAGCCTGGGAAAGGTGAAAGCTAAAGCCCTTTTGTGGTTTTTAGCCACCCTCTGCGGGAGTCACACTGACATGTTTTGATATGACAAAATACCTATCTTTGGAGTTAGACTTCAAAAAGCAAGGATCAGACTGATGTCAAGGAGGTCACAGCACAAATGGATGGATCAGAATTATTCGAGCGCATCTGACGGATGCTTGCTCGGATTGGGAATTGGGATGTTCACACCCCGTGTCAACCAACCTCCGGCTCTTTGTCATGTTATTCAAGCAGTATTTGCAAGGGGGTTTGGGAGGGCTCTGCACTCAAGGAGTTCACAGATGCAAGGTTGCCAGCAGAACATCGTTAGCCATTTTAAATGGCTAAATTTGGTTTCCATAAATGTTATTTCATGCCTCCACTGACCACATTGAAGATATTTTTTTAAAATCACCTTCCTGCAGAAACTATCCTTAACACTCGGCAAAATTAAACCTTATTAACAGTTAAAATGTACAACTCATTTACAACAGTGACATTTTTTCAGATTTAGATCTGCAAAGACAACGATTTTGTAAAGATCATTTCAGCTCTAACACCGGAAAGCTGAATAATCCTACTGGGTCACATTTTGTCTCTGATGATGATGTAAGTGCAGAGATTGTACAAAATGTGAAGAGATCCACTAATGGCTCTGTAATAGGAGTGGTCAAGGCCAGCATTTCCATCCTTCCCCATGGAGTCCTATGAAATCCATCTCCCATTAATAAGCACGTTGTCCCGGCCCATTCATTAGCCAGTCAAATCCCTCAAGTGACATGAATTCAAATCCAATTCATGAGTCACAGTTTTAAACTGCACCAAAAAACCTTTACAGTTTTAAGCAGAGACACATTATACGCTTGAAAGTTAAACCCAAGAGCCAGTATCCATTACAGAAAGCATGTCACAGTCATACTGCAAAGATTCAAGTTAAATGTGAACTCTGAAAATGAAGCATCATTTCTAAATGGAATACCGCTTTAGAGGTCACAGCCATAATTTTGCATATAACACATATAGGAAGAAGAAAAAAACATTTTAAAGTTTTATTTATTTATTTATAGTTTTCAAACCAGTGGTTCCATTCCCTTCCCGGAAGACGACCACTATCACTGCCACTAGTGATGAACCATGAATTATGCATGCTACTCAGATGGGCTGCTTTTTTCTGTCTCAAGGAAACTAAAATGCAAATAGCAGATGACCTTGTTTTTCTTCAGGGTTGTTACGACTGTACACCGAAAAAACTGCTTCACACCTGCTAGCCAGCCTTGCGGTAACTTGACTGTTGATGCCCCCTCCTACCACCACCCCCAGTTGCAAATTTAATTCATTTGCTTTGTGACTATATAAACTACACTGTGTACTACAAAAGAGGCAATACATTCGATTTATGCCTCCACGATAGCCATGTGCCCTCAAGGGTCTGAATAAGATGAATGGAAGCCTGGATTAGGAGGATGCAGACTTCTCTTCCTCTATCTTGTGGATCTGATCTTATTAAGATGCTTATGTTAAAATCTATAAATGCAACCTAATTTCAACTACTCAGCATCTAATCAATAGCAAGAGTTTGCCACGCTTAGCTTTCAGAGTTTAGGCGAGGTCAGAGGGAGCCCACAAAAGGCCTCTGAACATAAGTGAAATGTGTGATTCATAGTGAACTGACTTTTATGGGTAATAAACAGAGTAATATACACTCACTGGATGCTTCATTAGGTACTCATTAGGTGTTCAACTGCTCATTAAAGCAAATATCTAATCAGCCAACAACATAGCACCATTAAGGCACATCGACATGGTCAAAGCTACCTAGTGAAATTCAAACTGAGCATTAGAATGAAGAATAAAGGTGATTTAAGTGACTTTGATCATGGCATGCTTGCTGGTGCCAGACATGCTGGTCTGAGTGTTTCAGAAAGTGCTGATCTACGGGGATTTTTTTCCAGTGAGCAGCAGTTCTCTGGACAAAAAATTCCTTGTTGATGCCAGAGGTCAGAGGAAAAATGCCTGATTGCTGTAAGTTGATAGAAAGGCAACACTAACTCAAATAAATTTACAACCAAGATAGGGGGATAATACCACAAAGCTCAAATCTTCTCAGACTGGTTTTTTGAACATAGCTGAGGTTTTACTGTCCTCAAACGGTCTTCACAGTCATCAGATCTCGGGAGAAATGCATAATGGATGTGGAACCACCAAATCTGAAGCATTTATGTGACGATATCATGTCAATATGGACCAAAATCTCATTGAAAAGTTTCCATCTTCTTATTGAATCTGTGCCACGAAAAATGTAATCCAGTTTTAAAAGCAAAAAGGTGATCAACCCTAGCATTGCATAGCTGAAGAAGTGACCAAAAACTGGCCGGTGGATTTCTTCATATTATTGAGTCTTAATCAGGGATGATGAAGTGGCTCAGGAGTTAGGGTAAAATCAAGAATCATATAGTAATGCCATGACTTGATGCAGTCATAATGACTGATTTTAAACTAGGACTAGAACTCATACCTCGATTAAAGTGGCACTGTGGAAGTTCATACCAACAGAAATTTGAGAATCGTCAAGCTTTCCATGTTTACAATTAATACAGACGTTGTAACCTCTGATTGCTTTGCATCTGTTGTATTTATCATATGGATTTCATTCATGGACGTGCACTGATGTGTTTTTCTCATTGTGCTGTTTATGTTTATATATAGCTATAGTTATTCTGCTGCCTTTTTCTTCTACCTGACCAGGTACAATGGACGCAAATTACCAGCACGCTAACTTTGGTCCAATTACTTTTAATTGTGCAGTGTCTCTATAAAACCAAACGATAAAAGTAAAGGAATAAATAAATAAAATACCAGTTCAAGCCCGGTCAGTGACATTTATGCATGCCGTTCCCTATTTCTCCCTCTCTCTATTTCGTCTCTCATTTCCTGCCTGCTACTCAGAATATCAAATAAAATACATAAAAATACCTAAAATTGCTTCTTGATGATGAAAATGATTTGGTTCAAAAGAGAAATGGAGGAGTTTTTTATTACAAAATTAAGCCACAGTGGTTCCCGTAATGCAAATAGAGAAGTACCCAAGCTATTTAGAAGAAAATGTGGCTCGTTTATTTATCCTTTGTTAAGATTAAAGTAGAGCTAGTGGAAGCTGGTTGCTAAGATGGCGAAGAGCCACAGCAGGGCTACTTTCATATTTCATGACAATTGCGGGTTAGCTCACGTGTGTGTGGCAGGCTTACTGATAAAAGTTGATAGATGTGACAGGAGACATGTGGAGCTCAGAGGCATATCAGCCAAGAAAAGGATGCTTAAAAAAGAAGGGAGAAAACAATATATAGATGTATATACATATATAGATACAGCATATGTGGAGCAAGAGACACATAAAAAGAGAACAGACGAAGATATGAAAACAGGAGAGTAACTGTAAATCATGGTGAAGCTATGTCCTTAAATCAGCAGCATTTGTGAGCGTGCCCATGCCACATGTGCCCCTGCCTTTGTTTAGTTAAAATCCATTTTCTCAAGCAGATGGCAACTGCCATCTTACTATCTGTCACAATGTGGTCACTGCACATGCAAACTTTGCCAACAACACAGTGCTGTACCCTTTGCAATTCAACTTTAGACTTTTGCCGGAGTCGTCTTCTAATGACAGGTGCCAGCGCACGTCATCGAATCACAGTCGGGGTTTGTTCCACAGTTTTCTGCAAAAATGACTTTTGCGAGTTGTCGCAACAATCTCCCTCCCTTTGTGCCATCTGGAAATCCGTATGCTCGTTATTAGTTTCAAATTTGCTGTTCAAGTTTCCAAAAATTTCTTACCGTCCCTTACTGTGGATCAATTTGATGAGAGCTAATGCAGTAGTGCAGCGCGAGTACGAACAAATCCCTGCTGATGACACAAATGCCCTCCGGAGACAGACCTGCTCACACACTGGCGCCTCCAGTCTGTCAGTGTTGGATATGAACCAGGTGAGCTACTGTGTGCAAAACTTGGGAGGTGCACAACCAACCGTAACACCAAAAGTGACCAGTACGCCAGTCAGCGGCATAAACCCAGCTTCACTGCTCCAAATACAATAAGTGAGATCACCAAGAAAATCACTGAATGTGGGTTCTGTTGCCACTGGAGCTGTGTTAGATTAGAGCTCTAAACAACACTGCTGTCATACTCACTGATGACAAGCATCTCACTGCCACCACAGAGAATCTGGTCACCAGAACTTGAAACACAGTTTGATGAAAATGCATCTTTTTAGTCTTTATTTAAGGAATTACTAACATTTAAAAATGCTTTGCTGTCATGTATTCTATTAAAATTCAGAATTTATCAGTTTTTTTTTAAACTGCATCCTGACAGAAATAATGAACAACTGAAAATTCTGCACAGTCCGTCTAAAAGCAATCAGCGTATCTTAGACTAGAGCAGTTGCTAGCCCAGCAACACTCTTTATTACCCTGTTATGTGTAACATGATCAGCACAGCACAGCCAGCCAAGTGCTCAGGAAATCACCCAGCATCAAGCCGGCAGTCTGGAGTGGCTTTGGCTTGTAACCCCTTACAAGGCTGTCCTTCAAAAATGGGTTTCAAGCATTTTATTAGCCTAGCAGATGACCAGCGAAGGCAAAAGAGCCAGGGGAGGGCTATGAATAACAAATGGCCGTTCCTGCTGGTAAAAAATTAGATGACCAGTCTCCTCCACTTCTCATACACTGTTGAGCTCTGCTTGTATTTGAGTTTCACCATTTCAGCAAATCTCCTCAGCTTTACAAAGCATTTTCCCCCAGAGCCACAATCTGAACATTGTCCAGTGTCAAAACCATAAATAAATGATTTTCCTGAAGCGGGACGTTTTTATCATTCATTTCCATAATGGATGTTTGCATTAAATATTCATGTTTCCAGTTTTTCCTGCTAATTTTAAATATCATTTGCTTTGGTAAAGAAAAAAATAAACAGGGTGCAATCCACTTTTCCTCCAAAACTGCAGGCTTGATTAGACATAGATGCATTATGTTTTATTCAGAAATGTTGGTCTTAACCTGAAAACACAGAAAGCAATTCCGGCAACCACTTATTGTGACATCAAAATTGCTTGCACATACTGACGCAGTTTTTTGTTGTCATGAAAACAAAAGCATCAGAGGAGGCTGACCGGTCATTTGTCGAAAATCGCTGCATTTCTATGCTTCAGAGCTCCATTCGCTATTAAATAAAGCATCTACTGTAGGGACAAAAATACAGTATGCTGGAATCAACACACCATTTCATATATATTCAAGTCCAATGAAAAGAAAATATATGTTGCCTTAAAACCTAGAAAAAATGCAACAGCCACTAGACTTGTAATGTACCCCTCTATTGTCAGCCTTGTTAAAGAGTTACAGCTACGAGACACTGAGATCAAAATGGGAAGACCTGTGCTATATGGATGAGAGACAGTTGGGAGGATTTTGAAATAAAGTAAGTCTCATTTTGCTTATAATCAGCTGAGATTGAAAAACTCCATCTAGCTACGCTAAAGCCTTTCAGCTGAATATCTTATCAACATATCAGCATATCTTATCATGAGAAAAATAGCACAACAAATTAGAGATGTCACAAGAATCAATGTTTTTTGATACAGAATTATGAATTATTATTACTTTGTTTTTAGTATCGTAGGTACCTCAAGCAGTGTGTATACTGAATCCTGTTATCAAACAAATATTCAGTATTGAAGAATGAAACAGGTATAATAAATGTTATGGTGACTAATAAAATGGTAAAGTTGGGGCAAATGTTATCAGTTCTGCCCACCTGTAATGTTGACGGTCAGTGTTAATTAGATGTGTCTAAAAAGTTTTATGCTCCTGACTGAATTCGAGGACAGTCTATCAGAAGAAGTGGCAGCAGTCCACCTTAGCAAATATTTGATCGGCAATGGAAGTATGGTCCCAAGTCACCAGAGGCACAGGTAATAAACAGGGCTATAGCTGAGTACATTTTTACGGACCAGCATTGCTCTGATCTTGATTTATAAACAAATACACCTCTTAATTTGTCATTTTTCCCCTGAAGTATCGAAAATAATCCTATATACTGAGCATTTTCCTGAATGTCTATATCAAGTTTATAATAACAAATCCTTTATCTATTTTATACAGAATAGTAGACGTTGGCATGTTTGGTGCAATGTGTCCTGCTTCGCAACTTTCAATTAATGCCCATGCATTTTTATAACAAACAGCTGGGAGCCACAACACTCTGCGGAGGAAGAGGTTAAAAAAGTAGGCCTAAGTATAATCCCAAACACTCGTGGAAAACAGCAGTGAAATTCAGGCATTATTCACTTCACGCTTAGACAAATAACATGACTTAGATATGGGTTGAAAGTGTATATGAGAGAAAACTGGTGGTAAGGAAAATCTCCACCTTAATTACAATTTCCTATGGTTTTATGACTATTTGGATGCATTTACATGGGCATTCACTATATTCCTTTAATTAAGCATGCATGTGACTGCATGTGTTAGGAAACCTGCTCTATATGCATGCAAAGGGCTGTCTGAGATATTTCATTATATAAGATCCTAATGCACATACTCAGCCTTCAAAGCCTTGGTAAATCACAAAGCTGATCCGAAGGGTAAACTCAATACACCTTCCATTTCTGTACGATTGAGTAGGTCGGCAAGTCACAGACAAGGGCTTAGCGTTCGTGTAATTATCAGCTCTGCCTGCCTTTCATTCTGCAACATGAAACACAGCAGAAAATCATACAGAGTGCATTTCACTCATGCCCCATTTAATTACCCAAGACACGCCATGTCTGATGCTGATCTCTGCTAATGGAAAGTTTACTACCCAGTTCCTAGTGTGTTTATTAACATGTTCTAGACATCTTCCTGGATGACAAAAGCCTTGCAGTAGATGTCTACTGTGACAATACAACAGCATGTGCAGTAAAGTTCTGTGCAAAAGTCTGGAATCGCCCCTTATTTCTTTATATTTTGTTTTCAATAAGCCAGACTTTCTTGTAATTCAAGAAAGCTTGGCCTCTGGACTCTGTTTCTCAAGGTTTACCAGGCTTTTTAATTATTTTAATCCCGGCCTTGATCATTTTCAGAAGAATGTTTTTCTTTTTATTTAAAGCTGCTTAACCCTGACCTACAAATGATTCGAGAATAAAAAAAGGCACCTAACTCAAGAAATTAACCACTCTTGTGTCTACACACAATAGACAACTTAATAAAGAACTAGTTTTAAATTATATCTTTAGCCGTCTGTATCAAAAAAAACCCCTAATTGTCACCATTTGTTTCATCGAATCTATAAAATCTGACAAGGATAACACAGTTTTACAAGTATTAATTTTTTTACACCAACAAGATGATTCTCAAAGAGCTATTAGCTGAAAACATGGTCTACAGTGTGTCCTTATAAAATCAGAGAAAGCTGGACAAGTGGGGGATAAAAGATCAAGTGACCGACATGAAAGTCATGCCCTTAAGAAACAGGACCTGAGACATGCATCTCTCGTATTTAATATTTCACCTGTTCACTGAAGTCTCATCAGAAATGTTCTCAATGGAAGGATTCGGGGAATCACAGAGAAAAGGCTGAGGTATGCCAGATTGCACAACTGGACTGAACATGATGTCTTACGAAGAGACGAGTGCAAATTTGAAATTTTTGGTTCAAATTATTCTCAGCATGTACGGAGGACATCGGGAGAGCATGACAATAATCCCGAACACCCAACTAAAGCAGTAAAAACATACCTGGAAAAACACTAATGCTATGAAATACTATGAGTCACGGCTTGTCCTCGCCGAGTCTGGACCTCAACATTCTTAAAGCAGTGTGGGATCATCCTGACATAGAACGGACCAACAGGAAGCAAAATACAAAGAAGAGAGTTGAATGTCCTCCAGGAAGCCCAGAGAACCACAACTGAAGACTACTTAAAAAAATCTACAAGCTTGTCTACGAGAGTCCAGGCTGAGATGAAGAATAAAGATTAACCCTATCCCAAATATTAACTTTTAATATGCTCATTAGAAATGTACAAATATACTGTTTTTACCTTATATGCTCCATTGCCATTTATATTTTTATATTTCAAATCGCTGCACCTATTCCCACTTTCCTAGCAAAATATTTTTAAAAAAATGAGGAGTGACTCAAAATTTCTGCACAATACTGTATGCCTGTGATTATGGCTGTGAGTGGTTATATATAACCACGTACCGAAAAGCAGTTCCGTCTTCACTCTCTAACACCCATGGGATCTAATGACACAGCCAGGGGGTTATGCTTCGTCGTGGCTAAAAACCTCACTGGTAATGGCATTCACAGCAGGAAGACTGGCTGGAGAAAAATCAGCGGCCTTTAAGTACAATGCAAAGGTAGAGGACAGAGATAGAGTTTCCAATCTGCCAGCCAGTGATGAAGTAACTAAATATCCAAATTAAGCACTTTTCATCCTTTCTCACTTCCCTCCTCAGATGTTTCTGTTTTGTTTTTGGGGGGTTTTTTCTTTCAGTTTTGACATTTGCTTTTCCACCCACTGAATCATCAAATCTTAAATTGTGTGATTGTACAGCAAGAAGGCACCATTATCCTCCTCTTCACTGACATCTCTAAAGATAAAGATAACCCCCCTGTAGCGTCCCCATGGCAGGGACAGGCAAGCAGCAGGAGAGGAATGGGAGAGATGCCATCTCCTCATCAAAGAATGCTCCAGATTTTAGCTGAGGTCTCACAGAAGCCCTGAGCAGCATCCAGGCCCAGCCTAGCCTAGACTGTGACACATTTGGGTGATGTCTTTTACCTTGGGGCTGATTGACCTCGCACCAAACCAGCTACTCAGGCACACGCAGCCACATCGACAGTCCTCTCACTGAAAGATTTGCTGTCTCTTTCTCTGCATAAGATTGACATCAATTGTACGTGTTGAGCAAGTAGCTGGCACTTCTTATTAGTTTTCTACTGGGGCACTGCCGCAGAAGTTGTTTATGTCTGTCTGTTACAATCAGGAAACACGTCTTGTTTAGCTGACTCGCAGCAACAACTTGATTGCTGAATTTTCATGTGAATTTGTGTGACCTTCTGGAGCCTTGTTAATTAAAACCGTCAATCAAATAGGTAAATAATGCATGCATCACACATGAACACTATGTAGCAATAAGTGTATCTGAAGAATGAAAAGCTTTTAAGCCTGCAGGAGAAATAAGCTGTGTTTCTTGTCAAGTAGCCTAGAGAAGGTTTTATGTTCACAATGGCGGTTAAAGGCTCTAAGAGAAATCAGAGTAAATGCCAGGAGGGCAAGCACACTGCTGTTTGAATGACAAAATCAAAAATGCACAATGCCAAGCAATGTTGTTTTAATGAAACTGCAGAATATGTATTTTACATGTTTGTATTTTTGTGCTCATGTGCTGTTTGGTTTCATTTAAAGCAACATTTACAGCTCAGTCACACTAGAGTAAAGAACGGGACAGCAACCGCCTTGAGACATTGCCTATAGTTGCATTGAATGTTTTTGCTGTTAGCCGACAACCCCAAGTAGTTGGGGCAACCAACAGAGATTGAGAGACTAAGCGTATAGCATCCTTGACCTCTGGGTGACCTGTTTCGATCGCCAGGTGACTGCACAGGTCACCTTGTGGGAGGCAATCTGTCTCCAACCAATCCCGGTCCGACTCGGACTGACTGCTATCACTCTCAGACAGGTTTTCAAAGGTTTGCAAACAACTGGCCACTAATTTATAAATGCAGACAGATTGCCAATGTGTTGCAATCAATCTGAGTCAATCTGCATTGGTGACTGCAACTCATCCATATTCTTCCACTTATCCCACTCAGGGTCAAAGAGGGGACAAGCAGAGAGGCAGGGTCTACTCTAGACTGGTCGCTGCTTTGTCACAGGGCTAACACAGAGAGTTGGACAACCACTTACTCTCACATTCACTCCTATACTCCGTTTGGAATCAGCAATCAACTTAACCTAACGTCTGTGGGAGGAAGCCACAGGACCCAGAAAGAATGCACACAGAAATTGTGCCAACATGGATTCAAACCCAGGACCAGGGAGACCAACCTCGTGTTACTGCCATTTCATCACTGTTTTGATGCAGTTGTTTGAAGATGGCAACTGACTGTGAGTGGTCTTTAAAGCAACCATTTCAAAGGCAACAAGATCTCATGTTCATTGCACACAATTATATTAGATTTGTTTGTGCTGTAATACATCAAGGCTGGTCTTCTGAGTGTTTTGTAATATATTTTGTGTCACACAATAAGCCCAACACTTGGGAAACGGTGTAATAATCCGATTATATATCTAGACTGATGTTCATCTAATGACATGTTCACTGAATGAAGGTCCCTGGGGGGGGGGCAGTTCCTGAAGACACTGAAATCAGTAATTACTAAAACATGCAACCCATTGAGCACACACAAAAATCAACAACCAATTACGTGAGCCTATTGACCAAGCGCAAATAACAGTCCAATGGGCTGCGGTGTTCAAGGGCCATTGATTTGGTTTTGTGTTAATGTTCCTGCATATGTGCTGGACTGCAATGTGCCTCTTGCGTAATTAGCCACCTGTGTGAAATTCAATTTCTTTGGGTTAATCCAATTTTAATTTTCCTTCTGAAGCAAATGTATAAGGTGCATAAACAATCTTCAAATGTGTGCGTGCATTTTCTTTTGCAATTGAAATCAATATATTTTCAACATAGCATTGCACGGTTGTTTTACTAGGCCCACACACCACCACCTCTCACCACTCCCTCCTTCCTTCCCCTCTCTGTCACTCGCTCGCTCTCTCCTTCTCTTTAGCCTCTCCTCTTTGTGACAGGAACCATTCGGCTGGCCAGACGAGCCAGTGTGCTTTCTATAGCTGACTGGTGACTGGACGCTGCAGGCGAGTATCACTCATATCTAAACCAACAATTATAAAGAAAGGAGGAGGAAAGAAGAAAAAAAAAAAAGGGAAACAGCAAGCCATTTGACAGAAACTTACATCCACAGCAGTCACTTAAGCCTGAGAGCTGAGGTGACCTTCTCAGATTTCATTTCATTTGGTCTTTTTTTCCCCCTCCCTCTTTCCCAGAACATGTGAGTAATTAGAGCAGAAACATTTCCCTCACACAACCAGGCTGGCTGTCTGAGCACGGAGGTGCTTTAGTGTCTCTGTCTGTATGCAGACGAGATTCACTAAAACTATTCTTATAGCAAACATTGTTACAGTAGCTCCTCTGGATAGCGGATAGCCTGTGAAAACACAGCAGTTGTCAAGAGCACGTGTGTTGTGATTATCCATATTGTCGCATGCAGTGAGTCATTTCAGAAGATGTGGTGATCATATAGCAAAGACATTCTACTATATCTACTTTGCTTATCGAGAGCAGAGTAGTGCCAAATGCAGTCATGAACGCCGGGCTTCTTGGAGATACTAAAACTAAGTGGAGCCCATCCCTCAAGACCCCTAAACACTTAGGATACAAGGAGGTTGCATATGTGTAATATATTTAGGATACATCATATATGAATAATTCCTGTGACCTTCCTTTGGTTAAAGCCTGCCTCTGACTCCCACAAGACTCTTGTCATTCCACACAATGACAATTGTGCCAAATATAGACCACCTAATTGATATTAACAGAGAGAATGGCTTGTGACAACCAAAAGAAAAAACTCTTTCTCTTTGCATCGTTATTCTTGCTTTTCTTCTCTCCAGTATGACACATCTTTCTGACCCAAATGAAACAGCTATGCGTAATCTTCCGTACTCTCTGTTATTAAAGCATATTTAAAAAGATACAAGTTATGGGATGAGGTGGTTTTATAATTGCCAAAGAGGGTTTATACCGATAAGACTGTGTCCGTTGTTTCTTTTTAACCCTTTAGCGCTGCACGGCATATAGCATATAGTTTATTCACCATCTTCTTCCTCGTTACAGCGCAGTAAATGTTTGGGACCTTATGTTACAAAAAAAGTGATGTAAAACAGAGGTCGAGCACCGTGTAAGCAGAAAGATGTACTGTAACCTTCTCAAAGTTAGGACTAAATAAGAACCGAAACACTTCTTCGCTCAGTCAGCCACACAACGCCCATCTTCATCGAGGGGGAATTAAAAGGAAACAAGCCGAGGATAAGCAGTTTCCTTTTATATTTTGTCCTTACCGTCGAAGACCTTGAAAGGACGACGGCCACGACATCCTTGATTTCTTCAGCCCGGGTCGGTGCCCCGTGTCCACTGCGTAAGTCCGGTCCATGTTCCTCGGGTTGAGGTATCTCTCGGTGTCCGAAAAGCCTCTTTGTCTTACACGGTCGTTCTTGCGCACTACCAGCGCGTGGTGGAGCGGAGAGAGCGCTGCCTGATTCTGCTGCCTCCACAGATGTTTGGGCGCCTTTGCACTCACGCCGGTTCCGCCGCCAGCGACCAGAGGCGCCGTCCCCACTTTGCCACAGGCGGGATCCATCCTCCTCCCCACGCTGGTTATAAAATTGTTTTTTAAAAACTAAATCTACACTTTGGGAGCATTTAAGTTGAATGAGTCAGGAAAGCTTACAGGAGGTTGACTAACAGCTGCGAGTTCAGGTGTTTTTTTGTTTTTTTTTTTGTTTTTTTTAATAAAACAAAATCAAATAATACAAGCAAGTAGACAACTTTGTTGTTTTGTTTTGCTTTTTTAGCTACCCGGGTGCTTCACGTCCAGTTTTTGATTTTTAGCTCACGTAATGAGCTTAACTCCATCAACTTTATCGCTGACACCATGCGCAAACACACTGAAGCAGTGAGATAAAAACGAATCCATTTACGCATCACGAGGAAGACCTTTAAACTGCAGTTTTGGGGATGTATCCCTGAGTAAAGCTACGAGAAAGAACTCTCAGGTCAGTCTGGTTTCCAAGTGCTCCCCACTTCCTCCGCACACGCCCATTTCTGCAAGGTGCTTGTATTGCTGCGGCAGTGCGAGATGTTCAGCACAGGATGGTCCAAACGGACGGATGGTCTCCCCAAATGATGCAAACTTGTGCAAAACCAGTTCAAGGTAACTTGGCGCAGAGTTATGCGTAAAAGCATCCGGACTTGACAACACTGTCTCCCGTCTTCATGTCCCCTGCAGGAAAAAAGCGGCGACAGGATATAGGGAACAGGATAATACATTAAACATGAGGGACCCACCCAAAGTACCTCCCCTAAAAACCTCCATGATTGGAAAAAAAAAAGAAAGAAAATCAGGGGGTGGGATTGTGCAGAGCCGCTATATCATATAATACCACTGAACCAGTTTTATGACAGTTTTTGTGGAGATGCACTGGATGGAATGAGAAAATGAGAAGCATTTTTATAGCAGCTGACATTAAACACACTGCAGGTAAAACAAGTTCACCTTCACACTAATTAATGAAACCATTCCTGTGATGTCCACAGGGTACAGGGGAGCGCAAACATCCAGCCACCTTGTTAAATCCCCCCCCGACTCTCTTCTGTTTGTCTTCATTTTCAGGGAAAGGGGGACTATCAGGGAAGAGTTCTTTATTTCCTTCCTCTCCTCACACTTCCCTTGCAGCTCAAGCCCATTACTCAAGAAAATAACAGCGTGGGGATTGTCATCTCTCCAGTCTTAAGCGTAAAAACGTAATCTGAGAAACGAGGGGAGAGAAGACTGAAGTGGCGAGTAAGAGTATTGGTAGCAGGACAGAGGAGAGAGAATAAAGAGCACATGCCTGCCATGTATGCATACACAAGAAGCTCATGTGCTTGCTTTGTACGCGTCCAAGTTTACCTACTTAAGCCAACCAAACACCCTACAACAACACGCACGGCAGAACCAAATACTCTACATACACTCTAAGAACTGACCTGAAACTTAAACCACAGGCTATAGCCATTTCATTTACTTTCCATTGCTTTGTTGCTAAACAGGGTCATATAAGAGTATCCCAACATGCATTTGGGGTCACCTTAAAGAAACACAATACCGACTAATATTAGCAAACCCTCTATAAAATGTTTCCCACTAATGTTGCAAACAGCTAACATCTGTTGACGCATAAATCTGTCAGTAGCCAGCACAGCCATGTGTAATCTTCTGCATGCTCTGTTATTAAAAATATTAAAAAGCTACAAGTTATAGGGCGGGGTGGTTTTAATTGTGAAAAGAGGGATTATACACAATGCTCTAATGCTGATAACACTGTACCCTCGATTTCATCTTTTTTTTTAACCCTTTAGCTCCGAACTGCTCATAGCAACACAAAACCTTTGGTCGATATAATGAAAATACTGACACAGCAGAACATTTTAAAGTCAAATAACTGCAACTGAATCAATGTTTATCCCAGCTGTCACTCTTGAAACATCTGTGACATTAACTGGCCGCCTGCTTGACCTCCTTCATGAATGTTTGATGGACATTGTTTTTGGATGTTTTAGCAAAGTGGATCTTGTTCAGAAGAATTTTTGTATATTATTCTTTTATTTGTAAGATTGTTTTTAAAGTAGCACAATGGATGAGTCAGACACACAAAGGTTTATTATAATGCTTAAAAGAGAAAAGCAGACAGGTAATTGTTATGCACTGTGACACATTTGGCACAAATTTGTTTTTGTATTAATAAAAAAACTGTCTTCCATTAATATTAGTATATGAATCGAATGCTGCATGGCAATGGGTTTGTACTGAAATGTCCCTAACAAGAGAAATATGATTTCTTTTTCTTTTTACTGGTTTGCAAGCTAGGGTCTGATTGAGTGACAATTAGATGTGGAAACAATGTCCCCTCTGGCCATCCACCTCAATAACCACACTGCGCCATTTCTGGCACAGGATACATATATAAGATATTTAAACACAGGTCACGAGTGTTTAAATATCTTATATATGTTTTTATATATACAGTGCTCAAAAATAAAGAAATAAAATGACATGTTCTTGGACAAATGTTAGTGGGCTGTGAGTACAGGCCTTAATTCCACCTTCTTTGTTCTATTTCTGACAGTTTAGTCAGAAACACGCACGAGTAGTCCGCTGGAGGTCATTTTTCTAGAGCTCTGGTAGCTCCTTCTGTTTCTCCTCCTGCTGCTGGGTTGAACCCTTCTATAACCCTGCTCAGCTCTCCTCATATAAGAGCCTGTCTCATAGTATCACAGTATCTCCTCCACACTCTTGAGACTGTGGTTGGACAGCGACCCTCTTTAAGATCGCAAGCGTGGGTGTGCCCTCCGGAAGGTGAGAGATGGACTACCTGTGCAACCTGAATGGGCTGCATGGACCATCTCATGCTACTGGCAGTTAAAAGGACATGACAAAAAGCAAAACTGGAGAAGAAAATACTCAATTTTTGAGGGCTATGTTGTGGTTGTCTCGGCAGTGTACCTGTTCACCTGCTTGGATTTCCACCAAAAGCAGGTGAAAGTAGTTTTTATCTCTGAAGTTTAACTGACTGTCTGGTATACTGCGTTCCCTTCATTTTTTAGAGCACATTTAGAATCCTTAGATTGTTTCACGTGTCACGCCAATTTCCCCCCAATATGTGTTTCTTTTCTGTTCGTGCTGAATTAAAACGCTAGGAGATAATGGGAACGGGATAAGTATAGTGCGGTCAGTAATTAGTGATTACACCTGATTGCTCCAATACTGATCTTATTAGTACTGGAGGATTCTATCAGACACACTTTGCTGATTTACATTAAGTCATATTTTTAATCATGACATGGTTATCTAAGCTTCCTGTAATAACTATATTTGGCGCTAGCCTAAAAAATATTTGCATTTAAATGTTTTTTTTTGGGGGGGGGAAAGTAAGTCAAGTTGCAGGCTTATGTTTCCTCACATACAGGAGAATGAACTCAATCAGTTCCTCGCAGTGAGCTGTACAGACTTTTAATGAAGAAAGAAAAAAACAGAACTGCTATTGGATTGTTATCAAGGGAGAGAAAGTGGAATCTCTAGCCTGTATCTATAACGTGTGTGTGTGTGTATAAAATGAAAAATAAATAAGTGTTTATTTCCAGCTGATCTCTCACATAACACTCCAGAGATGACATTTTAGTGTCTGGAAAATCAATAGAGTGGTAGCTGATTTGATCCAGTATTGAGTTAATATCCAGCGCTGATCTTGTTGTGCTGTTCTCAGTTAATGCTCACTTAATCTTTTAAGACACTTTCTTTCTCATATTAATAAGTTAATTAATACCTGTTAGCTGGTGTTGAGCTCTTTTGTTGATTTGCTCCTAACATGTTGGGCTCATGTGCAAAAGAAATCCATGCACACTAATTTGTATTTAATGTAAACTGTATACAAAAGATGGGCCGAACTGCTGCAAAATAACACACAGATGCCTGACAATCAGGGCAAAGTAGCAGCTGAATAAAATTCTCACTGAGCCGTTCTTGGTAAGTTTGTTAATACAATCAGCCACACACGTGAAGCCATATTATTGGTCAGATGACTCAACTGAAATGCTTCAATAGGCACCAAACATGACAAAAAGTGAGAATCAAGAGCTCAGGTTCCTTTCTTCCTCTTCTTCGTCTTTCAACTCCTTCCTTTAGGGGATCATCTGTCTTCAGCTCAACCGAACCCTAGCATCCTCCTCTCTCACATCAACCCTTTAAATGTCCTCCTTCGATACATCCGTGAATCTCTTCTGTGGTCTTTCTCTTTTCTCCTGACTGAGAGCTCCACATTCAGCACCCCCAACAAAAATTTTAGCTCCTTCTACTCTGCCTCCACCTCGTCCCCCAGTCTTTTTGTTAGCATCACAGACACCAAACCATCATTTAAAGCTTCCCCTTCACTCTTTCTGCTATCCTTTTGTTATAAATCACCCCTCTGGACCCTGCACCAAGGTCTTCACCTGTTTTGTGCACTGTCCAGTGCTTCGGATGTTTGACCCCAGGTATTTAAACTCATCTAACTTCATTATCTTTACTCCTTGGACAAAAACTCCAGTTCCAGCCACTGGAAGTAGTAGAAGTGACACATCAGACAGCGATGGTCTAAAGCCCCCTGTAGCAGTATCCACCTGTCAGTCAAAGTGGTGATAAACGGATTGGTATTTGGCACTTTTCCTCTCTGATTGAGCACAAAAACCTCACTCAGCCAATCACACACACATTCACACTTTATTCTATGCCTAAAGCACCTTGTATAAAATGTAAGCACACACTCACAGTCCAATGAATACATCAGGAGAAATTCAGTATTTTGCTCAAGGATACCTAGTAGACGGACCCACTGTATCTTGTTAGCTGAGCTATGTGATGAAGATAACAAAGTCCAACGGGTCTATGATTCATTTTTGGAGGATGCATGAAGTAGCCCAGTTCAAGGAATTGCAGCTTTTGGCGCTTCTGTGGCAGCTTCATTTTTCAGCTCTGGAGATTGTTGGCTGTTATTTAAACTGAGCAGGTTTTCATCCACTATTTTCCACTGTTACATTATTTATAATATCAGCAAATCAGCTTCTCTTGGGATATTACAATAAGCGTGTGTTTATATATTGTAAGGCTTTGGGGGGAACTCAGATTTTTTAGCTGTTATGCAGCGGGTAAATGCTGGTGGTCGTAGAAGAGAAGCAAAGAGAAAAACACTGAAACGGTTTCATGCATCATTCTTTTATATTAATTATGTGAGGGCATCTAATGGAAAGACAGCGCACCACTTTTTGACCATTTCATTAATACTGAAGACAGTCTCATTTGGCAGCATACAAAGTTAATGTCACTGAATTTTACTAAAACACCGCAGTTGGAGCATTTAAAATGGCACGCTTTCAACCCTAATGCTTCCCCACTGTATATTTCTTCCACGCTGCTGTGCTGAATTATGAATGAACGGAGCTCGAAGCAACGTTAAGACATATGACCTTTGTTAAAACTCATCCCAGCATCCATTTCCTCCCTAAGCCTCTTTTTTTGTCTTTAATTGATCATTCTATGTTCAGTTATGAAAGGAGTCAAATTTACTGGATATGGGTTTAAAATAATGGATTGTGATTTTGAGTCTGTCAAAGCTGAGTGACAATTAATCTTAAAAAATAATCAGTAACATAATCGAAATGTTGACAAGCGTATAATATATTACACCACAAAACACTGATCTAACATGTAGCAGTATTTTTGGTACTGCTGGCAGATTAATTTAGAGAAAGATGACAAAAAAATGTTCCCCCTTTCATGTTCTCCTTAATTAAGAAAAGGCTCATTGGGGCAGAGAGAAGTCAATACAGCTACGTGAAGTAGAAAAGGAGATGACAAGCCCCCTCCTGTCTTTGTCTTCTTAAAATAATCTCTCAAACCACCTTTAAAAATACCAAATCCCTGTCTCGCAAATGCAGCACGCTTTTTAAAGAGTGGTCAGCAGCCCACACTTGGGAACAGTCTGCCCTTTTGTGAAGTTCAAATAAAAGGGATTTGACACTTTTTGGCATTATCACAGTGCCATAATAAATTATTCAGTATTGACTATGTTTCTGTATTATGGGTAGCAGTTTCTGCTGCTTATACAGTGCAGCTGACAATGTGTGACACATCAAGCTGCAGACGACACCGCCAGAAACAAAGACACAAATACACTGTATTTCCTAAAATGAAGATGCTCTTGACGTGTAACAGCAATTTTGAAGACAAAGAAAGCCTTTCAGCGCTATTGTGAATCAGAGTTGCCTTGAAAATTGCTCTGCCTGCCTGAAAATATAATTTAGACACAACTGAGTGTCACCAGCTTCTCACGCTTCCTTACAAAAGAAGTCTACAAGTCAGCGGCACTGTCTTCTTGCTAAAGTGTGTTCACAGCACCCTATAACAAATTCCTCAATCTTAGGCTTAATAAGAGCTGCTCATTTCTCTGTCGGTTGTTCGTCGTTTGGAGTCAAACTTGCCAAAGAGAGAAAGGGAAAAGGACAAATCAGCGGCACCAAGGGGAAAATCAGAGAAGGCCGATCCATTTACTTTCACATCTGGCACAGGATGAGCCAGCGAACAATGTTATGCAGGTAGCACAATGTGTGTGTGAAATACCGAGCTTCGTGAAGCATGCCAAGGCGATCAAAAATGAGTCAGAGGGGTGTCACTTTCCCCTTGGGTTGATGAGTAGATTTGTCACGTTTCTAAGTGCGATACTAACCCAAGACAATGGGGATTTTCCACTGACAGATAGGTTTGACCACTGAAATTATATGCTTCTTCAAACTGCCTGAATATATTTCCTTTTCTGAGTTAAATTATGACTTCCCACTAGACCACTGGCTCTGATACAGAATGCTGTTTGGTACATTGTTCCTCTCTCCCCTCAGAGCAAGCTGGTTGGAGGCTTGGTGTTTGTCTGTGCCAAACCTCATTTCATCTGAGGCGCTCATTCTCCAACATTCTCCGGAGAGGCTGCGATTCTTTTCTTAGTTGTGGTGCAATCTTGTTTTCCAATCACGGAGAGGCTGCGAGGCTACACTACAGACTGTACAATATGTTACAGAACGGAGGATAAAAATAAACGCCACCTAAAAGGACTCGGCGCACTACACAACAGATCAATCAAATCCACAGTTCAGTCCCTGATTTTAACTTGTTTAGCATGTTTCACATGGTAAATTACATTCACTCTTTTAAGATTAGTGAGTGTCGGTGCTGACAAACAGAACTCTGTTAGACCTCTACATCTGATGAGTCACATTCTTAACAGCATGTAGCCGACAGGAATGATTTAAATGCATGTTATTTATCCACTAAACAACAAGCACACTCTGCACTGCTGTCAAATCATGCTGTATTTGATTTCTTACCTTTCTGATTGTTTCTATTCATTTCGCCACGCCATGAAACTCAACTTAAAGACACCTTAAAGCTGTCAGAAGCAGGTAATCTATCACAATAAAGAGCTGTATTCATATCTTTAGTTTTTGCATTATCATAGTTATCATATTATCTAGTTAGGCTAAAATAATGTGACTGATCTGAAAGCTCATATTGTTGCTATGTTTAGTATACACGGGCATCTACAAAGTGAGAGTTGGCTGTCCAATGACAACCTTTTTCACTTTGATTGATGAACAAACCTCACTGCCAGCAGCTATTTTTAGCTACTTTTGTTCTCTGGGTTCTTTGCCTACATTATATGAGTCCTGTTTCACAGGAAGGACTTTAACTATGTCTGTCATTTGATTCTAAAATACAATAAAATGCTGCTGTATGGTGGCTCAGTGGTTAGCAGTAACAGTAAGAAGATCCCGGGTTCAAAGCATCATCTGGCTGAGGCCTTTTCTGTGTGGAGTTTACATGGTCTCCGCATGTCTGTGTGGCTTCCTCCCACAGTCCAAAGACAAGGAGCACCCACATGTACTTAGTGGGTTAGGTTAACTGGTGATTCTAAATTACCCAAAGGTGTCAATGATTGTCTGTCTCTGCGCTAGTGCTATGTGCCCTGCATCTTTCCCTGTGGTAGCTGGGACAGGCTACTCCCTCCTCGTGACCTTCAGTTGGAGAATAGATGGACTATTTTGCAAATAGTAGCTTGACGATTTCAGGGAATAGTTGGATCTCTGTATAAAACACACTAGAATCTCAAAATGTCTCGCCATCATTCGTTGCCGTAACGACAGCATACACTTAAGCTGGCGTGAACTCAGTGGCGGCGCAAAAATTTGATTGCCTGTGTTCACCCACCATGATTTAACAATATTCCAAAGATTTTCCTCTTGGTTTTTCTCAGCCTTCAAGAGTCCCCACAAAAGTTCAGCTGGGTTGAGGTTGGGTGAGGAGTCGTCTTTGATCTTTGTGTCCTCGATGTGCAGAATATGAATCCTT
The DNA here is from genome assembly GCF_057382275.1 of Copadichromis virginalis. Taxonomy (NCBI): domain Eukaryota; kingdom Metazoa; phylum Chordata; class Actinopteri; order Cichliformes; family Cichlidae; genus Copadichromis; species Copadichromis virginalis. Next base: position 26,380,059 of record NC_140629.1, read on the forward strand.
CTCTGAAAAGATTTGTCTGACGGCTGAAGTGGTGCCATAAGCTCAGCCTGGGTAGACTTAGCTCATTGCAGGTGTACAACTCCAGAGAAGTGAAAACATCATCAGACTTGTAAATAACAAACGCTTTATTTAATCAGTAAATAGTCATCTGTGAAATGTTGGTATTTCTTCACCTACCTGAAGAATTTGAGGTTATAAGGCAGCGAGACTGCTGCTTGTCTTCTTTTGACAGCCCTTGTACTGACTCAGGTAATGTCTATGAGTGGGCAAAAACTTGTATGTACCTGCTGAAACCTGTTTTTGGCTTGTAGTGACAACTAAACATCTGATGCTACATGTGCATTTCTTTAGAGGTAAATATAGTTCCCTTAACTCACGGCATAAAGCTGTCAAGTTCCTAACTGAAGTATGAGTATTTTTCCAGGAACAGACTTTTAAGCATGAGTATTTAACGATCAGAGCTCAGCCACCAGTAAAGTTTGAACACATTTTCAAACTGTATGTAAAATGAAGTTACCTGGAGGACTTAAAAAAACACTTTTAAGAAAAGCAGCACACCCACATCGTCCTACCTGCTGGTATCAGCCGCGGTTATAGCAATGAGTGGCGGTGTGCGCAGTGGCAGTGTTGTGGGCCGTGGTGGGACTGTCACTGTGTCCGGCTCCGGCTTGCGATCACAGTAGTACTGCTCTGCCTGTCGAAAGGCTAAAGGGGGCAACTGGACTGTCCTGCAGGAAAGCCTCCGCACCATGAAGGGCTCCATGCAGGTGACTGGCCCCGGCTCTGGGGAGTCGGACGAGTCATCGGACACCTGGAGGGGGATGATAGAAAAGCAGGTAAATTGAAAATGCCTCACAGATAACAGATTTCATCCTAACGAGGGTGAAACATAATATGAAAAAAGAGGGAAAAGCAGGATCAGAAAGAAAGGGAAGACAGAGACTGAACTCCTGGTAGCAGCTTGGAGTAAAATGGCAGTCAGGTGGTTTTGGTAAATACAGAATCCCTCGTTCTTTCCTTTACTTAAGGCGTGCAGTGTTTGGTTGGTAGTTATGTCCATCAAAGGGCATAAAAACCAATGTACTGTGTGTTTTAGGCTTCTGATGCTTCTCTTAGCACAATTTTGCCTTGTGCTCAAAGCCAAAGATTACTCCTGTCCAGAAAAGTCCATTAAAAGACATCTTGCTCTCTCAGCCTTCAATATGTGGCCAGACCATTCATCCAGCACCACTGGTACAAGCTTTCACTTGACTGTTTATTGATGAAAAGCACAATCTGATTAAAAAAAAAAAAAAACAACGAAAAGAAAATCGGGCTTTTCTTGAGATCTACGGCATCCTTAACTCTGACTTTTAAAAAATCTAATTTTATTAAGTACACTTTGCTAAACCTAAAGCAGTATAATACAACTGTCCTGCAATAGATCCTAATCCCTGACAGAGAGAGGGTGGGCAAAAATGATCAAATTTCCAGTCAGGATAACGTAATATCCAACAAACTACAGCCTCTAAAATGATCATAAAGTTGAATCATCAACTTTTAGCAGTTTTTATAAAAACTGATTACACTGATTTTTTTACAAGTCTCTCAGACGCCATAGCTTTTAAAAAGTTCAGTTCAGTTTTATTCATTTTGTGTTCATTTGTAGTCTTCTCTCAGGGCAATTTACATTACTTGCTTACTTTCTCACAATATCATAAAGACTCAAACTCTCTTTTAACAGGAAAAAAACCCCTTTGAAAATCAGACTTAACCTTTCAGGCCGGGCTGAGGGACAAAGAAAAGAACATTTTAAAAGAGGAAAAGCGGCTGCCATAACAAAGGTGTCCCCAGTAGACCTGCCACTCCACACTGCCCATGTAAATAGGGAGAACATATCTTGGTACTCCTTGTTAGATTTTCCATGTGGATAAAATGCTAACTAGCTGCGCTTTAAAGTTAAAGCATGTTTATTGAAGGGTAGTGTTTACATTTGTACAAACAGTAGTTTTATAATTAAAGGGAAAGTGCAGGTGTATTAATGGTTGCTTGACTAACTTAGGGGAGGTTCTGCTTTTGTGTGTGCTTCTCACAGTCATGGCTCACTCAAAACGCTAACAGAAGTGAGCTTTCAGAAATTCCATCAGTGCTTTTTCAACTGTGACAAGTGTGAAAAAAGATCCCTAGGTCATTTGTGAAAGGCATTTCTCAGGTCACCTTTTTTATCTTTTTCACTTCAAGACACAATACGTGACTCGTTCAGGGGCCCAGTGATGGGCTATTTCTCAAGAAGTGATGGCAAAACAGATATACAATGGCTTGCAAAAGTAATCAGCCCCCTTGAACTTTTCCTCATTTTGTCACATTACAGCTACAAATCTTATTGGAATTCCACATGAAAGACCGATACAAAGTGGTGTACACGTGAGAAGTGGAACGAAAATCATACATGATTCCAAACATTTTTTACACATAAATAACTGCAAAGTGGGGTGTGCGTAATTATTCAGCCCCCTTTGGTCCAAGTGCAGTCAGTTGCCCATAAACATTGCCTGATGAGTACTAATGACTAAACAGTGCACCTGTGTGTAATCTAATTTATAGATTTATATTTTTTATTGGAGGGTTAAATATCTCCCGTGAGTCTGCGTAAACTAGCCTGTGGATATTTGGACCAAATTCCTCAGAATCTATCAAAATTAACACCGCAACCTGCAGTCCAATTTGTTTAGTTAAATAGTGCTCACTTTCTACTGTGATGCAGGTGAGTGACCCCCTGTTACACACAAACTAGCACTCATCGGTCGGGTGTCTGTTTTCATATAACACTTCTGTGTTCTGCGTAAAAAAAAGAAGTATACATTTGAATGCATCTTGATGATTAATTTATCCACCGCGAACTTGTGAAAATTGTTTTCTTAGTTCAGTATTAAACATAACAGAGGTGAAAAAAAATAATTGCTTTCTCTGAAACCTAAAAAAAAAACAACCATGATTGTAGGTTATAATTACAAAAAATCTAACAAAAATCAAGATTGATTAAATACAATGAAACACAATTTCTGAAGGGCAATCTGTTGGATTTAACAAATGTTCAAATAGGAAGTTGCTCGCTTAAGAAATAGAGGAAGCTCAAAGTGAAAATGACATAGCACATGGGGTCAAGACAGAAGGGAAAAAAACTGATAAGAAGTTCAGCCGGGGGGCAAGAGCTATCTGAAAGACTGTGTGTGTCTGTGGTGACACAAAGTGAGAAGGGACAGAAAGTCATTTACAGCAGCAAGCTAACCTGGAGGAAACACATCAGGTGGTCAATGTGCCATTAAGGAGTTACCAGAAAAGTTGATTCTACTGCTTTGATGGCAGCAGCAGAGCCTCTGTTTTAAAAACAGAACTGTTTTAAGCAAGCTTTCCTGCATTAGAGCCCATTTTCTCAACAAATCATGCAAATTCCTTTTTTAAATAATATTACTATCAATTTTGGGTGGCACAGCTGCAGCGGTTAGCACCATCATTGGCTATATTAGAGTTTAGCAGAATAAGCCTTGAACACAAAGCACGAAATTTGAATTCTTCTTAGGTACGCTCTCCTCATGGACAGGAAGGAGGCAATCAGTTATTTGTGTAGTGAGTGGCTCCAGGACAATCTTTGATACACGACACACTTGATTGCACACACACACACACACACATATACACACACGCGCGGACTGGGTTTGTGAGGTGGTATGATAAATCAAGGCTGATTCTGTGCCATTAATCTTACAGCAACCACAGGGAGTTTTTGCTCTGCATGAATAACAAGGGTTTCCTATTAAAGTAAGGGTCAACCATTATTCTTTTACAGGTGATTACTCCCTACATAACAAGCCTTTAAAGTGAACGTGACTTTTCATTCATCTTCCATAGCGACAGAATTAACTAATAATAATGCTCATTAGCTGATTTTATACTTTAATTGTGAAAATTCCCGCACAGGTTTGCTGCTAATCAAACAATTAACACGACCAGCAGACCAGGAGCTTTTTGTAGCACCCATGGGGACTAAGACCTGAGGCAAGTTACCCATTTTGTCGAGGTCCTTATTCACACCATGTATTCCTGGTGTTCTTCCCTTCCTCTTGTTCCTCTGCCCTCTGTATATTTCTCTTTTCGGTTTGGCATCCTTCTCGTCCTCTACGGCTGCGGTCAAACTGGATGCACACTGCCATCCTTTCATAAAAGCTGGCACTGCGCCTATGCTTACCGAGATAGGAAAGGAAGCTTAACAGCACCTTTATTTAGCATTTAGAAAATGTGACTAGCGCTAATCATGGCTTCTACTTTAGATACTTCCAGGTCATTTCACTCTGTAAGGAGCTTTCCTTAGCAAAAAGAAAAAAAAGACCATCTGCAGCACATCAGGCCCAGATTTCCACCCACTCTAGGCTAGTTTGTTCACTTAGCACGGTCCAGTGCCCCTTCGTGTGTTTGCCTGCTTGCTCATAATGTTAGGAGGTAGAAGGAGATGGAGATAAACTAACTCTGTATTTCTATCATGGTCTCTGTTTTGAGTTTTGGGATGTTTTGGGGTTTCTCTGGTTTTGTGTGTTTGATTATTCTTTGTTCTATATTCTATATTGTCTCCCTGGTTATGTGTTTTTTGGTTACTTTCCCATTTTATTTTTTATAGTCATCTCGTGTGTGTTGTGTTTCGTTTTGCGTCCCCTGTCTCATCGGTTGGATTCTGTTCAGCTGTTTTCCCCAGTGTCTCCACTCTGCTTTAATCTCCTTGTGTTTATTTAGACCCTCAGTTTGCTTCGGTTCTTTGTTGTATTCTCCCTCGGGGTTGGATCCTCCTTTGCAGTTTGTGTTCCTTTAAGATTACTCCGTGCTTGGTTTCCTAGTTTTTTGGACCTGGATTAATTTGTACTTTGGGTAACTTCTGCAATAAAGCTGTCTTTTAGTTTAAACTTGGTTTTCGAGTCCTGTGTATTCGGTTCCTGCCCGTTACACAGCCAGCATTTACCTGCACGCAACCTTAGCCTTATGCTTTCCTAGCTACAACACAACACGTGACAGAGGACTAGCTTGCCTGCCACTCCATCCTCTCATCCACACTCACTCTCTTCCCTACGTCCCTGCTCTGCCCACTCCACCAGCCTTCCTCCTCAGCCCCACTAAGCCACCAGCTCTCCCCGGCCTCTGCCTGTACTCACCACTACCTGCTTCCCTCCATTACCTCACGGCTTCAAAGAAGCTGCTGTCGTTTGAACTTTTAGTCTGTGTCCTGCATCTGGGTTTGACACCCCCCCCCACACACACACTTTTTCTCCCTCTGATTGCAAATGTAATAACAGAACGCTCAAAAACACATGTTCACCTTTCAACGACGAAAAGTAAATTTTCCAAGCAGATCGCTCTAAAGCATTACATACGTATTACCCCAGAATAACCTTTCACGTCAGTGACTTGTGTGTGTGTGTGTGTGTGTGTGTGTGTGGTTGACTTCCCTCTCCACCTCTGTCGTGACTGTTCTGCCTCACCCTCCAGTGTACAGCGCAAACACCTCACCCTCCCACCCGTCCATGCTTGCATTAATCAAGATGCCAATCTTCATCCGTGAAGCTATTGAGCCTTTCATTCCTACATAATTACCTGTATTAGACTCGTTGCCACAGACGGTGGCTTGCAGAGGGAAACGAGGGGAGCTGGCATGCTTAACCTTCACTTTTCTGCAGGCTAAATGTAAAGCAGGCTCAAATGAATCAATGGGGCCCAGTCAGGATTAACCATTCCTCCAACAGTACATTCAGAGTCCTTTAAGCGATTTATGTAATAGTCATTCAGTCTTTTGTCAAAGCGATACAGGCTAGTGCTATTATATTTGCACTTGCACTTTATGTAATATGCTTCAGGCCCTATTGTAGTGCTCTATTAGAATCCTGTGAATTTAAATTCCTTTGATTCGTATTTGTGGGCAGCACGGTGGCACGGTGGTTGCACTGTTGCCGCACAGCAAGAAGGTCCTGAGTTCAATTCCACCATCAGGCCAGGGTCTTACTGTGTGGAGTTTGCATGTTCTCCCCGTGTTTGCGTGGGTTCTCTCCGGGTACTCCGGCTTCCTCCCACCGTCCAAAGACATGCAGCTTGTGGGGATAGGTTAATTGATTAATCTAAATTGTCACTAGGTGTGAATGTGCGAGTGAATGTGAGTGTGAATGGTTGTCTGTCCCTATGTGTTAGCCCTGCGACAGACTGGCGACCTGTCCAGGGTGTACCCCGCCTTTCGCCCTATGACAGCTGGGATAGGCTCCAGCGCCCCCCGCGACCCTGAAAAGGATAAGCGGAAGCGAATGGATGGATGGATGGATGATTCGTATTTGTTTGTTTTTTTGTTTTTTTATTTGACATGCTGTCACTAATGTCTACAACAAGCATCTAAAAGACCGTTAATCTTCATCATGACAGTGTAATCAGACAAACAGACAAATACTGAGAAAAGAAAAATGAAACAAAATAACGTTTAAATTATAAACAAAGGAAGACGAGAAATTCAAAGTAAAACTGGAGGGAACACGAGTGATCACGATGATTTCAGTGTAATTAAGAAGCCATGGGTGAGAGGTAGTATAAAAGTGACTGAGGTTGTGAGACTTTTGAAACGTGTGTGCGTGATTATGGACACAGTACTTCATTTTTAGGCACTTGTGCTGTCTCTCCTGATGCCTGAAGTGGCTCTTTATAATAAGTGGGATCACTGAAAGGTTAATTGGTCTGCTGTGACTCTCCTGGGTTCTCTGCACACTTCATATGCCAACCCAATGATGGTCAAGTCGAAATGCGTGAATGTGAAAATCAATGAACAGTTTCTGGTAAACAACCAAGATGTGCCAGGTTTTTAATTCAGTCTTTAGGAAACAGTGAAGGTGATGAGGAGTCTGATAGTAAATACATAATGAAGAGAACTGATTTGCCACTAACACTATCGCTACTCCATCCTTCAGTTCTCTCAGGGAGTTAATAACAAGAGCGGTGGCAGAAAAGCAGCACATACTCAATAGTAACTTTGACACAGTCTAGGCAGAAAGTTAGCACATAAATCCATGTGTAACAGCTGTGCTCTTGGAAAGGTGCGTATCTAAAAGTCCAATCAAACATCAAAGATGTTTGTCCCAGCCAAAAGTTAAAATCGGTCAATATAAAACTCACTAACCACTTTATCAGGTACAGCTGTTCAGCTGTTAAACTAAATATCTAATGAGCCAGTCACATGGAAGCAAGCATTTATGTAGACATGGTCAAGATGACTTTTAAAGCTAAAACTGAGCATGAGAATAGGAAGGAAAGGCGATTTAAGAGTTTGAATGTGGCATGTTGATGACAGACAGACTGGTCTAAGTATTTCACAAACCGCTGATCTACTGGGACTTCCCCACACAGCCACTACTACAGTTTACAGAGCATGTTCCAAAAAAAGAGGAACTATCCACTGAGCAACGGTTCTCTGGGTGAAAATGCCTTGTTGATGCCAGAGATCAGAGGAGCATGGTCAGACTGCTTCGAGCTGGCAACAGTAACTGAAATAGTAACCCACTTATTACAAGAAAATTTTGCAAAAGAGCATCTCTGAATGCACAATGTGTCAAACCTCAAAGCAAGGTGAGCTACAGCAGTACAAAACCACACCCGGTGCCTCCTTTCAGCTGAGAACAGAAAACAAAAGCTTCATTAGAACCAGACAGTAAAAGACTAGTCTGTCTGATCTGATGAGTCTCAATTTCTGCCTTGACATTCAGATGGTGGGGTCAGAATTTGCAAAAACAACATGAAAGCATTTAGTCTGCCTTCTATCAACGCTTCAGGCTAGTGGTATAACGGTGTGGGGGATATTTTATAGGTGCACTTCAGGCCTCTTAGTACCAAGTGAACATCAGCCTGCCTGATTATCACTGATGACCATGTCCATCTCTTTATGACCCAAGTGTACCCATCTTTTGATGGCCGCTTCCAGCAGGAAATACACCGTATCACAAAGCTCAAGTCGAACTATTTTTTTGAAGATGACACTCTACTCAAATGGCCTCCGCAGTCACCAGAGCTCATTCCAATAGAGCACCTTTGAGATTTATTGGAACAGGAGATTCAAATCCTGGATGTGCAGCCAACAAATCTGAAGCATTTATGTGATGCCATTGTGTCAATATGGAGCAAAATCTCTGAGGAGTGTTTCCAGGACCTTGATAAAGCTAGCACAAAGAATTCTGCAGGCACAAAGGGTACCTAACAAAGTGTTCAATAAGTGTATATAAGCCTATTATACTACAGAAGTAACTTTGAGTTTTTTGAGTTTAACCATGTGGTGGCACTTAACTAAATTACAGTTATCCCCACCTCCCTATTTACTTGGATAGAGGATTGGTAAACCTACAGCTTAAATGTAGTTACATCAGCATGGTTACATGTTCAGATGTTTTGAATTTCCATAGTTGGCAAATTTACTTTCTTTCATAAACTATGAGAAAATAAAATCCCCTTCAGAGAAACTCTTAGAAATACTTATATTTTATCAGCCCAACTCAGCCTCGCGACAAAGTAACATGCTCCCTACTTCTTGCTAGTAAAAGTACTTAATTCACTTAATTTGGTTTTGGTGACAGAGGGAGTAGAAAAATCAATACAAAAAGGGTCATATTCCAACTCGAGCCCTAAGCTTACAGCTGACAGAGGAGCTATCTGCAAGAAACAGGAAATGTTCATCCAGTCTGATGCTTTGACCACACAGGTGCATCAGTATGTATCACCAATGGAAATCCCTCCAGCTGGGTAATCTGGATACCAATCAACATCCTGTGCAATATAGTTGAGAATACACAGCTCACACTCTGCTTTGATTTTATGCTTTTTTATTATGGAAATGATCAAAAATGCATGTGAATTGAAATTTATCTGACAAAAAAAAGAAAAATTCATCTTTTCTGCAGGATGCTGAAGCCTTTGATGACGACTATTGATGTGAGTCTTCTTAGCTATGCAGGTGGCTCAATTTTGGCACTATTCAGTTATTTTGCACACACGCAGGTCTCATTTATTCACGTAAGGATAGCCACACGCTCTCATTTAATATCATTTCCTTCATGCTAATTCTGTCCTCTTCCTGTCTTTTCCTCTGGCGCTGTGAATAAGTCAGATGATATGGACTCTTTATCACTGCTACATATTAGTAATGGTCCTGCTGCACATCAAACGTTACACATTTCCATGCAGTTCAGATTTCTAGTAACATCACTGAGGATTCAAACTGTTCCTCCCCCTTTCGTGTGCATAATTTATTAATTAATACATGTCAATTAGGCCACAGCAAACAGGAAGCCATCCCTTTTTCATAAACAGAATTTTTCATTAGGCTCCCTTTTTTTTTAATTGGTTGACCTTTTGGGAGGATTAAGACGAAACAAAAAAACAGTTGGCTTGGCTTTTGTAGAAACAGCTGAAAGTGGTATCTAAACAGGCCTTTTTCTTTTTTTTGTGGATTTAGTTTGTTTTTCATCTGTTCCTTGATGCTGCTTTCTTTGTCTTCCTGCAACACCATCTGCAGAAAGTGTCTGAGCATTGCCGAAGGCAAACTGAGGGCATTTCCTTATTTTCTCTATTAAAAGAAAAGAAGAAGATGAAGAAGCATTACCTTACCGATGTCAGTTTATTAATATATGCTATTTCATTTGACTTTCAAGGACTAAAAAGGGTCACTCACGTGTGGAACGATGTGTGCTAAAATAACAGGTGTGTGATCTTGAAATTTATCTAACACTTTAGTTTGTCAGGCTACTTAACAAAGCGGCTGTGATCAGCAGCTGGAATAAAATACAGGGTTGCACCATTCCAATTTCAAGCCCGAGGTAGCCTGCACTATACTCAGTATGTGCAACCCCTCATCTTCAGTCACATCATTCATCTCTGTGCTCAGAATTTAGCAATTGGTTTTTATCGGAGAATAAATCTTAAATGGATTCTGGGTGAAGCCCAGAGGGGAATGAGAGAAGTCTCAGAAGTGGGAAGAACTTAACACAAAACGGAGGAAGAGAGCAGGGGACTGAGAGAGGAGATGAAGGAAGAGCGATACCTGCAGAAGATGCAGTAAATCTCCTGGTTAAAAACAAACAAACAAATAAACAAAAAAAGCCGTTAAGTTCAAATTTATCTGAAAGCATAGTGAGCTTTCAGGAAGTCACCAACACATTTGAAGCAAAAAACACAAAGGTTTTATCTGCTCTGTCTCTGAATGCAGAATGCATACTGTTTGCAACCGCGTCTATTTTGGACACTGTAATAACCACAGCTTCCAGCATGTTACTCTTCAATATGAAAGCCTCACTTACAGGTTTGTCTGCTCAGTAAAAGGGTCGCTGTAACAACGCAGGTTTATATTTGGCTCCATGGTGAGAATTACTGGCATTTACAACCAGGTGTGTTTTTACTGCTTGGCTTAGTGGTTAATGTAGCTGTAAAACACAGCATCCCGTGGGGTAATAAAAATTAACTTCAGTTCATCTTCCACAGCACACAGTGATCACAGCAGTTTTCCCTGTATTATATTCGGAAAGTGAAGAAGGGGTGCAGTGGTCTGCAAATCAGTATTATTTAAATTTAGCACCTTTATTAATAATATTAAAAGAAGCTGCACAAGGAAAAAATACAAAACACAAAGGGATTCCAACTGGATGCAGACAACAGATGACATCATGGGATTTCCGGGGATTTACAGTACAGCAGAGTGCATTCGAGACTAGGCGTGCTTTATTGTACGCTGACATCAAGGTTTTTATTGAAAGAGAAAATGTGTACATCTCTAGGGATTCTGTGAAGGCCTTGAGGCTTGATCACTCATTAGAAAATGACTGACATTTCTTTGTGAAGTGCAGAGTGTGAAAGCAGCTGCACAAAGATGGCATTAATAGTACATCATACCTCCCTCCTACTACACTTGCAATTGTGAAGAGGGTGGCGGGGGGCAAGTTCTGAAACACCTCCCTCCCTGCTAGGCATATGCAGCTGCTGTTATATGCAAATTGTCTTTCTATTCGTAGACACTCTCGTCATACATGAAGCCACAGGATTTCTTTTTCTTTCTATTTCAAGCAAACAATTCAGTTCAGTTAAAATAAACATGTATATTTTATTGAGACATTGCATGCATGCAATGCTTTAAGACCGTAGGTTGTAAAAGCAAAACAGACACATTGCAGTGACGCATCCTTTTGTTTACTTGCTATCACAGCAGCATTTTGGACAAAATAGGATGTGCAAAAAAAAAAAAGAGATTACTGAGAGAAAACTAGAAGGCGGGTGATAAAGAAGCCACAGCCTGGTTGTACTGACATGTCACCCTGAAGGTGAGGTAGATGAATCAGTTTGTTTCAAAGAGCCCCCTATCTGGTAGCCTCAAGGCAGAAGAATAAACGTCTGGAAGGGACAAGACCAGATTTTTCTTGGCTTCAAGCGTGGCTCTGTGATGCTCTGGCCTGAGAATAATAAAATGAGATGAAAGTGCCTGAAACCTACTGTTAGGAGAAAACTTTGCAGAAAAGTCAAGAAGGCAAAGCTTGATAAAAGTGAAAACTAGAAGAGATAGGGTCAAGATACTTGAAATCCAAAGCGCGTTTCCTTACCTGTGCAAAGGGGAAAGGTCACTCTACTGTAATATATCCGAGTCTTATTGCAGTTTTTGTATCCGTGCACAATAATGGTGTTCTGAAGATTGAGCATAATAGATAACATTCAGTACTGGAGGACACTTCCTATTTCTTTAATAGGGAGAGTGAATTCAATAAGAATGGTATTCCTCCCGCAGTATTTGTATCTGGTTCAAAACATCCCAATTTTCTTGCCCAAATCTTTTTTTAAAAAGATGGACGCCATCATTATGCCATTTATATGGAATTACAAAACACATAGAATAAAAAAAGACCACCTATGCAAACATAGATCCCTTGGTGGACTTACACTACCTAACTTTATGTACTACTACTGGGCATCAAATTTAAGAATAATTTCCCTTCTATTGGATGACACAGCAATACTCCCTAACGGCTTACAGATGGAGTGGGAGGATTGCCTTCCTTACTGTGTTGGTGGAATACTACTCTCTCCTACTCTTTTGACAAACTCATATTACAATTCGAATCCAGTGATTTATAATACCGTACAAATTTGGAGACAAATAATTAAGCACTTCAAATTGAAAAAACTATCAATGTGTACATCTATTACAGCTAACCCCTCTTTCCTTCCATCATGTGTAGACGGAGCTTTCAATATATGGCAGGAATTGGGAATTTGTAAATTACAAGATTTATACCTAAATGATACTTTTATGTCATTCCAACATTTAAAAGATAGATTTGGATTGCCTCACAGTCATTTTTTTAGATATCTTCAACTAAGAGACTATATCCGTACATACCTGCCACAATTTGAAAACATATCGTCCGATCCTTTGGACAGATGTCTTAGTGGTGGAAGGGGGTTTGAACAGAGAATTTCATTATTTTATAATTCAATACAGGAGATGAGTATACCTTCAACTACTTCAATCAAAGAGGAGTGGGAAAAAGATTTTGGGACTCTCCTATCAGAAGATTTCTGGCAGGAGGCCTTACACAACATAAATACGCCTTTTATTAATTCCCGTCACTGTTTAATTCAGTACAAAATTATACACAGATTACACTATTCAAGGGAAAAACTTCACAAAATGTATCCAGAGTGTTCCCCCCTCTGTGAAAAATGCAAGATACACTATGGAAATCTGTTACACTGTTTTGCACTATGTCCAAGGCTTCAGGGTTTTTGGTATGATATTTTTACTTATATGTCTAATATTTTTAAAAGTAAGATTGAACCAAATCCGACAGTAATCATCTTTGGGATTTCCAACGAAACACAAAATTTACAACACTCTCAAAAAAGGTTTATGGCATATGCTTTGATTATTGCAAAGAAATTGATCCTGCAGCTTTGGAAAGGCAATGAGACTCCTGTATTAAAAATGTGGCTTACTGAACTTATAAACACTCTTCACCTTGAAAAAATAAGATATAGTATGAATGACAATGTAAAAGAGTTTGAATTAATCTGGCACCCTTTACTTATATACCTTGGGAAAATATAAAACTTTGTTTACTTGTTTCTCTTCCCTTTTGCCGACAGCCGGGGTATTGGGACCCCTTATGGGTGACTGCGGGTTTTTTTTTTGTTTTTGTTTTTTTTTTGTTGGTGTTGTTTAATTATTTGCCTTGTTAGTTTAGAGAAAAAAAGGAGCATAAGCTATGTTATGTCAATTTGTAAAAACTACAATCATGATACTTGCTCTCAATAAAAATATTTGAAACAAAGATGGCATTAATAGTACATCATACCTCCCTCCTACTACACTTGCAATTGTGAAGAGGGTGGCGGGGGGCAAGTTCTGAAACACCTCCCTCCCTGCTAGGCATATGCAGCTGCTGTTATATGCAAATTGTCTTTCTATTTGTAGACACTCTCGTCATACATGAAGCCACAGGATTTCTTTTTCTTTCTATTTCAAGCAAACATTTCAGTTCAGTTAAAATAAACATGTATATTTTATTGAGACATTGCATGCATGCAATGCTTTAAGACCGTAGGTTGTAAAAGCAAAACAGACACATTGCAGTGACGCATCCTTTTGTTTACTTGCTATCACAGCAGCATTTTGGACAAAATAGGATGTGCAAAAAAAAAAAAGAGATTACTGAGAGAAAACTAGAAGGCGGGTGATAAAGAAGCCACAGCCTGGTTGTACTGACATGTCACCCTGAAGGTGAGGTAGATGAATCAGTTTGTTTCAAAGAGCCCCCTATCTGGTAGCCTCAAGGCAGAAGAATAAACGTCTGGAAGGGACAAGACCAGATTTTTCTTGGCTTCAAGCGTGGCTCTGTGATGCTCTGGCCTGAGAATAATAAAATGAGATGAAAGTGCCTGAAACCTACTGTTAGGAGAAAACTTTGCAGAAAAGTCAAGAAGGCAAAGCTTGATAAAAGTGAAAACTAGAAGAGATAGGGTCAAGATACTTGAAATCCAAAGCGCGTTTCCTTACCTGTGCAAAGGGGAAAGGTCACTCTACTGTAATATATCCGAGTCTTATTGCAGTTTTTGTATCCGTGCACAATAATGGTGTTCTGAAGATTGAGCATTAATGTCCTGAGGGTTTTCTTTGACGCAAACATGATCAATGTGTCATCCATGAATTAAATATTGGTAAATTTTGACACTTAACAGATTTAAGATTCATCACTCCACGCAGCCACTGTGCCGACCTTCCCTGGCAGAGTTTATACACCCTTCATGCATCAAACCCACATCCGGAACAGGCACGCTGCCAAACATCTTATGCAAGATTAATCACACTTAAAATGCAGTCAACAGGCTGTGAAATGAGAATGGCGAGCAGGTGGTAATGTTTCTTTACACACAGTGTAGAAGACTAAATAAATGTCAAGCCTGTCTAGATAACATAAAGACCAGAGGCCTCAAATCTAATGTAAAAAAAAAATACACAAGGCCTGTGCCGCTTTCCGTGCACATGTTGGTGCCTACAAAACCAAACTTGATGGGAGAATGTGCACACCTGGGCAGAAACTCTGATCCATTCATGTGCACAAACGTCTGAGAGGCAGAGGAAACTGACAAGGCAGATGGTGCATTTGTGAATAAAATGAAATTAGTACACATATATGAAAGCCTGACTCACACATTTAGTCTCACTTTTAACTGCACGTTACTTCAGAGCCGGTTTAACAGTCAAACCTGCAGTCTTATTCGCGTGTGTGGGATTAGGCAAGCACCTTTTAACTGTAAAATATATGAAATCCCAAATCAAATTCCGCTCAGTATTTCATCAGCACCATCTCGCTATCACATTTCCCACTCCTGGAGCACCGGAGAGCAAGTCAGCCTGTATGCTGCCTCACTCACACCTGTGGTTAGCTGAGCAGTTGCAGTTGTGCGACGCAGCAGGTGGATTTAGGAAGGTTTTGCCGCACTTTACCTATCAACTGTGAACACAGGCCGACTCCATTTAACTTCACACGGGCTAAAATAATGACTTTCAGTGTTAGAAATTCAAGACAAGAAAGTGCATGAAATAACTGCAGATCAAAGTCTCGGTAGCTTTAATCTCCTAATTCTGTGCATGTATAACTAGTCAGATTAGTTGTGGTTCAGTTTTTGTGTTTAAAATTGTGTCTGTAAACACAATCTGTGTCGTGCAGCGCACAGAGTGCACT
The DNA here is from genome assembly GCF_057382275.1 of Copadichromis virginalis. Lineage (NCBI taxonomy): Eukaryota > Metazoa > Chordata > Actinopteri > Cichliformes > Cichlidae > Copadichromis > Copadichromis virginalis. The sequence goes on from NC_140629.1 coordinate 26,395,325, forward strand.
GAAAACTCTGCGACGCACTCTGTTCCTCTTCCAGTCACCACACCCCGTAGATGCACATGTGGATTGTCTAAATCTGCAGCTTCAACATCTTCTTTTCTTTGATCCCTTTTCCTTCAGCCTACTAATTGGCTGTCCCTTCTTAACCCGCTTTTATTGGATGTCACTTCCTGTTAGATAAAAGTTTTTCCTCTCCACGGTCGCTGAGTGATTAGTCACAGAGCATCAGAGAATCAGATTCTCTCTAACATTGTAGGATTTTTACCTTATAATATAAAGCACCTCAAGATGGTTGTCAGTTGGTGCTGTATAAATAAACCTGGAAATACTGCTTGCAAAGCTGCATGAGGGACGCGGGCACTACACGCGAGTATAAATGGACTGGAAGAGCCATTGATCAGCAGGCTTATTTCAGTTCATTAGTATTCACCAGGTGCTTTGCCTTGACCATTTATGGCATCAAGAAGGCAGAACATTAGGCTGGTCCACATGAGCACATTTCCAGGTGGATTGCGGTTTATAAAGGGAACACTGCATGCAGGTGTGCATGAGCACACGTTTCAGAAATGTGATTATTCCTTTTTGGAGCACGCCATTTTCAGCTTTTGTGCACATGTCCACTTTTAGTATGCTTCCAATGCACTGTTTCATAAATGAGGCTCCAGACAGATAAAACAAATTCACCTAAGCCAAGTTTTGGCAGGGTTGAGAGGAAAACAGACATAATTTCCCTGAGTGCTTGAGTATGTCCCCTTTGTATTGAGCTGCTAATCTAATTACATGTTCAAATATGCAGGACATTGGTCCCCTTGCTCATAAATAAATAAACAGGTAGATAGGCAGTAGCTCGAAATCAATTAACATCGTTTGCACTCAACCAGACAAATCAGAGATAAAGAGACCGCTAGTGTCAAGTGTGTCAGTGACCCCTGCTGTGCATGATGCAATAAAATATTCATTTAAGTGAAAATATTTGTTGAAAGCGGTTTAAGCGCAAAGAGAAACTGCCATTATGCTAATGTGCTAAACATTAAAAACAAAATACTGCTTGAATTACTTTGGTGGGTAGCCTCTAATCTTTAATCATGAGAGGGATTCCAACAAGAGTCAGAGCAGTGGCTTTGTTTTTTCAGCTTTTGTCAACTGATGATCTCTTGAAACTGCACTTCAGAGCTCCGCTGCCTTTCGTGAGACGCCGGCAAAAGAGGACGGAGAATTAAATAAATCATTACGTGCTGTCCGATCCTTTTATTCCATTACATTGTTGTCCATTTTCTTTACTTCATATCCTGCCGCTGTCTCTTGCCGTGCTCATCCTTCAGTCACTTTTCCGCTTCTCCTCCTCTGATCCTGTTCAATTTAATTTCCCAGCTCTTTTCATTAAACATCGTGTCATCCACTTCCCCTCTGCTCGTCCTGCCAGCTCTCACCTGTACGCGCTGTGTGACAACTGGCTTTAATGTGATTTTTTAAAATCATCAAATGATTTAGGCTTGAATTGAAATGTACCTCCCCTCCCCTGTTACCACTCTTCCAGACACATTAAATTTCTAACCGTTACCTTCACCGCGCCCCTTTGTCTGTTCACCTCACTGCAAACCTGTTTACCTTGTCCTCGATACAAGCACATGGCCTGGAAGCTCCCCTGCTGGGCTCTAATTGGTGATCGAGATGTGCGCGGGAAGGAGACGGGAGCAGCGTTTGGCCCATTTCTATTCCCTCATCACATTCACAGGGCCACAGTCACATCTGCGTAACCATGGTGATGCTGATAAGGTGACTCATGACTATTCATCAATGGCGCCACCTGATTGGACAGCCCCCGAGAGCCTTGCAAAACGTATTCATCAGCGCAGCCTGTGTCCCTGCTCTACCTCAATATGCCCCTCAGGATGATGAGGAAGCATCTCTGCTTCTGTTTGTTTTTAACACCCGCTTCTTGTCTTCACCTCACCTCCCACCTCTCCCCTCTAATTACCTGTCCTCTCTTCACGTCCCACCTATACGTCTCCCAACGGTCTCTCTCTCGTCTCTAACCCAGTGGTCTGCTCTCCTCGCTCTGTCTCAGTTGATGAAGACATCAATCACGTGCACATGTGACATGAACTCTTGCTCATCTCGCCGTGTCCCTTGCTTCTACTTAGAAATCTTGCACGTATCTCACACAGGTTATTTAATCACCACAATAACGTTGGAGTAGTTTCTGACTAATAACAAAGGGAGAAAAAAAATTATTTAATCATATTTCCCCTGGACATGTTTTTGTTTTTAGTAAAGCGCAGTTTTAAAGCCCCACAAGAGACACCAAATGTGACTCATCAGCCAGTTTTTGTCCCATTAGTAGTGTTATTTTATTCCATTTCAAAGGTCATTTGCTCTTGTCATTATCAGTTTTTCCAGTAACCCTTTTAAATAATGTGCTTTCCTTGATTCAATACAATATTATGAATCAGTTTGAGCGATCTATCTTGCAGGCAGCTGTTCCTTTGGATGTTGTTAACATGATGACCTTTGACCTTAGATCTCCCAAAAGGAGATGCAGGGAGCTCATCAGAGCTCACTGACCTTCAAGTGAAGTAAAGCTTGCAGTTTGCAGACTAAAATCCACAGTTTAGTGCAGAAAGCTGTATTTACATGCATTCGCAGCCCACATCATGTCGTTGGAACTGTAAGGTAGATAATAATACACACCAAGACAGATTGGAAATGTGTGGGAACCTATAAGCGCCAGGCTGTAATAGCCATTTTGACATTTCTATCTAATCTTTCACTATGATTCACACAGAAATGAAAACCATGTGGCAGATTTACAACAGGAATGAAAGTATCATTTTTTTACTCAGCTGAAATCTGTCATTTATATTTTGGCTAATAATCCCACTACAGTGTTTTGTGAAGAGAAATTTTCCGTTTTTATTTTCCTCTCTGATGTTTCAAAGAGCCAAGACGTGGCCCAACATTTGAAGCTCAACCCAAGTTCAAGTGTATGACTGGATATATAGCATCAGTAGTTTTTCTTTCTTATTTTCAAACACAGCAATAAGAGAACAAATTCAGAGAAACATCTTCAGACTGATTCAAAAAATGAATAGAAAATAGAAATAGAAAATAATTTGTTACTAAAACAAGTGTCACAGGTCTCTGTGATTTTTAAGGATGAGCCAGTTTATCAACTATATGATTGCATGTTTCATTAATACATATGCAGGTAATCCTGCTACTGTTTGCTGCTATGCAATACTATCTACCCTCTTATTTCTCCTGCTATATGGGATCTCTGATCTCTGACCTCTCTTGTTTTTCAGGATTACCAGAAAGCTGCCAGTTAAAAATCCAGATGGACAGCGGTCAGTGATGGGCAGCTTGCACATAGCTCAGGGAACATTATGTGAGAGCACAGACATATTCTGTTTAGGTGGTAGTGTAGCTGTCGTGGGGGATGCGTGATGAAGGAGGTATGCACTGAAATAAAAATTCCAGTTTTGAAATGTGTGGAGTTTGTGCTGTAAAGTATAAATACTTCAGGATGTCTAAATAAGAAATGAAGTCATTCATGCTGTCTGAGCATACATGACAGCCAATAAGGATTTAATGTATGCTCAAAGAGCATACAGCTATGAGTTAGCTTCGCTGGCTGTATGTAAAAGATGGGCCTAGCTTTTCCGTCTGAAAAGCAAAAAAAAAATCATAAAAGCTGCAGTCTCTGTAATGGCCAGCAGAGGGCGACTCCTGTGGTTGCAAAGAGAGGTCAGATTGTATGAAAGCCTATTGGAAAATGACCTTGCAGCTCATTTGTCCACTTGATGACCTCGGTAAACATTAGGTATGAATAGATTTGCTTATGTCTTATTTGCTGGTTTCTCTTAATGAATACAAATGATGTGTGCATATATAGTATTGTGCAAAAGTCTTGAGCCACCCATCATTTGCAAACGGGCAAACATAAATGGAAATGCAGCATAAAAGACAAAAGCAGAGTTTGTATCATTCTAAAAAGCAATATCTGGTATGACCACCTTTTTTCTTTATCACAGGCAAGCTTTCTAGGGATTTCTTTAAGTAGTCTTCAGGAATAGTTTTGTAGGCTTCATGATGGGGATTCAAAGCTCTTCTTTGGATGTTGGCTTCCTTTTGTTCCATTCTCTGTCAAGATGATCCCCGCTTCAATAATGTTGAGGTCTGAGCTCTGGGGAAGCCAATCATGACTGATAGTGTTGCACTGTGTGTTTTTTACTGCATTGGTAATGTGTTCGGGATCACTGTCATGATGCAAAATGATGGTATTTAATGATGGTTTAAAATCTCACTCTATAGTTCATGTTCATGATGCCATTAATTTTGACAACAACACTGGCTGAAACACAGTCCCAACTCATGTCCAAGATGATGGCTGTAGACACTTAATACTGCACCTCTCTCCAGAGCTCGTCTGCACAACACTGACAGTGATTTGAACCAAAATTCCAACTTTGGATTCGTCATTTCCTAAAATCTGTTGCCACTGATTTTCTGTTCAGTGCTTGTGTCATTTGGCATACATCACCTCCCTATTTCTCCCTATTCTCCATATTTAGGAATGGCTTCTTCACAGCACCCTTCCACTGAGACCATTTCTGATGAGGCTTCAGTGACTGGTCAGGTCTTCGCTGGATCTTTTCACAGCATGACTTTCAGATACTGTACATCTGCTGTAGATAACTTTATAGGTCGGCATCTTTTGTGTTGTTAGGTGCCTTTTTATGATTCATAGGTTGGTAAATGGCTTAACAAAAAAAAAGATCACATTACCCTGAAAATGGTCTGGTTCAAGGAGTGGACTGAAAAAAAAGCAAATGTGAAAAAGCATCTGATGTCCAAAGACAATCTTTGGATGACCTTTACCAAGCCTGGAGAACTATTGCTCAAGACCACTAATATGTTTTATATCCAGTCTGCCGTAAGCTTGTTAGTTGTGTTGTATTTGTAGTGCAAAACTAATCAGTTGATTATCAGTTAGTTGACTGAGGGAAAAATAATTGGCAAATATTCAGAAAACTGGTTTGAAACCATTTTAAGGAACAATTTGCAAACAGAATCTAAATTAATATTCTCTTGTGAAAATTTGCTTTCTCATGCTAAGTGAGAGAATCTCACAGTGTGTCTTTGCTTTGTAATGGATAACGAGAAATGTCACATCAGGTCAGGCTCTTGAAAAGTTTTTTTTTTTTTACATTCAATGAACCAACCAATTACTCTGGAATGAAAATAATCATCGAGGAAAATTAAAATTAAATTAGTCACTGATGATGATGACTGCATGACTAATTAAACCCTAAAAACATGATTGCCGAGGTGAAAAACATTTGTCAGTCAACAGCACAGCTTCTTACGTATAACAGTCCCAGTAACCCAAGCTCTTTATCATCATCTAAAAGAAACCACTGGCCTTTAATCACAGAGTGATGAACAAAAAGATTTAATTTGTGTAGGAAAAACATTGACTCTGCCATTTATAAAGCTAATGTTAACATACATGAAGGCAAAGGTGTACATATGGAGATCTTTGAGGCTGGACTACATTTTATATGAGGTTCATTTAAAAGAAATCATGCTCATATTGCAGGTTTATAGCAAACATTGAAATGCCATTTTCGTCTGGGCATGCAAGGGAATTTGTGTTTTATTAACACATTATGAAGACTAAGATGTTTTCAAAAATAAAAAATAAAATGCACTATCTTCCTAACCCTTACAAAAAGAGACCTCTTATTTTTTTTAAATCACAAGTTTGTTTGTTTTTCACTAGATTTCACAGACCAACCCTATAAAATGTACATATTTAGTACATTTAATTTGAGGTATGTCTTCCTCTCAATGTGAGCCAAGCAGTTACCCATTTGAGCATGGACTCTACACATGTCCAGATGTGTTGTTGAATTGCTCTCTGTTCCTGAACGAGTGTGACTGTGCAATGGTAGTAGCTGCCTCGGATAAACATGTTGACCCACTATGTTCCAGGCATGCTCAGAACATAGTGGACATATCAGGACTAAATGCTGGCTAAAGAAGTCTCTGATTATGCTTCTCATCCAGCAAGGATCTGGCAGTGTGTGGGCGTGCAGTGTCCTGCTGAAACAGCTGCAGGGCAGTGTGCTGCTGTGAGAATAGCAAAAGTACAGGCTCGAGCACCTTGATACCTCTGTCCAGTCAGATCTGCACCAAGAACAAGCAGAGTTGGTGCTCGCATGGATGCAAACCTGCAGCAACAACTCCGACACATATACCAACATTCAAAATCCCAATAGCCCAGCCTTGGTCAACTTTAGCGATGGCTAGGCTGTGCATACACTGTGGCAGTGAAATTAAACAAATTCTGTGGTGTACAAGTGCACAAATTACAAATCCCTCCATTAACCAAAAACGACTTCCTGAACACGTTTGGCTTTTCAAAGAAATAAGAATTATAGACCAAGAAATGGATTTAAAACAAAGATTAAAAATGTATTTCAAGACACTGAACTTGTACAACAGAATCTTTTTGGCTTATGAAGAGAGAAAACAGAGAATACTGAGATGTAAATGCATGTAAAAAGGAAAAAAATCAATAAAGCTGCAAAAATTGCAAAGCTGGTGTTCACTCACGCTGTCTCGCTGGCTGTCGTCCCCGGACCGGTCATCCTTTTGCATGGTGCGGGCCACCTCTGGCAGGGCTCAGTCAGTCAGAGTTAATCAAAAAGTGGGCTAACAAAACAAAAAGAAATAAAAAAAGATATAAGTATTATTTGTACCCATTTCACACATTTGTATTAACCTAATGTCATTATCAAACTGGTGATGTAAAGTGGTATAAAAAAATCCAAAGTTCTGCTTGTTCTTTGTGAAGATTAAACCAAATGGAAAAAAACAGATAAATATTTAAAGAATTTATACGCTGAGTGTGGAGTTTCTAAAATGTACTACTTATTATTTTCAGGTAAGAAAGCAGTCATTTGACAGGCTGAGGCTCTTCCACCTCCTGGCAGCTTTGTGGTTTCAGAATATGAAAGCTTTGATCTCCCAGACAACATGCACATGTGTATACATGTGCATGTATGTGTGCGTGGTAAATGGGGAACATAATGCCCCCGAGTGTGTTGGTAAGAAAGGAGGCATGCTGGGATCCACTGGCCTAATAGGATGCATTAGAGTGTAAAATATAAAGGTCAGTGAATTATCAGCCAGAGTTGCACAACCCTTTTCTGTTTACCTGGCCTAATAACCCAGAGCCTACACCTGTCTCATTCTCTCTCTTCTTCACTTTCTTTCTCTCTCTGCCACACACACACACACACACAGATAGGACCAACTGTGTTTAAATGGATGTCCAGAACCATTCCCAGAGCCTAAAGTGTTTTGACACATGCACAAAATCCGGTGTAGCTTCAAAGAAATGAATAATCTAATTGGTATGGTCTGTTTGCTGCATAGATAAATAGTCTATTTGAGTGTTAGCATTCTTGTCATCTCTTGTTTTTATGCACCTGCGAGAAGCATCAAGAAAGTAATCAGACAATTCAGAATTCCTCGTTTCACTCTCTCCTGCGGTTCTGCCTATATTTCTGTCAAGGCTAGTGCGAATCCATATGTGGATTTCTCCAACAGCAACTTCTTCCGTCTGTGTTCCGCATGAGTGGTACCCAGCCAAGCAATGAATTTTTATCAGCCATATAAAGCAACCTATATACCTTCACATCACTTCTTATTTACTATATAATCCTTTGTTTCCATGGCCCACGAGCCCAGGTACAACAGCAACTCCATTCTGTCCCTGCCTGCCTGACAGGACTCAGCAGAAACACTGGATGTACTCTAAGTGAGAGATCAGCCAAAAAGGTCAGACATTATCCTTCTGTCTGGTCTGTCAGACCAGGTGCATGTCCACTAAAAACATGTGGAGTGACAGGATGGTCAATTAATCACCACAGACAGAAAAACTGAAGGGCTGGACAGACTTTATTGATTAGTCTCTGAAGAGAAGAGAAGAGAAGAGAAGAGAAGAGAAAGTATTGCTTTTTATGTTAGTCCAAATCTTAGTACTCATCATCATCATGAACATAGGGTAAACATGTTCTTCACTAAGCATGCACAGGCACCTAAAATTTACACACAATGATAATACTCAGACATTTTCACAGACAAGTTGCATTCAAACAATGTAACAAACACACAACAATGTAATGTAAGGCACACAAGGCAGATTATATTGCATGCAGAGCACAACACAACCAACCTCAGGGCAAACCACAGCCTTGACCTATGCCGAACGCTCATGATCAACTATTTGTTCATTTGTTAACTGTTATGAACCCATACACTTCCCCACATTTACTACAGGTCATGCATTTCAGCTGTTTTGCTTCAGTGTTTTCTGATTTAGCTTTAGTTTTAAAGTGCCATGAATGAATAAACAACAAAGATGCAAATAAATATTTGTTTGAATCTCTTATTTTACTTTTCCTCTACAGTCACCTCTTTCGTGACAATGCAAGGGCCTGTGATTATGCTGTCTGCATGTTCTACCAGTGCCCGTCTGGAAAACCCTGTCAATTATTTTGAATTTGGTTATGTTGCAGTTTGGCAACACTATGCAGCTATTTATCAGTCAGTGCAGCTCAATGCTACCAGACTGACAATGCTGGAAAAACTCTGACAGACAAATTGGTAAAAACATTCTGTAAAGTTTCATAATTGTAACCTGAAGAGTCGAGATACCATCATCTGACAAAACCCATCCACAGACAGACATATAAATACCTGCCAAAGAGCTCAAAATGGCCTTTGAGGTAGTCACCGCAACAGCAGGTTTCTCCAGGACCAGATTTTCCCATTATTGCACAAACACACACCAGCTGTGTTATTTTTGTGCTTACACACCATAAAAAAATACTTCATATAACAAATGTAAAAGAGTGTGTGGCAAGAATGTAAAGTGGGCCTGCATTTAAAAATGGAGATAGCAACAGTGACATCATCCATTGGTTTATGGAGATTGAGTGGAGAAACTTGTTTGGGGTTTTGTTTGTTTGTTTTTTAATGGATTTTAATGGAGAGTCATTGCCAGCTAGCTTGCTTAGCTAAATGCATCTGCAGAGTCACAGCAACAGAGGCTTAGAAATCGGTCTTGCAACCACCAGTTGTGAGGGGAAAATGTGTATTCGCTGACAGGTTGTGAGTGGCTACAGTGCCAGTCATACAGGGCTTCGGGCTGGTCATCAACATCCTGGTCATTAACTACCTATGGTAAAACATGTACTCCTCACCCCGCCCCCAAAAACCTCCTTGTGACTGCTTTGATAGTTAGTATATTGCTGTAATCACAGTTTGAATGGAAGTGACAGACGTGTCTACAAACATTGTTTTGTTACAGTGAAAAGTCCAAAACGACGTGGACATGAGGAAGGTGTGCCTTCAAAGTAAAGGTTTTGACTCAACAAGTTTCAAAAGACTCAACTTTTACTTTGAAGTCACGTTTTCAAGTATTACTGCCACTCGTCTAATAGTTAGCAAGTGTTTGCAGACAAATATAAAATATACTGGGAACCACCAGTGCCCCCCCTCAGACACACCTATGCTATCAATTTCAAAATCCCACTTTGCTTTGTTCTTGAGTTATTTCATTCATAACATTTTCAGAAAACTTGACCTCTTACCTTGACCTTGAGGTCAAGGACGCTGAGATTTGAACTTGTCAGAGACTTTTGAGAGAATTTTTTACAGTGAGAGAATTTTTTGCAGTGGTAAGAAAATACAAGAAACTGTAGCCATCTGCTAGCAACCAAAGGAATTAGTAGGAGGATTTGGGTGCAGGGCGTAGTTTGCAACCAATTTCACCCAGTGACAACCAGTAACATCCCAGGAACCACCTCCAAGCAGTTGGGCAATACACAACTCCCTAGCAAGCAGTGGCTGCATCATGTTCAATACGGTCGACAGCTCTTGAGCAACGTGTGCATGAAATATGTACACTAGAATTATGTTCATACAAGGGAATTCTGGACTTCTTGGAAGGGGCTTTAATGTTGAAATAGATAGCTACAAGATTAGTTGAGGTGAATTTGGGATTTTTAACTTGGATTTCTGTAGAGCTTTCTCACAAGGTTAAGCCCACCTTGCTGCTGAAGTTGTATAAACACGAGAGGTTGTATCATGTGCAATATGGACATTGTGCAGCGCTCATGAGTCAGCCAATCCATCCATCCAGTAATCATAAAAAAATATGTGCACAAATACATGACATCTGTATATCTTTCAAAGTATTTATTTTGCCATGACAACACACACACGCACACAGAAGTTGAAAACAGCCACACTGTTTTGGCTTTTAAGGGGAAGAAGCTCTTAAGGAGAATGAAGCAGACTTCTCTTCCCTCGCCATCTCTCGAAGTCTCTCTGGTCCTGGCCGGGAGCCCAAATCTGATGATTCCTCAAAATAATCAGAAGAATTTCAGCCTTGAAAGCACTGGGCTAATTTAACAAAAACGGAATCAACAGGAGACATGGCTCAGCTACAAATACACAGAGAGAGAAATAGAAGGATAAACGGCATCGCACTCTACATCTCAGCCAGCTATTATTATTCACCTTGTTATAACACGCTGCTGGGAGCTACGCTAAGTGGATGAGAAGAATACTAGCATGTAAATTCTCAATTAAAAGTGCAGACAATAATTACAGTTATCTGAACTGTGCTATAAGGATTGGTCATGCATGCCTGCACTCCTGACAGAAAGTCTAAATAAAGAGTCAAAAAAATAATAATAACAATGGCACACTCTCTTCCGGAAACAGCAACACCTCCCCGACAATTTACTTGTCTAACTGATCTCTCACAGACATACGAGTCAGCAGCACCAGAGTTTGTGCATTAAAACAAATCCTTTTGTTATTTTTGTTTTGAAGACAAAGGGTCCTTCTTGCTTGTGTGTCTGAGTGCATGTGCTGGATCAGCGCAGCAGAGCATGTGCCTGCACCGCGACCACAGGGGGCTGATTTCTGTCTGAGCTCAAGCATTAGTTACACAAGGCACGATTAGACTTACACATCCCCAAATCCAGACATGAGAACTGCCCTCTGCTGGTGCCAATTTCTTCCCATGTCCCTTTGATACATCCTCTGTTGGCTTTTTCAATTAACTTCCTGCCACCTTTAGGAGAGCAATGAGAGTTTATCCTGTATAATCACATTAGGCGAGAGAGCAAAAATACGATGAGGCACTGTATGGCCCCGCTCCCCACACCCAACTCAGTAGTAGAAGGTCACGACTGTCTAATATGCTCTAAATTTTAACTGCTGTTTGAAATGTGTCTTTTTTTTTCTTGTTGAGAGCTCACAACTGGTTATTGAATAATCCCTCAAAAGTAGCTCAGCCTTTTATTGTAGCCGTTCAATCAGCTGAGATGAGCAGACACTGCGGCTTTTGTTGAAATAGCCAGTCGCTTTTATTCTCTTTGTAGGCTGATCTGCCTAGACTCTATTAGTCAGTCTAGGCAGTCTTTTTGTACAATTTGTCAAGCTAATATTTTGTCGACAAGCCGCTGGGAAGTCATATATAAAATATTAATATTCAACCTTAGATGGGAAACGCTGAAGTGGGACAAATCCGTAAACAAATCAGTCAAAGCTGTTGCAAAGCTTCATATTAGACTCTTCAAATTAAAATAAATTACAAACCATTATGAGGTACATTAAAGTGTTTGCTGGGTGAATAGGCAAGGAAACGTGTTTGATGCGCACTAAAAGCTCCCCACATGCCATCCAATTATGGGTCTCATTTCTCAGCCACTGACAGAAGAGGGCTTTTTTTTCCCACCTCATGTAGCTCCTCCACTTATCTGAAGATGGCAAAACAAATAATATCCAGTTGATTTAGTCATTTGATTTTGGTCACTGATTGCTGCTTTAAGATCGCTGTTCAACCCCTTTTGAAGTAAGATGAGCTCTCGCACGGAGGAATAAACTGATTTTTTTTAAAAAGAAGTAGAAGAAGAAACCTGGCTTCTCAGTGCTGAGCAGCAAGCAGCTGTCTCCCCACTCACTGACTAAAACATAAGCTGAAACAAGGCAGTGGCTCCTCCAAGTGGTGCTCTGATTGTTAGTTATGACAGTAAAAGCAGAAAAGATGAGGCTGAACTTGTAAGGAAACAGCGATGCCGACGCCTTTATTTGCCTGACCTTGTCTTGTCCTATATACTAAGGGCAGCCATTTACTGCCATTCATTACATACGTCAGCTAACCAAACCACTGAAGGGCACACACACACAAACAAACACTCACTTATACTCAAAGGCATGCCACTGTAGATTTGCAAACACGCGCCCTTGGAACACAACACACAAATTATAGATGTGTGCTGTCACTTCAGGAGGGATTGTGACAGTCCTTATTCTCTACTTCAAAAATATACACTTTATCTTATGCAAAGCTCCAATTCACTGTCAAGCACGGACGAATGGAAAGCGTCTGTAATAAAGCCATATCTGGCAGAACAGCACAAATTTCCTCTATTCATTATTGCAGCGCTCTGTTGACAGTGATGAAGTCTTTGCGGCAGCTCGAAACAATTCCACAGCAAGTTGACCGTGAAAATACAACAACATTTTACCTGAAATGTAAATTGGCTACCACCCCTCAAGCCTCCTTAAAAATAATTGTCTTATATTCCACCTATTGTCTGACAGACCCAGGCGTGACTCAGACACTACACTGTTTTCTTGTTGTGTAGTGAAATTGAGGTCGTCACACGTGGGAGTATTTCGAAAACAATTTGATATTCAGCTGCGCCGTGACAACAAAGTGCCATCTGATTGAATTTCCTTCAATTTTAGGCAATTCAGACACACGTATTGGATCGCTCACCGCTAAAAAAAAAAAAAATTGATTGGTGTTATATTTTTAAAAATCGTTGAACGCTTAAAAAAAGACAATACATTTCCGAGATCATCTGAAGACCAACTTTAGAGTCACTGAGATCTTTCCTAAAGCACTAAAATACAACCTGGTTTTATAGCAAAGCATGAAATAGTCATGAAAAAATAATAAATATGTTTTGTTTTTGCACAACTTTGAAATGAATGTAGTTTAATAGCAGGTATACAGGCAGACCCATAATTTAATGGACAGACACACACATACATGTCGCACTGGCTATGAAAAAAGTGACAACTGTTGTGTTTTATCTCAAACGATCATTTTTTCTCACCCTAACCAATCATTTTTTTTTATTCCTAAACTCTAAACAATGGCTAAACCTTTCCATTACTGATGCAATCACCACCACCACCACGCCCTCCAGATTTCAAATGTGGATGGAAAACCTTGAAAATTAAAGGTGGAAGATTTGTGTCCAGTAAACCGATAAAAAAAGAGTCCATTGATTAGAGCAAACGCAGTGAAAGGATTTAAAAAGTGTGAAGAAGTGCATAGATTTTGAACTTAGAACTACATGTTCATGATTTTTTACAGGTTCTTTCTATTGATACAGACCTCCCCCACTGCTATTCATACTACACCAAATAGTTACTTAATAAAAAAGTAACTATTTGGGCAAGATACTGAACCCTGAGTTACCCCTGATGCACCCATGTGAGTGCAGGAATGCTTGGGTAAAAGTCTCTAGAAGTGCATAAGAAAGTGCTTGGTTTGTAGTAAGAAAGCTCTTTCTATTAAAACAGTAGAAAAGCATTATAAGCATTAGTAGTCCATTTATTTCACAAACTGCCTAAAAGACTTTTATAAACCATGAGTTGGAATATACAGTGTGGAAGGTTATGTGCTGTAAATTTATATAACTTTACAGTTTTAACTGCTGCAGCTGTTGTCAATCTTCCATTTTCACCAAAGACCACCTCTTCAGTTTAAGAAGTCCTTGAATTCATGACAGTTGTCAAACCCTTTGACCTTTCATATCTAACCTATCGCTTCTGGCAACTTCTCCAATTTATCATAGTTAATACAGCACTAATTGTCTCATTAAACCACTCTAATCAGAGGGCTGATCCCCCTCCTCCCCTCATACAGGATTTTGCTCATTAGGTTCAGTTTATCCACTGCACTGCAATTCTTGTGAAAAGAGCAGAAAATGTTCTGGGTCTCAGAGGGGAGCTCTCTAAAGCCTGAGACCATTACCAGGTAAGTGGTGTCTATTGGAAGATAATGCTGAGTAAAACTGCAGAGCTACAGTCAAACAATTTTGGAGACTGTTGGGAACTAATGGGATAGCTTAGAGTCTATTGGCTTGACTTATTTTTTTACATGTTCCCTATCGCAGGTCCATTAGCTTAATGTAAGCACAATACAAAGCCAGTGGTGTACCCCATTAGTATATCATGTATATGACTTAATAATTGTTTAAAGAAAATTTCCCATTGCTCTCAGCAATTACAGATAATGGTTTAATGGTCTTTTATCAAAACTTGTGAGTGAATGTTCTGATAAATGCACCAGTCACTGAACGGTGCACTTTTGTGCACTTTCACTGCTTGGTTCAGTTTTCATCAGCCTCGCATACAGCCTCAGAGGGCAGCTGTTGTCAGGAATAATGCACAGAGAAAGCCCTTGTGTGCTACTGCCACATGACAGTATTATCTTCCTGTACTGTATTTACAAAATGTTGTATTGTGTTTGCAGGCTGTAAACTTGGATCAAATAAAATGTATCTCATCCTATTTGAGACAAATGTAGCTGGAGATTGCAGTATAATACAGTAGAACTCGTTTTTTCTCTCTTTACAAGGTATTGATGATCTCAGGACTGCTGTATTAAAAAGTGAATTGGAGATGCTTTCCTATGCTTTCATCTCCTTGGTTTTTAGTTTTGAGGCCTCCACCTACATAATCAAACTCCTCCACCCCTATTCTCCAAGCCAGGTTCTCAGGGTCTCAGATCAGGGCCTTCTTCTGATTCTCTGTACCCAACTTAAAAGCTCCTTAGCTAAAAAAAAAACAACCTTTGGAACAACTGACCACTCCCACTTTGCACCTGTGGCTCATTTGGTCAGTCAGGCATTTGAGCAGTCTTTGTGTTTTGTTTTGTGTTGTTTTGGTTTTCATTGGTGCATCTATAAAACACTTTCTGCTGATAAGCAGCTTTGCTGTTCCATTGCTGCCCCCTTGTCTTCATTTGTTAGTTGCAGTTTACCAGAAACTTCATGATGTATACTTTAAGTGCTGATGTTGTGTTTGTGGCTTGCTTTGCTGACCCCTGGTGGCCAAAATATATACATATGAAATTATGCTGGGCTGATAATGATTTAGTGTCATTAACAGCATAGTATAATATTACATTTATGCAAAAAAAATCATTGCAGATTCTGCATATAAATGTGTATATATTTCTATCTATTTTATTGTCGGATACGTCCTATACTGCAGATGCATGGAAGAAGTGTTTTGCTTTAAACTTCCAGCAGAGGCTCCCAGAGAACCAAGATTTATTTCTTGCCTTCTACTCTGTATAAATTTTAAAATGACAAGACTTAATGATATTATAAGACATGCTGCAAAACAATATGCTTTTGAATACGAAGCAGCGATATATATTCACTATATGCTGCTTCTAGAACAGGTTTTTCTTCTATTTCCGCTAATATCAAATTGCAGAGTTGTAAATATTTGTGGTTTTTCCCTGAGCTGTGATACCCAAAGACAAAGTCTGCTATCCAATGTCCCCCCTAAACACATGGTACTAGCCCTGTTGACATCATCGACCCCAGGCATTAGAAGGCCCTGCAGAGCTGGTGATGAGTCACTCCTGTCGGTCCAGGCCAGTAAAAAGCAGCAGACACACAGTGGTGGGGCTCTATTGCAACTTGCATCTCTTTCATCAGATGTGATTCGATATGCACGCTGATGACCAGCAGGACAAAGAAATGAAGCAAGGTCACGAACCCGCGTCTGCTGGTTTCTGTCCATGTAATGACCCGGCTAGCCTGACAACTCCATGCTTTCACAAGAGCTCGTGGGTAAAATTCTGCAAGCTAAATATGAGAAAGATTTTGGAAGTAGCCTTTCATAATCACATACAGTTGATTTTAAACTTGAACTGCAAGTTGTTGTACTTTAATGTAATTATTTTATTAAGTCATACAATTAACTAGAAGAACCTTTAAATGGATTGTCGGTTATTGTAAACATCACAGTCGACAGTCTTCTTATCAGACGTGTGATACACAAACTGTTCCACACACACATACGCACGAATACACACTTCAGGGGGAAAAACAAATGTGTCAAAGCACATTAAAGCATTTCCACCTGAGGCTTTTCATGGTATTTCTCTTGGCTCAGTAGCTTTATCTCGTGCGAATTTCTGCAGTGTTAGTGTTGCACCTTTTCTGCCCCACAATATTTTAACAGGCAATTTTTATTCCAACTGAATGAACACAGCTCTGCCGAGTGCCTAGGCCTGTGGGGTTTTTTTTTTCTATCTGTAGTACAAATGAAAAACTTTTTAAAATATAAAATATTACATTTAGTTGGTAATTTCTTGATTTGATCCTTAATTTAAGCAGTGTTAGTGCTGGTCTTCTGCACACTCCAACGCTTCAGGTCAAAATTGCCATAAAGCAAGCAAACAAGATACAAGTAAACAAAAGTGGCAGACTTTAAGTGCCCTTGTGGATTTTGTTATATTGAGGTCTAGACTGAGAAGGAGCATTAGAGTAATATCAGAAATAATGGTGATTGGGCCCCTACAGGCAGACATTTTCACTCAGCTGGGAATGAAATCAGCGTGTGTGGCTGCACTGATGAAAAGGGGTGGTGATAGGGAGCGGAAACTTCTACAATAGAGAGGCCTATTTCATATATCATCTGCAAACAGTGTATTCTGAAGGATTCAATGATGAACTGTTATTGTCCATGTCTGTAGTTCTTATTAAAGATCCTACCACCTGTATAGAGACTGACTATTGTAGTTCCATGTAATGGTTTGGAGATAATCATTGATTTTCAGATGTATACTTGAGCTTATTCAGACAGAATATTTCATTTAGGATTTTTTTTTTCTGTTATGGGTTTTCTAATGTGGGGTGAGGATGGTACATTTTAATACCTTGATAGAAAAACACACAATGGAACAGTGTTAGTCATGGTTTGGTTTCCCCAGAGTCTAGACCTCAACATTATTGACACAGTGTGGATCATCCTGACAGAGCACACAACAAAAAGCACATTCAAGCTTGTTAGAGTTGTAAAAACTCTATTTTTGCCTTATATACTGCAGTTATATACTGAGTTAGCATATGTTTCCATAAGCTGATATACTAAAAGCCTGTATAGATACACTACCTACAATTTTTACACATAATTGTGAGCATTTAAAATTCAAACTATAGTTTTTACCTCGAGTTTGGTGATATGTGTTTCATCATTTGTGTCTGCAGGGAGAAGCCTTGCTCTTCATGTGGTTTACAACAGCTTAGCTTTGAAGGGGAAAGTGCTTTTGTTAGCTAACTAGCTAGCTAGCAAACATTCAGGAATATTTGGAGTTAACTGTGTATCTAGATGCAAGTTAGGCCTACAGGTGATAAATAATACATTAAATGCCTTTAATCCTCAAGTGACCAAGCTATCATAACTGAATGAGGTCATTTTAAATTTCATTTTACACAGGAATACTTTCAATGGCTACATCAGGTTCTGTAGAGCACCCCCGGGCCATGGACTGGTTTGGTACTGGGCTGCGAGAGTTGAGGCTCGGGTGTGAAATTTATAGTTTTCAGGGTTTTTATCGGTTTTTATTGTTATTTTTTTGTTGTGTTTATCGTTAACTCGGTTTCCCTGGGTCTTTTCCCATGTGTAATGAATAAATCTTTTTTTGTACTGGTACTGGTTTTATGGACACCTTAAGGCCAGTCCGTGAAAATATTGTCAGACATAAACCGGTCCGTGGCAAAAAAAAAGGTTGGGGCCCGCTGCTGTAGAGAGCACTTTGAAAAGCTACAGTACCTAGATAGCTAGATCATTGTGTTACAGCATTTACAATAAACAACAAATAACTAACAGTTGAAATAAAAAGTAAAAGAAAAGTAAACAATTAAGTTAGGTAAAAATAGTAAAAGTAGGACAGTAAGAGTGTAAAAGGAAAATGCCATTGTAGGAAATATTATCACCCCAGCCATCTCTACATGTTAAGTCAGTGCTCATTACTACATAATTTAAGGAAGACAGTGATCCAATCTGCTCCTTTATTTTGTAAGGCTGGGGAGAAACATTTGTTTGCTGATTCTGACCCCATGCAAAAATGGTAAATGGCCTGTATTTGTATAGCGCTTTACACATCCAGTCACACACTGGTGATGGCAAGCTACATGGTGGCCACAGCCACCCTGGGGTGCACTGTCAGAGACGAGGCTACCGGACACTGGCACCACCGGGCCCTCTGACCACCAGCAGAAGGCAACGGGTGAAGTGTCTCACCCAAGGACACAACGACCGAGACTGTCCAAGCCGGGGCTGGAACCGGCAACCTTCCGATTACAAGGCGAACTCCCAACTCTTGAGCCACAATCGCCCCGGCAGAAATACATTTGGTTATGTTGTCATGCTTTATTGCAATCATATACCCTCAGTTTACATTAAACTGGAAAACCTTTGTTGGCCAACATGACAGCAGCATTTCCCAATATTTAATTAATTTGTTTGTTATTTGGTCCAGTCATAAATTAAACTCTGATGAAATAAAATGCTTTTACAGCTTAACGCTCATATCGAGCAATGACTTTTGTCTAGAGCCAGATGTAACACTAAAAGAAAGTTAAAATATACAACACCTGTAAATCTAATATGATCATTTTTCTTTCTTTATAAGCAATATGAAATTATGCAGCAACAACCCTAATAGATTCTAGCAAGCAAGCTTGCATCTTAGTCTTTACATTGGTTCCCAGTTGATTTTAAAATGCATTTTAAACTTTTCATGCTTAAATACATATGACTAAATGGACTAGCTCACTAACTTATTCTTGTTCATGCTCAAAATTAGATTGAGAACTAGGGGGAGCAGTCTACCACCACACTACTGCAGCTACATTTATCTTACCCTGTGGACTTTTCGGTTTAACCAGGTCTCCTGGGAAGAAAAACTTTAAAATCAGAGTATAGCAGGAAGTCAGTTAAACTTATCTGGACAATTATGTATCAGAAGAGGTTCTTAATCAGTTACAGCTGCTTTTGTGTTAATTATATTAACAACAGGTTCACTAGAGGGGCAACAATGAGACAAACCCCAAAACAGGAATGGGTTTATAGGTTAGGGCCACTGACATTTTTTCCCTCCTCATTTTTTTCCGACTGTTTTTTGCATTTGCCTAGGCTCAGTGTCTCTACTGGTAGCATGACATACGGTGGCCCCTAGAGACAAAGCACGTGCAAACTCCAAAACACTTGCAAACTCCAAAACACTTGCAAACTCCAAAACACTTGCAAACTCCAAAACACATGCAAATTCCAAAACACTTGCAAACTCCAAAACACATGCAAACTCAAAAACACATGCAAATTCCAAAACACATGCAAACTCAAAAACACATGCAAATTCCAAAACACAACGGAGGTGCTCCAGGACGCTAGGGGCAGTGTTGTTGCAAAATAAACGGCAAGTTTGTCTGTATGGGACGGTCTAGTCTCCATCTCGCTTCCCAGGTTGCCTAGCAACCATAATACTAACCGCTGGAAACGTGTCATACAACTTTGTTTGACAGAAATGAAGGAGAACATATTTTGTTCATTTGTTTGTTTGTTTCTACAAGAGCTTTGTGTGATTTGATAAGTATCTGAGGCTGAGACCACAGGACAGTAAAACATGATTTTTGGGCTTCATTTCTGTACTGAACAGTCATTTAAGATTAGTTAGTAAATAACAATTAGCTAATGTTGTTCATGAGACTAAAGTCATATCACTTTGGTAATGTAAATATAATATGGCCAATATTATAGTTATTATATTAATCATTATTAGCTATTACAGCAGTGAACATGAACTCTGTGCCAAATACTGAGCCTCAGTACAGATTCAAGTTGCAGTTATTTATATGTCTTATCACCTTAAATCTTCACTCAAAGACAAGTGTCTTTGACAGTGTATATATAGGTGTATCATATATAAGAGACAAATGTTGTTCCTTCAGTACGTTGGCATTACTAAATTTGCCGAAAAATATAACGGTGTACAGAAAGAGTTGAGCGCGCACAGGCAGAAATGTTGAGAGCGTAAGCAGCACATTGCGAGCAAGCGCAAGTGCAAATACTGAGCGACAGGGGCTGCTAGCAAACACTGAAATACATTTTTGCACGCAGCAATGAATTTTGTTCACTCAAATTTAGCTTTTCTTTGCTCAAAATAAATTTCTCCTCAAAATGCAACACTTGCACCTGCAAAATTTTTTTTACGTGCGCTCAATTTTTTTTTTACGTGCGCTCAGAATAGTGGCACAAAAATAACGCCATACTAAAGAGGTAGGACAGGTAGGTAGGATGGCACATCAATACATGCTGTTGCTGTAAGGTTTGCTGTGTCTCCCAGCACAGTCTCAAGAGCATAAACGAGATTCCAGGCAGTTACTCTCGGAGAGCTGGACACGCATGTAGAAGGTCCTTAACCCATCTGTGCAAGGAGGAACAGGATGAGCATTACCAGAGCCCTAGAAGATTATCTCCGGGATACCACTGGTGTTAATGTCTCTGACCAGACAATCAGAAAAAGACTTAATGAGGGCACCCTGAGGGCCTGATGTCCTCTAGTCAGCACTGTGCTCATTGCCTGGCACCAGAGCCCAATTGGAATTTACCATAGATACCAGAATTGCAGGTCCACTCCTGGCAGGTTCACCCTGGGCACATATGACAAATGTGAAAGAGTCTGATGAAGCCGTGAAAACCATTATGCTGCCTGTGACATTATTCAGCATGACTGGTTTGGTAGTGGATCAGTGATGGTCTGGAGAGACATGTCCATGGAGGGATGCACAGACCTCTACAGGCTATACAACGGCACCCTGACTCCCATTAGTTATTGGGGTGAAATCCTTGGACCTGTTCTCAGACCCTACGCTGATGCAGAAGATCCTGGGGTCCTCCTGGTGCACCACAGCACCCAACCTCAATATGCAGGTAGGAGCATACTCGCCTGACCTAAATCCATATAATGCTACCAAGAACGCCGCCAGGCTGCACCTCAGACTGTCCAGAAGGAAGGGATGCCCTAGTCCAGATCTGAGAGAACATCTCCAAGACATCACCTGATGTTGTCAGGCCCTGCATACAAGCATGTGGAGGCCATACAAACTGCTAAGTACCATTATGAGTTGCTGCAATTAAGTTTTGGCCAAATGGATTAGCCAGCTGCATGATTTCAGGGTGTCTTTAAAGTCAGCCGTCTGTAAGTTTATCATTTTCATTGTTCCTCACACATTACCCAGTCCATATCAGTATAGATATGATATTTTTCCCATTTCGATCCTATGTGTTTTTTGAGTCTTCCTTTAATCTACAAGTTCTCTTCTGCATCTTATTCATGGCACCCCTTGTTGATTTAATCTACCATTATCTAGCATTCTATATCGAACATTATATGTAACAAAACCATATCAGGAGGAAATATAATCTCTTACAAACTTTACTCCAAGTAATTGCATTCTGTGGTACCATTGTACAAATAAGTGATTCTAATCAGCTGAGCTGTCCTGAACTACATGGTTCAGAAAAATTATGTCTTCTGTATACTGGAGGAGTTTCCTCTCATGGGAACGCTGTGTTAAGGTCACCATGGGTTAATCATAGCAGGCAAACCAATGAGAGCAGCAAAATTCTGCTGCTCTCACTATGATTTCGTGTTTCTGATTTCTTGTCATGTTATGTAAAGAAGACCCACCCTCTGAGGCTTAGTCTAGCCTCGGATTATATCAGGAGAGCCAGAAAGCTGATTACATATCTGTAATCTTATTTTTATAAAAACATTTCCAGTGGCAGAAATACAGAGCAGGGCTCTTTTTTTTCCAACAAACCTCCCGTGATAATCAGATTTGCCAATTTGAAGCAGCACCAAAAACCACGGAGAAATGTTGCCATATTGTCTACGTAATAACGGTCAGCTATAAACCCAAATACTTTCCAGCAGATACGCTTACACAACTGGTTCATCAAGAGAAAACATTTGCCATTAATTAACACTGTAAGTCATTTTCGGTGTTTCAAAGTGAAACAGGACAAGAGACTGATCACAATCCCCTGAATTCTCTTTTTAACCATTTAAAAGGGGCATAGCAAGCTAATCGTACAGATACACAAGACCAGAAGAGTTAGAAAAGCTCATTTTCATAGACATGTCATAAACACCTGGCCTGACCTCTGCAGGCATCAAAGAACTATGTGAATACTTTTTGGCACAACTCACTGTTCAAAACTCTGCGACTACATAAGTGACCCACCTTTATGCTATAAGACAACATGTTATGAGATGTGAAATTCATTTAGGTCTCTCTGAGACCTGTGATCCAGCATCCTTAAACGGTCTCATGGCATTAAACCCTGTTCCACCAAATATGGTGGGGAAAGAAAGGAGAGTGGGAGTGAGAAAGCAAAGCATGAGTGACATTTTAGGACAGAAAGCATTTGAACCAAGAGAAAAACTGCCGATAAACAATGTCGTTTTTTACTTTGCATGAGAGTCTGTGTTGTTCGAATAGGAACATTTCATTTTAGTGCAATCTCATATCTGTGTGAGGGACTATTAGAATAAGGATAGGATGAGGATAGATAAGAGTGCGATGATGCATACAGATATCTGTAAAAGACGGAGAGTTTTATTGGGGCTTTACTATTGCACTGTGCTAGCAAGACTGTGACTTACTGAGTGATTCCCAACTTGATTAAGAAAGTAAGGACTGTGGTGTTGGCCTGTTCGTGGGTTTCAACTGCATCCGGAGACCTCTATATTATGTTAGCGTTTCTAAATGTCCTGTAGGTGAGGATCTGAGCATGAATCTGTCCAAGGTCTACTCTGTCTCATGTCCAAAATTAGCTGAAATATGCTCCAGCCTCCCGCCACCATAGAGGGAGAAAGAGAGAACAGATTAGTGAAAACCTCCTGTTTTAGCCAGCCGCATGGGAAGAAGAAGTTTCACATGAGTTGATTATCTGTGACAGAGCTGATAGCTGGCATTTTCTGATCCAATTACTCACTCACCAGAGTAAATGAGGGTTAAGTGAGTAGCTTGCTGTATGTTGCATACATGAGTACCACATTGAGTTCCTCGGTACCCTTGCAATAAAAATATGTAACTCAAAACACACTAAGGTAAGTACTGGACTGCCTACACCTACATTACAAGGCGTTTACACGCTGTAAGTAACCCCACTGAAACTTTACAATGTAACCTACGGCTAATGTGCACCTCCCCAAACTATACATCACATTGGCACAGTCTGTAAAACTACTGTGAGTGGCCTGTTCAGTACTGTTGACTCCTCCTGTGCACTTCCAGCTACTTTTTCACCACAGATTTATCAATGACAGCATAAAAATCATTGCCTCAATATAAAGGATTTTAATAACAGCCTAGATAAAAGAACTAACAGATATCAGCAAGAGTTCAAAATCAGAATGGGCACGAGACGATATATGAAGATGGCTCTGAAAAAAGCTGATGACAACAAAGGTTGGGGACACAGGCAGAAAATAAAAGTCCCAGCTTTTAATCAGTTTGTATCCATATAAAAAAACAGCAGGACACAACCACAAGCTAATTAACATACAATGTATTATAATGCACAAGTATTAATGCTGCCAACAACATCACCCACTTGCCGAGGTCATATATAGATTGTGCAAAGACTTTCATAATCTGACTTGTTGCGGCTGTGGCTTCCTATTACAGTACCACACTCAAATTAATTGAGCTCTCTAAAATAACTATACTGCATACTGCATTGTTAGGTGCTTGATTTTATACACCTGCAGCAATGGAAATGAAAACACCTGATTTCAAAGATTAAGAGGTCTGGCCCAATGCTTTTGTCCGTATAGTTGACACTGAGTTCAGTACAGAGCAGAGAAGTCTACTTTTTCATCTCCAGTAAATATTTTCCAGTGCTCTACAAAGTGAGATCGATTGATCTGAGTGCATAAATCCTTCTTCTGTGCTTCAGCTGGCTAACACATGTCACTAACAAAACAGATAAATGTTTTTTCTCCGTTTAAACTAACAAAAACCCCTGTTGGACAAATCAGCCACCACTTGTGACATCACATCAGATAGATGGATATTAATACACATATTTCCAATGAGCGCGTCAACAGCAACATAAATCAAAAAGCTCAGCCCACTGGATGTCACGATGATGCGAAACAGAAGAAGAAAGCTGTCACATTAACCTTTCACTTCTACGCGGAAACATTCTCCACATGATTAGTGAGGAAAATGCATCATTGTGACGCAAGTTATAGTTCCCAAGAAGCTAATATAACAGGAAGATCCTAGCAATGCGAATGGCCTCAGAGAAATTACAAGATTACTTTCACTGCTGACCCCAGCCTGCTGTATCAACAGGAAGCACTCCCCAGAATAAGGAAAGAGCCTTGGGGGAGAAAGCCTCATTTTCTCTCTGTTTTGTTTAGTTACCCATAAGCCACGCCCAAAGACAAATTATATTCTCATGGATGGTAAGAGTTTTTATGAATGTCAATATTGAACAGTTATAGATGATCTTACATAAGCCTGAAGCAAAGCCATCTGCAGAGCAAACATTTTAACTCAACCATTAAAACGATAAACATGTATAATAAGTACAAATGTAAATACTGGATGAGTGTTTATATGGACAGTTTAAAAGTAGAAACCAGCAAACAACACACACGCAATTTATCTCTGAATTTTTTATAACTTTGCAAAACCTGAAAATCGAACACTCGTGTTATTTCCTGTCACTTTTCTTCTGAAGAGGCAGGCTACTTGAGAGTTCATGAATGCATGGGGCATTATTCCCAAAGTTCCATGGGTGGGAAAATGTTGGATAACAAGTGTTATTGTAGCATACCATGCTGTTAATGCAGGAGAGGCAGAATTCAACGCACCAACCGTATGAACCCAGTGAAAACAGGATTACTCTGTCCTGCAACATGATTGGACTGTTCCCAACACAGTTTGGCGGAGCTTAGCCAGTTTAAATAGACAGCTGTGCTTAGTGAAGACAGTGCTAAATGCTGCAGCAGGATAAGCAAATCGTGGCAAGCAGATATCACTCTGTTCATAACGTCCTGGACCAAGCAGGATTTCTATCAGGGTCATGACCTCACAAATACTCCACAACCAAATGACCAATTATAAACTCGCTAACCAACTGGCAGGCCATCTCTACTGATAAGCTGCTCATATACCGGTACTAGATATAATTTAGCTGTGGGTGGAGGCTAGTTATCATGAGCTAAAGGGGGTCATTTTGTGTTTTCTTGCCAGACAAAAAAAAAGTCAAGTAATCCATTTGCCACCCTTGATGTTTATTCATCCCTTCCTTGTACAAACACTAGCTGTCAAAGGCACTTAACTCCAATTACTCTGTGGGTTGTGCTCACTCCAAGCAGTGCAATCAGTTCTCAGTGAGAAACAATTTGACATGTTACAGTGAAACTCAATCCAGTTGTTTGACTGTGCTGGAGACGTTGTGGTGGGACTGGAACGATCATTAAATGCTGAACGCTCTCGTTTCGCTGTTAATCTTGGACGTGGACTCTCTGTGTATGTGTGTGTCTGTGTGTGACACAGCAACCCAATGTGGAATAACAACAAAAAACGAGTCGAGTCTCAAAGAAAACACTATTCAAGTCTCCAGTAGCACAAAGCCTTTCTGGTCTCCTGGACCAGGAGCAGCATCGCTGTGACCCAGTCCAAACACTGGAAAATGTCAACATTTGTTTACGGAAAGTTTTCCGAGGTTGAGGAAAACAAAGTATTTTGTATTTGTTAAATAAAGCACGGGGATGTGCTGTGAAGGAGATGACCAAAACATAACGAGCACATACCACCACCCTCTAGAGACATTATCAAGCCCATCCAACCCCCACCACCCCCATTCTCTCCACAATTAAGTCCCTGGGCAGTTCCCAAATCCCTAGTTGTGTTTCTATAAAAGTAGTTTAAGCTCTTAAACTTTATTTTTAAAAAAAAGAAAAGCCAACAAGCACAATGGCAGGACTTCCAGAGTGACAAAGGGAAAGGGGAGTACAAGTAAGCTGCAGGCCCCAGATGCTTCTCTCTTCTTCTCCTCTCTCGTGTCCCTCAAAGGTCATTCTTCCTGTTTAACGCAGCAAAGTCATCACACACAAAAGCTGCAGAGGCAGAGATCCTCAAGAAATGTCATCTGCTTATGTCTGTGTACATGACTTCAATTAAAGACTCAATCTGCCCTACTGCTGGTCATTACAGTGTGGTTTATTAGTAAGACTTTGTGTTGCGGTTCTTTTGGTGCTTTCCAGCTGTGCTGAATGCCCGTGGGTTTTTTTATTAGCTTCATTGAGGTCGAATGGTGGAGAATCGATCTTCTTGTAAGTTTCTGTCGACACTGTTAAACACGTGTCTGTCTAAGTCTTTACACGCCAAGGGATATCGTTATTACATGTCACATTTGTCCTTGGACTTAATATCACACAGCGCGCTTTGTACTGGAATCGCTACAAGGTTGCCAAACATCTGGAGTCAGAGAAACACCCTCTGAATAAGCAGCAAACAATTCATGACTCAAAAAGCATTTATCATGTCACCTTGAAATGGAAAACAGATGTAACATTAATTGCTGAGAGTTTATTTCTTTGCTGGTGATCTCACAACTAAGGCGAGAGATCATGACCTGACTTTAACTATCTGCAAGCTCCGCCAAAAAAAAATGGATAGTCCCAAAATGACTCCTAACATCCAGAGTACACAGAGATTTTCCTGCTTATGGTTATGAGAAAACAGTTTCCAATAAAAAGGCACTTAAATGCTGTTGGCTTTGCCTGCTTATATGTTCTTGTGCGTGCGTGTCAGCGAGTACGTATGCATATTGCAGTGCTTTTGCTTGAGAGCTTTGGAGGACTTTAGCATGCTCTTACTTCTACTTAGTAGAACAGAAGAAAATAAACACTGCCATTATTACAATAATGAATATGCTTTGGGAAGCAAATGATATAATTTTCCATTAACTCCCACTCATAAACAGCCAAGAATGGCTCAGGGAAGCCTGTGACATTTGACTTTACTGGCACAAACACTGCGGTACTCCGCTATTGCTTGACCCCTGACCCCTCACTTCTGAAAACTCACAAGACTTACATCGCTATTTAACTCAAAGCCTCTCATGCTAATTGAGCCATCTGAGAACAACAAAGTCTGATAAACACTGGAGTTGACATTGTCACTCTAAGTTAAGGTCTTAAGCATCATCACGGCTGTCCACATGCAGTGTGTGCGGACAGTTCGCCAAAACCTGCAGAGACCTTCATTACAAGACTGATACAAAAGACATCAGCAGCAGTGCAGATGCCTCCTGTCCCTGCACACTACACACACAGTGCACTGAGCCAAGCTCATTACTCTGCATTCACACTGAGCAGCAGCAGCACTCATTCAGAAAAGAGACCCAGCCCAACATAACACCAGGGATAAAGAAAGAGGCTCGTAAGATTAAACATTTTCATGTTGGTGGTTTTAATGCAGTCATTGTCTAGTGAGCACAGTTATTCATTATTCATCCTAATCTGACTTGTTCTGATCTCTGCAAAGTGGAAAAGAGCACAAACACTCCTTCATGTAGGTCAGAGTCTAAGCTTGCGGTTTCAGCCACTATCGACGCACTCAGGTGCTGCACAGGTGAAACAATGGGCTTAGTGTGTCGCTTGCATCTCGCTGATTAATCCATGAGGAGGTGGAGTGCGGCACTCTACTATATTTGCATAGTAGAGGTCAGGTACAACACAGGGCTCACTGTGTTCAGCACGATAACAACAAGGAGCTTAAACAGACAGGAAGGTATTAAAAATCGCACCACTTAGAAACTACAAAGGAGACAAGAAGTGTCATCATTTCCACAACTTTTAACTGGCTTCACAAATATGGTGTGCTGAAGAGTCACCGTGACATCACAACAGTGGTCACGGTCATGTCATGAATCACAGTCTCCATCTGTGAGGTGCAACACATAAACAGGTCCACATGTTTGTTAGCTGGTCATCTGGAGCCACATTAAAGCCTCCTGGATCCAATGAAAGTGTAACGCTGTGTGAATATGATCTAACTTTTGAAACTTTTCCTGTGTTCACACAAGCGAGCACACATTATCCCGAGACAAAGCCCAGCTTCTTGTATGGGCTCTAACACACCTGTTTAACAATCTGGCGAGCTGGTTTGACTGGAAATTTGATAATCACGTCTATGGAAATCAAGAGAGCAAAGCATGTGACAGTTTAACATTACTAACTGACACTTTTCACACCCTGTGCATTAACTGAGTCAGTCCACACTGGGAGACAGACTCCCAGGAAACACTGTTTGTTTACCTTCCTCTCCTTCTTTTCCCATTCATAAGGCTGTTGCTGTTATGATAAAGAGATGAAAGATGGGTAACAGGTTATCCTGCAGTGTGTATTATCAATCATATTCTGGAAGGAACAAAGTTTTCTTAAACAAAAAATCTAACAAAAGAAGAAGAAGAAGAAGAAGAAGCAATGACTGTGTTCTTTCTTCCCCCACCCTGAATTTATGTGTGACTGCAGCACAATTTGGAGCAGGCCTATTTATAGCCGACTACCGCCACAACCACCCCGCAGCCTGAAAGTCACACCAGGAGATTTTGGGAGGGGAGTCCTTGAGCTCCTCTGTCAATGCAAAGCATTGCAGTGACAAGTTTGCTGATGAGGTTGGTGACTGTGAAGTCGCACTGCACCGGTCCCTCCCCTAAAGCACAAGCCTGCTTTCTATGCATTCTTCCAACACACCGAATCTAAGTCCAGCGCATGTGCATTTACACATAAACCAACCGCACGCACTTACTTGCACACACATGCAGATGGCTTCTAGTATTTGATTAGCTGTAGTGATGAGCTGGTGATGATGGTGTGAGTGTTTACTATAACCGCTGTCACACTGTATCAGTATTTGCTCTGATGTCATATTACAATCGCACGTGTGTGACTTTAGCTCCACTGCCAAGTCCACAGAAAGATAAGCCACTGTCCTACAGCTACTGTTATCAATACAGAGGAGTGACAGACAGAAAAGGGAGGGCAATGTCAGAACTTACTTTAAATCCTTCTCAGAAAGTTCCAGAAAGAGATTATTTGTCCTCTAATCTTCTGTTTCCTCTCTGAGTCCAAATGAAAGATCAAAAACAAACAAAAGTGTATTGTGTGCATCTCACACACCGCAAGTCCCACTCCACTGCTCACTGATGTTCTCTGGAATAAGGAGGGAACTCTGTTGCCAGCTCCCAGGCTTACAGCCAATCCTGTTAAAGTTCTTTCTGACTCTTGGCCAATGGCGTGCGCCTCATTCTCCGGCCCTCCCCGCCCCCCTCCTCTTCCTCCTGCTGCTGAAGCTTCTCATGATTGTGGACAAACTCATAGTTGTGGAGTATGACAGAGTAAGAGGAATTACTGTAGTATTTACAGTGTGAGCAGCGGTGGGGAAGATTTCCATTACGAAAGAGCGGCGAACAAGTGGACAGATAAAGAAGCCAGAGATTAATTATAGTGGTTGGTTTTAATCTGTCAGGATACTTTTCCCTTTTTTTAAAGGGTGATTTATCAGCATGGATTATTAGTTTAAAATAGTACAATCCTGCTCCGTCTTTTTAAACTTAGCTCAGGCGCTGACATGTTTAATTATTACATGATTGTAATAAAAGAATTATGATGGGGGTTGACGGGTCACTCCATCCTCACGATAGATTATCTGCTTATCTTTTTAGCATCTGTTCACATGAAAATAAGGACTGTGACGCAAACAGCGACAAAGACTGAATCGTGTTTGACATGTTTTACTACATAGCTGCAGTTCTACAGCTGATGTGACACCCTATTGCTTCAGTGGCCAGAGGGAATATAGCATGCTCCGAAAGACATGAATTGCAAATGCTCCCAACAACACACGGACAGATATGGCTTGTGTTCCAGGGCCAGTGAGCATCTGCTCTGCTTGTATATCACGGAAGCCTCTCTAGCTATCAGTGGTACTGATAACAACTCACTTGATAACATGCACACTCAGACATCTTTCTTTTTGCTCCCGAGGGGCTGGAGCCATGGTGTTTGGTCAAGAGGGATTCTCCCCTCAGTCAAGAGGTGGAATTAGTCAGGTTGCTTTTACTCCAGCAAGTCTTCGGGCAAAAGCATGAGCAGCAGTAGCAGAGAGTCTTTTTTCGAAGGGTAGATAATAACGATGATATTTGAATCAAACTGCGTTTTCAGCCCGTCTCATCCATCTCAGGCGCAAGATGAAAATACTTTATTTATTTATTTTTCAATTTCTAAAAAAAATGCAATTCCAGGAAAATAATGGAAAAGAGGAAGAAAAAGTAAAATCATAAACAAAATGGTATTACATATGAAAGTCGTGCATATTAATTTATTTTCAAACACAGTCTTTTATTTGAGGTTAAACAGGTTTCACCTTCGAGCCTGTGTTCATAAATGAGGATATGACTTTATTAATGATTAAAAGCTACAGTTTGTTTGATGCCTATTAAGACTCTCTATTGACATATGATCTTTATTTAAGGGATTTAAGTGACTTTGAAGGCGTCGTGGTTGTTGGTAACAGACGGGCTGGATTTAATATTTCAGAAACTGCTTATCTACTTGGATTTTCTCATTCAACCGTCTCTAGAGTTTAGAGAATGATCAGGAAAAAAGAAAAATATATTAGGTGAGTGCCAGGTTTCTGTTGATGCCAGAAGTCAGAGGAGAATGGCCAGACAGCTTTGAGCTGATAGGAACAAATGATAATCCACCTTTGGACACTGAGGATAGTCTATAAGACAGAAGTACAGAACATTTGGAAAGAAAAATGTTGCCCAGTCTGATGAGTCTCAGTTTCTATTGTGACATTTGGAATGTGGGATCAGCATTTGGTGTAAACAACATGAAACATGTCCATCTTTTTATGACCACAGTGCAACCATCTTCTAATGGCTGCTTCCAGCAGGATAACACAGCACAGAGCTCAAATCATCTCAAACTCAAACTGAGTGTTCACTGTACCCAAATGGCCTCCAAGGTGACCAGAACTCAAAATCTGCAACTGTGCAACGCGAACTTGTTTCCAGTACCTTGTTGAATCTGTGGCATGGAGAATTAAAGCAGTTCTGTAGGCAAAAGGGGAGATCAACACATCACTAGCAAGCTGTAAGCAACAAAGTTGCTGATGATACTTTTATTTATCCATACTGTTGAGTAGATATGAACTCGTATTCCTTCTCGTGTTTCTCCATGTTCATATTTCCTCCTATTTCCTTGTTTCTTGCGTTGCTCACCTTTGCCTTCCTTTGTTTAAAATTTGTATTCTGTGTCCCTGTGGTTTTTCCCGCCCAGTATTTTAGTCGTAATTTTCCTGGTTTGTCTCTTGTTATGTTGCATCCTTTGATTTCCTTCCTTTGTGGCCATCTACCCCACCCTTAGCAGGTTCATTGTGTTCAACAGTTATCACCTGTGTCCAATCAGCCGTGTGTGTATAACAGTGTCACTCCCAGTGTCAGTTTATGTATTTTCCCCCCTTTCCTCTGTTTAACCTTCTCAGTGGATTTCTCTTTTGTTATGCCAGTTATGTGAACTGTTTTTTCTTTTTCCTTGTTTCTTAGCTGCAGCTTATTCTGGTGTTTGCATTGCATTTTTTGGTAATACATAAAATCTATGTATTACCTTAAAAGTAAAATTGTCTTTCGGGAGTAACTTTGTGGTAAATATCACAATGGTGGTTCAGTTTTATGACAAGCATGCAAAAAGGCAGGCAGGGATACATGCAGCAGAGCTGGGAAGCCCTCAGAGAACAGCCAGGCATTCAGGTTGGGCTTCAGCAAAGAAAGCAGAGTCCTACTACACAAAGCTGTCTGGCCCCAAGGTTTGTCAAACTCACAGGAGTGGAAGGGTTATGCTAATACTGTGCAAAGGGTGAACATTTTGTTCTTCTTTTGCATTGTGGCATCAAAACATCATACACAGAGTAAACAGCAGGAAATGAACACAAACTTACAAATGCAATTTGTCGGAGGAAAGGGAAATTGTTTTGAGTTTAACCTGTAAAAGCCAAAGAGCGGGAATTCTTTGAAGACATGAGAAAGTGGGAAAAAAGCACCCATTCTCTGCTGCCTCTCCCTGAGCAGACATGACAGGTTTACAAGCACAGAGGAAGCAGCTGACAAACACACACACAGTGTGCCGGACTCCGTCTGCAGAAGCCTTATTGAAAGACAAAACGGCAATCGATAAGTCTGCTTTGGGACGGGTAATACACCGCTGCAGATACATAACTGCATAACATCCCCCTCGCCAAAACGCACCACATTTGTTCCACTGCAGTGAACGGAGAAGTACCGCAAAAGCTGTTGACAGGAACCATCTCTGTGGGGGAAAGGTGCTCTTCATGGTGTGAGTTATGGAGACTCAGTACTGTGTAAAAAATAAAAAATAAAAAGTTCCCAAAGGGACAAACACACGGAGGAAAGTAAAGAAAGTAAGCACTGTGTTCCAGTGTTTTCCTAAAAGCAAGCATGAGATCATTCCATGATTTCAGCTGTCATTTTTCTCCAATTCTTGGACAAAGATGAGTAACAAAGGATCCGGACGTAAATAAACGTAGTGTTTGGCTTTGAAGAGACGGCTCATCGCAGCAGATTATCTTTGCGGTGAGTGACGTTAAAAACATAACGTGATTACAAGGTGTCGAAAACCACGTCTTCCTGTAGAGCATCACCTCTGTCAGCTCCGTCAGTTACAAACCTCCCCCCCACCAGGCTTCATTTTTAATGAGCATATCAGTTTGAAAACATTACAAATGAAACCTGTAAAGGTGGGAGCACTTTATATCTGTTATTTAAATTTTGATCAGCCAAATCGTAACTATCTTTGGCCTAAAGGGAGCGTAGGATGATGAGAAAAGAGGGCAGAGAAGATTTTGTTGTAATTAGTAAAAAAAAAAGAAGAAAAAAACCCCCAAAACACTAATAACTGACAGAGAACCATCTGCTCTCAGCTGACAGACCCAGCAGTAGACACACAAGCATGCACAAGCACACACATTTGTCCCGGTCACATCACTCAGTTTGATTCACCTTCATTAAACTGCACTGTGCATAAACTTCTCGTGTCACAGAAGTTTATGTCAAAGAGTGGCTTTTTTTTTTTGCCTCATCTCTTCTGTTCATCCTCTTGTTCTTTCTCTAGTCACTCCTCCCCTCCAGCAGCGTCTGTTCTCCCCGATACAGCCACGATTTTTTATTTTTTATTTGTTCATTGTTGTCCTCTGGAAAGTTTCCAAGGTGCTGTCACTCCTGAAGAAGACAGGTTATATGCTTTCCAAACAGTGGTCAGGACTAGTATTAAAAAAACAGACATGCTCAGATCTTGTTGCTGTTCCACATGATGCCTGGAAGCATCCTGATCTGGTGAATTATAGAGCCCACAAAGAAAACAGTTACCATTACTGTCTCTGCCTTTATAAAAGTCTAGTTATTCTCCTGACAGTCACCACCGCAGTGGGCAGGACCACATTGTGTCATCCAAGGTGGCTGTCTCCATCTTTTATGTACATGGATATATCCCCCACAGCCACGCCTGGTGGTTTCAAAAATCCTTCCTCTCAAATCACCTCATGTTCATATGAGGTCAGCTGAATTTATTTGAAACTGGAGAACTTACAGCTTAACATTTCTGAATTGTAGCTGTTTATAAGGTTTTTGGCTACTTCTACGTGACCTTATTTGATGGCTGAACTCACAACAGAGCAAAAAAAGGATACCAACCTTCTTGCAACAAGAAAAAAATCGGTGGTTGCCGGCTGCATTCAATTTTTCCGCAACCTGTCTCCAAACAGATGTGGGTCCAGTTCAGACTGATAGACGTCACTCTCAGACAGATTGCCAAGAAATTGCAATCAGTTGCAATCAGTCTGCACAACGAGTGGACACACCTACTTTGCAGTAGGAGACTTGACTCAACTGGTTGCCAGCTGGTGTTCTGGTTGTATATTTATATATAAAAGCAAGCTTGCTCACCGCCTGTGAGGTTTTGCAGTTAAATCGCTATCCTGCAACATCTATGACACTATTTAGGCAAGAATATCTGAATTTCAGGTTCGGATCTATGAGGTTCTGGCTGGACTCTGAATTTAAGTAGTCAATGTGAATTTCTCTGTATAAGTAGTATCCGTAGTAGCCATTCACCTTTTCACAATTATTTATCTCTTTTGATCACTTAAATAAAAAAATAAAGAGTTATCTTTATCTTTAAGCATTTCTCAGTCGTTTTAGATATCTCTTAATCTTTCTTCTCAAACTTGCTCAGACCCACTTAGTTCTTATATATTTATTTGACTTCATGTTTTCACGTACTCCAACGATGTGCAGAAATCCTGATTAGGATGCTTCTTGGACACCTCTTAGGTGAGGTGTTTCAGGCATGTCAGATTGGGATGAGACCCTGGCACTAACCTGCAATGTGCTGGAGAGATTATGCCTTTCTGCTGCCATGGGAACACCTTGGTATCCACCCAGAATAGCTGGAGGTGGTGGCTGGGGAGAGGGAGGCATCGGTGCCTCTGCTTAGACTGCTGCACCCAGAAAAGATGACCAGGAAAAGTGGTGGAAAATGTTGCATGAATGCATCTTTAAAAAATAATAATGGTTAAACTATTCAGAGTTTGTGTGTCCTCATCAGGACTGTAAGAGCCAAGTAAAGGAAAAACACACTATGCCTTCAAGACAGAAGTAATGCGCTAATCTAATTTCTAAAATCAGTCTTCACAAATATTTTATAACATCGGAACTACTTAGTTAATATGTATTGCTTAGGCCTACTGTACATCAATGTGATTAACAGGGACAGAAATGCTACAAACCGATGGACTGTAATAGCATATTCAACGATCCATTTAAAATGTAATACTATTAAAATAAGTGGCACTGCACAGATGCAATTAGAGCTTCTGGAACTCATATATTAAACCACTGTGGCACAAAAACTGTTGTTGGGAAGAGTGCTTATTTCCATTATCAGGCCTAACTGACAGTTATGTCCGTTTAATTGGGCATATCGGGATTTTGTTTGTTTTATTCCTAATGTTTAAAATGCAGAGACGGCCGTAGCCGACACTATCCGTACATCTGATTCTATTTTTTCCACTTCTGTTGTTCCTCATTAAGAAAATATGAGTATGAGTGTTTCAATGCAACAGTAAACATGACAACACTAATTAAACCAATTAACAATTTGAATTGTTCGTGCATGTATCTTGCAGTGAAAGACGGGAATAACTCACGCTTGATTTATTTTATTTCTTTTTCACATATTTCCAGTGATAAGCCATTTTACATAGTCATCCTCTATCACAGCGTCTCCTACACTGAAACTAGGGAAGGACCTGTGAGGGTGGCTTGGAGACAGACAGGGGTTGTTGGAAATCGTCACAGAGCAGAGCAATCATGCATGGCCTTCCAGCGTCGGTCTGTCCTGCTGCTTTTTCCTCATTTTCTCCATTCAACCGGGTCGTTTCAGCACTCGTATGCCACAGTTTTAAACATATTTGTGGGAAGCACAGCAGACTTTATTTTTTTCCATCCATAGCTTGCTTCTTAAAAATCTGACAGGCTGGATTGAGATACTGAATGAATTCTTTTTGAAGTGCAGCCATAATTTGAGCTGCAGCACATTAATATCTTTTTTTTGGTCAGTTAGCGGAAGAAAAAAAAATCTGTTCCTGTTTTAGAAACACACTTTATAGAACTGAGTCCTTCACCCAGCACAGTTTGTTATCCTGCATGGACTCACACAGAGGCACAAGCAAGGATCTGAGTAAAATGTTAAAAATACAATCTTAAGTCACCCTTTACTTTTTTATTTTTAGCGTCCAAGGAGTTGGACTCTGTTGGATTTTTAAAGCGGTCTTGAGCAATAGTTCCTCAGGCTATTTAATGGTATTTCGAAGTTTTTCTTTGGACATCAGTTGCTTTTACACTTATTTTCAGTCCAGGCTTTGTACCTGACCATTTCAGAGGAATGTTTTTTTTGTTAACACTGACCTATGAACTATTAAATCATTAAAAAGGCACCCAAATCACAGGAGTAACCAGTGTCTACACATAACCTTTGAGTTTAATCTACAGTTTGAAAGGCACCAAGATGATTTTTGGAGAACTATTAGCTGAAAACTTGGCATATCTTTGCACGGTGCGCAGTATGTCTTTAAAACTAAGAGGAAACTAGGCAAGGCAAATTTATTTGTATAGCACAATTCAACAAGGTACCATAAAAATACTGTCAGATTTTGACCCATTATCTACCAACACCATCTGGAAAGCATCTCATTAGCAATAATTTCATTTTTCAGCATGACAATGAGCTCAAACACCCCATCGGTGCAGTAAAAGAATACCAAGATATAATAAAATCGATCAGATTGTCCTTGAAGTAGTTGAAGTAGTGACAAAAAGCAACCAGCATCCAAAGAAGAGCTTTAAAACCTGGTAAACTGTCTCTGAAAACGACTCCTAGAAATCACAAGAAAGCTTTGAGAGTGCTCAGGCTGAGTAAAAGAGTAAAGGCGGCCAAACCAATTACTGACTTTCAAGCTTATTAGCTTTGTGCAACAGTTTTTGCCTTATTTGTGCCTTTTCTTTGTACCTCTGTCAGTGCGCCCCAGGGTGGCCGTGGCTACAATGTAGCTTGCCATCACCAGTGTGTGAATGGGTGGATGACTGGTTGTGTAAAGCGCTTTGGGGTCCTTAGGGACTAGTAGTGCGCTATACAAATACAGGCCATTTACTTACCATTTTCCATGCATGCAGTAAATGTTTGATGCAAAACAGAAATTATGAGTGTCTCAACTTTACCACTGTATTGTTCAGAGACTTTTAGGAGTGCCTGTCAATCTGTCTGAATTATAAATTTGTGGTGGTCAGTTTTGTAATTAGATTAAAAAGATTTAAAAAACTGTGGAGCAACGAGGCTGTGGAGGAGCTTCGCACGTGTTTGGAGACCACAGACTGGGACACATTGAAGGCTGCTTCTAACAGCTTGGACGAGTTTACGGACACTGTCACCTCCTATATCCACTTCTGTGAGGACAGCATTGTGCCATCACGCACCAGGGTGAGTTATAACAATGACAAACCCTGGTTTACTCCTAAACTCAAAAAGCTGTGGCTGGAAAAGAGAAAGGCGTTCAGAAGCGGAGACAGGGACTGCTACAGAGAGGCCAAGTACAGGTTCACTAAAGAAGTGGACATTGCTAAACATCAGCACTCTGAGAAGATGCAGCAGCAGATCTCAGAGAATGACTCGGCCTCTGTGTGGAAAGGTTTTAGGAATATCACAAACTACAAGCCTAAAACCCCCCACTCCACTGACGACTTGCTCTTAGCCAACACCCTTAACGACTTCTACTGCCATTTTGACGAGCCATCAGGCAGCCTTCACACCTCCAACGCCCCCAACAATAGAGGCACTTTGGACACTAATTCCCCCACCTCTCCCCCCTCCATAGAGCCATCACCACCTTCAAACTGTTCACCTACAACACCCCCCTCCTCACCCCACACAAAAGAGGATTTCACACCACCTCCTCCCACCACAACTCTTCATATTCATGAAGCAGATGTGAGGAAGCAGTTTAAGAACCTGAATGCTCGAAAAGCTCCCGGCCCAGACGGTGTGTCTCCTGCCACCCTCAGACACTGTGCAAACGAGCTGGCCCCAGTGTTTTCTGGCATTTTCAACTCCTCACTGCAGGCATGTCATGTGCCTGCCTGCTTCAAGTCCTCCACCATAATCCCTGTCCCCAAGAAACCTAGGATCACTGGACTAAATGGACTACAGACCCGTGGCTCTGACATCTGTGGTCATGAAGTCTTTAGAGCGCCTAGTTCTCTCCCATCTCAGGACCCTCACGGCCCCCCTCCTGGACCCCCTGCAGTTTGCATACAGAGCCAACAGGTCTGTAGATGACGCCATCAACATGGCCCTACACTTCATCCTGCAGCATCTGGACTCCCCAGGAACCTACGCCAGGATCCTGTTTGTGGACTTCAGCTCTGCCTTCAACACCATCCTTCCAGACCATCTCCGAGACAAGCTTTCCCAGATGAATGTGCCTGATCCCATCTGCCGGTGGATCACTGACTTCCTGATGGACAGGAAGCAGCATGTGAGGCTGGGAAAG
Organism: Copadichromis virginalis; assembly: GCF_057382275.1. Taxonomy (NCBI): domain Eukaryota; kingdom Metazoa; phylum Chordata; class Actinopteri; order Cichliformes; family Cichlidae; genus Copadichromis; species Copadichromis virginalis. The sequence goes on from NC_140629.1 coordinate 26,433,733, forward strand.
AATGTCTCGGACTCCCGGACCATCAGCACCGGCTCCCCTCAGGACTGTGTTCTTTCTCCTCTGCTCTTCTCCCTGTACACCAACTGCTGCACCTCCACCCACCAGTCTGTCAAGCTAATCAAGTTTGCAGATGACACCACCGTTATTGGGCTCATCTCTGACGGGGATGAGTCTGCCTACAGGAGGGAGGTTGAACGTCTGGTGTCCTGGTGCAGCCACAACAACCTGGTGCTGAATGCCCAGAAGACAGTGGAGATTATTGTGGACTTCAGGAAGCACACAGCCCCACTCCCCCCCCATCATCCTGACTGACACCCCCATCACCTCTGTGGACTCATTCCGCTTCCTGGGTACCACCATCACCCAGGACCTGAAGTGGGAGCCCACCATCACCTCCGTCATCAAGAAAGCCCAGCAGAGGATGTACTTCCTGAGGCAGCTGAAGAAATTCAACCTGCCAACACGGACGATGATGCAATTCTACACTGCAATCATCGAGTCCATCCTCACCTCCTCCATCACCGTGTGGTACGCTGGAGCCACTAGCAGGGACAAACAGAGACTGCAGCGTGTTGTGCGCTCTGCTGAGAAGGTGATTGGCTGCAGACTCCCATCTTTGCAGGACCTGTACACCTCCAGGACACTGGGGCGTGCAGCTCGGATCTCAGCTGACCCTTCTCACCCTGGACACAGTCTGTTTGACCTGCTCCCCTCAGGCAGGAGGCTCCGGTCCATTCGCACCAGAACCTCTCGCCATAAGAACAGTTTCTTCCCCTCTGCTGTTGGACACATGAACAATAACCATATGACTGTTCCCGCCACTAACACATGACCCTACGCTGTGTTCACTGCATCATTCCATGTTTGGCACTGATCACCACCTGCACTCATGTATATATCTTTCAACGTAGCACTCTTAATTCTTATTCTCATGTATATATCTCATGCACATCTTTCTACGTAGCACTTTTAATTCTTATCCCTACTTTTATTTTTTTTCATGTCTATTTAAGTACTATTTATGACACTATGTTTGCACTGAAGCACCGCAGCAATTTCCTAATGTTGTAAACCTGCTCAACATTTGGCAATAAACCCCTTTCTGATTCTGATTAAAACAAACAGGCCATGAGCAACGTCAGTTAAACAGCACTCCCTGCTGGTGACAACTGCTCATTACAATCTGGTCAAAGCAATTTCACAGTCAGTGTGGAGAGAATCTACACTGGGGTTTGTCCTTAAAACAATGTTTAATAACTGTAAATGCAGTCTTGTCTCGATGGCATCCATCTACCTAATTAAGGCCAACTCACTCATCTGAAACAGTCAAACGGGACATTAGCCTGTTAATGGCGTTGCATCTATGAAGTTGTCAAAAGTATCAAATATCCAGAGTTGAAATAACAGGCTGAAAGCAAGATTACATTTTCTGAAGTCCATCATTTATTTATATAAATACATATAAAATACAATATAAACATTTCATTTTTTGTTGCATTTTTCTCCATTAATACAAGGCGGGGTCTGGGGAAAAAGCCATTACATATCTGTAAATATTTTGTGTTGTGCATTTGCAAATGGGGAAAAAAGAATTAAAACAAAACAAACAAACAAAAAAAACAACAAAAAAAAAAAAAAAAACAAGTGTAAATCTTTCCACACAAATCTCAATCCTGTGTCCTCAGTCACCAGAGACGCAGAGTGTTATATTCACTTAAGGTTAAAAGGTCATCATAACATACAAAAACTATTCAAGAATTACATCCAAAAAAAGCTAACTCCAGCTATGTGAAGACCCCGTTAGCTTAACAGAATTTCAACACATGAAGCGTAGCAGTCAAGCAAAGCTGCTCATATCTTCCAACTGAATGGCTAAGTTGTGCATATTGTGCAAGTCTTGTAATAGTCTTAATTTTTGCATTATGTCTCTGCAAGGAAGCAGCAAAAACTCACTAGAGCTCTGCTCTGGATCCTACAAGAACTTAGTCTGCCCTCCCCGGCATGTGTCACAGCAACGGTTCATAGGAGACTCAAGTCAGAAGTGAAAACTGATGCCGTTTAAAGACTGCATTTTCAATGAATGTCTACACCACGAGCAGCAGCTGTGAATCAAGCAGCAAAGGAGTGGACGTGCGCTCTCAAACACCTAAACCCGGTTGTGCTTGCTTGTAGCCCTTTGAACAAAGACCTGAAAAACAGGACGCGTGGCTTCTAAACAGTTGTTCTTTTAGGTAGAGTGAAATAAACAACCCTTGATTTCAGTGCACAGTCTTTAAATAATAATAAAAAAAGTATATTGAGAAGTAAGATCAAATCTGAATAAAAAGGGTAAAAAAAGATCTGTTTTAGAAGCTTTGTGAGGAAGCCAGTATTCCTGTACAGCTCAGGCTCTCACTGGAAGAGCCCTGTAGAGCAGGTGGTCAGTTTCTAAGACTTTATTTTATTAATTTCTTAAGTGTCGACATCTGTGGGAGAACTTTGGCCTTACCTTAAGTAGAAATCAGAAAAGCTAAACCTTTTGGTTTGGTTCAGTAACCTTAAATATAGTTTCGCTTATAATTTAAAGATTGTCTTTTGCAGTTTGTAAGTAAAGGAGTTATCAAAAAATATATATAAAGTCCAGACGAACTGGGTTTGCATCTCAGACTACCACAGTAGTTTCCTTATTTTACTCAACCCCAAACCCCTGAGAAGCTGCTGCGTCACTCATCCTTGTCATGATTGGCATTTCCATTCATGACGCCGTTGGTGTGGTGCGACCATGTCTGAGCCTGAAGGACCTTTGGCAGTCTCTTGCCCTTGGTGTAGGCATGGTACCAGAAGTTGAGGAAGAGAAACAAGAAAATCAGCCCGTACAGGCCGATGATGTAGACGAAGATTGGGAACTGGTATGGGCAGTCCTTTATGAAGAAATACTGGGAGATGTGGCTGGTCACCATAACAAACTGAATCTACAAAGCAAATAAAGAATATAGTGGTTGACTTATAGTGCCAAAGTTTAACCCAGGTCTTTGTAAAGAAGAGCAAAAATAAATATAAAAAGCCATTTGACATACCAGCTGGATGGTTGTGAGGTACTTCTTCCACCACAGGTACTTCTGGTATTTGGGTCCCATGGCAGTCAGCCCATAGTATGTGTACATGATCACGTGAACGACACAATTTAGCAGGGCGTGGAATGTTCCCAGTCCACCTGTAACAGGGAGTGGATGAGGCATTGCGAAAGAAAATGTCAAGGAGTTCATATACTGTCATGAATGAAGGTTGCTTGTACATCGAAGAGGAGGTGGTGGTTTTTACCTGCAGAAAAGCGGACACCAAACCACCAGGTGAATGGCATGATGGAGTGATGGTAGACATGAAGGAAAGTCACCTGGCTGTTCTTTTTCCTCAGCACAAAGAAAATCTGAAAAGAGACGCAGTGCTTTAAAATAAACTGGGTGAGGCCTGGGTGGATATTACAAAGACATAGGTATGCAACTCCCCCCCCCCCCCCCCACTTACTGTGTCTAACATCTCAATGAACTTTGAGAAGTAGTAAAGCCAGCACGTTGCTGCCATCTGGAGGAGAAGTGAGAAAACTTTAGCGCCAGACCCACATACGTCAAAACCTTGAACTACTCGTTTGTAATCAGCTCATCTGAACTTAATAGTGACTTACCCTCAGGCCTTGTGGCGAGTCAGAGTAGTCCACCAAGTCGCAGCGGAAGGAATATCCGGTTCCCCATCCTGACATCACAAACTATGACACAAATGGTGGAAGTTTCGGTTACATGAACAAACAAGACAAGCAGGAAAGTTCCATGTATCAGCTTCTCACGTCATTCACTTTCCACCACCTTTTCATTTAAAAACAGATTTTTCATACAAATAGAAACAAAAGCAGTTCTGCTAGTGTACACCACCCAAACCAAACCCTATTCCAGGACATGCAGTTGGAATTTCTAATTCTGCCAAACCATTTCATCCACTTATTTCTCATCTCTTCTTACTTCCTTTTCACCTTCACTGTAACTCAAATCATGCTGCTGAATCGCATGTCTGCAGGTTAATTTCTTGACTTGCATCACCTGCTCCACCCAAACGGCACACCACATGTCTACAATTAAATCTAGCTGCAAATCACAGCTTTCCAAACAGACATGAACACAAACATCATGCGCGTCTGTGGCTGAACATTCAGTGCAAGTAATTTACAAATTAGAGGTTGTCCTCCATCAACCCAATGCTGTAATGTTTTCCTTCAAGTTTACCTGAATATATCCAATCTCTGGTGTAAAAATAAATTCTGTCACTCAGGTTCATTCATGGCTCATTGGAAAGCAGTGAAACCAAAGTTATGTGGGACCAGAGAAGCATTTGCTGAATACAAAGCATTTTAATAAGGAAATGACACCTGCTGATCTGGTTTAACCTCAAATAACCAGTCCATGAAGGGGAGAAGAAAAAAAAAAAAAAAAGTGTATTTCACAAGAGGGCATGTGTCATAGCAATTTGAAACAATGCAAGACGTTCACTCCCTGTACGGTATGGAGTGCAAAACCTTCCAGGAAAGGATTTCACTTTTAAAATACCTGTCAGCACCAACTGAGGTTAAAAAAAAAAAAAAAAAAAAAAATAGTATGTGGACTCACCTCATAGCACATGTAGAGTGACAGGGCCACCACGCTGAAATTGTAGACTACAAGAACTCCTTTGAGGTCAAAGGCTTTGCGATTCTCCATGATTCGAGGCCCCAGTGATGTCACAAAGTAAATGTATGCTGTGATGATGATGGTTTGGGGGATAGGAGACGACATGAGCAGCCAATTCTCCGTCCGTGTATCTGCAAAAAAAACATGTAGAGGGGTTTGAAAAAAATATGCAGACAGAAAACCAAAAGTGATAGCACAGAGTTAGTTTTGGGCAAAGACTCACCTGCATTTTGCATGAACTCATCATAAATCAGCCCAACAGTGGACTTTATGCTTCCAAACTCCATTTTCAGACAAGCTGCTTGTACTTCACCTAGAAGGAGCAGAGGCAAAGGTCACAGTGTCAGTTTAGACTACAAGTTCAGTGGTATTTGGATGAAAAGCAGAGCACAGAAGCAGGCTCGGTGATATTTGTATCTAGCAACTTCAACCCATGTATGTAGGGGCTTTTGAATATGTATGAAGACTTTACTAAACAAAAATAAAATAATTGTAAAACAGATATTTTTTTAATTTAAAAAAAAAAAAAGAAAGAGCCATTAATGGTGGCAATTGTTACTACCTCTTGAATGTTTTATACAAAAAGCACAGAGGAGGAACTGGAACGGTTTGTCTAGGGGGAGGGAGAAGGAAAAACAAGTGCAACAGGACTGCTCACTGAGACAAATTCCTCAAGATGCATTATCGCAGGATGAAACTTTAACGCATGTTCAAAATCAAAAATCATGAACCATGTTGCCGTTACAGTTCGGGTTAGGGCACACTGAACTACAGTCAACTACAAAGTCTCAAAGACTGGACTGTTTGAGGGAGGAAAGAAAAAGAAGAAAAAAAAAAGGCCACTCAGCTATTCTTGGCTGCCCTTCTGAGGCAGACAAAGCGAGAGTGTGATGGGAGTACAATGAGTAGCAGCCCCTCTCTCTCGTCAAAAAACAAGCCACTGTGTGACCAGAATTCATTCAGTAATGAATCAAAACCCAACTTCAACATAGTCCACGTCACACAGACTCTTAGTAGGCTTTGTTGACAGTAATCTACATGCAGATACTGGGCGCTGTTGCTTTTATGACACTGAACCTTATTTAAAAACTGTTCCTGATGAGTGAAAACACCCCATCTATACAATGGATTCAGGACTAGTGCTGAACCAAGTGAAGGTAAGCAGTGAGTGATCAGACAGGTTTTAACCTCTGTGATACTATATAAAGTTTGCCAAAGGGAAATGCTCAATCTGTCATGCAGACAAAGCAGAAGTGAAGCAACTGTAGAGCACAAACCAACAGGTTAGCCTACAGTATTGTTGTAGTTTGTGAAGAAAGAGCAATACATTTGCGAAAGCAACACGTAAAACACATCATCCCTCGTCTGCTGTGGAACCTAACCCTACATGACAGGTTTTCGAGGTGTGTCTACCTGTGTGACACAGGAGCCTAACTGGCTAAAGTGATAAAAGGCATGGCCGTCTGGATTCTCCTCACTAATCAAGACACGGCAAGCCTTGACACGCCAATTAACGTTATAGTCAGAGATGATGATGTGAAAGCTGCTACTCCCATGGCGTGGCTCCTCATTTGTGCAACGTCAACTTCCGCAGGTTACTAAGACAGAAATGTACTTTCAGGTGAGAGGTGGCTACCACCCTCAATTATTAGCTTTTTATAGACCACGAAATAAAATATTTAATATTCATATTATGTGCCACAGAGTGAGCGACAGTACTAAACCCAGACTGGGATTTAGTTGTCAATTAAGAAAAAACAAACAAAAACTTAAGATGAACTTAGTAGACAGCCACTTCGTTTTAAGCATCACAGCAAGTTTAAAATGTGCTGTATAAAAACGTTCATCAATGTATGGCCTATACTTAACATTCTATATCTATAAGCTGAAGATTTACAGTATCCAGGTGGAAAGTTTAGGTTTTCTCGTCTTTTTTCAGAAAACAAAAGCAGCCATCATGCGTGTCACAGTGACCAGAAATGTTTCAGTAATCACGGGCAGGTTTATGGTCGTTGCGCCGGTGTTTTTACATCCTTCCCGTCTTTGTATTTTTACCCCCATTAGAAAGAAAACTCACCAGCCCTCAGCGCCACGGCAGCTGAAACTCAACGACAATCCCCCTTCAACCGCCGAATCGTTGCTATCCAAATTCCCGTTTCCACCTGCAGCCCTCCTACAGGTGTACGCTTCGCTCTCCTGTCACTCGCTAACAGCGCACGCGCTGCTCGCTCCCTTATGCCGGCGAGCCGGAGGCGGGGTTCTGCCTCACGCCACGCCCCCCGCGCTCGCTGATTGGAGCAGTTGTGGTTCAACTGGACCCAGTTTAATTCTTGAGCAATGGCTCATCCGAAGCGACGTGACATTTTTTAACAATGATACATGTCTATCTTGACACGTAATTAATCATTTGTTTCAGTTGGAAAACTGCTAAATTGTAATTTTCCACTATAATCACAATAACAGTGGCATTTCCTCTGATTTTAATAAAGCAGACGGACAATTATCCCTAATGTTTATGACAGTGATGTCTTAAATGTTTATATGTCAATAAAACCAATGTGTAAAACTTGTAGGGGGTGTGTCCAACAAAGGTTTCGCCATCGCTTCTTTACTAAGCCCTGACGGCACAACAAATGCAAATTTTTTTAGTAATGACAACAGGACAATCTGTGTTTTTGAATGCCACCTGGTTACTCCCATGTAAGCAATATGGGTAAAGTCTTTTAAAAATCAGGTGTAGACTGAAACCACACCTTTTTAAATGGCCTGCAGATGTCTAGGTAAAGGTTTCATTTCAATAATGTAAATGTAGTATCAGCATTGTGACAGTAAGTATTTATTCAGCTTCCTTTAACAATAGCAGATACTGCCTAAGACTAAAAGAGACTTACTGAAAATACTAATTAAGGACCATTTTGTTTTTACATGTTTAAATAAAAAATAAAAAAAGTAACAATGATTTATCAAACGTACAAAAACATTTACAAAGTCATACCGTTGTTAACACGTTTAAGTTTTAAGGCTTTTGGAGCATTTGTTTTACAGTAATTGTGAATAATCAGACATTAAATGTTGTCCACATGCTCAAAACAAATCCAGCGTTAGTCTTCATCACTGCTCCACGCATCCTGAAAGGCAGGGTTCACCGAAGACTGGCCAGCAGCACCCTGTGAGAGACCAAAACATTTAACTCAGTTTGCACAATAAAGAAAGCTCACTTCTGTGAAAAGTACATAATATATATGCACGTGTCACATGTATGATTATATAACTAAGAAAAAATACAAGTATCTGCAGTTCCCATCAAGTGTGATAGACAACTATGTAAACATTATTTATTAACATGAAGATAACACTGAGGTTTCATAAGTTAAATTCTTCAGATGACACGTGCTTATCTATGATCTCGTTTCTGGAAGGAAAAACAAAAAATCCAGAAAGGTCCAAATCAGAGGACGTTCATTTATAGTAAATGACCACAATTATTGAAGATTAGCTTAAAAACATATATATTTATATATATGAAGATTAAAAGAGGTTTGCAGACTATAATCATTATTGTTTGCACTGGGTATGATGATGTAACATTCATGGCCTTTCTGTACAAAAAACAACCCTACAAAAGCAAAAAGAAGAAAGATCAAATCTGTTATATCATCAAGGGCACTTTATGGAAGCTCTTCTTCACCACTGAAAAACAAGGCAGGTAGAGCCACGACAAAATTTTGAATTATCTCCAAATATTTTGGGTTGTTATGTCAAAATTTCAACTTTTGTCTCAAAGTTGAAACTCTGGAATATCTAAACTGAAATTTTGAAACACTAAAAAATTTTGACTCATGCATAGCAGTTATTATTGTTGTTATTATAATTATATTGTTTTATTTTTTTTCAGTGGTGGAAGCAAAGTTCAACAGCATTTGGATTCCACAATTTTTCAGATTCTTCCATCTACTATTGTTTCCTGTTGTTATGACCTTTACCTTTACTTCATGGTCTGAGTCTTCCTCCACATCTGAGGGACGGAGGACAGGGACCCATGCTAGAATGTTACAGTCTTTACCTCCACTGTACACCTCCTACATACAGCACAAACAACAGGGACAATAATGTACACATCGACCTTTTCAGCAAACCTCAAAGTACTTCCAATGACATCAGTGCGGGGAGAAAACCAGTGTCAACAAGCATAACTGGTACCAAAAGCAAAGTAATGAACACACTTAAAACTGTCCATGTACAACAGGTGATGTCACAGGGGACAGTTTAATGACTGCGGGTCATTATATCATACAGGAAGCATAAAACGTTTTCAGAACAAGGTGTCCCTTCCTGTGACTCTTCAGAGTGACAAGCTGCCAAACTGCATTCTTATAACTGTCAAACACAGAAAATCGATGTCACCGGATGCAGCAACTCCTAATAAGGAGTGCACGGGTTAGACGGCCTTCTCCATTTGTGCCGATACATAATAGGCTGTTTCTCAGCACAAAGGACTGGCTAAATAAACATAACTAGGATTTAAATTAATTAAGGAACACTGGAGTAGAAATACATAACTGAAGTACTAAACAAAAAAACACCATCTTGAATGAAAACAAGCACTGTTTTCACTAAAATATTACTCTTAAAATAAAATGAATACAACCTATCTGAAGAATAATCTTGCAATTAATACTTATTTAATAAAAATAGAATATAGTTACTGGAATCACAAAGAATAGGCAGGGAAACCAGTAGCTCTAGATTATTGCATCCACGCTTTCATGTTGTTAAACCAAGTTGTGATCCTACAATCCAAATATCACAAAGAAGTCATTAGTACAGACAGCATTTTCAAGTCTTCCATTGTCCAAGTTTGATGAGCCTGCATGAACTTTGACACATATTACACCTATTCTTATCAATATTATATTGAAAAGTATCATATAATCAATAACTGTACATTTATTCTCCCATTTACATGTTTCGTCTCAGGCACAGTGTACAGAAAAGATGACAATAGCCACCATGACTTCACCCATTGATTATGAAGTCCCATTTTGACTTGAGTGGGAGAGTGAATTTATCTGAGAAAGCGACAACGTTGCATGCTAACAAGGAAGTGACTCGTCAGTCACAACATAGGCCTACACTAGAGTGTACACTGCTTTAATAGCACTGTAAAGAGAGGAGAGAACAACTGCACCACCACTGCAAGATAGGAGTATGGTTGTTTTCTTCTGGCAACCAGCGGTGTCACTTCCTGCTTGCCTTAAGAAAAAAGTAATGGGTTCACTTTTTAAGATGCATAATTTTTCTGTATATACAGTCGATGATTCTATCACATTTTGGACTTGTGACACCTGTGAAGTAATCCTGAATCACCTGTTGCCTGTCGGTTAGCACATATGTCCATATACACAGATTTTAACATGACTCATTCACTCATTGCCTCGATTAGGTAATTCATTGAGGCACAAATGAAAGAAAAAGCTTTTGCAACATATCTGGTAGCACTGACGACTAAAGAGTCAAGAATTTATTTAGTCGAAATGGCTGTGATAAAGCACAAATGTCACATGGAACTAACTGCTTCCAATTCTGTCAACACAAGCAGAGCGTTTTACAAGGCAACAGGAAAACAACAGTAAGACAGACTGCACTGTTTTGCTCCTAGATCTGATAAAGCAGAGATAAATGTGATGGCATTAATTTTCACACATGGTAAAGAGGCTATGAGCACAAACCTGAGTTTCACATAAGAAGCACCTGCATTTGCATTTATGGAAGTCAGTATTGACTCTACCCTGTTATCTATCCGCAGGAAGTAACTCATTTGAGAGTACCATGGTGACTGCAGATTACTTACAGGTACTACTGCAGAGCTGATGAAATAAAACAAAAAGATGAGGAACAGAGAGAATCCAGCAGGGTTACTGTAAGCATGCGGGGGACAAACCACTCTTGACTGTGAGGTGATAAATCAGATGGACTCACCTGGTAGTCTGGGTGGAACTCACAACAGTCCACACTGTTATAGTGACCCCTAAGCATGGTGACCAGCTCTCCCGTGTGAAGGGTGTACACTGCAACAGAGCTGCCGCATGGCACAAACACAAACTCTGGGCTGCAGCCACGTGACACTGTGAACTGTAGCCTTTTCCGACTCTCGTTGCAGACCTTCCCATAATTTACCTGAGGGATAACGAGTGAAGGGGCACACGGTTCAGATGACATCCGAATAAAAAGTCCAAACATAAACCTCAGGCATTTTCTGCATAAGGATTAAGCCATTTTTAATCGAATGCCAAGATGTTGCAAAACATTCTGGAAGATTAGAAATTTTCTGCACTTTCATTTGACAAAAAAAAACTTCAATTAATTCATGAAAATGAAAATAAGATTATCCAAAGAGCCCATTAAAAGACACTAATATTTAAAGGCTTCTAAAGCTTAACTGTGGACATAAAACTTGGACACAATTCCTTTAAAGGCTTTATATATCATGGCATTTCCAGCAGACTCTTCTGTATTGCTTTTTGGTCTAAATTATTTAACTATTTCATTTATCAGTATAAAACTCACTCATATCGTGAGGCTTTTATAACTGATCGCATTTTATTTCAATTATTTGACACTGTTTTTGTTTGATATCCTTGTTCTTGCAAAAGATGCTAGATTTTTTTTTTTTTTTAAGTGTGTCACTATTTTTCAAGACTTGGTAGAGTTTCCAAAATGAAGACAAACAGAACTTTAAATAGGGCAGCTATGTGAACTTGAAGGCAGAGAATAACTTGTATTTTTCCTATGCATCTGTGAAACAGGCCGAATGAGGTAACACATTCCAAGGCTCGCAAAATTTCTAAATCCCTGGAAGCCCTTCGGGCCGGCACTCTACAGTTTTTGGTAGCCCAAAATAAATTTAAGTAGCCCGAATAAAAAAGGGAGCAATTTTTTTATGTTTTGTTTCCATTACAATATTATGCTTTAATGTTTAATATTGTAACGGAAACAAAAATTAATCAAAAAATTTTTAAAATACAAATCACAACAACTGTATAAAGATTCCAATCATCAACTCAAATACTTGGTTCTCATTGAACAGAAATTTCTATGAACTTGTAAGAACTGTGTAGAACATGAATCAGTCTGTGTCAGATCCTGAATCTGACATTTCCACTGGAGTCACTGGTAAGAGGTAAGTGGAACCAAGATCTAGGACATTTGCTTTTTGAAGTTTGCAAAGACTGCTAAATTTTGCCAAAGGTAGTTCACTCTTTGCAACATAGTACGCTGTTCTAAACAGCTTTTTCAGGACTTCTTCTCGTGCTTGGTTCATTTTTAGTATGTTTTTTGCAATTGCTGTTTGTTCTGGGAAAGATATTGCAGACTGGGAAATAATGCATTCCTTGCATTTCTCATGGGTTCTGATGGGGTCTTTCTTAAAATTACTGGTCCCAGTAACAAAGGCGCTTGTCGACTCAGAAATTGAATGAAACTCACAACACACCTGGCAGAACATCATGTTATTTAGTTCGTCATATTCCAGCCACAGAAATTCTTTTGTCCATGAAACCAAAAAAGCTACGCTTTTTTTTGCCTCATAGTCTGATTTGTCATAACTTTTCCGTTTTGTGGTAAGCTTTTCTTTGGCTGTCCCTTCTTCACCCTGTCTTATTTGGCTGAGCAGAACCCCCCCCCCCCCCCCCCCCCCCTTCCTGACACCATGACACCCCCCTCCTCCAATCCCTCTCTCAGCAGCAAGACATCTCCCCCCCTCCCCTCCTCCCAAACATCTCCCAGTGTCACAGTGGATCAGGTCAGGAGGCAACTGAGGAAGCTTCGCCCCAGAAAGGCAGCAGGCCCAGACAAGGTGTGTCCTAGGATGCTAAAGGCGTGTGCTGCTGAACTTGGGGAGCCGCTACAACGAGTCTTCAACCTCAGTCTGCGACTGGGGAGAGTGCCCGCCCTATGGAAGACATCCTGCATCGTCCCGGTCCCCAAAAAGAACCGGCCCAATGAGCTGAATGACTTCCGACCGGTGGCACTGACGTCACATCTTATGAAGACTCTAGAGCGGCTCTTCCTCAACTTCCTCCGACCACAGGTACAACATGCCCAGGACTCACTACAGTTTGCATACAAGGCGGGTGTCGGAGTGGAGGATGCCATCCTGTACCTCCTACACAGAGCCCACTCACACCTGGATGGGGGAAAAGGCACGGTCAGGATCCTGTTTCTTGACTTTTCCAGTGCCTTTAATACCATCCGGCCCTGTATGCTTCAAGAAAAACTGAACAGGATGGAGGTGGACCCCTGCCTGGTGGCTTGGATCTCCGACTACCTCACCGACAGACCACAGTACGTCAGGCTGAAGGACATCACGTCTGACACTGTGGTCAGCAGCACAGGAGCACCACAGGGAACTGTGCTGTCCCCTCTTCTCTTCACCCTGTACACCTCTGACTTCTGCTACAACTCTGAATTATGCCATATTCAGAAGTTTGCAGATGACACGGCCATCATGGGGTGTATCTGGGATGATCAGGAAGAGGAGTACAGAAGTCTGGTGAGGAACTTTGTCACATGGAGTCACACAAACCACCTGCAACTCAACACCTCAAAGACTAAGGAACTGGTTGTGGACTTCGGGAGGTCCAGAGAAGGTCCACTGCCGGTTCAGATAGAGGGGGAGGAGGTGGAGGTGGTCAACAAGTACAAGTACCTCGGGCTGTGGGTGGACAATAAACTGGACTGGTCATGCAACACAGAGCACCTGTATAAAAAAGCCCAAAGCCGACTGTACTTCCTCAGGAGGCTGAGGTCTTTTAACATCTGCAGGAAGCTCCTGAGGATGTTTTACCAGTCGGTGGTTGCTGGAGTACTTTTCTATGCTGTGGTGTGCTGGGGGAGCAGCACAGCAAAGAAGGACTCATCCAGGCTGGAGAAACTGATCAGGAGGGCTAGCTCTGTGGTCGGCATGAAGCTGGACACTCTGGTGACAGTGGCAGAGAAAAGGACATTAAAGAAACTGATGGACATTATGGACAATGCTGGGCATCCTCTGCACACGGCCATAAACAACCAGAAGAGTCTGTTCAGTGACAGGTTGCTTCTCCCAAAGACAAGAACTAACAGACTTAAAAACTCCTTTGTCCCACACGCCATCAAACTGTTTAACTCCTCTCTGGAGGGGAGAGGGAGGGGAAACAGGAGGACAAAGGAGGGGGGAACAACTAAGCTGTAGTGCCTCTTCACCTCACTGTACAATACCTTGTGCAATACTTTTTGTAAATAGTCAACAGTGCAATAGACTCAATACTTGAAATGTGCAATTCACTTGTATTTTTATTTTTTATTCCTATTTATTCTATTTATCCCCTTTGTATATTTTATTTATATTTGTCTCTGTATTTATATATGTGTGTGTGTGTGTGTGTGTGTATATATATATATAAAACAATTCTGTAACTGTAACTTCGGTCGTTGCTGTGCTTTTTGGAAGTCGAATTTCCCAGAGGAACCCACCCGAGGGATTAATAAAGTTCTATCTTATCTTATCTTATCTCTCTAAAATACCGGCTTAAATCCTGCTGCTTTTACACATGTAACGCTCAGCGATTCTCTGCGCAATCAACCTCTCACATGTTTAAGCTTGCTGTGGGAGATTTCACTTGTCATGTTTGAATAGTAAGCTAATGAGTGATAAGACGATGTCAGAGGAATTGGTGTGCAAGTAATCATCACTCACCAATCAGTGCTGCCGCTCTCTACACACAGTTCGCGCAATCGCAAAGTGAAAGCAAAAAACAAGCGGAAATTCAAACGCGATTTCAATATGTCACATATTGACAGTGGCTCATCGATGCCAATGACATAATTACTCAGCTACATTTTCGAAAGAATGCAAAAGCATTGACATATATTTTCCTATGATAGCCCGATGGGCAGGGCTGAGATAGATTTTGGTAGCCCGACTGGAAAAACCTTTTGCGAGCCCTGCATTCCTTTCACATGTCACTCATGTGCAACACAAGTTTTGCATGGAAGCACACTTTTTTTAAGTACCCAATTTTCTGGTATCCATATTATCTCAGTCTAGACAAAAAAAAAAGAAAAGAAAAGAAAAGAAAAAAACAAAACAAAAAACAATCCGCCTTTTTTATTTTATGCTATTTCTTTGCTCTGATTTCTCTAACTTCTGGGCAAAACTAAAAGCAAAAGTCGAATATTCAATCTTTGAGGCTGTGAGATCTAACACGTAAACCTGGTTTTTACAACCACTAACATTTTCTGATCGTTGGTAACCAGTTAGGGATTGTCAACTTGTTTTACCTGTTTAAAAATCTGATGGCACAAGTTCATTGTTCCTGGCAGATCAATTATTTTGGGTAAAACAGAACAAAAAAGGCAAATTATTCAAAAACAGATTTTTTTCAGAAGTACATTATGTGAATTTTAGTAGCTTATAAAAAACGAACATTTATAATACTTACAATAAGAAAATGTTTAATCTGTTTGTTTGCCTGGGTGCCTGGGTTTCACTATATTGTATTTTGATGCTTCGGCAATATTCTTTTTAGAATTTAAGCATTGAAGCATCTACGAATCTGAATTTTAGTAAAACTAAGTCTGAGTCTCACCGGGATAACGTACACTAAGAAAGCCTGTGAAGTGCGTCTGTTATAAAGCCTGTGTAGCAGCATTCTTGCTCAGGTAGTTCAAGCCCTGAAGAGAAGGCACCATAGTAACCTAACTCACACCCTTCTAGGATTGAAATTCTAAAAATCTGTTAACTCCTTTCATGTTTCTAACTGTTTAAATGGTGTAACTACAACTGGCCAAGAACCAAGAACACTTGTAATAGTCATCAATATTGATTTCATCAATTCTCACACCTATTCTTATCAGTATTATACTGATATAACATATAATCAGATAATCAGCACCCAGCCTGCAGATATACTATTTGTTGTGTTATTTAGCTCACTGATAGGATTTCAGGCTTCATGTATGCGGCCTTTTGTAGCTAAAACTGAGCATAGTATTACTTCTATCAAGCTCAGCTGCAATTTCAACAGCTCAGTTGATATCAGCGTCATCAAAGAACTGCAGGGCAGCACGGTGGTGCAGTCACTGTCTGCAGGAAGGATCTGGGTTCAAATCTACTGACCAGTTTGAGCCTCTGTGTTTGCTGTGTGTGTTCTCTACAGGTACTTGAGCTTCTTCCCACAGTTCAAAAACATGCTAAATTGGTCTGGATGTGCAAGTACATGAATGTCTGTCTCACTATGTTGCTAAATGTACTTGTATATTGTTCACATGTTGAAATAAATTACCAATCAATCAATCAATCAAAGCTGGGACAGGCCTCAGGCCCCTTCATGGCCATAAACTGGATAAGCCCTTAAGGAACTGGTTGGAAGGATATAGTTGTAGGATAGTCCTGACTAGATTATGACTGAGCCTCTGTTCAGCAAAAGACAAACTGGTTTGTTGTAACAACATTACATGAAGTGCTTTTTTACACAGGCTGTGAGGACAAAGCCTTCATACACCTTACCAGTGTATTCTCCCCGGTGGCACTATTCCATAGCCTCATACGGTCATCGGTTCCAGTAGTGAGCAGGTAGAGGCCATCACCAGTGAAGCACAGGCCATTCACTCTGCCGTTATGGGCGGTGTTTACTGGTTAAAGACAGATTAGATATGGTAGCAGTGTATTTGTCACCTAAAGACTTTAAGAAATATTTGTCTTATACAGTGACAATCCATCAATGATAAGTTTTTAGTGTCCATCAAAACCATATGTCTCCCAGAAAAACTGGTTTAATTGTAATCGGCTGTTCTCTGAACTTCTGACCCCCTGGTTTGAATGCAAAGGCACTTCAAACAGGAAAAACAGATACCATTTATGCAGAATGTTGATCTTTTCCCAAGTGAGCCAAACTCAGCACTACCCTGAATATCTTGGAAGTCATTAGACATGACAATTCAGAGGAAAACAAAGCTGTCGTGGTTCATATAAATTAGAAATGTATTTTTAATTTAAAGCATCAGCAATCGGATTGGTTCATGTTGATGCTCTGAGGTCTCCCATCCAAAAGACTTCCGCTGAACTATTTTGGTGACAGGACACACCTCAGCTCCCATTTATCTACTGCATGTAAACTGTATATACAGCACCACTGTACAATAAATACTACATTATGGGGCGAAAGATGGATAAATGGGGTATTGAGGTACTGAACTAGAACTGTTTCTCTGTCAATGACATAATAACACAACAAGATCTCCTTGAAGTCAGCTCCACTCAGGAAAAATGAGACAAAAAATTTAATGAAAAGAAAAATGCCAACAATACCTGCCTCAGAGGAGGCTTTCGACTTGTCTCCATTGTGTTGGTCCAGAGTGAAGAGACTACCTGAAGCACGGCGCACATCCCATACTTTCACCTTGCTGTCTGCACTTAAGAAGGAAAACCAGGGAAATGACTTGTTTACTTTCTATGCTCCCTAAAAATTCAGGTACTTAACAAAAACATGATTTGTGTTTAAATATTCCATTAACAGGATACAAGCTGAGGCTGATGCACTACAGACGAGCTGGTTTGTGTACCCTAGTGTTTGTTTTTAAAGGTCAGTTTTCTGTAGGGAATTAAAACGCTGCTCCATATTAGAATATCATACACGTGTGTGTGTGTGTGTGTGTGTCTCTGTGCCAGTTGTTTTCAAAATCACTTACACTCTTTGGGGACAGAAGCACAGTGATCCCAGTGGGTTAATTAGCAGGTCTAATGTGGCATAAAACAGGTGGGGACAGTATCTACCATATGCTAAACTGGCAGGCCTGCTAGAGCGCCACGGTGCTATCTAGTAGTGTTCTGGTGCCATTATCCTTGATGCAGGGTTGTGATGTAGCCAGATGGCTGGGAAGTGAGATGACAAGAACTGCTGGGAAATTACATAGAGGGGATTGTCCTGTAGCTGGCGTTTCACTTTGATGTGGCTCTGAGGGCAAACTAGGGTAGCCAAGAATGGCAAAGAGAGCTTACCTGGCAGTGGCTAAGATATGCTCGTATCTGGGTGACCACCGCACAGACAGGACCTCTGCTCTGTGACCTGCAATGGCAAATACGTTACTTTCTTTCTTCTGCGTGGGTGGATGAAAAGAACAGAAAGAACAGAGTAAAAGCACTGTGATCAACTAACCCTGAAGAATATGAATCCGTGAACCGGACTTGAGGTCACACAGTTGGATTTTAGGATTTGTGGTGCCCACTGGAAACACAGAGACACAGACATAGTTCAAAGATTAGACTTACAAGGATGATGTAAATAGTGAATAGGGGCACTCCTTCTAAAATTTAAAATCCCCAATTATCGTTATCAATGTGTAAAAGGTGTGTTATCAGGGTAAAAACAGGAATTTGAGGTTCTAAGAGAACGAGTATGATACTGTAAATATTGCTGTTTAGGAACAGATTCCCTTAAAACAGTTTCCCTTGTGTTAGTGTCTTTCTAGAAAAAACCGAAGGTATTGGGGGAGGGGGAGGGGATTCACTCAAAACTAGTTTGACGAGAATCTGTAAAACTTCTAACGAGGAATGAATTGTTTAGGAACCAAAGAAAATAAAAGAGATTGACACTGTGATTGTCTCTGAACTAGAAACAGGTGTGTCAAGGGACTGGTTATGTAAAGGACATAGAACACATTCTCCAGTAGGTATTAACAACCTGTTGGTCCAGCTCAGTGAAACAAGAACACTTCTGCTGACCGAATTATGCACCCCAACCCCACCCCTTCATACATGTAAAGCACTTAGCACCTTGCTTAGTATGACAAAGCAGTGACAGGATAAGTATTGCGATTTTTGTTCAATGAGTTTGAAAACACAATGACAGAAATGCAAGCAGCTAGTGCAGCTTGTTTACTCTGTGTCACTGAGATCAGCAAAAACTCACTGGGATCATGCACGCACCTGCAATGAGACTGTGCTTCCTGGCGATTGGGGACAGGTGGTGACAGTAGACGTTGCCTTCAAACTGAAACACTTCAGCAGGCTGCATAATCAAAGAAGGAGACGGAGAGAAAGAAAAATGTTACTTATGGTAGAAATACAGCAATCTCCATATTTAGACCTGTGTGTATTTGCTTATGTTTGCCTCAGTGACAATCTATAGAAATATACAAGCACAGTTTTAACATTTAACAGTGTTACAAAGTCACTCTGTGAAGGGAAAGAGCTCCCAGCTTTAAGTAAAAATAAAAGGGCAATGCAGATCAGAGCTCAGAAGGCAGATCGCCTGAGCACCAGTGGCGGTTACAATGCAAATTCTTCAGCAAACATAAAAAGCCTCTCTGTGCTCCATCTGTAAGTGTGCGCCAGCACCCACGTGGCCTTAACCACTGGCTGCACACACAGAGGAAGCTCTGTTTGCATAAAAATGCATCCACAATAATGCAAAACACACACTAATGGACAAACAGCCATGAGCAATTAGGAATTTAATAGATGCAACTGTGTGTGTGTTTGTGCGAGAGACAGAAACACACAGGTTAAACCGAGTGAAAGGTTGACAGGTTCTTTTCTGTCCCTTCCCTGACCTTTTAAAGCAACTGCGGTGCCAGCGTAACTCTAGCACAGTTCAGAGCCTGCCATATGGGACAATGTGGCATAGAAAGGTAGAAAGCATGAAGCAGAAAATAAGAAAGCGAGGGGAAGAGAAAATGAAAAGAACAAAAGGCGGGGGTGGGGGTGGAGAAGCCATAAATTAGAATTTGATAATGAAATGCAACACACTCTCTGTGAGCTCTACAATAAATCCCACCTTTGTGGAGTTTTAATACAACACTCAGTATTTATTGAGGCTGCACAGAGAGGTGTTGATTTAGCTCTGGTATTACTGAGTTTATGTTGGGTGGCACTGTAACGCTTCCAGTATCTCTATCTTTGTTCATGCCACTTCACACACATTTTGCAGGTGTGCCTGACAAAACTAAGCTAGGTAATAAACTTGTTAGGCATTAAGCCTCTCTGCAACCCCTACTGGCTTTGCAGTGCCAGTACAAGAGCCTTTAGCTGGCAGATGTGTTTAACTGTTCGCTGTCCACAGCTGTTACCTTATGTATAAAAGCATGACTGATTTAGCTTAGGGAAGGCCACAACTCCTTGCAAGACCTCCTCTTGCTCATCTGGCTGACCTTAAACAATCATTTTTCTAACCTCTGCTGTCAGTCTCCATTTCACCTAGTGGCTTGATTACCAGATGATACAGTAGTTGACATGCCTTACCTTTAATGTCTCTGTGTCCCAGACTTTCATGGTCTTGTCAAAGGAACTGGATACAAACATTCCTGTGTCATAAGGATACCACTGGACTGTCTCTACACTAAATTTATGGACATAGCGGCTAGACCTAAAAACAAGAACAAAAAAAATAAAAATAAAACATGGGGTGAAAGCCATGTGTCATGTTTTTGATTTGGGATTGACAAAACCAGATAGCGCAGGATGTTTTCTGTAATAAGTGAGAAAAAACTCATGTACAGTTAGTTCTATAAATGTTTGGACGCTGATACAATTTTCACATTTTTGGCTCTTAACTCTGACAGCTGAAACTGAAATAAAATAATCAAGATGAACCTGAAATGCAGACTTTAAACCTTAAACTGAAGCGGATGAATAAAAATACTGAACTGAAGAATTAGAGACATTTTTACACACACAACTAAACAAGTTGCTTAAAACCTGTATCATGGATGGCTGTAGGCTGTCTTTATTTCCTAATCAGTTATGCAAGCAAAAGATGGGAAGTTGACTCCAAGGCTTTCGGTGAAGCCTCAATAGTTTTCAGTGAAAGTGAAGCCAGCCAGGTCTGCGTTTTGATTGCATCTTAATTATTTAATTTCAGATTTACTGTGGTAGATCTCTTCTAGTTTCTGTGTATATTTTATAGCCAAAACAAAAAGCTGTAGGTAGCTGGGGACAGCACTGTGTGTACAGCCCGCAATAAAATGCTACTCTCTAGTGGATGGAATTAGTAAATGGGCTAACATTTACCTTCCTACTGTGCAGACTGCCTTGCAGCTGTACTGTAGTTTCCCACTGAAGTTCTCCAGGTCATAGATGACGATTACTCCGTCTGCACCTCCAGACAGCATGCTGAACAGCAGAAAAAATGTCATCTGAAATACTTTTTTTTACTTTGTCTTACAAACCTTGTAAAATATACACACATAGATTCAATCATCAGGCTCACCCTCTGAAACCAGACTTCTGCCTTCATATTCACTATACTAACTAACAAAGATTGGGGTTACTTGTTAAAAATATGAATTTCCAGAGCAGTCAAGTCACAGTGCAGGAACGTTTCAATACTATGAATAATTGTTCTTTCATCTAAGGGTTAAATGAGTGTTTAATGTGACGTAAATATACTTACATTGTTATCTTTACTTCTACTTTATTGGGTTTTGCTTTGTTGTCATTGCTTTTATATGTTAATCTGTCTAGCTGAAATAAATTGCCCCTTTGGGATCTTAAGACTTATTTCCTATATTTTTACAGCTGCAAAGGTCTTAAACAGATTAAAAAAACATCAAGCACTTGGGTAATGTTTTTGTATTGTTTTTACTTTATTCTGGTCTGTATTTTGACCATCTTTTGTAATGCCTCTGTAAAGTACTATAGTTCTCGGATTGGTTCTTGTCTTAAAAAGCGCCAAAATAAATTAATTTTACTTATTTACATACTTATCATTGAACCACTGACAGTGATTCTGCAGCATTTCAAAACTATACAGTAGAGATGGACCGATCTGATATTACGTATCGGTCTGATACTGACCTAAATTACTGGATCGGATATCGGAGAGAAATAAAAAAAGGTTGATTATGTTGATTAAGCATCATGAGGTGGAGCGTGAGGGGTGGTTCCCTATTTTTTTTTGTTGCTGGGAGTTGGAACCCTATTAGTTAGGTTGCTTAATATTTACGCTAAGTACTCTTTAAAATACCAGAATAGGGAGGATGGTGTAGGTTTACGTTTATTAGATTGATCAGTATTGCAAAACTATGAACTTTTTTTTTTGCATACAGGTATAACAGAATAGCTTTATTGTTGTTGTTTTTTTTTTTTAAACTTGAGTATGAACTTATACAAAATGCAGCAAGATAAAAAAACAAAACAGTTTTATTGATTAAAAAACACTATATTGGATTCATATCGGTATCGGTAGATATCCAAATTTATGATATTGGTATCGGACATAAAAAAGTGGTATCTTGCCATCGCTACTATACAGTAGTGTACATATGCAAGGACTTAGTAACAAACCTCAATAGTTACCCACAATAATAATAATATGAATAATAATAATAATAAACTCTCAGACCTTTACAGAGAACCCAAGGTTGCTTTACACATAAAGGTTTAAGGTCAAAGCCTCAGTGAGTAGTTGGCATTTCAACTATTTTATGAAAATGTCCAGAGACAGCTTATGGTGGATCTCAAGCGGGATCAGCAGCAGTGAAGGTTGTCCTCCGAAAGATCGCAATGTAGTGTGTGTAGAAATTAAATATTACAACTTTCACAGCCTATGGTTAAGATATTTATCTCTGTGTCAGGACAGCAAGTTATTTAGTCAGATAAATTTTACTTTTCTGCATGATTTTTCCAATAGAGCTTATTTTTTGTTGTTTTTATGCAACATCCCAATCACTGCAATATTGCAAGAATTAACATTCCAAGGGGGGATATTAATGAATTATTTTATGAACCTGTATGGGACATGGGAATGGCACAGTCTGGGTTCAAATCCACTGGCCGAACGGGGGTCTTTCTGTCTGGAGTTTGTATGAAAGAACTGAATAAGTGATTAAGAAAATGGATAGATTAAGCTTTGTTTACTATGTTACTCAGACTTACTATCTTCCCTCAACTGCTTCAATGTCAATGGTATTAATGCCATTTCCATGGATTCGGTCCACATCTCTGTCCGGATTCAACTGCAGACCGAGGACCCTTTGGAAAGAGAGAGATCGCTGGGTTTCTTAAGTGAGTCACACATATTATAATGTAAAAATGTATGAAGGCAAACTGAAACCTAAGTAGTTAACTAACTCTAAAACGTTAGAGATGAATTAACAAACAATGGCCCAGACTAAGGCGCTTAAATCTAGAGTTAGTGTTTCTTTCTTTTGTTAAAATAAATAACTTTTCAGTTTGTGGGAATTTCCAAAACATAATAAGTCTGGCACAGATTCGAGAGTCGTATGTAATACAGCAATGATGCTAACAATAGTTAAGAACTATTTATAAACAAAACCTCATGTATGTGTATTAACTAAGATGCTTGTTATGTTACATAATGTTCATATAGTACCGGTATAATTTCGATTTCATAGTTTTATTAGTCCAAAGCTTGCTGTGGACTTCTTCTTGCTAGTTATGTTTATAAGAGCTTCTCTCTCACCTTCTCGTTGATTCCGCTCGTCTCAGTCTCAGAGGGTCATCCAGACCAGCCCGCCTGGCTGTCAGAAAGCCCAACATAGCTTCAACATGAAGACAACTTCTTTCTGTTTTAACAGTTAGCCAGTATTTAAACCGCGTTACAGTTCAAAAGCTAACATGTTACCCACAATGTAGTGACGTTTTAATCCAAAGTAAGTCTCGGGACGTCCTGTAAAACATTACACGATATGAAATAGAAAAATACCCAACTTAAATACTTCCATCGTGATATTTTTACAATTCATTGCTTATAATTCAAAGAAATTTAAGTGGCCTCTCAAGAATTCAAAACAAGTCGCCGCCATGTTGGATTCTAAAGCATTCAACTACAGATGCGATGATTGGTGGGTCTGATACCGTCACCCAATCACAAGCTAGTTTGTTCATTCTGTTCCCAACCCATGAACCCTTGCATAAACGATCACCGTGAGAGGACAAACAGCGGATAGAGCTGCATTAAACTATATTTATATATACATATTCACACACAGGGGCTTTGGGCAACCCTATAAGATGAGCAGGATTGCTGCAATCCTACGGCGTGGCTTCGGAGTAGTACGCGAGCACGTCGGGACCGATCATTTGGGGAACAAATATTACTTAATCCCAGAGCAGAAGACATGGACAGGTAAACTAACATGTGTGCTAACATTAGCATCTACAGCTTTAACTACTGTTTAACTACTGCTTCTTTCACTTTTAAATAGTTATTAATGCTAGTTCAGTGCCAATGCATGTGACATGTCTTCTTTCTCTGTATTGAGTTTTTCATATGCACGTTAGCCTTGTAGTGTCATAAGATTGCCACTAGATGGCGTATTAGTCTTAATAACAACATTGTCGTATTGGATGGAAGATTTAATGCATATAGTGAAGGAGGACCTGCACAAAGATGTGTTGACAGTGGAGGATAGTTACGGATTGGGTGAGATGCAGGCAGATGATTCGCTGTGATGACCCCTGAAGAGAGCAGCTGAAAGAAGCAGAAGAAAAAGAAGACGTCCATGCTGCAGTAACTGCATTTAAGGTTTTTTGGCAGTGAAGTTTTCTGTGATGAGGTTTAAATACCTGGATTAGTTTAAATACCTGCGGTCAACCATGCAAAGCAATGGACAGTGGACAAGACAGGTGAAGAAGGGAATGCAGGCAGGGTGGAGTGGGTGCAGGCACCTGTCAAGGGTTGATTTGTGATAGAAGGATAGCAGCAAGCGTGAAAGGAAAGGTTTACAAGATGGTGTAGTGAGATCTCATTTGAGGGGTGGTGTGACAGAGGAGATTACTAGGCAAAGAGTGAAATGGAGGTGACCCCTGAAGGGAGCGGCCGAAAGAAGACATAAAAGAAGACGAGGCAGACAGTGCAGTGAGGTTTTTGGCTGTTCCACTGATGCAGATGAAATTGTTACTCAACTCTGTGGTGAGGATTTATAAGGTCATATATCCCTTCTGAGACGTGGCAGTTCTACGGTATGTAATGCTCAAGCCAAGCAGTAGAACTGTGTCAGGCCTGTGGGATGCCAGTGGTGTCCTTCACACCCTCTCTGACTGACTTAAAAGGGCAACAACATGCCTTGCAGGTCACAGAGCAGGACCTTTGTCTCCCTTGGACTGATATTGCTTAGAAAACATCAGAGACATCTGGCTTATTGATTCCAAAGGATTTTTCCAGAATCACTGCATGTGAGCAGGATTTGCTCTCCTACACAAGCTTGTGTTTGTCTCCCTCTCTTGGTCCCACATTTTACAGGCTAGATAAAGTTTTTCTTTCACTTGCAGCGGGTGAATAGTCATTACACACCGAGGTGCTGTAAAAACAAAACAAAAAACCCCGAACTGCTTGTTTGTCTGCGTTTTTTTGGTTTGCTGAAGAGGAGCGAATACCTGGCAGGTTGCAAGCCTGCTTTCTTTTTCGACTGAACTTGACTTTGTGCTTCACCTTTTCTCAGCAGTTTGCGGGGAAACCTGCACCCACCTTGTATTTATAATTCATTACAAGGCCGCTTCTCTACCCCTGGCTGTCAGACTATTCAAATGAGACATCACAGCAGCCCATTTTTTGGCACGCTACAGGAAAAAGTGTTCACTGTCCCATCACAATGACTGACAGAGTAGAGAGGCTAGTTGGCTTATAGGAAAACTGGTACCTAGCAGACACCATCATGACTGTCAGACAGGCACGTATACAGTCTCATATATACATTCATAATAAACATAAAGGAATATATGGCAGACACATTTGCTTCCTTTTATTTCTGGCACTCAGCCTGTCCAGCCTTGTGGAACTAAAGCAGATACATTATTCAGTCCATATGTCTCGCTAAAGCGAGCTCTTTTTGATCTTAAACTGATAGGCCAAGAAGGGGCTTTAGGTTCTTTAGGCTTGGACCGCAGGGCTTTCCACTGCAGCACATGAGTAGCAGTCGATGCAGGTGAGGCGGTCATCCGGCATTATCTTCACTTCATTTTGTTCACCCCTAGTGCTCCTTCCATCCACCTCTACCTTTATCCATGCTTTCCTGGTTCCATTTTCTACCTCTCTCTCAGTCTGTTATCTTTAGAAATCTGGGGCATAAGCAATCCTGACAGCCAGGGGTGGTCTTTTTTGTGTGCATCTGTCCTATCTGATTTCAACAACTTCTTCTTAGGTTGCCCTTCTTATTTGCGTTCACGTAGCCCTTCCTTCCCTCGCCCCTCCCTTTCATCGCTGCCACTGGATTTTTCCTCCTTTGAAGTATTTCCAGTGAAGATTTCTATTCAAAACACTGGAGTATTTCAGCAGTGAGGAGGGCTAGACCCAGCAGAGAGCTTTCTAACCCCTTCTCCTCAGATGCTGCTCTTCATCAAAATGAAAGAGCCTGGGTCTGAAGCACTTGCCTTGAGAGAGAAAGAGCGAGAGTCTCTGTCTTTATAAAAAAGGTTGGGCTATAAAGGCCTACCGTGTGCTGCTGCTTCATAGAAAGAAATGCGCTATAGGCCCAGCGATTGTTGTCTGTGGCAGAGCTACTAGAGAGCCACTGGCAATCTGGCCATTGGTCTTAGAAGGTCTTTGCTTCGGTGTTGTCTCCACAGAGCTAAATAGAGAATCTATATTCTTTCTTTCTGTGTGCATCTCTCCCCCGGGCCCGGCTCTTCCTCACGCTGCATGGGGCTCCATGTCATGCTGCCCAGATGAAAGCAAAGCATTCTGTGGATGGGCTCATTTGTCTTCGGCAGTGGGCCTGCAGCTTTGACGCCTGCCTTCCCTCCCTTTATTTAGTAAGAGAGGCGCACTGACATTATCGGCCGCTGCAGGCACATTTGAAAATAATTGCCTGTATGATTGCTATTTTTCTTACCTCTTTGAGGAGGTGTAGCCTTTGTCTTGGAATCAATGGCTGCTCAATACTGGACAGGGGAAAGGCAGTTTCCTTTCATGTCTCAGTGAAAAGGATGTATTTTTAGCGCTATTCATTTTCGCAGTGTGTGCCATGCAGTTTTAATCTATTGGTCCTCTACGCTGCACGGAGAATGGAAGAGATTCAGAGGTGCACCACGCTGTTGCAGAGAAAAGATGCATTGACTTGTCGTCCTATCACTATCCCTCTTTCTTTGTCTATTATTTATTTGATTCCCCAGCTCTGTTCTATGAAGTGAAAAACTGAAAAGGCCTCAGTTCTGCTATTTCAGGATGGGCGACTCTGGGGACCGAGGGAGGAGGTGTGCGCTTTTTGCACTGGCGTACGCGTATTTGATTGTGTGTGGATGTCTTTAAGTGAAATGACAGCTACACACTTTGTGTACTATCAGCTTTGTATTTAAAAAAAAAAAAAGGAAGAAGAAGAAGATCTGCCATTGTGTGTTTTCTCTCCACTTCATGCCCTAACACACTTAAGACAACAACAGATGGCTGTGTGTCATCAGAGCGTTGATTCAAGCCGCATATTTCCACGGAAAGGAGTCACAGCGGAGAGCGACGAGGGTCCAAATGGCTGTTTATTCTGCCATGACTCATCCCCAGGGTGTGATGAAGGAAGGTCTACCCTAGAGTAGGACACCAAGTCGGCGTTTGCCACGGTGCAGCTACGTCCAGAGACGCCACAGTAAATCACGCTAATTGATGAGCAGCTTTGCAATGCTTGCAGTTTAAATGAAGGTTGTTTAATCATTATAGGCTTTAGCTCATCTTGGTGTATACTGGCAGGGTCCTTCTAGGCATTTTAATGTCTCTAAAAATGGCTGCCAAGTGTGTATTTGTATGTGTATCTGGTTGTACATCATGGAGTGGCTTAACTACTTCATTAAAAAGGCATTTGAAAGGATAGAGGCTGAAAATGAGAGATGGGAACATTTATTTTCTATGGCGGAACATTTCAAGTGGGCCTCCATCCAATATTAGGGGTTTAAGTGGCATTTCGCAGGTCCATTAACCACTGCCTATCTGCAGTAGGACTGTATCTGTAATACATTAAGTCTGAATGTCAGTTGCATTGTTTTCACATCTTCCAAACGGACATCTTGCCAACAGAAGAAAGACAGCAAAATGGATTTAAAGAAATGTTGCCAGATGACCCAGATGTGATTCACATCCAGCACGGTCACAGCTCTGCGCGGTAAGATAGCCAGCGAGGTGTTTTGACACCTCGGGGGTCTTTGTCGGTCAGAAACTCAACCAAGAAGGCTGACAGACAGGCCAGCGCACGAGCAGCCTGCCACTGCTCATTCAATTCAGAATATTTTAATAAAGCAGACAGGCAGAGAGAAATAAGGTGAGGAGTATGGGAGAAAAGATAAGGGCGAGGGAGACTCGCGGAGGGTGGAGAAGAAGGTGGGTAACGGGAAAGTGAGTGACAAAGAACAAAGGGAAAGCTGACATATGGGGTGAAATTATAGAGTGTGGGGAGAATGGAGAGAGTAAAAGTGAAAGAAGGGTATCCTGACAGAAAGAGGGTGAAATGAGTGGGTGGAACAGGCGGGCAGATAGAGGGGGAGAGAGGGGAGGTGGGGATAGGTTAACGCGGAGAAACAGTGGGGGGACTCAAGGTGCAATGGAGGGAAAAGGAAGAGGGCTGGATGGGAGTGATGCGGGTGAATAGAAAGGGGTGGACAGCTTGGTGTATGGACATCACACAGATGGGCCTCTTAGGAGCCGCTGAGGTAGCAAGGGGCTCCATGCCGCTCCACAGCCTTACAAAGGACGCTGACTTCCTGGCTCACTACATTCCTTTTTTATAACCACTGGGCAGGAAGGAAACTTGAATTTGGGTGGTCTTGGGCTACGGGGCCACGGTATCTCCACTAGCCTTAAGCTTTTAGTTAAAAGTAAAAACACAGGGGAAATCCAAGTATTCCTCTTAAAGCGCTACTACTTCGATATGAGTTGTTCTCCCCTGTTCCTGCAGTGAGGCGCTCCAAGCCTCAGCGGGATCGACGGCAACAGGGACAAACAGAACGAGGGCTGAATGGAACTGAAAGCAGCGGCAGGAAGCCTACTTTAGACCTAAGCTCCTCCTCCCAGCTGAACTGATGCAAAACAGCGACTGGCCTTTTCCCTCTAAACCGCATCCTGCATCACTTGGCTCTGGGCTAATGGGTAACCATGGTTACAGGCCTCACACATCCCCTCCATCTTTTTTTCCCAGGGAAAGAAATTGGAGTGAGGGAGTTGTGGGGGCTGTCCATATTGTTACCTGCTTGCCCTTGTATCCCTGAAGCTTATCGGATCACTCCATCTTCATAAAGCTGTCCATTACGATGCACGTACTGGTCCCCCATTCCTCTCCAGTAGCACGGAGAGGAATAAACGAAGCTCAAATACTGCTCGCTGCTTCAGGGTGGCTTTTTTTGTTTCTGCACTGAACCAGGCCTAAAAATCTCTGGTTCGCCTCCCACAAGCACAAGGAGTGGAAGGAGAAAAAACAAAAAAAACAAGCCTCTTTCTGCTGAGATGTTGTTGCAGTTTTTTTTAAAGTCTGCAGTTTTTTTAAAGTCTGCATTACAATTCAGACCCACAAAGCTGGGGTCAGATGCAGAGAGCTCATTCAGCTGCATCCTGTCTACGTTAAAGGACTCTCATTACCCGGATGTTGCAAATCGAAGTGCGTTCCCTTGACATCCGCGTCTGTAATGAAAAACGGAGTGCGGGAGAAAAGTGTGCAGTGGAGGCGACAGCGCAAGATGCCTGGAATGACATTGTGGAGGTGAAAAACCTCTCAGGTCGCCCTCAGCGGTACTCACCTGGGAGCTGATGTGTGAAGTTGGGTGTGTGCGTGTGTGTGTGTGTTGAAGCAGGTGATGGAGTTTAGCGGGGTGTGTTCGGGGTTCAAAGAGCAGCCCTCGGAGCGCATCATGTCTTATTTTAACGAGTGGGAAGGATTGAAGTGTGGCTGCCACAGCAACCCCCCTCTGTCACCTCCCTTCCTTCTTTCCTTCCTTCCTTTTCCTCTCCCATCCCTCCCCCACAGGTTCCACAGCTAGGCTCACAGATGAGTCGCGTTCAGACAGGTGAGATGGCTCATGAATATTTATGCAGTGGGATTTCATTCCTGTTGCCGGTGGCCCCTCCCCTTCTCCAACGCAGCACTGCGTTTGTCCTTCACAGTAAGAGGCAGCGTCCTCGCTCCTGTCCCTCAGGTTAATCTGCCTGCTCTCCAGCCAGTTGTGCGTACGCGCGCGCGTCCGTGGTTGTGCGCATTTGACTGGTAAGTAGGTTTCCCCTAGTGAGTGATGAGAAGGCAGACCTGTCACAAGGGGGCCCACCGAGATGGAGAGCTCCCAACACCCTTCATACCTCACTTTCTCTCTCCCACCGCTCTCTTGCTCTCTCTAAAGGTGGGGGAGTAGGTGTGTGCAAGGCTGAAGTGCGAAGCAGAAAGATGGCTTACACCTGGTCTGATGACTGTATGTGTCAGGAATCCTAAAGTCTGTAGACTCCAGTAAAGCTCACACTAACGATATATAACTGAGATATTTTAGGTACAAACGCAGACGAATATGAATGATATGAAAAGAGATGATTTGTAAATATAGTCATTTTTATTGTTGTTGGCAGTTTGGTTATGATACATTAATTAAAAAGTAAGGCTGTATGCACTAATTGTAGTTCTAATACTGCGTTCTTATATCAGCTGTTGTAGAACTATGACTATGGCCCGTGTCTCTGTGTTTGTGCATGTTTCATTTCATAGCCGTACAAGAACAGCGATTACCTACAGAGGGAGATTCACCATATCAGACTGACACACCTCCACCCAACACGTATGTGATGGGAGGATCGGTCGTGTTTCATAAATATATGTACATACTGTATTTGTTATTTAAATGCGGGGATAAAGGCTGTGGTGGAAGGGCTGCAAAAAGCAACAAGACAAGAGGACAGCCATGTTGGAGTGTGACGGAGAGTAAAGGGGGAGGATGCAACCCAGTGAAGAGCGATGGAGACAGAGAGAGACAAAGTGGGTGCCTCTCTTTATGCTTATTAGCCAGGCATTAGCTGCAGCTAAGCACATTGCTTGTGGGGACTGTAATATAATTGTACCATTTTTGTCTGCTGCCACCCACACCCGATGCAAATATGGATATGATCTGTTCATAATTAGCATACCTGTTAAATGCATTTGTCAGTATTGCCCGGAGAGCACAGCATTTTTGCTTGCTGGCAGTTGTTTTTGTGTGTGTGTGTGGGGGGGGGGGGGGGGTTTCGAGGAAAGTATTTCTCAGAAGACATTTTAAGGCATGAATGTAAATAAGTGACAATGTTTTTTTGCACATTGCCGGGCCTATTTTGCAGTTTTGGGGTGTTTAAAGTATGCAGTGTTTTGTCAGACCTGGATACCACTAAAATAAGGCTGCAAAACTGGAGCCTGTGGGGCCCTATAGTGACAATCTAGTGGGAACCAAGGCAGAACCAACGCAATAGTAGCCTAATTAGATGACCTGATTACTATATAGGCTGGATAAAGTATGGAAAGGAATCATCCTCATAAGAAGTAATTACAGAAGGGAACATGGATGAAAAATGCTTTTGTCTTCCCCAAAACGAACTTGAGCGGGACAAATACATTTCAGTGACACAAGTGAAGCAAAAACACAGTCGACACTTTCTTCTTCTTCTTCTCTTTTTTTATTTCCAGGATGTCATCATTTATCCATCCCAGTGCCATAGCTATCTGTTATGGCTGAAGTAAACATTAAGGCCATCAGTCTGCAGTGTGCATGGAGGTGGTTGCCTCCATTTGTCCATGTCCAGTCAGCTGCGGAGAAACTGTGATGGATTCCTGACAGATTGTCTGTGTTTTGGAGCGTGTTGTTTTTCCTTGCCCATCCATTTCTCTCCTTCTAGCCATGTTTGCCATGCATCATCACTCTCCCTCCTTCCACCTCCTCTTTCTTTTGCCTCATCATTTCTCAGAGGGATGGAAGCGATAGGATAGACACCCGGCTACCTGTGAGGAGAAACTATGGAAACACAGCGCTTGTTATTAGTGAACACTGTGTGACGCTCTGTAGCACCACCCAAAGACATACACAACTGGGTCTTTTTTTTTTTTTTTTTTTAATTCTCTTGCTCTCTCTCTCTCTCTTATTCTGCCTATATCACTCTCCGTTGCTCCTGCCACCATCTCCGTGTCATTGTGTGCCAGCCCGACTTGTCTAATCAGCAGATTTGTCCAAAATAATTGGCGGTGGCCTTGCTGCTAGCGAGCGTTGTGCTGTATACAGATAGGGAAAGGAGCACTTAATATTCCACGCAGCTCGTGCCTCTCCTGTTCTCTGTCATATCTGACCTCTTTTGTCTCCCGCTCGGCTTGATGTTGATTTTGGAGGGCATTGTTAGCCGGAGAGCTGTGATTGGAAGAGGTTGTCAGTGAGGAGGGCTGTGGTTGGTTGGTTTAAAGGAAGGCTGATTTGCATAAAGGCTTAGCCCAGATTTAGAGCCACTCAGCAAGATCTGAGGAGAAGGGCCCGAGGGCCGCGAGGTAATCATCCATGGCCTGTCACGGCGCTGTCATCCCTCTGCGTATTTGTGTGTCTGTCTGTATCTGTGCGTCTGCGTGAGCAGGAGACTGAGAGCATTGTGTCTGCGCTTTGTGTTTGTCCTGTTTCGCGTTTTGTATGCATCGTTGTTGGGCGTCTCTATCTCACTCTTGTTTCCTCATGCTGTCTTTTTTTTTTTTCTTTGCTTTTGTTTTTTTTTCCAGGAAGGATTGTCCGTGCCAAGCGGATAGTAGAAGCAGCCAATGCTAAAGAATATGAATATATGGAAGGCAGCATTCCGATGGAGTGGGACGGTAAGTCTGGGCAGTAGCATCACTGTTACATATTTTAACTATCACTAACATGGATAAATGGCAGTGTTTACAAAAAGAGCTATCCGGGAGAGTTTATTTAAAAGGAAAAAAAAGTGCTGCACAAATAAACTGGAGTGACATATTCATGGTTGCATCTTTTGGGGCCTCAGCTAATCCACTGATTTGTTTTTTTCTTTTCCCCCAAACTGCAAGATGGAGTTGGGGGGCGGGGTTGTGAAAAGGGTATTCATGAGTTTATCAAAGATGCCTTCTGCTAGTGTTATACAACCGTACCATAAAATAGTGTTTCAAATTTCTTACAACTGGATACAAACTGTTCCCTCTGTCTCAGACTGGCTTTATCCACCTTAAACCCCTCATCCTGCTTCGCCCCATCCCTCATGCATTTTCATCAGGATGCAAATAAGAAAGGGATAAAAGAGGCCCAGAATCCCCGTGCTAGCTGGAGGAAGAGTTACAAAATCTCTCTCGCTCTTTCTTGCTGGCTCCCTTTACCCTTCTGTGCTGTGCAGCCAGCTCAGCCAAAATAGAGCTTCTTAAAAAGAAGAAGTGTGTGGGGGGGGACAGACAGACACAGTTCTGCTCAGGAGGAAGAAGAAGGACAGAGGTATTGATGAAGAATGACAGAGTGTGTGCTTTCAAATTCAAAGATCAGAGCAGATCCCCTCTTTCCCCTCTGAGATGCAGAGCCCGATGGCCCTGTTCTGCCTACACTAAAGCAGTATTAGTGTTTTGAGTTTGCCATGTGTATAACTCTGGATGTTTTCCCTATAGAGTGCTAAGTAAAATGAAACAAAACAAACCAAAAAAAACCCCCGCATACAGTCCCCGAGCTAGTTTGGTTACCCGGTAGTTACGCTGAGCTACTGAAGTGCCCCCGAAACTCTGTGATGCTATAGTTGCAGCTTTTAAATATGACTGCAGGTTGTGTTTGTGCAGCATATGTTTGTGTGGGTGTTCTCACTCGTCTTATTTCTGCTCTCTCCTCCTCCTGCTTCTCCTCCAGCTTGGATCCGAGGCAGACGGAAGGAGCCCCCCTCCATCGAGGTACGTCTCCACCCAGCCTCCCCACTGTGCTGATGGTTGGACTCTGGGGGACTGGTTACAAGGGAGGGAAAGAAGCAAAGATGGGAAGGAGAAAGGCTTTGATTTGTTTTATCTTACAGTCTCGAACTGAATCCGGGAACTTTGGGGGACAGGTGTTAAAATAAACAGCAGCTGAAGTGCATTGATGGTGAGGCTGAGAGCAAAATCAGCCTCTGAACAAGGGGCTCACTGACACCATGTCCTAGTTTACTTTCTTTCTCCTTTTTTTTCCAGCAGAAGCCTGCATCTCGCCTTTTTTGTGTTTTATTTCTGGCAGCCTGTGATATGGGAATGGTGAAGGAGTGCAGTTTTTCCCCCTTGTGTACCTCTCACTGGGTTTATTGCTCTTTAAATGTGAGAATGCTGGAAATTATTTGGCCTGTGAAATGTAGGTCTATAGGAAATCCCTTGGAAGGCCAATACCCAGGCACTCTTTCTATCTCTCTGTCCACTCTGCCTGCCAGTAGCCAATGCCATCCCCTGCCTCTACTGCCAGAACATTCTCTTCCAATTTTCTGCCTCGCGTCTGCCCAATAGCTGCCATCGACAGCTGGACAGTGTTGATGTGGCCAAGGCTTCACTCCCCGCACATTACCCTACCCCTTGTCACGCTCCCTCTTTTCCCGGTCCAAGCCGACATAAATTGATTGGATTAAATCCTGTCATTAACAGGCTGGAAAAGCAGCTCAGTATGTTTGTCTCCCTCCCCAAAGCAGGGCTTTTTGGCCACAGCTCTCCCCTCTCTTTTCCAGTCCTTCATTTCAGCCAGCACACAACAGCATTATGCCCATTCCTCCCTTCCTTTCTGGCTCCTTGAGCTAGGGCGAGGCTAACATCACTGGACACTAACAGTGGCTCAAGTGGGTAACTATTCCACCAGTGGACTGTGACCAGTTTATAACTGTTTCCATGGAGTGGTTTATATTGCGAATGTCTCCTGTCATGTTAGCTTACCGATGTGTTCCAAGTACTACATTTTTAACCAGGTTTTATTGGACCAATCCAGGTTAACTGAACACGTTTGTTATTCTTCTGTTGAATGCCCTACTTCATACTGGACACGTGCACACATTTGTTCCTGGAAGCTTCCCAGTGCAGCTTAATTTCTCCTTTAACTTTGACTGGTGAGCAGCTGACGCTCTAAGACGAAACAGAGATAGTCGATTAAGGAGTGGAAATTATCACCGCTTGAGTTTTGCAGGAGAGTTTGTAGTTTCCAGCAAGTAGGACATACTCAGATTTTCCTATCTTCACGAAACTGCCAGCTCAAGATTTCCAACACCACAATCAGATAATGTCCAGCTGGGTGGGTGATGCAAATGGATAGAGTGTCAGAGATGTTGCGTGCCCTCGTGATCTCAGGAGCTCATTGTAACTTATTGTTAAGAGGTTCCAAAGAGTGCAGTGTTATACATTCACAAAGCAGAAGTGGTCTATTTTTAATCTTCTCTTTCTCTGTTGAGTTTCACTGAGCTGAAACCTGCAGAAAACACTGCTAGTCAGCTAGTCCTGAAAATGTTGACTGAAGTTAATCTATTTCCTTTGTTAAAGCCAGCTTTCCTCTGATTGGTTGCTGCTTGCAAACAAGTAAACGTTAAAAGTGTTTGGGGCTTCTGGGGCTTAAAGAGAGAGCTGTTTGCCTAAACTCACTGCATCCAGGATACCTGCTCTCGCTGACATCATAGAGAGCTGAGAATTTAAAAAAAACTGTAAGAAACAGAGACATAAGTGCAGTCTGAAGTCTGAGCTTGACCCCCAGACTTCAGACTGCTTATCCATATACAAAACCTGGAGCCTCAGCCTCTCTAAAAGCATAATAGGGTAAATTATTATATAATAAATGAATAAGCTTATGACATTTATCTGAGTCCTGGTCAGGGGAATTATTGCTTCTAATTATTATTGTTATAGTCTATATCTAGAAACCACTGATACAAGTATTATTTGAATTATTATTATTATTATTATTATTATTATTATTATTAGTCAGAAATATCCTCATGGGATTTCCATTATTCTGTGACATTTAAAATGGTGTTCAGCTGCACTGTGTGCAGTATTGAAAATGTCTTAGAATTTGACGATGGCTGCAGAAACCCTGAGTATCCACGTATGTTTGTGCATTTTATAGGAGCTGCTGAAGAACGAATCCAACAGGGAGCAGATAAAAACAAAAGCCAAGGAGGTGGAGGAGAAAGATCGGGCTCTGCTGGCTAAAGAGTACAAGGAGGGTCTGGTGGCGACTCCAGCAAGGACTGTGGCCAAGGGCCACGCAGCTGCCACCAGCTTCGACAAGCAAGAATTCAACGAGGAACCAACCAGCACTGCAAACACGTTCCAGCCTGGCTCCTGGATGCCCACTTCCAAGAAAGACTAATCCAATCAACAAAAAGGGGCCCTACAATAAAATTACTTGAGATTTAATATTGGAAATTCCTTCCAGTACAATGTCGTCAACGTCCCCATAAATTTTGGGTGTTTACGTTACCAGGAAAGTGAAATAAGTATAATTATTAAATGTGGTTACATTAAATGAACTGTTGTCTCTTTGTTACAGAATATTGATTTGAAGATCACAAATAATAATAATAATGTTGCAGTTTATGGATTTAAAGACATTCTTCTCTCACTTATGTTGACAGTATATGTTGGGCAGACACGGTTCTGTGTAAAGTCTTGAGCTACTCCTGATTTCTTTATTTTGCTGGGAAACTGGGAAATAGATGCAGCAATTTATCTGAAATGTGCAAACCTATAAAAATACAGTAAACTAGGCAAAAAAGTCGATATTTGGTATTCCTGCCTTTATTCTTCAGAACAGCCTGAACTCTTTTAGGCAGGTTTTCCTTGTAATTTCTACAGGAATACTTCTTGAAGGACATTTAAAGCTCTTCTTTGGATTTTGGCTGCTTTTTGCTCTGTTTTCTGTCCCGATGATCCCACCCTGCTTCAGTAATATTGAGGTTTGGGCTCTGGGGAGACCAATCCATGACTGATAGTGTTCCATTGTGTTTTTTCTATCCATGTATATTTTTTACTGCATTTGAAATGCATTTGGGATGATTTTCATGCTGAACAACGGTATTGCATGGAGGATCATAATCTGATGTTCGTAATTCCATCAGTTTTATTAAGATCTCCAACATCAGTGGTTGAAACGCAGCTCCAAACCATGACAGAGCCTGTGCTGTGTTTTGCAGATGGCTGTAGATGTTCACTGTTGTATCTCTCTCCTGACCTCCTCTGTACAATGCTCATGACGATTTAACCCAAAAATGTCAAATTTGCATTCATCACTGAATTTTCAGTCTAGTTCTTGTAGAATAACTCAGCCTTTTCTTCCTGTTTCTCTTTAAGCATAGATTCCTCACAGCCACCCTTCCACTGAGACCATTTATGATGAGACTTTTGCATCTGTGTCAGATCTTTGCTGCATTTTTTTCCCCCATTTCTTAAGGACATAACTTTCAGATACCGATCATCTTCGATAGATAGTTTTGTTTAAGGCTGTCACTTCTTCGTTTGTCCAGATTCTTTAAGGGCAAACTGCTCAGCATGCCAAAATATTCCTATTTGTCACCCTGTTGTTGCAAAAATACTATTTTACACCTCTACAAACCATGTTGTCTTTGGCAGTTTTCATAGATTCTACTACAGAAATGGTAATGATGTATTTTTGTGACAGGCTGCTAGTAATAAAGTGCCTAGAGGTACAATTTGAAATTGTTTTTTTTTTCTTTGTTATGTGTAGACACAACAGTGGTTCATCCCTAAAGTTATAGGAGTCTTTTAATGCTTGGATGATTCATTGTAAAGTTAGTGGTTAGTGGCTTACCAAATTTTTTAAAAATCCTCTGAAATGGTCAAAGATATACTTTTGCTCTTTTTATTGGATACTAAGTAGAGATGGACAGGAAATTGGGGAGAGAGAGAGGGGAAGACTGTTAGCTTAAAACAGTCTTCCTTCTCATGTCTGTCATTCTAAAAGCAGTCATGAGACATCAGTTCTCTGAACGCAGGGAAGTAAAACTAAGAAATAGAAAACAGTTACACTAAACTGCTTTGACTGCCTCTTTATAGGCTCACGAGTACTCAAAGCCAGTCGCCACCCATAAAAATACCAACCCCTGTGGACTTTTGAATGTTTTATTTTACAACACTGAATCAAAGCGAAGGTTCACTTTCTACTTATAAACAAAAATAAAAAATGTCTAATAAAATGAGCAAAGGTCTGCATCCAAATTAAAAGCATACAGTACATGAAACACGAGTTGTTTAATATGTAATCCTGGTTTACTATTTTTAAATTGATATTTAATAAAGGCACACCTGTTAAATATTACTTTTCACCTTCCTGTACCGCAGATCATGCTGATTTGTTTGATGCTTTTATATTTTAGAACTCCATAATCAACAATAAGACCTTGCACATACAGGAGTATTACCCTTAAATGCACTTGCTGTCACCTTACTGAACATTGCGAGCCTACTTTTTTGAATTTGTGGTAGTGTATTTTATTACCAGCCCTCTGATTCAGTGTTTATGGGTAAATAAGTACACAGCATAATATTAAATCCAAAAAAAGGAAGCTTTCTTACCAACCATGAAAATTTTATTGATCATAAAGTAATCATTTGGATAGCTTGCAAGTTATCAAGCTTAAAAAGTTCCATTATTCTCATTATGTCATCATTTCAGCAAAACGGGGATGCCAACAATGGAATGCAAGGTGTTGCAACAGCTGCACGATATAACAGCAGGTCACTGTATAAAAACGTTATACAGATGACTACTGTGCTGTTGCTGACCAAAGTCCCACTGAGACAAGCTTCCTCAGGGCAGTACTGTCCATCAGCACTGTTAAGTCTGTGGGGCCAGCGTCCCTCCTCCTACCCTGGACATGAGGCATAGTGGCCCTGTGCTGAGAGTAGGTCTGGGAGAAGGAAGGGCACCGTGTCATTGTTTAGAAAAGGAGGCCTGCGAGCGTGATGGTTTGCTCGTCCTTTGCAATGCCCCTATCCTAGCCCTCGCCAGCTCAGTCTTTCTTGGTCCTCTTGGCTTTGGCTATGTTTTCCTGACGTTTCTGCTTCTTCTTCTGTTCGCGGTCACGTGCCTCGATCATCTTGGCCAGCTTCCAGGACAGCAGAGCGCTGGCAATGAAGAGAGGGGTGAGAGCCAGTATGATAGTTGTGAGAAAACCATAGGGGTCTTTGGCAGCCCACTCCACCACATACTCTGCCCATGCTTGCACGTCGATCATCCTGTTCAGGAACGATGAGGCTCAGACCTGAGAAAGATGGCCACGAGAGAAAGCTGTGAATATGTGCGACATGTCATACTCAAAACATGTGTATATTCAAATATTACAAAAGGGGGAGTATGCTTTATGGACAACTTTCAGAATGAACTTAAAGGAAAGTTAAATATAAAGTTGTTTATAGGTTATAGTCTTAGTTGCTCTTTTATATCATCATATATCTTTGGTTTGTAAACTGTTGGTTCCCCAAAGAGTAACTTGGCAGCATTACAATCAACTCTCAAATCAACACAGATATCATCTCATTTTTCTGAAAGGTAAGATTAACCAATTGTTGTATTAACTAGTAAATACACTGATCAAGGATACCATTATGACCACTAGCAGGTAAAGTGAATAAAACTGATTACATCTTCATCATGGCACGTGTTGTTGGTCGTGATACATTAGGGAATAAATGAACATCGTCTCCTCGTGGTCGATGTGTTAGTAGCAGGTAAAATGGGCGGGTGTTAGGATTTGAGCGAGTTCTTTTTCCAAGGGCCAAACTGTGACAGCTAGACGACCGGGTCAGTTCATCTCCAAAACTGCAGCTCTTGTGAGGAGTTCCTGGTCTGCATTGGTCAGTATCTATCAAAAGTGGTTCAAGGAAGGAACGGTGGTGAACCAGTGGTCGGGAATGTTCTGCTGGGAAACATTGGGTGGATGTTACTTTGGCACCTACCTAAGCATTGTTGCAGACCATGCACACTATTTCATGGTAATGTTATTCTCTGACAGCTGTGGCCTCTTTCAGCAGGATAATGTGCAGTGCCACAAAGCAAAAATGCTGCTTGAAAAATGTAATGAGGAGCACACCAACGAGTTTGAGGTGTTGACTTGGCCTGTGGATTCTCCAGATCTCAGTCCAATCGACCATCTGTTGGATGTGCTGGACAAACAAGTCCAATCCATGCCCCACCTCGCAATTTACGGGACCTAAAAGATCTGTTGTTAACATCTTAATGCCAGATACCACAGCACAGGGGTCTCAACAGGTCAGGACTGTTTTGGCAACAAAAGGGTGCTCAACACAATATTAGGTGGTCATAATGTTATGTCTGATCAGTGTATATCACCTAACAATGTGAGGTACTTTTTAAAATTGTAGCAAGAAAAAAAATCTAGAACTGAATAAATGGAGAGAAACCTGGGAGGTGTTCAAGCAGCAACTGCATTATAACACAAAAACATGTCTCACTCTCCTGTCATATACCAAACACAACCTCCCAGCATCCACCTGCAGGCTCCCAGAGGATGTGTACACACCACACATATTTGCAGGGAGTGATAAGTCTTACCGGATACGACAGCAAGACATTAATGAGTTAAGTAAAGACATTTAAACAGAAATAAAGAGATCCAATGCTGGTGAGACAAATGCAAGTTCTAGAATTAAATATTTCTAACACACTGATAAGGAGGAAAGTCTAATTCTGTTACTTTAGCAATCCTAAGCTTGATATCAGATCAAACTGGAACCATACAGTCTCATGGACCATACAGTCGCTGATCCTCACAAGCATGTCCGATCTTGGTGGAAGAACACCTCACTTACACATTTGTTTAACATAATATTGCCAAAACATCTGAAAGATCCATCTGGACACTGTTGAACTGCTGTCCTCAGATGTTTAGGTACATTTAAAACAAGAACAAACATGTAGAAAAAAGCTTTTACCCAAAAGCTACAACAGCACTAAACACTGCTGAAACCGAACCTTGTAAGATAATTGTTTTGCATGTGTGATATGTGTGTTTTACCTTCTTTTTTATGATTACTTTTAGAAATTTCTGTGTGTATTTATAGACTTTTTTTTTTATAAATAATTACAATGGGAATACTTTCAAGCCTTTTTTCCCAGACCTTTGCACTGCACCCGATTTCGTTGTACATGTGCAATGACAACATTATTATTAGTTTAACTGCGGTCCTTTTACCCAAACACAGTCACTAACTTTGTCCAAGTGCCATGAATAAGAGGACAACAGAGGCGCACTTCTTTCATTGCACACGGACCAGCTGGGCTGTAGTTAGCCCCAAAGGATCATTCAGAGCAAGGAAGTATAGCGAAGTCTTTTTTTTATGTTTGATTACAGTTAAAAACGTCAAATGGACTTAGATGATCTGTTAGATAACTGAAGTTACCCCCAAAGACTTCCGTTCCCACAGTTTTCGTGTATCGTCCCTACGACAGTGAAAAGATTTAGGGCGCCATTCAACAGGAGTCATTTGTAAAGCGCTCCGACCAGCGGCACACAAGCAGCTAATGACCAACGACTAACTAACTAGCTAACCAACTAACCACAGTCTCTAGCTACAACCTTAAGACATCAAGTTATGCGAGCGATTTTAATGTGTATGCATATAGGAACAGATATGCATTTCTTAGACGCGGATGAAACATTTAGTTTCATTTCTACTGCCGCTAGCTAGCCCACCCGTGCATTAAGGCCTGACTTTTCGATACAAGAGCACTTACTCTCGGTTAAACAGTAAAACGACCGTCTAAATGAACGCAACAAACCGCCTAATTTATGTTTTCAAAACAGTTAGTCCTGATAAAACTCAGAGTGGCACAAAATACACCAACTTACCAAAAGGAACGGAGATTTGTGTTTGTATCCGCGATAAACTACCCAGCTCCTCCTTGTTCCGGGAAGTGGAACTGGTGTGGCAATGAGGCATTCAGGTGATATCGGCAAAATGTAAAAATAAGAAAAAAACATTGGTTTTTGTTTGTATTCATGAATTATTCTAAATGTGTAACACTTTCACTAATATTAGATGCCAAATATAAATAAATATCTAAATATAGATAAGATAAATACCCTTCTGTGTTGCATTTGCAGACCGTCAATACCAAAAATGCACCGGTATAACTTATGTAGAACAAGCCAAATCGTTCAAATATAATTCAGAACGTAATTGTGATTCCAGCTTAATATGTTTTTTTTTAAAATCTTTACTTAAAAGGGTATGAAATTGTCTGAAATTTGTAATTTTTTCTGTTTCCCCGCTAGAAGTTTTCGAAATTACACTTAATCAGTATTATTTGAATGCACCATGAGTTCTCGCTTGTGGTTGGACATGATGAGATTCCTTGGTTATTGGGATATGTAGTCCTCTGTACCATCAAGCTATAGGAATGACTCTAAAATCTAAATATATTTAATACATTTATTTGCCAGTTGCTCTCAAGAAAATTAAGGAACATTTAGTTTAGATTACCTTATTTATACTCTAGTTGGAGGTTGCCTGTTATGTCCATCAGTATCAAATTGCTCAAAAGAAACACGGAAACGCAGCAGACTATGCAATAAAGACATATAGAACAATTTATAAACATATATATATATATATATATATATATATATATATATATATATATATATATATATATATATATATAAAGCTGAAATGTCTGATTGTGTGTGGAGCTGTTCTGTCTGGAGAATAAAGCAAATGATAACTGTGTTAAAATAAAATAGAATAAAAAGGCTTCATTGACCCTCTGAGAAAGATGACTAACATAACAAAGGAGGACCTGCTGGCTTTGTGAACTTCCTGTGGGGAAGTATTGAAACCAAATCAGGTTAGGCCACATCTGCTCCGTCCATACGGCATGGATCACTTTCAGAGCAGTTCAAAGGCCAGCCTTTTAGACTTACTCACAGAGCAATGAGAGGGGCAGCTGGGAACACATGCGGCAGGCAGACACATTGCAAACAAACATTCTGGTATACCAGTGTAGTTTTGAGCCAACTTTTATAGACAATTTAGAAAAACATACCCCAACCTGGCAGCTTTTCTTTGTTACTTGCTTATAACAATTAACTTCTGTAGTGGCTCATCATACAGGAAAAACCAGGGGGCAACAGCAGCCACACCCTAACCCCTGATGAGTATTCTACCCCTATAAAATTGGGGGGGCCCTTTCATGACACACAGACATGGAACTAGCATTATCAACAGACAGGGTGGGGGCCAGTAAAAATGAGTGTACCACAGTTTGTGGTTAACTGGCTACACTAATCCATGTGTCATAAGTGTTTCAAGAAAGAAACACACTAGGTCTGGCTCTCCTATGAGAATTTTCTAGCATTTCTTTTCCTTTTTTTGTTTGGCAGAATGATAGACTGAAATACAGGAAAGAGTAAAAAGAAGATAACGTGATGGCTATGAGAACTTTAAAAAAACACACAAAAGCCTAAAAGTTATACCTATAGCTATCTAGAACTACAGTTGTGGCCGGTGCTGTCTTGGTAATGTGAGGCTTTCAATGACTTCTTTGGACTGTATTTTTTTTCCCAGGGTGGAATAAAAAACAAGAACTGAGTGCATAAGTTTGAAATTATTTTGAATTGTTACTAATCCACACAGGGCCAAACCCCTTAATGGATTAATGCCATTAACATTTTGTGAAATGCCCCTCAACGCCTTCC
Organism: Copadichromis virginalis; assembly: GCF_057382275.1. Classification (NCBI taxonomy): domain Eukaryota; kingdom Metazoa; phylum Chordata; class Actinopteri; order Cichliformes; family Cichlidae; genus Copadichromis; species Copadichromis virginalis. Next base: position 26,477,036 of record NC_140629.1, read on the forward strand.
ACAGATGTTTCTGGTAGCTGTTAACAAGCTTCTGGTATAATTCTTTATGGATATCTCACAACTCTTCTTGGAAGAATTTGTAGAGGCCATTCCAGAGTTTGATTTATCTACTCCAAAACCAGTTTTGATTTATTTGGGATCATTGTCCTGTTGGAACACCCAATTCTATGCAAGTTTTAACTGTCCAGCTGGTGATTTGAGGTGAATTTCAAGAATTTGGAAGTTGCACTCCTTAATTACTCTACTCCACTTTGTGCAATGTACTAGTGTCACCTTCAGCATCCCCAGAACATGATGCTACCACCACCATGCTTGGGAGAGTGAATAGGTTTGAAAGCTTCACCTTTACTCTGCCAAACCTACCTTTTGTAATTGTGCCTAATTGCTCAATCTTTATTTATTCTGACCATCAAACTTTTCTTCGGAAGGTATCTTGCTTTTTCATGTAGGCAGCTGCAAATTTCAGTCTATAGATTTTGGAACAGGGAGTTCTTTCTTTGTCAGTGCATTCGTGGTCCATGGTGATGTAAAACTGGCTTCACTTTGGGCAGTGATGCTGGTATTCCAGCAGTTTCCAGTTCATGGCAGGTTTGAGCCTCGGATGGTTCCTGGGTTGTTTCTGAACATCCTAACAAATTTCCTGCCATCTGAGGGTGGCGGTTTGGGTCTTTCCAGTCCTCGACAAAGTGTTGACATGTCTGAATAATTTGTGCTTATGTACAGTTGTTGGAATTGATGATCTTGGATCATCATTGGATCATCTGCAGTTGTTTAGAAATTCCCCTATGAGACCTTCCCAACTTGTTTAAATTAGATCTTCACTGAGGACCTTGGACTTTCCTATAGTTTTGAGTACTGCTGTGTCAAACAAATCCTTTTGATACAGACAAAGAAAGTCAATAGGGCTTGGAATCGTCAAGTTAAAAGGCACTGTAGAACCTTCAGAACCACTTATTAAAATATTGATGTGAGTGTATGAATATATTTGAACCTGTATGTTTACTTTGACCCTGTGTGGATTAGAGAAAACCCAAAACAAACTGAAACTTGAGCAAACAATTTTTGTCGTTTTGAAGTCTTCAAAGATTCATGCAGTGCAATCATTCCACCCTGGAAAAAAGAAAAGTTCAAAGAAATTGTTAAAAGCCCCAAATTACCACTACATCGGTGCCCAGGATAAAACTTCTACTTCGAACTAGAACTCTAAAAAACACTACCTTGATAGCATCATTGACCCGTATACCTGGTAGTATCTTAAGTTACCGCAACCAAACTTTTGGACTTATTTTCTCAGACTTTATGTATCCAAGCAACAATTATACTGATCTCCAAGTAAAAAATCAATAGAGTCGCCCCTTAAAATAAATAATATAGGCAAAAAGCTTGTCTTTCATGAGTGCATATGATTACTTGTCAATTGGCTGCACCATATAAGAGCTGATGTGACTACAGAGGACAGGCATGTCCACCTTCATATGTTCTTACCCTCTGCGGCCTGACAGCTGAAACCACTTTTGGACTAAAAAGCCGCAAAAACAACGATCAAGTTGTTATTGAAGAAGCTGGAGCCCGGGGTGGTAGCTGAGGCTCCAAAGGAAAAAAAAGTCAGTTTTCTTGCCCCCTTTTACCCCTGTGGGAAACTGCGAGGCCGCCCCTGGATTAAGTCCCCGCCTTTAAACTCAAATAAGAAGGAAACTTCAAAGGCCGTCGGCCGCCGGGGCTCCACCCTCGCGCTCCCGAAAAGCTTCACAAAGGATTTGCCGACGTTCGGGAATTCCGCCTCCAGTTCCTTTTATAGCGCCACTCGTGCGCTGGCAGCCCTCCAGGATCCCGCCCATCCGGTTACTTTGACAACACAAAGGACTTCACTGAACTCACAAGCTCCGCCCACTTTTCCAAATAAGGGCAGTCTCTCCATGTACGGCAAACAATCGGTGCGAGATTGCCCTTTTCTCTTCCTTATCCCGTTTATATGATCGGAGAGGAACTGCGCTTCAGGTTGGAAGCGGTGCGAACATGGCCGAGCGAGTCCAGCAGCCCCCAGCCAAGAGGCTCTGCTGCCGGCCCGGCTACAACCCGGCGTGCAGGCAGGGGCAGCGGGCTGGAGGTGTCCTGTGTGGCGGCGCGGGGTCCGCTCCGGGAGGGTCGGGAAATGGGAAAACGCACAACCCCGAGTCGTTGCTCGATATCGCGGCTCGCAGAGTCGCGGAGAAGTGGCCGTTCCAGAGGGTGGAGGAGCGGTTCGAAAGGATCCCGGAGCCCGTCCAGCGGAGGATCGTATATTGGTCTTTCCCGAGAAGCGAGAAGGAAATCTGTATGTATTCCTCTTTCAACGCTGGAGGAGAGGAAAGTGGAACTAGCGGGGACAATAATGACGAGACCCAGCTGCCTTTCCTACGGGGTGTCACTCTGTTGGAGGGTGGCTGGGTGGACAACGTATTGCAAGTCGGTGAGTGGACCATAGCGTTAGAGTAACGCAGGGAAACAGCATATAACCAACAAAACACCCAACTAGCACGGTTTGCCTTTTCCATTGGAGCCATGCCAGACTTTTAAAGGGCTCGTGTTTGCCTCCCTTAGTCTCGTCTATTATAAACAATGCAGGGTATTTCCACACCAGTCTACCCTATAGCTGTGTGTGAGAGCAGCCTATTTTCAGACAAGCCCGTAATAGTAGCCCACTTCTTCTTGTTTTTACCCACTGAGCTGCGCGCATTGAATGGCCCACAGCCATCCCAATTGGAAGCTTAGCACTTTGTTCCTATTTTTGTGTCTTTCTAGCTCTCCATGCCCCCACCGATGGGTACGCAGACAAAAGCCCCCTATATCTTTTCACCGCTGGCTAAATAGACGATATTTAGAAAGGGTGGGAGGGACGGTGATTTAAAGCCACAGTGCTTCTGTTTTGTTTGCCAAACACCTTTGTGAGACGGACTGAAGTCTTTCTTTCTGCCTTTCCAATATTCACTTAAAGCCCAAGCTATATGCACGGGGTAATGACAAATATGTTTTTTCCCCTTGGCGGCATTATTTTTGGTAAAGCTCGGGGTAATTAGAGGTGCTATAGGCTCAGCAACCCCCTGGCTGGCTGGCTGGCTGGCTGCCTTTGCCAGAGCCACAATATTTCACTGCAATCGTCAGTGCAATAGACTCAGCTGTCAATCCGACTCCCCACCCTTGGAAACGGTTCAGGATTCTAATCCCATTACCCTCCCCAGTTCATCTGAATCTTAATGCATTCTGCAAACAAGATTTTATGCATGATCTTCTTCCTCCTCCCTCCCTCCCTATCTCTCTCTCTCTTCCCCCTCCTTGTTCCCTCTTCCTCTCTCACTTCTTGGCTTACTATCCCTCCAAAGAATCTGTGTGGAGATGGCTTCAGCTCTTGTGGGCTCAGAGAATGTGCAGTGCACAATAGTAGCCATGGAGTAGGCAGACAGGAAGGCAGCTCTCCCTCCCTCTCTCTGGCCTGTTTACCAGATTCCCCAGCATTAGTCTCATTTATGGGCTCGGTCATTTGGGGCTTTAGGAAGCAAAGCACTCAGCTTAGGGTTAAATAAAAAGTGTGAGGCGTCAGCGAGGTATATGTAAGCAGTGTGTGTGTGTGCTTTGGGAAATAGTGACAGGCAGGGTAACGAGGTCATTTACTGTGGCCATGCATGTGCTTCTGTCTGCTTTAAAGAGATGGAAAAGTGTGTCAGAGTGTGTGTGTGGGCTTGATAAACACAGAGGGAAATTGCACATGCATCTCTCTCCCTCTGTGTGTGTGTGTGTCTGTGTGTCTGAGTCTGCATGGGCTGTCAGTCTCATCCCGCATGCTCACAGAGAGTGGAGAATGACAGGCGAGTACACAGCAGGAGGAGGGCATGTTATGCTGATTGCAATTTTCACCCCAGAATTTTTTATTTTTTTAAAGCTTGGGAAGATAAAGCCAGGAAGAGAAAATGATAAATAAAAGATGCAATCTACTCCAGGGGACAGGCAGCCACTGGAGGATGAGGGCTTAAAAGCAGGGCAGCGTGGGAGGGAGGAGGCTGTCAGCCACATCACACACCACATGTATTGGCCCATCAAACACATACAGTGGGTCTGGCCTGGAAAACAGTGCAGGGTGGCTGTTAGGGCGTGTATGTGTGCACACACAAGCGTATATGCATGCATGACTTTGTGTGGCTTCTTGTGTGCAAATGTGTGTGCTGTCAGTGGGATGGGATTCAGTGTTGATGATGAAAGACAGTAGAGCAGTAGAATAGATGCAGAGGTTATTGTGTATGGGGGTTGGGGTGAGCTAATATACTTGAATGGATCTGCTGTCGCTGTATTCCACTCCTTCCCCTCCCATCCCGTCCTCTACCTCCCTCTCTCCCAAGTGAGCAGCTATAAAACTCTCCATATTTACTCCCCTAAGGCCAACTACCAGCCCCCAGTCTCCTGTGATTATTTATCTTTTTCTCAAAGACATTAATCACAAGCCTTTTTCCTTTTTTTTTGGGTCCCTCCATCTCTTTCCATACATCAGTGCTATGGAGAGAATGGATAGGGGGATGGCGCTTAAGGGGAAGAGCAATAGATCGGGTGATATCAAGAAAAAGAGGGGAAGCCTAGAGGGAAAATGTGGGTGGAAAATGCAAAAGAGGAAAGAAGCATTGAAATGGTGATTGCAAGAGAAGGGAGATGCATGAAAGTAAAGAATGAAGTGCGGAAAAAGGGGGAGAGAGTGAGATGGATGGCTCGCTCTCTCTCCCATGCGGGCTCATCTGTTCCAATGCCAGCCTCTGAGATAAATTTTCATATACGAAATTCAGGCGTTATCTTAGCGGTCCACTGCTCCTCGGTTATATTGGCGTTATAACAACCCGGCTTCGGTATTTTTGCGCTCCTCACTGATGTTCCGGTCAGCCACAGAGCAGGTGTCAGACCACATACCTAACCTTAACCTCTAAAGGCTTCTGTGTGTAATAATACATGAAAAACTGCAAACGAACAGCATTAAATATGCATCTTGCTTTGGAAAGCAGTCCCCCTAACAGCAGCTGTCTGTCATAAAAAATTACATTGTCATGAGGTGATCACAGAAACATCAGTAAATCTCACCAGTGGTGCCAAATTTTGAATCTTTTTTTAGCTTGTCAATCACACTGTACCGTGTGGCAACTGAGCATCATTTACCGGTATAGAAAACTTCTAGACCAGCCTGTTCTGATCACAGCATCTGTTCTCTGGTCCCCTTGTGTAATTTAGACTCAGCGGCTCATCTTCCTGAAAAGGAAGGCTAGTGTTATTGTGCCCCATCCTCTAATTATAGAATTCTAATCCTATGGCTGTAACATGGCATGACAAAGCATGTTTGCACTTCATTACCCTCCTTCCTGTTTTAGTCCTCCAGCATGGGTCAAGTTCATCTCCGCTGCTGTCATTTATTCAAGACTTGTACCTTTCCCTTGAACTCTCATCCCTGTGTTTCTAAACCCTCCCACCCCCCGTCTGCCTCCAGGGCTTTGTACTAAGAGTTAAAAAGGAAAAACCCCATAACTCACCACCGTACACACCACCACCTTCCTATCCTGTTACCGTAAGCCACCATGTCCCCGAGGAGTGACATACTGATGCCTGGCATATGTCGCTCTCTGCGTCGTCATTAGCATAGTCTACGCGGGACAGCCTGTTTATCCAGCTCCGCTTGTTAGGCTAATTTTTTTTTTTTCTTCCACATGAAGCTACATGTCATTTTTATCATCCTTACTGCCCCAAATCTGAGTGATGAGGCGGACACTTTGAGGGCGCTTTAAATTAAACTTGAATGAAAGTAGATACGCCATAACCTGTGGACCATTTTGCTGTGTTTTCCATGGTGGTGTTATCGGACTAAATGGCCTGTAATATTTTGCCTTGGCCCTGCCAAAAATATCACTGAGTGTCCATGGCAGTCATGCCGGTGTAAGTGTGAATGTCATCCTCCCCGACTCCACCTATTCCAGAGATAAACTGTTAGGTGTGTGTGTGTCTGTGGGTATGTTTGCATATATGTGTGTCTTGTCTTTTGCTTCTGCATGCTCATAACTCAGGTTAATTTGTTCACGCTCTGGAGAATCTTAATTAGGTTTCTGCGTCATCTGCTCTCACCAACTCTCCGTTTTCTTCCTTCTTTTAGAAGAAAAATAAAAAATAAGTCATGATGTCAATGAAACAGTGAAATAACAACCAGGCGAACCACCCGCCTGGTTGTTATTTCACCTGTTTTTTGATTGTTTGTTTTTTTTTAAACCTCTTCCTATTTGTCACATGGAGAAAATCATAACACAGACTCTGCTTAAATTGTCTGTGTGGCTCCATTATTGTGCACCATGGGTGTGTTAGTGGAGATGCTGCACAAAAACTTTTATTTAACATTCGGCCAATATGAGACGACAATACAACATACAGAGAACAGCATTTAAACAAAAGGCTTGGTAAAAACAATGAAGGTTTGCACACATTGTTAAGTTATTGCTGGTATGACAATGCCAAAGAGAAATATTTTACAAAGTTGAAGGAACACAAACTTGTTTGTGCAAGAACAGACTCATGGATCCACATCCTTTTTTTTTTTTTTTTTTTCCCCTATGCACTTCTTTTGAGCTAAGGATTCATAAGGCTTTTTAAAAGAGCTTCTTCGGGGCCCACATCGACAAGCATTCAAACATTCTGTCCACAAAGGTGCAGAATTTAAGATGCGCAACGCAAATCTTGCAGGAGCATGTCGTCTGCGAGACGCTATCGGGCTGAGCGTTAAGGCTGTTTTTGTTGGGTGAGGGCTTATTCTTTTTGTTTGTGTGTGGGCTGTTTCTTTTCATGTGGGTGGATCTGGTTTTATTTTCCTGTTAGGTTAGAGAGTTCCTTTATCTTTTTTACAATGCCCGTCGAGAATGAGCCCACATGCCCACCGCTGAAGACAGGGAGAGCTAGAGAGAGAGACTGAGCATTATTCGAATATTCTGGGAGGCCATACTGCTGTAAAGAGGCAGAAATTGTGATGCCGGACTTAAAGAAATGCTGTCACAATAGAATTCAGAGGCTTTTCAAAATTATTCTCCATGAAGGTTTTGTGCTTTCCTATAAAGCAAAAGTTCTTTTAGAGGATTCTGTGAAAGTCAGGGTTATCAGATGTCTGTAGATCAAGCTTGAAGGTGATAGCGACGAGGGAGCAGTGATCCAGGATCCGGTGCATCAGGTCTACCCCTAGGCATATGACTAACCCTGGGCTTGTATCGTCATGGAAACATGCCTGAGCCTAGAGCTAGTGTAAACATCTGGCTGTCCAAGAGGGAGCGAGAGGGGCAGCAACTGCGTCCATGTGAAGAGAAGTGGAGTCTTTAAAGAGAGCGCTCTCTCTCTCCGTCTGGCTTTGTGTATCTGAGCCTGGGAGAAGGAGATTCCAGGGCCTTGTCTCATTATGTTGGCCGAATGGAAAGAAGATAGGATACCTTTCAGCTGTCGTGTAATGGAAACACGTTAGCTTAGTACCTCCGCGTGTGTGTGTGTGTGTGCGAGTGTGTGCACATGCAAATGCGGCTTTGCAGTCGTTTGGTTAGAGACAACAGATTGTGTTTTGTGTTTATCTTTTGATCTCGCTATTGTTTATTTCATAATATTACTTGATGAGAGATAATGCCTAGATTGGCAAAGCATCCAGGAAAATTATTTTTTTTTTTTGTATGTTTCCAGCTGAGCAGAATATTTTCCATCTAAAGCAAAAGTTGCGTAAGCGTCACAGTAAATCCAAAATGTGTTTGCATGATAATTACTTTAATTCTGCAATAATAAGTTTCAGCTCGATCTCAGTTTCCGCTTTCTATCGCTTGAAAGCAATGTGGGTGGCCTCCTTAAGGATATACCCTATAAAGAAACAATGCCATGCTGCAGCCACTAAGTGATAGATGACCACTGGTTCCTCTGCTAGCTGTGCCTCGATCCCATCATGTCAGAATTTTCCAGAAGGTCCCTAATGCTTGTCACAGCCTTAGCTCCAAACTCTAACCAACCCCGTTCCCAGATGTGCCTTTAGATAGATTTTTCCCACCACAGACCATAACTTCCTGTAGCCAGCCATGTTCCATCTCCTAAACTTGGCTTTAACTGTCCCCTGCTCCTCCCATTTCCAATGCCTATACCTGTAGACAGTCCTGTCATTTCAAGCTCGGACTAATGTCTGTGTGCCCTGTTTCCAGTCTTTCTACCTGACTGGAGCCAGCCTCTGTCTCATTCTCAGTCCCAGACATAGCCGTTTCCTCCCTACCCCTCTTAAATGAACGTTCCCAGTTCCAACCATAGCTTCACTATATCTGCCACACTGCCAGACCTATCGCAAGTAGACCAAAGACCTCTTTTCAAAATGACCCTGCACACTAATAGAAGCATATATTCAGAGATGCTCAGCGTTTAAGATCAGCGTGTGTTGGTGCTTGTTAAAATAAACCAGCTAAAGTAATAAAGTTCCAGCATGAGCTCTGTAACGTCTGCCCCAGTCCCTGTTCCAGCTTGACTTGTCTCCTGTCCCAGACTGTGGCTGCTGTGTGTGCGTCAGCACAGCTCCTCGGCTGGCTGACTCTGTCTAGGAATCCAGTCCTTCCTCCACACAGCTCCTGCCCCTCTCTTCTCTGTCAGCAGAGGGAATGAAGCACAGGGAGCAGGCGATAGAAAGGGTACTAAATCCACAATGACAAGGCCCTATTAAAAGACGTTTTTTCTATTTCATTTAATGACTTTTATTACCAGCCACCCCTCTCACTTCGATTTGGCAATAATAACAACAGGGGAATGCAGCACTCAGCGTTATCCTATCTGATTCTCCCTTTCACTTTTTTTTTCTTTTTAATGAATTCCACTTTGCACCAATGTGCTGCTGAAATAAGCACAAAAGCAGTCCAAGTCTGTGCTTACTGCAGCGGAGAGCTAAATGTGTATATATTTATTGTGGATGGATGCCTGTCTTTGTGCCTTGCATGCATGCTTGCATGTACATCTGTAGTAAAGACTTTGCACACGTCTTCACTGTTACCACAATCCAAAGCTTCTCCATGTGGTTTGGTCAACAGCTGTTGTCACCTCAGAAGCCAAACGTTTTGCGGTTTTGTGTGTGTCTGTGTGCGTACATAATCACTGTGTGCTTTGCTCAGAAAGTAGAAAGCTACCTGCCGTGGTCCAATATTAAGAACAATTACTTTGGTCTATCCTAAACAAATACACAGCATAATGATGATAATAATAATAATAATAACACAACTTTCCCTTGTAGTGAGTGTATAATTCTTGTATCATGTTCGTCTATATCAAACGAACAGCCCAGGGCTTTCTAATAAGAAGGCAGTCAAGGCCATAAAGATTTGGACTTGGACTTTAACTCGGGTGGATCTGCCTTGTAAAGCTACTTCTGAGACACAGCTCGCCCAAATTCCTGCACAGCTTATAAGTAAAGGCAGGATTCTTTCAGTCTATTTAACTTTGTGTGAATAGGCGAATGTACGTGTGTGACTTTGTGTGTTAATGGCTCGCTGAGCGTGTTTATGGCTGTGTGTGTCAGGCTGAATAAAGGTGAGGCATGTTAATGATAAGAGGGTGGATGACATTCCCGTCTGTCATCATTCCCACCCTATCTCGTTTCCACTCTTGCATGTACACACAAACACACACATTTACCTCACAGTGCCGGGGTGCCGGTGACTAGGCGCCTTTGAATAAACAACAGCAGAGGATGAGGGTTTACCTGCCACTGACCCCTGTTGCTCGCACACATACATACTGATAGAGGTGTTCACTCATTGACTGGTCCCTCCCCCATCACTAAGCTGGCCCAGTGTTGACCTCGTCATCTGATCTCCAGGGATTTACCGAAGTCAAAGGTCAATCTGGTCAGACTGTCCCTGCAGTGGCTGACTGCCTTCCTTGAAAGACAGGCCCCTGCTCGCATTATTGTTTTCCAATAAGTAGCACCTGACCAAAGGAAAAGGCTGCTTGCTTGATTGAATGTGTGCATGCGTCTTTACACGTCCCAATAAGCAATTTCTCACCCGAGAGAACGGTCCAGGAGGAGACAAAGAGTATGCCCACTTTTGTTGTCCCTTTTGTGGAACAATCGGGAATCTGAGCCAGATTGAGACGAGGGGGGTTATCCCCTTCTCTCTTCTTGCCTGGCAGGCTCAAGTGCCGTGTGAGCTATGTAGAGGAGGAGGCTTTGAGAGTGCAAGGTGCCTCTGGCTGTGCCTGGTCCAACGATGTCGTGGCGGTGTGGCATGTGAGACATGCATTCATTGCTTTGTGGCAGAGCAGGGCTGAATAGAGCTGGAAAGGCTCTCCAGGCATGAGAGACAGAGAGACAAAGAAAGAGAATGAGAGAGATTCAGAGGGAAGGAGTAGAAGGCTTTCAAATGACTATGGAATTTAGTTTGCCCTTCTAAAGAGGTTTTTTTCTTTCTTTCTTTTCTCTCACTTCTATGCTCTTTTTTTTTTTTTTGTTTTGTTTTTTTGCTTGCTTAGTTTTTTTTTCATATTTCATTCCTGTTTTCCTTGTTCTTGCCAGCCTGTTTTCTTGGTCTTACCATACCTCCATACTTGCACTCCCTCTCTGTGCTTCTAAGCTCCCATTGTCTCTGTTTCTCTACTTCCTGATTTTCAAGTTTCAATTCCCAAGCCAGGCTAAAGACACCCATATTGTATTTTACACGGCTCCTGTCTAGATACAGCATGTTTCCATCAAGCTTCCTGTGTCTAAAGTCCCAAAAGAAGGCTAACAAGCTTTCTAATTCCTCCTCTCTGTGCTTTGCTAGAACTACCAGTCTGTGTCCAGGTCTCAGGGGCAGTCGCTCTTTCTACATTCACAAGCTCTCTGTTTACTACAGGATTTATGAGAGAAACAAGACTTGGCCTACTTGCTGTGACGTGTATTTGTCTGAAGTTTTTAAATGATCCTCAATCTGATGTTGTTGTTTTTTTAGGCATTGCAGACCATCCTGGAACCTTTTTAGGTCAACACTGATGAATTACACTTGTTTATTGCCCTGATCACAACACTTCTGCCAGGCCACAAACATAAACCTAACTAAAAATCCTGACTGATCGGCTGATCTGAATGCTAGCCCACAATAGCAGATAAACTTCTACACATCAAAATGGCAAATGTCATACACGGTGTGCTGTTTAAGATGCTTTACACAACCCACAGTGACTTCTGCAGGCATCTGCAAGCTGCTTTGCAACCCGCCTCCACTGCAGTTCCTCTTTTCACTGCTGTTTCTCAATCAAATCTGCTGTGATGATGCCTGCTCTGTTCTCTGCTGGGGGTTTTGCTGCTTCTCTCCCCTCTTCCCACTTTCCATGTCTGAACATGAAATGGGATGCAGGTTCCCAAGCAGAGCGAAATGTGGAAATAATAATCTTATTTTGACTGAAACCGGTCTATGCCTGTCCCACGCTCTGCTCGTTGAACGGCATGGGTATAGTGTGGGTGAAGTATTGACGCTAGCATTATTGCCTGGCATTGTTGAGGATGATTGTATGCCATTGTGTGTCACTGCCAACCTGTCTGTCTGCATTCTAGCTGAGACTGGCTTGCTGCTAGCAGGCTAGCTGTCCCTCCTGGGTGGCTACATCACCTCATCCTATACCCTCCTCACAGCCAGTGACAGCCCAGCCCAGGGAGACATAGGTAATGGTCCTCTCTGATGTACACCCCGACTCAATTGAACTGGATGGCAGACACACGCCTAAAATAACAAAAGGAGGGGAGCGAAAGAGAGGGGGTGGAAAGGAGAGAAGGGGAGGGAAGGAGCGAAGCGATCGATAAAGCAGGGACACATTGCCTAATAAAGATTTATTCCTTTCCCCCCCCCTCGCCATCCGCCTTGGCAGGGCAGACGAGGAGGGGGGGAGGAGAGAATGTGATTAGTGGACTTCTTCTCCCAGGGTGCTTCTGATAGCATGTGTGTATGCGTGCATGGCGGTGCACTTGGCCCCATGCGTTGTGTGTATTTTTGCATCTCGGTGTGTTTATCGCATGTGTTTGTCTCTCTCCCAAGAGCAATAGGGGTTAAAAACGGTCTCTGTCGTTTGTTCTGCCAGCAGCGGCACTAGCAGCTGCAGCTGTGTCCCTGCCTCTCTCTTCCTGTCAGCTAATATTTAGTTAATCTTTGGTCTGGGACCTACGGGACTGGCCGGAGCTCCTGGTGCCCCATCCATCTCGCACTGATCTATATTCCACGCTGGATCCCTGTGCCATTAACCACTACCAAGGGGAGGAGAGCAGGGGATGGAGCGGCGCAGAGGTAGAACTAAGAGGAAAGGGCAGATGGGTGGAGGTAGAGCTGTAGAGAGACAAGAGAGTGATGGAGAGGAAGCGATAGAGGGAGGAGGAGGAGGGGTAGCTGTCTACCGTATCAGCGCTAAATAAGAGGGAAAAGACAGGCAAGGAGGTGGGTCAGCTATTCCATACATGGCAGAAATTGCTCCTAATAATTTAGGGGAAAGTGCAGCAAAAGAAATATGCACAGATTTATTTATTTATTTTGAACTCTGCAGCTCCATTTATTTCCTGCTTTATTGGATGCCGTCCCGATTTAAGTCTTTCATATAGAGGAGCAGGTGGAATTACTTCAATCCGACAATAAACAACAGAGAGGTAGAGTATTTCCACAAGGAGGTGTGAAAGGTTGAGGAGGAAAAGGCCGACGTAGGTGGTGGAGGAGGATGGGCAAAAAAGAGAGAGGCAGAGGCGTGGGAGTGAGCGATCCATATGCAGTGAGTGGGCCACTTCATTGATATGCATTGTGTAGTTATGAGGGGGTCCACCTGTGAAGGCTCCAAGTGCTGAGTCACTCAGTAACGCACAGACTAAATGCTTTTATCCCAGACGCCTCGTCCATCTGAATGGAATATAATAGGCCGTAAAGTGCTTTGCTAGCAGCGGCTGCTTGCCCCATGGCAAACCCTTGCCCCTCGCTCTCACTCACCCTTCTCCAAATCTCATTTCGCCACTTTCATGGAAACAAAGTGTGCTTAGCTTTAATTACATTGTTGTTTTTTCTATATATTTTTGTTCTTCTTTCCATCTTTCCATGTTGTTCCTCCTGCAGTGCTTTTCTGGCAGCAACACTGAGCTTTCTCTCTCTCCCCGCTACAGCCCTTCTGTCCACACTCCCTGCATATCTTCCCCCTACAGTTAAGTGTGATCCCTCTGCTGCTGCCGCTGCCGATGCTGTGTGTCTGCGTGTGTGTATTTTGTGTGTGGGGCACCTGTTTGGGATCTCGGTGTGTGTTCAGGGTCACGCCTGCAGGTCGTGCGTAATGAATAGCAGAGCTGTTGGCGAAGCACAACTGGTCGGGGAAGGAGGTGGCCAGAGAATAGCTCACCAGTGACGGAAGGAGAGGAGGAGGATGGACGGATAGATGGAGGGAGGGAGGAAGGAAAGAAAGAAAGGGATGATGGAGCGAGAGGACCAGTAAGGGAGGAAGTGAAGAGTGGTTGCGAAGCCAGTGAGCCTTAACCACCTTCTGTCAGTCTGTCTGGTCTTGGTGCTGTTTTCTCTCTCCTCGGAATCTAATGGCTTTTCCACTGTCCTCTTTCCAAACCTCCACACCTCCCCTCCTCACCCCCTTCTCTCTACTCTTACCCCTCTCTCTTCTCTCTCTCTCTCTCTCTCTCTCTCTCTCTCTCTCTCTCTCTCTCTCTCTCTCTCTCTCTCTCTCTCTCTCTCTCTCTCTCTCTCTCTCTCTCTCTCTCTCTCTCTCTCTCCCTCCATTTTTTTTCTTTCTAATTCCTCTCCATCTCTCACTTTCCCAGTTAAAATTCTCCAACGAAGTCCCTGTGCTGTCTTCCCTTGCTACCTCCCCTCCCTCACTCTCCCTATGTACTTCCAGCTGCTGGCCAGGGGAACAGCTGACTAAATCTAAAGCTGGGGCCCCTGGCTCTGGCTCTGGCTCTGGCCCCAGCTCCAGCTCTGCCATAGCCTCCTCCTATTCTCAGCCCCCCTTTTCCCTTCCTCCAGCTCTCCCTCTTCTCTCTGGCCTCTAGCCCTGGCTCCTCTCTCAGCAGCCCCAGCTCAGCCCTGGCCCTGCCTCTGAACCTGGGCTCCAGTTTTGCCTGACTCTCAGTGGTTCCTTCCAACCATCCCCCTCCATCCCACTTTGGAGCTGAAAAGCCTCAAAACCCTTCGCTCTCTCTCTCTTTCTCTCTGTTTTGCCTGTAAGCCTTCTGTTTTGCTTTCTCTTTTTCGTGTGGGTGTGTGTGTGTGTGTGTGTGTGTGTTGGCTTTTTTGTTTTGTTTTTTTTAATTGTGTATTTCTTGCTACTTCATTTGCTCACCCTCCTCCCTGCTCTGACAGGCTGTAGCTGGGCCCCTGGTACTGTCCCAACATATCTGGACTGAGGCCTCATCCAGGTTGGCTGCAGTTCAGTTCTCTGGCTCCTTTGCCCAGCATCCATTGCCAGGCATCTTCCTCTCTCTGGCTATAACGTTAGTCACTGTAACTCAATGTGGCTCGCTTTACTCCAAGCCACACTCGGCTTGTACATTCGGTTGTTTCTGGCTTAACACTTTCCGTGAAGCTCTCAGACTCGTCGCGTGTCTCCTCCGTCTCCTCGACTCCAGTTTCCGTGCGTGTCTTTAAGTTGTGTAGACGGGCTCTGGCTCAGGCAACGGCACAGACACACACGGCAGGCGCATGAAAGCATGCGTCGTGCGAGAGTGTGAGGCATATGACACATGATTGGCAGTAGGGGGAGGATGGGGAAAAGCAGCGAAAGGGGAAGTGGGCCTTGTCACAATTCTAGACAAGCCGAGGGCTCAAGTTTGATCGCTGCCCAGGGAAAGGGAGCCTTTGTTCACTCCCCCCGCCCACCTCCTCCCTAACCTCTGAGGCTGTCAGAGCGAAGGGTGCAGGCTTGTGTGATTAGGTGCAGGCACAGGTTCCATCATCACTCTTTTGAACAGACATTGCCCACAGAAGACACACGCCAATACGCTTCTTCCTTCTTGACACAGAGCAATTCTGAAAGGGCGACTGTAGGGACTGACAGGGTAAAGTTCAGAGAGCAGCCTGCAGCTACACTGGGATACACATTCCCTTTGAGTGGAAGTGGGCCAGTGAAGCCCAGGCAGGAAGAAAAATAGTCTCTCCTGTGGAAAAACTTGCCGTTCTTTGCTTATTATTCAACCCATTCCTGTCTGTCTAATGCCCACAGCAGTCTCTCTCTCTCCCCCCCCCCCCCCCCTCCTCTCTTGTTGCATTTGTTGTCGGCTTTTGTTGTTATGTTTTAATTTTGTATGTATGCATGGAGAGTGATTTGCTGGGTGGGGGTGGAGGGGTGGGAGAGCAGCAAAAGTTTCCTTTGGAGTCACGTTTTCTCTTGCTGACTGACAGACGCGGGATGATGAAAGCGAATCGCAAAGTGCCACAGACATCAAAGGTTCCTGTCTTCCCTCACTTATTGGCATCAGTGCACAACAACCCGGCGTGGATTCCTCTAAACAGGGAGGGAAGCAGGGGCGGGTGGGGCGTGGAAGGAGCTGCAAGACGTGGAGGCATATGACAAAAGAAACTACCGTCCAAACAGCTTGAGGGGGCAGAGTCAGGAGGTGGGGCCGCTAAATAATCAAACCTAAGCGCTGTAACTGAATCGGACTGCTTTTCAAGAGCATTTTCAATCAAAACGGGCTTTTGATGTGCACTGATTCTGATACCAGCAATGTTTGAATAGAGAAATAGTGACAGGCTTGAAGTTATGAAGAACTCTGCTTTGGGCCCTCACTTTGAGGCTGCTTTCTTTTTTTGGTGTGCATGTATTTTTTTTGTATGGACCAGTGCAACAGTAATTAACTGAGTGTTAAAGCTGAGATGAAGTAAGCCGCTTGGTTCTGCTCTCCTAACCTTATAGACCCCCGCCCCACCAACCCCTCTTCTGTGTCTGTCTCTCACTCCCTCCCTTTTATCCTTTCTCTTGTTCAGGATGGCACCCATTGACTGCCTCTGACCTAATTTGGGCAAATTTCACTGACCTACTTCATGGGTGAATGCTGACTTGCCCACGGGAGGTGATTCTCTCACACACATGCACACATAATCTTTTCTATCCTTACGGTTAACATGCAGGCCCCTCGATGCCCCGTACAGTGGATGTGGTGGCGGGCAAGTGACCCCCCCCTCAGCTCACCCCCTCGTTCCCCAATCAAACCCCCTTCTATCCTCTCCTCCTTCAGCAGTCTGGCATCCCAAATGAACATAATGAGGATATCAAAGTGTGAGCGCATAGTAAAATATAAACAAAGCTGTTGGCCTCTGTTTGATGTGGTCTCAGAGGTGACATAGCGCTTCACTTCACTAGTCTCTGAAGAGATGTAATCAGCATAATTGGGTAAGGATACGATTATTCTTCTGTCATTTATGAAAATGCTAATTTGAGGTAATTCGATCAAATAATCTGGAGGTACTTTGGGTGTACTGGCAATCACAGTAATTCATTTTTTAAAGTTTAAAACGATACAGACTATGTGCATGTTGAGCAACCTGAGAATTAGTCTGTTAATGTGCTAAAAATGAATTCAAGCATCATTGCATTCCTCTGGCAGATTAATTCCCAGTCAACTGGACGAGGTCCTCTGGAGGGTTTTGGAAAGGGTGTTGTCATTCTTGGATTAGTTTCCCCCCCCCCCCCCCCCCCCTTTTTTTTTTTTTTTCTTTTTTAATGTGAGGATGATTAGTAATAGACTTCTCTGCCTACAGGCCTTCACAAGGACATGATGGTTAGAATGAAGTCTAGCTTGAAACTGTGTTTCGGTCACGCTTGTTTTAGTATTCTTTGTAATATTTTGTGCAACCGGTGTTTTGTGTGTTTGACAAAGAAGATACTTGTGTTCATATTTTTATTGTCTGCATATTTTGCACTGTGTGTGTGTGTGCTTGCCCCCTGAATGTACATGCATATAGACCCAACACCGGACAGACACACATTGTCATGGCAACGCACACGGATGTCAACAAAAGAGGCTCCAGGGTGAATATTGTCCCCCCTCTTGTCCAGCAGGGTGCAATTTATCTCAATGTAGCCATGAAAGGCAGCTATTTACATGAAACCAGAGCTGTTTCTGGGAAATAAGGGTCTCTCTGAAGGTTTTGATGTCAGCTGCCTGCTTTTAGTCCAAGAATGGAAACCTTAACCATCCAGAGAGAGAGCGAGCGAGCGAGAGAGGGGAAAGGAGAGGAGTGAGTTGTAAACCTACCGAGAGAGATCTCAGTTCCCCCATGTGTTTCAGGTCCTCACCCTGAAAAGTCTCTCATCCTTTCCCCTTCGACTTGCTTTCTGAAGGCCGAGTGTAGCGTGTGATTTCAGATGCTTACAGTTTGCACAGAGTAAATCTGACTCTCTCCCACCCCCCCACCCCCCTTTGCTTTATAGCTTATCCTTAAGAGAGTGGTGCTAACATCAACGTCAATATTTACAGGAATAGCCCGCAGGCAAGCGAATCGACCACCTCGATTCAGCAGAGACATCAACCTTTCTCGTGCTCCCCCTCCTTCCTGCCCGTTCTCTTCTTTCCCTCACTTGTCTTCATCCCAGCTATTCCCGTTCTCTGCAACAGCCCGTCGATCAAGGCGCCAGGTGGCTGAGTTATTTGTCTTGTGCGTGTGCGTGTGCGTGTGCGTGTGTGTGTGTGTGTGTGTGTGTGAGCACAAGGTGCGTCCTGTATGCGCAGGATCTTTGACAGGGCCACGGCTTTGACACAGGCTCAGCTACTGTTTGAGAGATGCTGGATGACGCGTGTCAAGCGATATTAAATGTGAGAGAACCTCCCCTCCTTTCTTCCTCCATCCCATCCCCCACACCCCGAACCCCCACTCTGCCCATCCTGCCACCGTGGACTGTGTCTGCTGTGGTTAGTGTGAGCTATGACACTTTCCACTGGGTCTTTTTTTTTTTGTTTGTCTTTTTAGGGAGGGGGGTAGGCGGCACATCTGATGCATGAAGCCTCACATCACTTCGGGTATAGAGTGGAGAGAAGGTCAGCAGATACACAGAGGAATAGATGCAGTGCACAGACACCTTACCTGTGTCAGGTTTTTCCCTTTTTAATGGTCAAACTGATTATTGTGCAAGCTACATATTTTTCAGTTATGGTGTTTGAAAACTGCTGCTGTAGCTGTTGCACAGTTTTGTCTTATCTGGGGTGTCGCTGATGAAGCCAGGTCACTTTCCAATAGACTGCCCACCTGTTTAATTGTTCCATGTAGATTTGTTTATTTTCTTTGTGCAGGGAGACGATAAATAACTTTTTTGTACATTTCACTGTGGCACTAACACACATGTGCACCTGCTTCCATCTCTGCCAGGTAAGGCAGAAGCACAAGTAGCATGCCAGCAGGCCTGATGCTCTAACAGGACGCTCCGAGATGGGGGGGGGGGTGCCGGCAGAGGCAGCTTTATGGCAGGATGTAGCACGCGCCGGCGAACAGAGAACAGCCAGTGTGACCTCAGTGACTCCAGGAAAGAAGGGGTTAAAAAAAGCCAGCATGGCTACATTGGCTGTGTTACGCAAACTGGCGGCTGGCTGGAGCTGAAAGGGGAAGTGCTGAGCTCAGAGGAACACTGGCTCAGAGCCATCGCTCCCTCCTCCCTCCTCTGAAACACCCCCCCCCCCCCCCCCCCTTTACCTCCCACCCCTACCCGCCATCCTCCCCCTCCTCCCCGCTACAGCTGAGTGCTCCCCATGCTTCCCACCGCCAGGCGTGGTGATGTGTGTTTGTGTGTCTGTGGGCCTGTGCTGGAATGCAGCTTCCCCCTCGGCTGGGGCCTGTGTGTGTGTGCGCACGTGTTCGTGTCTGTCTGGAATGATGCCTCTCCTTGTCTATAGTGTGACGTCAGTACACACACAGCAGGTCAGCTTAGGGCTAGGCAACATTCTGTGTGTGTGTGTGTGTGTGTGTGTGTGTGTGTGTGTGTGTGTGTGTGTGTGTGTGTGTGTGTGTGTGTGTGTGTGTGTGTGTGTCATGGGAGGGGGAACAGGGGAGGAGTCAGTTATTGGAGAGAGAAAAAGGAAAGAGGAGGGGCTGTTTGTGAGCAGAAGGAGGTTGACTGCAGGGAGTCACTGAAGCCAGTATGCGTGCATGCATGAAGGAATCATGAGTGTGTGTCAAGGGGTGGGGTTTTGTGTGTGTGTGTGTGTGTGTGAGAGAGTGTGTCGGGTGACTTTCCAAATGAAATGGGAAGGGTAAAGAGAGTAAGGTTATTTCCTGGCGTGGAGAAGTGAACCTAAAAACACGCACATAACCCACGCATGTGCACTCGCAGTCATGCGGCAGTTTTCAGTCCAGTGCCATTAGTGCCCAGCTATTTTCATATGCAAATAAATTCTGTTCACTTTCAGCAGCATTAACTTTCACAGTGGCTTTTTGTCTGTGCGCTGTGCTGCATTTACAGAATCTTTTTTATTTAAACCACACTTGCTCTTTTTTTTTCTTTTTTTTTTCTATTATCGATTTTAATATTTGAGCTTTAGTGGCTCGACAAACTTCTAAAAGCTGCATTATCACCAAAGGATTTCTGGGTCAAAGTTCAGATTAAGTGAACGAAACGCATCTACAATCTATTTTGCATGTCAGTCTGGGAGTTTCTGCATGCAGATTTTGCATAAAAGCTGAAAAACACACTTTTCAATAATCCCCATTTATTCCTTTTACTTTGTCTACTGAACAGACCAGCTCATTTTGAACAAGGCTAGTGCTTTACTGTCTCAACTTACTCTATAGGTTTCCCACCAGAAAGTTACTCAAGTGCTGTAGTAGCAAACAATGGCTTTTCAATGGATCCCTTTACCTTCATCTATAGCTTGCGTGGGTCTTCTGGGACAGACTTCTGCTAATTACACGCATTCATTTCCAGCCATCTGTAATTTCATTCACACTAATGAACCTTGCACATGGATTGGGATAATGTATAGTTAATTTACAGATGGGAGACAGAATTAGCAGGCTGCTAACTTATCAAGTGACAGAAATTTGTTGGATACCAACTAAAGGAACAGTTCACCCAATACCACACAGGTGAAATTACACCTAATAGTAATTTTAGACTTAAGCGTTAAATACTTAAATACAACTAACATAGCACGTTTTGTTAGACCCCAATTTTAGTTTCTCACAGTCACACAGGTCTGAATGCCAGCCATGTTCACCGGGCAATTACTGGTTGTAAGGAAAAAATGTAGATTTCCCTAACCAGTTGGTGAGTGATTGCAGGATGTTGATGGTAGTCACTATGAAACTGATTACTAAAATCCTAGTCACCCTGGCCTAGAGACTGGTCAGTGACCTCCTGGCAACCACAGGTCATTAGGGATAAATATGTATTTCCTGACCAGGTTGTTTGTAGTCAGAAGATGAAATTGGTTGCAAAGAAGTGTACAGTTATGATTGCTTTGATTATAAGCAGTTTGCTTCAGTTGCCCATTTTTGGAACGGGAGACACTAACTCGACTGCAAACACTTGCCATCGAGTCTTCATGCAGTAGTGAAACTGAGAAGTGCAACACAAACCGGAAATTGAAAATGCTTGCCTCAAAGGAAAATTTGTGGCTTTTGAAATGTGTTAGCTGCAACTTTTGTGCTCAGTACACACTGTAGATGATCTGCTCGTCAGCTATAGGTTTGCAGCTGACTGCTGGTCACTTGCCTCCATTCCAGGCTCTGGTCGCCTAAGCAGCCTTCTAATATATTTACTATCTGATCATATGTCAGTCGGCTGTATTCTTCTTATAAGTGATTATTTCAGTCGTTTGCATGGAATTTCAACAATGTTTATGCTGCTCATTTCCCATCACTTGAAGTCGTGGGATGTCATTCACTTTTTATGCTTTCTGGTCTGACTGAAGGCAAAGAACGCCTCAGGATGCCAACAGCTAGTGTTCTCCTAGTGGCCCATCATAAGCCCAGATAAACTGGAGGATTGTGTCACATAAAATCTGTGCCAAATCGATATGTGGATCCATCCACTGTGGGAAGTAGCTGAAAGTATTTGCAGTCAAGCTGGCATCCCTCATGCAAAATACTGGTGACCTTTCAGGGAGGTTTTTCAATCTCAACTGGTGGTTCTCAGATGGCCAATCAGTCTCTAGGCCTGTGTGACTGAGGCCTAATAAACTTTTACAGACTTTTATGTATCTTTTTATATAGAGTCATGCTAGCTGGTTATCCCTGTTCCCCAACATTTTCTAATGAATATCCCTTAAACTGTTTTTTTTTTTTTGTTTTGTTTTTTTTCCTCTTGTCTCAAGCCCGTCCATGACGAGAGGCTTCACTGTCTTCTTATACTGGTCATTTTCTTGAACACCAACCTTTGGGATCCGTCAGCAGAGCAGTAACACCATCTCTGTCTGACAGGCCCAATCCAGCAAAATTAGAATCCATTTTGAAAGTGATAGTTAGAAAATTGCAAGTCATTCCTGATGTACCGCGTGGCAACGAAGTGGCAGCAGCCCAGTAGTCGACTGTCATTTCAACCGCCAGCTGATGACAACTCCAATCACCCACACATCCGTCAGCGTGCGCGCACACTCGCACGTAGACACAAACACACAGACATACACGTATACTTTCCCTCCCGTCCCTATGATTAACATTCAGATTTTGCTGTCAGAATCTCAAACGGAAGTAAATGCATTGAAATTCATAGAATATCTCAGAACATTAATTTATGCTTATGTGTGTCTTGTCAGGATAAGCATTCGGACTGGGAGCTTGTGTGTGTGTTTGTGTACAAATATGCATGTGTAAATGTGTGGGTGATGAAAACACACCCGGGGAGGAAAAATACTTTTTTTTTTTTTTTTTTTTTTTGGTGCACCAGTGGGTTTAAGGCATGAATATGGCTGCCCCTGGAGCTCAGTTGTGTTATTCAAGCCTGTCCCATACCTAGGACACACACACACACACACACACACACACACACACACACACACGCACACACACACGCCTGGAGCAAGGTCTCCTGCAGAATAGCTCTGATGTCTGTTTATAGTCTCTGTATGGGTTCTTCCTTATAGGACCACACACGCATGCACTTATTGTTACTCACACAGACCTACCCTTTTAGATGCTGCATAGCCTTGTGTACGTCTTTGTAACCTTATTAATTGGGCCAGTTCAAGGAGCTGCGACGAAGGAAATGCTCCTTTAGCTGTGGGTGGGATGGCGTGTTAGAGGGTGGGGGTTGTTCATCAGTTTATGTCCCTTTTCTAGCCTTGTAGCAGTTCAGATCTCCTTTCAGCAGGGCCTCTCAGTTTAGTCCGACCAAATGGATTGGATTCCAGGCCAATAGCCTTTTCTCTGTTAGGTTTAAGCAGGCTATCTTTGGTCAACATAAAATAGGATCCCATGTTAAAGCTCACACTGCTGCAGGTGGTCCCCTCTGGATCAGAGAAGCTCTAGCAGGGCAGAGTCGGATTTAGGTGTTGCTCTCTCTCTGTCTACAGCCCACGAGGTAATTTGATTAATGTGCAAGGCTAAAGTGAATCTGTGCAGGCGACTGGGCCTTAAATATTTGCTCTGGCTGTTTCTCCCTCTTTGCCTTTGTTAACTTGCTTTCATACCGGCCCATTTGTTTAATCTTGGTTCTTTTTATTTTTTTTTGGTTTTGTTTGTTGTCTTTTGTTTTTTCATTCAAATGCATCATTTTTTCAGAATAAATCACACACAAACAAACTCTCTCACACACACACACACACACACACACACACACACACACACACACACACACACACACACACACACAGAAAGGATGAGTGCTGTCTGAACTGCAGGGTGCCATATTAGATTTAGGTGACAGTCACTCATGGACCAATTCAGCCAATAAACTTAATGACCTTCCCACTGCTGGGCCTGAATTTTCTCCATTGACTTGGAATCTTAATTTGATTGCGGAAATATATGTATGTTGCTCAATCTAATTTAGTTCACTGATTTTGGAACACTGGGCACTTTTGTGCTTAGCGAAGCAAACCCCCTCTCCCCACCAACTGCCTTCATGTGGGAAGCTAAATCCTGTTTCATAGGGAGCATATAAAGGTGGCATTCTTCCGTCACAGCAGACGTACGTTGAAGGAGCTGCAGGTCTTAGCCCAGGTCTTTCCTCCCTGAAATAAGAGCACAAATCTGGCATTTCAGGGGGGCCCTTGTTTTTGGAATAAGCAGAAGTGGTCATAGCTGGTCAAGACGTCACATACTGGCTAATCTGCACTTACACAATTTGAGAATGAAAGATCGAAGTGCAATATGAAAGAATGCTTTGATGTGGGTCACCCAAAGAGTGTGGGTGGTCCACAGACATTTTTGGATATCTATCTGTCTGTCTGTTTAGCTGTCTAGCAAGCTAGCTAGCTTTATATACACACACACACACACACACACACACACACACACACACACACACACACACACACACACACACACACACTCATTCTCACTCACTCTTTCACACACTGTCATTGCCTGTTTCCTCTGTGTTTTGGGCCAAGTGTGATTTCACCAGGGCGGTCAGAAGGGGTTTCTAGGGCAACCTCACAGAGGCCTTGTTCTAAAAATGGCCGCCATGGTTACTTTGAAAGCCAACACTGGCCTCTTGAACATGCACAGAAAAGAGCCCTGAGTACCACTTGGGGAGGAAAGCTGGGTGGACTGGGTGAGGGGGAAACCAGGCTCTTTAATAGCTAGCACATGAGACATTGAAGGTTTCATACCCACCCAACCAGGAGTCAGGGGAGGTGTGTTTGTGTGTGTGTGTGTGTGTGTGCTAGTGCGTGTATCTAAACAGTAATATCCCTGTACTCAGCGCTTGGCTAAATTAAAAGGGCATTTTTGGCGTGGGGGGCAGGTTTTGGTGCCCAGACGATTGGACGGGGAAAGGCGAAACTCATTACCTACCCATCTGTCAGAGAGTGAGAGAGAAAGAGCTGTGGGAATGTGGATGGATGAAAAGGGCTTGGAAGGGGAGAGAGTGAGAATGCCTATTAAAGCAAGGGAAACACGACAGAATTTAGCTTTTTAAATACGCAAGTCTTTTATCGCTGTTCAGTGTTTTATACTCCATGTGTTCTGAATCCAAAAAGTATCCCTGTTCATTTTCTCTATGAGAAAGAAAAATAGTTTTGGTTTTTAAAGTGCAGCTGGTTTTACAACCGTGTGTGTGTGTGTGTGTGTGTGTGTGTGTGTGTGTGTGTGTGTGTGTGTGTGTGTGCGTGCAATTGTATCAAAGGTTCATTTTTTTTGGGCTCTCTAAGCCCCACATGTTTTTGATGTTCTCTCTTTCTCCCCCCTCTGTGGACCAGGGGCCACTCTCGAAACACAAGCTTGACATCCGCGCGCACGCACACACACGCACGTACCGACAGACTAAATGTAGCAGCAAGAGTTACAAACAAAATCCTCATTTGTATGTTTTTTTTGTTTTTACAGCTTAATAAGCTAGCTTTCTGCTCTACAACCAGGTGCACCATGTCAGCGTTTTTGTCTAGTTTAAGATTGTCTCAGTGCTGGAGTCTCCCACAGCTGGAGACATATAGGCTTTGATCACTGCAGATGCGAGTGGCTGCCATATTTGATCCACACTCAATCTACTGTGGATATTGTTAACAAACATGTGTTTCCTCTGCCAGCTGGCTTTCAGAATGGAAACGCATATCTCCATGGCAGTGTTGTGCAGTGTTAGGTTTTTGCAGCCAGCATTTCTTAGTTTGCAGATAATGCTAAGCGAAAGGGTAAATATCATAATTCATTGCTCTTTCTGTTTTACAAACTCCAATTACATTCATGCTGATAGAGCTTTTTGAATGTTGTATTGATAGATTTATATTAGGCATCCGTCTCATAAAACCGATAGCAACTATTCTCATCCAAGGGAACAAGCATTAAATGGACACAAATGCTCAACTAATCCAAAAGGGGGGGGGAATTCAAAGCAATTTAAGAATGGAGGGGCCTGAAGAGGCTTGAGAAGAAAAGTTAACTGCTAACTGAAGTTAATGGATGTGAAGCAGAAAACAGACAGTCAAAATAAATAGGAACACATAGTTTATTCACAGTTTAGATAAACACGTGAAGTAGTTATCTAAAGTTTACTCAAAGTAAAGCTAGAAGTTAAGTTTGTTAACTAAAAATATAGATAAAGAAATAAAATTGTTAGTTAAGCAACAATAATTTAAATTGGCTTGTAATTTAAATTGTTAGCTAACTGTTAAAATGATTATTTTCACTATTTCAACTGTTAAACTATAACTAAACCGTTTAAAGTGGTTTAAAATGATTACCCAAATGCATGCCTTGTAAGTGAAATTGTTAGCTAACTGTTAAAACAAATAAAAGTCAAAGTATGCTATGCTAAGTATGCTATTCAATGCTAAATTAATAAAAAGTTTGAAATTAATAGTTTAAAAAATTGGTTGAAATTGAAATTGTTTCCTTAATGTATTAACAGCTTAAATATTGAGAAAAGTATCCACAGTTTGTTAGCTAATTGTTAACTAAAAATAATGAATAAACATTTAAATTAGCTCAGTAAAATTTTAAATGAAGACTCTGAAATGAGAAGCTAATGGTATGGCTTGCTACTGAAATATTTAGCCAGATGTATTGATTAACAGTTGAAATGGTGAGATAAAAGTGAAATAAACAAACTAAAATGTCTGGATAAAATGAATTAAGAGTTTTAAATGACTAGCTGAAAGCATACCATGTCATTAAAATAGTAACTATTGAAAGGATATAAATGTATAAATAAATGCTTGAAATTGTTGGCTAAAAAGAAGGAATAAACCAATGAAAGTGGTCACCAAGTATGAAATGCTATTAGATGCAGGACTAACTAAAACTTGTTGGCAAAAACTGTAAGACAACAGCTATTGACAGCCTTGTGATATGCAAGATATTTAAATGAAGTTTCCAACTATGCTTTTCTAGAAGCTGCTTTAGGGACAATGCTGACATTTCACATTATCACTATTTTAGTCACCCGCTTTCTTATTCCACTCATTGAGGACAAAGAAAGAAGGGTGTCTATTTTGACCTCTGTTTAGCTTTCCTGAATAATCCTCCACTCATTTCCATCTATATCCTATAAAATATTCAACTCCTGCCCCTCCCTTCATACCAAATATAGAGCCCCAGAAAACACTTTGATATATGCGTTAATACATGCTTGATATCACATCTATGTACGCGCTCGGTCCTTTGATAAACATATTAAACATATGTATGTCTTTGCATGGTCCACATGAATTTCAGAGTTCTCTCTTGAGCGCATAAATGCATTCATAAGCTACTCCTGGCCTCTGCTAACCACTCCCATTATTAATAAATGCATGATCGCACGCTGTGCCTCAATATGTGTGTGTGTGTGCCCATATGTGTGTCTCTTTCATATGCTCATAAGTGTGTGTTTTAGGCCACTGCTGGGAACCCCCACCTGGTTCATTCATATGTATTCTCGAATAATGACTAGCCACGCCTCTGGATGGTGCAGTCAGGACAAGATCAAACATTATATTCAAATGAGAGCCTGTATAATTCATACTGGAAAAGTCAAGCACGCTGCTCACTTCCTTATCTCTTTCTCAATTCCTTTTGCCGTGGATCAGCAGTTTCCTGCATCTAGATTTCTGTCAGGCCCTTCTACTCTCACTCACAGTAATGGTAGTAGACTGCAGCTGGTCCTGATCATACTGATAAGAGAACATGGGGCCTTTGGCAGGTGACTGCGGCCGAGTGAGTCTGTTTAACATAACTCCATCCTAAGTTTATTCATTCTTGTAGACAATGTGCACAGTAGTGTCATTTATTAAAGAGCACACTTGGTGAACTAGCTGCTGTAGTACAAAACGTCTTGTTGCCTCTGTGTGTCTGTAGATCTGTAAACCAAGCAGCAACCTTCTTGACTAAAAACTCAATCCAATGCAGAAGCTTCAAACACTGTACTACCTCATGTGGCTACCTTAGACTAGCCTCTTTTACTCAAGCAAACCACAGTGAGAAGCATTATCCACAAATAGAGAAAACTTGGAATAGTGGTGAACCTATCCAAGAATGGCCATAATGAGCTCTAAGAGTGCATCGATGATTCATCGAGGAGGTCACAAAAGAACCCAGCGTATGATCTAAAGAACTGCAGGCCTTACTTGTCTCAGTTAAGGTCAGCTTTCATGATTCAGCAATACTAACAGTTGTGGTCATTTGTATATTCTTAAATCTGGCTCAAAAGTAACACAGTATTTCATAAAAAGAACAACATACCAACAGTCAAACATGGTGGTGGTAGTGTCATAGTCTGGGACTACAGGACCTGGACCATCTCCAGCTGAGATCTATTAGCATCACCCTAAACAGACCTTTCATGCTTAAAAACCCTCCAAAGTAAACCAATTCTACAAAGAAGAGTGTAAGCACCGTTAACTAGTGGCTGATGGTGGTTATGTCCCTGTATTATATAAGACGTTGCTTAGTTGTCTGCTGTTTCTGTAGCTTGGCTTGTTGTTTTAGTTGCAAAGACAAATGGAAAACAATGAAGGATTTAACAAAAACGTTCCTAAAACAAAGCACGTTCTCTTTTGTTTCTAACATTTTCAGGCTTCCACCTGAGCGGCACAGTGACGGACCCCGCCACCCCCTCGTCACCGGAGCTCGTTTGCAGCGTCAGCGTGAGCTTTGATCGTTGCAAGATCACGGCGGTAACGTGCACTTGTGGAAACAAGGACATCTTCTATTGCGCCCATGTAGTGGCGCTGTCGCTTTACAGAGTACGGAAACCGGAACAGGTCAAGCTGCACCTGCCCATCTCGGAAACCCTCTTCCAGATGAGCAGAGACCAGCTGCAGAAGTTCGTCCAGTATCTGATATCAGTCCACCACACTGAGGTTCTGCCTACTGCGCAGAAACTGGCAGACGAGATTCTGTCACAGAACTCTGAGATCAATCAGGTCCACGGTGAGGAAACCTGTGTGTTAGTGTCTTTGTGAGGTAATGGGCATGTTTAAGATCGCATGTGGGTTTTAACAGCCTCTACGTGCGCACGTATTGACTGTGAGGGGAAGGTGAAGTGTGGCGGGATCAATGTTACTCATTAATAAGAGCCAGACAGCAAGCAGAGATTCTGTGGCTGCAATCAACACTATAGAGCTCTTCTTTACCTCTGAGAGAGAGAGAGAGATATAACAATGCAGAGATACAGATCAAGAGGTTACTAGACAGATTTGTTTATCTCTTGTTATCAATGCTGTACTTACTGCTTACCCAGAAGAGGTAAGCAGCAGGTACAAATAGAAGGGCAAACAACTCGGGAAGAGAAACCAAGAAGCACAAAAAGGCATAAAAGAGTCTGGATGCGTTTTTTTTTTTTTTTTTGTCTGTGTGTGTTGCTGCTTTGTAACTGGAGAAGTGATGAAGGAAGCAAAAAAGAAGTTATGGGGAGGTGTCCAAAAATAACGGGACACAGGAAACAGACTTGAGCAAAGGAAACTGAGAAGGAGGGCCAAAAAAAGAAGACGGAGAACAGAAGAGACAGAGTCTTTTGAGAATGAAGAGACCTGTCAATGAGCCATCGATAGCTCTAGAAATGTAAACTAACTCTTGCTAGCAGAGTTACTCCTGTTCAGGTTCTCAGTTTGAGCGTCTCCTCAGCGAGTCTTCGGAAAGACATCTTTAAAACTCAATTTGTTATTGCATGCTTTTAACAAAAATCTATCTCAGTGAAACCAGTTAATTTGCTTAATCGGTAATGCAGTTTAATTATTGAGGGCGGCACTGAAATAATGACGTTATGTTATATTAAAATTAGTTTTATTAAAATGCAATGGTGGCAAGTTTGTCTATTGTTAAGATCAAATAGCTAAATGGCTTTGCTGATGTGTGCTTGGTAATGTTATAGAAACAAAACACCACATTGCTGCCTGCAGTATGAGTAGTGCACTTGCAGGTTGCTGTAGTCATAGGACATAAAGGTGTAGAAAGATGAGTTACATTGTCAGTCTTTTTTTTTTTTAATTTCGTGGCTATTTATGGAGATATTTTTGATCTTTTTCTTAAAAGGAAGGGC
The DNA here is from genome assembly GCF_057382275.1 of Copadichromis virginalis. Lineage (NCBI taxonomy): Eukaryota > Metazoa > Chordata > Actinopteri > Cichliformes > Cichlidae > Copadichromis > Copadichromis virginalis. The sequence continues at coordinate 26,506,130 of NC_140629.1, forward strand.
AAATGAACTTGGAAAGAGATGTTTTTTTTGGGGTTTTTTTTGTAGACTTAGCTTTTAACTGTGTTTGCTAAGATCAAAGTGCACTGTTTTTGTGCTTTTCATGAACAAAATTAAACTGACTTTCATCTCATTCCCTGGAATATAAAATCTGCACGGGGTTTTATTTGACAAATATATATTCACAAATGTCCTATACCAAAAATGCCATAGTATTAATTAGGATAAGAGATAATGAGGGGAAAAAATGTTATGGCCTTATGCACATTTAAGATTTGAAGTGTGTGTGTGTGTGTGTGTGTGTGTAGGGGCCCCGGACCCCACAGCGGGAGCTAGTGTGGATGATGAGAACTGCTGGCACCTGGATGAGGAGCAGGTTCAGGAGCAGGTCAAGCTCTTCCTGTCCCAGGGAGGATACCACGGCTCGGGCAAGCAGCTCAACCTGCTCTTCAGCAAGGTCAAGACCCAGGAACACTCCCACATACACGTACAAAACACACCAGCTCTCATACAGTACATACCAGCCCTGCCAGTCACGGACACGTTCACGTTGCTCTTTTGTCTTTCTCACAAGAACAAACAGCTACTTTGAATAAATATTTTCTCCATAATGTTAGCGCACTTTTATAAGAAGCAGGAGTAAAAACAACATAATACAGAGAGCACATACACTGAACGTCATGCTGGAGCTAATTGCAGGAGGGACAGACACTGTAAGATGAAGAAAGAGAGAGGTATCGGAAGGCGAAAGCTCGCGCTGTATGCTCCTTTGTACCCGTGATTAAATGATTACATGAGAGACGTGCCGTTCGCTCCGTTACCTGGTATTACAGTGGCAGAGCTAGACCAGCATTAATGCGCTGTGTGCTATGTAAAGACTGCAAGCCAAGGCCATTATCATCCAGTCCGCCTGGCTTTTAGAATATCTCTCAGCTTCATGCTCTTTGTTGCCTGTTATATTCATTTCAGTGCGCGCGCACGCCCACTAACAGCCGCGTATATGCTTACACAGACGTGCACGCCCACATCGAGAGTCACGTACGCACTTGCGCTTACGCAGAGCTCCCCTTAAATCTAAAACACACATCCACTGCATTTGAACTTTTGAATCTACTGCAAGTGTCCATGCGTGTGTGTGTGCGTGAGTGTTGTCTCCGCACATGTTGCAAAGTTGAAATTGACTGTTTTTTGTTTTTCTGGTGTTTCACTGAAAAATCCCCTCCCCTGTCTTTAAAGAAGTAGCAAATCAGATTAATATTTGATATTCCTGCACACCCAAGAGTGTTAATGCCTCCTAGAAGAAGTTGCTGACCACAATAGTTTACAATAAACCAGTCCCTCTTGTGATTAGCGCTTCTCACGAAAAGTGAAGTAGAGAAGAGAAAACTATCGCTGCTGTTTATGCACAAAGAAACATGTTTACTTTTTTCTTCTAGTAACTGATTTTATTGAAGTTGGATTCTCATTCTTTTTAATTTTTTTAATGATGCCATATTGTATGTAATGTAATGAATGGATTTTCTTTGTGACATCTAGTTTTGCAGAATATTAAAACCCCTAAGTGAAATCGGAGAACTATTTAGAAAACATAAATGATTATTCCGTTTCTGTGTCAAGAACTGGATTTAAAAAGCACAGTAAGTATTTAAAACAGCGTTTTAAGGAAACAAAACACGACGAGAATGAGAGGAATTTTGTCATGCGACCATTAAACCTGATTTGACCGTTGACAAGTGCAGTAGCTGCAAGATTAAAATATAAATGTTTGCTGCCACTGTATTTACCTCTATCACCAAGATCAACAGATTACACACAGTAGATATGAAAACATGCCCGGCCATCTTTAAATGTGCTACATGTGTTTTGCGCCATCCCGAGGCATAAAAGTTGTGTTCTTCATTGATTTAAGCCTGCGTACGTGCCATGAATATTTCAGCGCGCACACGATGTTAGAACAACGTGCCGCTCGTGTTATCGCTGCTCTTTGTTCCTCGGCTGCTGTAAACTACATGTGTGTGCGGGCCTGTCCCTCTTGTGTCCTCCTCTAGGTGAGGGAGATGCTGAAGATGCGTGACTCCAACGGAGCGAGGATGTTAACACTGATCACAGAACAGTTCATGGCAGACCCTCGGCTGGCGCTGTGGAGACAGCAGGGCACCACCATGACCGACAAGTACAGACAGCTCTGGGATGAGCTGGGTGAGAGCGAGAAACACTGCACACGCACATACTGTCCTATAAATGTGCACACACCTCTTTGCCTAGACGGATTTAGCAAAAATCGACACAAAGGTGTTGTGTTTTTTTTTGTTTTTGTCCCGCACACACTTGTCACTGACAGCCCAGTCACTTTCTCACTGTGACTGGTGGTGTATAAAAGTGTCTTTGTGAATTACAAGCTATTTAATGCATCGTGCTGAAACCCTAAATGTTATAACCTCTGCAGTGTTTTCAGACTCATCTCATTACATATTAAGCTGATGTGACAGAGTGCCGCTCGCCGTGCTCTCGCTCGGCTTGATACATCCTGTAGTTCTCCTGACAGACGTGCTGTACCTACAGCAAAGCACATCCTCACAAGCCGCAAAACCAGCGGGCTCATCACCAGGACAGCAGCCGTGTTGTCTCCGCGTCTTTGTTGTTCTTTCTCTAATGCCTTGGTTGCTGCTGTTGTTGTTGTTTTTGTTGTTGATGATGATGTTCGTTTTCTCCCTTTGGTCTTGTTCTGCACTTTGCGAGGACAGCGCAGTGATCTCATCTGTTTCAATCCCACGTATTTTTGGAAGTGTGTGTGTGTGTGCACGGTCTCTTTGAAGTCCACACTTCAAAACCTTCTTCCCAAGTCCTTATCACTCCCCCTGATGTGTGGTAAATGCTGCCTCTTGGCGCCGCTCTCTTTTTCCCTCTCTCTCTCTCTCGCTCTCTCTCCCCCTCGCTCCCTCTTTTGTCTTGCTCCTCTTTGAGTTGCAGCTACTCCTCTCCTCCAGACACAAAGCCTTGCCTCATTCACTTGTCCTCACCCGTGTCTTCTCGTCCACATCATCCGCGCCCCCATTTCATTTTCTCCCCTCACCCCCTCCTTTTTACACTTTCTCTCTGTTCTCCGCCGTGTTTTCTTCTCCCTTCTTATTCTGTCTATGTCCTTGCCTTCGTCCTTCCTCCCAAACTCTGTCTGCACACATATGCATCTGTAGAATACAGTCACACACAGTCTCTCTCTCTCTCTCTCTCACACACACACACACACACACACACACACACACACACACACACACACACACACACACACACACAATGTGAGTGTATACATATCTCTTGGAGTCTGGAGAGTAAAATCCCCGATTGTGCTTGTATCCCCAGAGACATAGCCACTTTTCATATTCTGTTTGTTCCAATTTACTCTAAAATGATGTGTGTGCAGTCAGCGTTGCCTCGGGACTAGTCAAGTTCTCTGTTTTCACAGAGTTTTGTATTCCAGTGCAAGATGGCGGCAGCACGTAAAATGTGCTCCTAAAAGAACAAGAAACAGTGTTAGGGTGTAAAAACAGCCCCGAGCTTTCAATCTCACATGATATCTGTATTAAAGGTATTTTAAATCTCAAAAGACACACTTTATTGGCTTTTGTATGACTCATTGCTTACATCACTGTTACAAACTGAGAAGTATGGCAGGTAACTGAAGTGTGTGTTTGTGTGTGTGTCCAGGTGCCCTGTGGATGTGCATCGTACTGAACCCCCACTGTAAACCGGAGCAGAAGTCATCATGGCTGCGCCAGCTGCGCAGATGGAACAGTGTGGACGTTTGCCCCTGGGAGGACGGTAACCACGGCAACGAGCTGCCCAACCTCACCCACTCACTGCCTCAGGGCGCCCATGGCAACCAAGGTAAGACATCGACAGGTTTTGTATGTCTGTCAATAACGTATTTATTGGTCGTGACACGTGTCTGGCAGTTGTAGCAGGTGAGAGGTGAGTCTCGTCACAGCTGTGGCACCTCCAAGATCTGTTGTGCAGGAATGAATAGCGAGCAACCAAAGAACTGTTTTGGCAAATTTCTTTCCCATAAATTTAGTCCATTCACGGTGGTGCTGTTAGCAACATCACCTGGTCCAAGGTTTGAGTCCAACCTTTGTGTGTTCTCTCCGTGTCTATGTGGCCTCTCTCTGTTCCCATAGTTCAGAAACATGGGGATGGGGCTAGGTTGCTGATTGCTGATTGGCCATAGGTGTGAATATGAGTGCGACTGGATGTCTACCTCTGTATGTTTGCCCGGCGGCCAGCTAATTAATTTTGTTGACCAATAATTACCTTCATTTTTTGTGTAATTCAGACAATAATTACATAGAAATCAAAGCACAAGGACAGAAGATATGCTGAAACACATTGACGAGATCCAATAAGAACTAATTAATTTGTTCAGAAAGGCAGGAATGTGATCTGTGGTGCAGTGAGGTTAGGTGCACACAATTGATCTGTCCATGAGAAACGGTTCTCTGTTTTTCATGAAAAGACAAAATGTCAAAACTTGGAAGGAAGAGAAAAGTAGGCATATGAACACATTCCACATTAGATGTTAAGGCAAATAAGACGCTTTGTTAAATCGTGTGGAGCAACTCTCACTGGTAAAACCACGACAAAAGTCTACACTTTATTTTTTTTACTGAATCATCTCAAGTTTGCTGTCAAAATGAACACGGCCTTGCCTCTCGCCCCTCCGTGACCCTGATTCGGACAAGGAGAAGAAGATGCTTTCTTTTAACGATCGATTCAAAAATGAACAAGAAAAAAGAAAGTTTTTTTTTTTTTTTTTTTAAATCATGATGTCAGCAGAGAAGTTCAATTTCATATTGGTGTGACTCATATTCGGTTTATTTAAAATGAATTAAAAATTGTAAATCAAAGAATTGTTGCCTCACTGTGAAAGGGCTCAGGAGCTTTGGCTACAGGGTGGGCGTATGTGTGTGTTCGCTTATCAGTCTGTCTCTATCCAGTATTTGTCCTAAAAGATAATTTTACACAGGCAGCAATTCCAAGCTAAAAGAGCCACGCATGTGCTGGAGATGAAACAACAGATTTCCATTTTTTTTTTCTTTTCCTGTTTGTTTTCATACACATTTTATTTTCTTACAAGATGGACAAAACAAAAGAAACAGAGAAAAACCGCGTCGACGATAAATCTCAACTCAACAACGAGAAGTACAATTCCATACATTAACCCAACAACTGCAAAAACACAATAATTTTCCTGCCCCACATAATTGCTGTGTGAATCCGGTCTGCTGGAGTCGAGAGGAGGCCGCTTAGATTGCTGTTTGCTTTCCGGCTTTAAAACACCACAGCAGATTTTCTGTGGTACACAAGCCAGATCAAGCTGCCAATCTTCCGAGTGATGGTTTTTTGTTTTTTTTGGGGCGGAGCAATTATGCTTATGTCAAAAAATTAAGCTATTGAAATGCTAGGGCTGTCTTTTAAGACAAAAAGAAGTCCACAAATTATCGAGCGTTTGGCTGTTATCCATCTTTTTCTCACCTCACCTTTCCTTCTCCTTCAGAGATGCGCCCCCACAGGACTGTGTTCACACGGGCCATCGAGGCCTGCGACCTGCACTGGCAGGACCGACACCTCCAGCACATCATTGCCAGTGACCTCTACGCCAACTACTGTTACCATGACAACCAGGAGGGTTCTCTCTTCGACTCACGTGGTTGGCCCTTATGGCACGGTGAGTGTGTGTGTGGAGGTGTGTGTGTGTGTGTGTGTGTGTGTGTGTGTGTGTGTGTGTGTGTGTGGAGGTGTGAGTGAGCACGTGCCAGAAAAGTTATTTATACAGAGTGAGCCGAACTGAGATTGTCCAGGAGGTGAGAGAAAAACGCTGGTTTTAAAACTTCTGTCTTTCCCTCAGAGCATGTCCCAACAGCCTGCGCCAGGGTGGACGCCCTGCGTTCCCATGGTTACCCGAGAGAAGCCCTCCGTCTGGCCATCGCCGTGGTCAATACGTTACGAAGGCAACAGCAGAGGCAACTGGAGCACTTTCGTAGGCACAAGAAAGGTGAAACTAAATTGCGGTATTCAAACCTTATTTATTTTTTTATTCTCAGAATCCAATTTGGCAGCAAACCATTCTTGGAAACTCACTAATTACCTACAAACAACACCAGCTCACTGTGATATCATATATAATGCCTAATAATCTCAAAGGAAAATTTAAAAAGGAACAAGCCAGAAATGCTTTCAGTTCCTGTGAATCCTTTTGCCTCCGTAAAGTGTAACTTCTAAACATCTAATTACTCTTGCCAAACTTCAGAGTAGATGAGCTCTTCATGCAAGGTACTGAAAAATAACAAATACTCATGCCATTGCTGAGATATGGTCTGTATTGATTTTTGGTAGTTTATGGGGCCTATCGCTGCTGTTTCTTAATCAGGTATGGATGACAGCTCTGTGCATATTAGTTTTCATACCCTTGCGCATTTCACTTTAAGGGGTGGAAGAATTAAGATGAGGTCTTGCTGGGACAGACAGTGGTTATTTGTGTGTATATGTGTTAATATGCTGTTCAGCTTGCAGAGGCTAATGATGTGCATTATTACTTTAAGATGTTGTCAGTTTTTGCACTGAGACGTGTCCCCGTTTGCTTTGTCCTTTTCTAGAGTTGCTCCATAAAGGCCACACTTCCATAACCAACATGGAGGGCTGGGTGGGGCATCCCCTGGATCCCATTGGCACCCTGTTCAGCACCCTAACAGAGTCAGGACGAGTGGGCGAGGAGGGCTCTAACACCTGCTTAGACCTCTCAGGTACTGCTGGTTTATGGAAACTGGCCTCTTAAATAGCTACAAAAAAACCCCCACACACATCAAAATGCGACTTTATCGTATTCTTTATTCATCCCACACCCTTTTACAAAGTGATTCATGTGTCTGTCTTTATGTATCTACATGGAAAAATCAGCTACTACACACAAACAAGTCATGAAAATACAGATGTTTTTGTGTAATTTAGCACAGATGTTTGTTCTAATTCTATAGGACTGATTTTTAACATGAGATAGGAAATTTATACTCTCCATGTATATTTCTATCTCATCGATTATAGTGGAGTAATTTTTAGTCTATACAAAGCATAGTTTAAGTGTAGCTTCACCTTCACTCTCTTTGTCTTATTCTTCACCATGTTTTTCAAATTCTCCTCGCCTACTCTCTGCGATTGCTCCGTCCCTCGGTGCGTCTCCTGCTTACAGAAATAGCCCACTCCTCTGAGGAAGAGCAGCGAACAGAGGAATGCTCCTAAGGGGTCGATCTTTATTTTGGGTGGTCACTGGATTAAGACCTGCACTGTGTGACGAACACAGTGTGTTTTTCACAGGAGACGGACTCCTCTATTGTTCAGCGCCTCAGAGAATTACACAAACGTTCCCAGCCAGTTTATGCTGACTCATTTCTTCTCATCTGCCTCTTTGTCTTCTCCTTTTCCCTCTTCATAGATTGCTCCAGCGTTGTAAGCCGAGCGGACCTCCAGCGGATGCCCGTGCAACGATTGCTGGGGGACGGCGAATCGTACGTGGCGCTGGCCGTGGAGACCGCTCTGATCGGCCTAGGCCAGCAGCGGGTGATGCCCGATGGGCTGTATGCTCAAGAAAAGGTGTGTCGCAATGAAGAGCAGCTCTTGGCCAAGCTGCAGGAAGTGGAACTGGACGACTCCCTGGTCAAAATCTTCCGTAAACAGGCCGTCTTCTTGCTGGAGGGTAAGAGAGATAACAGAATATATTCCAACTATACTTTTGTTTTGGTTTGGTTTTTTTAAATTTACATTTAAATGGTTGCTCCCAACGTGGTCAAGTGGGTGTGTGCTCCTCCTGTCCACATGATAAAGTGTGCTGAGGCAGCACTGAACTCCAGCATGCTGTATGGGTGAATGAGAGATAAAGTCTAAAGCTCTTTTCATAAGTGTAACCTGTTTACAATTTACTTTTTTTCACCATATTTCCCTATAGCTCTCTTTCTCTCTATATATAATATCTATATATTTAAATCTATCTATATATAGGCACACCTCCTCCCTGTTCTTCCTCTACCTCCCACACACCAAGAGCCTACACATTCCTGCTAAAACAGGAAAAACACTTTTGACTCTGTCTCGCTATTTATTATCCTTTCATTTTGTGGTGCAAATAGAGGCTGAGCTGCCCTGGGCCAGACCAAAATGAGCTCTTTACACAGTAACACCAGGGGTATTGTGTCAGCACACATATATGCGTGCACGCACACCAGTGTGTACATTCACAGGAGTGGAGCTAGAGCAGAATGGGGTTTGGTTATGGGAAAACGAGAAGGAGGAAGAGGAGGAGGAGGGGTGCGGTGGTGGCTCATCCCTGAGGGCCCAGCCCAGTCAAACTCTACTCCAATCCCCACCCAAACCCCAACCCTGCCTCATCCCTGGCGCGACCACCCACCTCTGGCTCCGTTACTAATAGAGCACCGGGCTCCGAGGCCTCTGTGGGTCCCTGGAGACTGCAGCCGCGCCACTGTGTGATGTGGTCTGTGGCTTAGAAGCCTGTTGGGGTTTAAAATAACCCACCAGAGATGAGGGGGGAAGCACAGGAAGAGGGGGAGGGAAGGAAAAGTGTGAGGCCAAGGCTGCACACACGGCCATATGGTTTTTGACGTCAAAGTTTGTTTTAATGCCGCGTGGCTTCACTGCTTCCTGGCTACGAGGGACAGACCAGATAAATCACTCGTCAGTGTGCAACAGGAAAATAATGACTTAATGTGCAGCAATACCAGAATGTGTTAATTGTATGGTATATATTATAAAATATAATAACTTGAGGACACACTTCTTCCTCCTGTGTGTTCCATAGCTAAAAAGGACCCACTTTTCTCGGTGTGTTTATATTGTTTTCTTGTGCTTTTTGTCACAGCTGGTCCGTACTCTGGCCTCGGAGAGATCGTCCACAGAGAAAGTGTCCCCATGCACACCTTCGCCCGCTATCTCTTCACCTCTCTCCTACCTCACGACGCTGAACTGGCGTACAAAATTGCACTGAGAGCCATGCGGTAGGTCTCCTGTGTTTGTGTGGGCTTGTTTCCGTAATCATGTCAAAACCTTGTAAATCAGATTTTTACCAGCTGTGACAGCAGGTCTCGCTTTGTTTTCACTTTGTGCGTCTGCGTGTGTGCGTGCATGTGTGTGTGTGTGTGTGTGTGTCTCCGTCTGTGCCATGTCATCATGGCAGAATGTGATCCTGGGCACCTTCTTTAACTATTACCAAAGCTTGGCAGGTGTTTATATGTCTGTCTGTGGATGGGTTTTGTCAACATGATGGTGTCATAAACATGCAAGGGACAGCTATGAAACTTTACAGGTGTAGTTAAGGTGACTATTGAGGAGAAGGCTCTAGATGTAGAGAGGCCCTGTTTGGACTCTCAAATAAAACTTTTTTGAGCTTTGGAGATTTCCTATGAAGTAATGAGTAAAACAATCAGAGATGGAGCAGTGCCCCACGCTCTAATAGGAGCTGTTGTGGGAGAGAAAAACTGGTGATCGTGAAGCAGTAGCATCCATGTTAGCATCCATGGCCACAAAGTTTTAAGTTACCACTCAGTGATGATCCTGAGTGTGTTTTACAGATTTCTGAAAAACAAATGAGCTTACCTGTGCAGCACACTAATATGTGAACAGCTGAATATTGGTATGCACGCCCCAACCCACTATATGATGTATCCTCGCATCCTGTATAACCATAAAATATTTACGTGCGGCTTATAAATGGTAAAATGGACTGATGCTCATGTAACACTTTTCTACTCTGCGGACTCAAAGCACTTTTTACTACAAGCCACTCTTATCCATTCACACACACACCCATACAGCGCTCTATTCTAAGCACTGTCTGACGATCACACACACTGGTGGGGAAATTACGGTTCAGCTGTGGTAGTGCATTGGCGTTGGCTGCCCGTCTACCTGCAGAGAGCATCTGTTGTCAGATGGGGGCAGTGTCAAAAATATGTGGCGTAACTGCTCTGTGGGATACTCTTATTTGTGCTGTTGTTGGTCCGTCAGTCTGAAGCTGTAACGTGCGATTTGGTGTTCACTAACCTCCCCGAGGATATGACGATGCAAACTGCATGAGCCAGCGATTCACCAACCTTCTGATTCATAGACGACCTAGTCACCCTCGCTTAAAATCTGAGTGAGGATTGAAGCGATTTGAGAAAAAAAAATCTCCTCAAGTTTAAGATCCCTCCTATTTGTGCAAGCTTATCTTCAAGCTTTAAAGCTTGTAATGTCTGCAGCTCAGTGTGCGTCTGTGTTTTGAAGGGAATTCCACGCTGTTTGCTGGCCTGTGCGTTGTCCGTGTGATCTCTCTATATTAAGCTCCTGTGTGTATTCATCTGTGGACAATGTGGACATGTGTATGTACGTTAATCAGTCTGCGCTGCTGTGTTTTGATGTTGTGACTAGTGGGAGCTGGATCAGTGAATATTAATTACATTAATGAGAGTATAATTAGTGTGGCTGTAATGAGGAGGATTCACACACGCACACACACGCACACACACGCACACACAAACACATGCATATGCCGAGCCAACAGGGAGAGGACACAGAGGAGGAAGATGTTTGTTATGTTTCTACAAACCTAAGCCTTGCGAAGTCCATCACTGTAAAACTAGCAAATGATTTGTGAACGACTAAAAATGAAGCGATTCTTGTTCTTCTTTTTAACTTTTTCGGGTTCTCGTGATGTGTCACAGTTGGCCGAACGGAGAACTAAAAGACAAGAAGCGCATCCCTTGCACCTTTCTACAGTTAACCATTTAGAGGCGTCAGGATGTAAATAACACACTTACAAAACCAAAACGAGATGGTTTGGATTTCTCAGTGTGGTTTCAAGGTTGCAAATCCAGCTGGTGTGTCCCTTCCATTCCCTCTAAACCCAAGTCCCAAGCCTGTTTTCCCTGAGTCAGCCACTCCCTTCCCTCCCTTGCTACTTCCCGTCACCATTTTTTTTTTTTTTTTTTTGTTTCCTTCTCCTCCGCTCCTCCATCCTCACTCCTTTGGCGTGAATGCGTCGATTTAGAATAATACGGCCACTTATGGGTGCTCCTGGGAGCCAGGGGTGTCTACTCAGCACATAATGAATGTGTGTAATGTAGCGTAGTGTAATGTGATAGCATATACCTTCCCGCTCCCACGGGACGGTGGACAGTTAAATATAGAGGAGGAGGTAAAGTAACCAGGGCTATTTTAATGGACCTATTATAACACTATCATTGATACAAGGAGAGAGAAAGAAAGTCTAGCTCTCTCTCTCTCGCTCTCTTGTACACACACACTCTCTCTCACACACTTTTTTTCTTTCTACTTGCATTCTCGATTTTTCTCCTCTGTCACAGTTGCTCTTAAAACGGCTTTTTTGCAAATGAGAGGAAGTCAGACTGCCTCCATGTGTGCATGCATATCCATGAGAGTATTTTAAAGTGCCTGGGAGTTTATGTGTCTTGGATGAGGTTAATTAAAGTGTGTAAGAGCAGCATATGCCGTGCAATGGCTCGACGTTAGCGGCCAACACAAAAACAGAGAAGCTGCCTACTAGTTCAGGGGCTGCCCAGAATTTGACTGCAGCCACAGAGGAAGAAGAGGAAGAAGAAAGAGAAGAAGAAGCTCACTGCCTCTCCAGAGACGGTGCTTATCTCAACTCTTTTGGAAGCCAAAGAAACAAATCCCAGTCGCCTGTTATCATATGTGATTTCCATATGAGATATGAGCCTTCCAATGCTAATGACTCTGGATCTTCGCTGTAATCCACAACCTTTGATCCTCTGCATAATCCATAATCTTTGAATATAAAGTACTCTATATCACGATTGCCGTCTGAGGATAAGATGAGACTGATACATCACCAGTGCACACAGGTAGCAGCCATCATTTCAGTCGGGACCACTTTATTCCAAAGACGATTATTATTTCCAGACGGGGGGGAAGGAGAAAGACCTGTGGTGCACAACACAGCAGGCATTGGTGATATGACATCGTCAGACGTGGCATGATAAGGACGAGCTGGGGTCAAGGCGGGCTGCAAAGCGGCTTGCATGAGCAACAGTTGACAGAACGTTAGAGCAGTTTAAATTGTATACCCTATATGAGATTCTGTTAGCGCTGTGTGATAATGCAAATTTTGGTATAGAGCTGATAACAAGTGAATACATGGCCAGTATTACCGATACTATTACCGATACTTTAAACCTATAAAGCACTGATCATGACTGTGACCTGGAATGTAAATGTGCCTATGGATATTTGGTTAGATCCGCCTACCTCTAGATGTTTCAGTAGGACACACAGAAGCGTATCAGCTGATGTCGTGTGACATTGAGATCTACTGTTAACAGCTAATGTGCCTTACCCAATGCTTTGGTGGCTTTTTTCTTTAGTCTGCATAGTAAAACCCCTATCTAGTCTCTCTTTTTTTTTTTTACATGACTTTCAGATTAAGATGCTGGGAATCATTGATGTGGGACATGTAAACAGCGCAATACTATCGTGCTGGTCCCAGTGAAAGAAATAGACGTAAACCACACTGCCAAAAGAAATACTAGTAATGTAATGGGTTGATTTCCCTTTGAAATATAATGTTTTATACAATACAATTTTACTATCAGTCAGTGAAATCTTTAAGTCTGTCCCTTGTTGCCTTCTACCTCTGCATATAATATTTTACTGTCTGTCCACACAAAGCTATAAAGAATCACCACTACACAAACTCTCACACACGTACAGGCAGTGTATTTGCAATCACTTTGCTCATGCACATGTGTTTATTGTATTGTATGAAATTTATTGAACAATATAAAGAAACATGCTCATCTGTGAGTTGCAGAAAATCCAAGTGCACGGAAATAAACAAACCTCTCGAGAATGATATTTTAAACACAGATTTTCATGTGACTGCGACAGTGATGACTTTAATGTAGAACATGTTCCTCAAAAAGCATCACTCAAAGCAAATGTCGTTTTTAGCATCCTAGGCTCCTGACGGCTAAAATATCTGCTCATCTCGTTCATGTATGACTTCATCCCTGCTGCCAGGTGTTCTGCAGGTTTTATCCCACAGGAGTTTGTGTATGGTCTTCCACCGGATGTGTCACTTAGCTGATAGATGTGCGCTTGATAAATTCTGGAAGTGAAGGGTGTTTACAGTCAAAGGGGGAACAGAGAAAGAGGTAAAGAGGTCAGTAGTCATGGTGATGCAGACCAGAAACCCAAAGGGCCTCAGGATTTAGGTAAAACCTGCACGCACTGCTTTTTATCATTGTATCCTTGCAGCTTTTCTGCAAAGCGTTACGCATTTCATTCTTCTTACATGGGCACGTGAATGTGTGACCCTAAACGCTGGTTTACCCATCACTGCCTCGTCACAGGCTCCTCTTCTGTAATCTGTTGCCAGCTGCCTCCACGTTGACTGTATTGCATATTTCTGCCCCTTTCAGATGTGACAGCGTGCTACAGTGCCGCAGGAGACATTTGACACCAGAGTGACAAACCCTTCTCACTGACCCTCACAGGAATTGATTGCCTCTTACCGATCACTCTGTTTCTTTTTAGATAATATATTTATACGCAATTACTTCAAACCATGGCAAACCTGTAAAGAACCGTTTGTTACAGTTTTTTATTATACTGTAAGCACACAGTAAATTGGTGTTGGATTTAGATGTGCACTAATTATATTAGCTGGCTGGGATTAAACTGTACTTGTGGTTGGATTGAATACTTTGGAGAAGTTCATGAGGGTTCATTTACCTCTCCTACATTGAGGTATTCTTCAGCAAATCCAGGTCCTTAAGCACCCATCCGATGCAAGTACTCGGCTCTCTGGTGAACACCAAACAAAAGCAGGAATGTTGATGAGGCCTCCATCTTTATCCAAGGCATTTTTTTTTTTTTTTTTGCTTTGCTTTGCTGCACCCCAGGAATCTTCCAGAAGGTCCCAGTGTGGCAAAAGCTTTTAGCAGCTCTTAAGCTTTGTGTGGAATGAATCCGGCTGTTGCTAGGGCTTCCAAACATCTCCATTTTGCACCAAGTGTCAGCGTTCACACTTGCGTGCATCTCAACTGGGTTTTTGACACCTTCTGTCTCTGAGAAACGAGCTCCGCCGGTGCCCTCTTGGGCGAAACAGAGCGAAGACGAGGCTGTTTTTGTACATGCCTTTACTCGGGTGGCAGCGGTATCACATGCACCTTGCTCTGAAATTGAAACTGGCATTTAGCATTACATTGCTTTTACTGGGCTGCTTTGATGTGTTTTCAAAAGGGCAGGTGTGTGTGTGTGTGTATCTGATCTTGTGTGTGCGCGCGTGCGTGTGTATGCTCTGGGTTTTTTCATTGATGTGTGTTGGTATTTGTTTGATGTGTGTCCAGCCTTACGGGGCTAGAAGGTGAATTCCTTAATTTCCCCATGGACTCAATTAGCTTTGTGATTGGCTGAGAGAAGGCCAGGTTGCGCTGTCTTCTGAAGGAAAGAAGACCTTTGAAACTGAGGTGGGAGGGAAGAGAAGTGAAGCAGAATAGGAGATGAGCCGGCCACAGTGGTAACTGTGTTGTGCTCGTGGCTCTTGTGAAGACTTGGCCCTGTCAGTATTATTATAATGAGAGACAGAAACTAGTGAAGCTCCTCCATCCACTAGCAGGTGTTGCACGGCTCTGACTTCATTATGACCAATTAGAGTGAAGAAAATACTAATTATACCATGGTTTCTAGGTGATTAAATACTAGGTTGAAAGTAAATTGCTGGGAGAGGCTAACTGTAATCCCCCTGTGTCGACTGAAGTCATTTTGATTTTGAAGTGACTTTCAGGCATTCATAATGAAGCCCTTTTTTTTTCTCTCAGTACAGTATTCTGTTTGCTTGTTACAGTATGGAGGAAAAAAGGGGTTTCATTGATGATGATTCACGGACCTTTGTTGTCTAATTTCTCTTCACTCTTGTAGTTCTTTAATTTAGTGTTTTTGAGTTTAATATTCTTAATTAACTGAAATACACTTAGTTCTCCAGACTTCTTGAAGGACATTCCAAGCTCCTCTTTGGATGTTGGCTGTCTTTTGGTCCGTTTTCTGTCAAGATGATCCTACACTGTTTCAGTAAAGGTCCGGGCTCTGGGGAGGTCAGTCCATGACTGATAGTTTCCCATTGTTTGTTTTTCATTCCATGCATGCTGTTATTGCATTGGCAGCGTGTTTGGGATCATCGTCATGCTGAAAAGTAAAGCTGTTGTCAGTTACAGGCTTTCCAGATGGTATTGCATGGAGGATTAAAACCTGATGGTACTTTTCTATGTTCATAATTTCACCATTTTTGATAAGATCCCCAGCACCACTGGCTGAAATGCAGCCCCAAATCATGACAGAGCCTCGTACATGTTTTACGGATGGCTGTAGACACTGTTGTCCTCCATATATACCATTAATGATGTGAAACTCATCGCTCTATAAAACCTGTTGCCACTGATTTTTCAGTCCACTTCTTCTTCCACTTCTTCTCCCTGTTTCCTTTCCTTAAGACTTGCTTCTTGACTGGGTGACTGCCCAAAACCCACCTCTGGGTCTCGTGTCAGTGATGATCGTGTTCATCTACTGCTTCTTCCATTGTTCTCCACTTGTCTGGTTTCCTCATCATTTTTAAAGGCATACTGTACTCCTTTGACACTTTTTTTTTGCAAATTATTTTGTTGCTACAAAAATACTGCTCTTTGCTTAGTTTCCTCTAAATATATTCAGGTATAAGGATGGACTAAATCTGAGTGAAAAAGCAGCCAGTGTCCAAAGAAAAACTTGGAGACCTGGAGAAATATTGCTCAAGACCACTTTAGAAAAGTCTGGCTTCTTGAAAGCAAACTATAAAGAAATAAGGGGTGGCTCAAGACTCAAGACTCTACTTAATATTTATGTATTTAATTGAAGTACATAATTCTCCACAGAATATCTTTAATAATTGTGCTGTGGGTCTGTTTCTCCGTCAGGTTGCCGGTGTTGGAGTCGACGGCATCATCCGGTGACCTGTCGCGACCTCACCACATCGTGTCCGTAGTGCCCAACCGCTACCCGCGCTGGTTCACCCTGAGCCACATAGAGTCCCAGCAGTGTGAGCTGGCCTCTACCATGCTCACTGCTGCCAAAGGTGCACAGATATTTGCACAATTACAGATCCCGCCATTAACTTTCCTAATGTTGACGTACTATTAGTAACACAACACATGCGTTTGCATGTATACAGGTAGGGGTAGCAGTAATTTCTGTGCAATTATAAACTATTTCTGTGTTTGTACCACAGGCGACAGTCGCAGGCTGGAGACGGTCCTGGAGTCCATCCAGAAAAACATTCACTCCTCGTCTCACATCTTCAAACTGGCGCAGGACGCGTTTAAGATTGCCACGCTCATGGACAGCCTGCCTGATATAACACTTCTCAAAGTCTCTCTGGAGTTAGGACTGCAGGTATGCTTTTTTTTTTTTTTTTTTAAGTGTACTTCTGTGAATTTATTTTCACCTTTTAGTGGAAGTCAGGTTGTAAATTTCCATGGCACACCTTTGTTTAAAAAAAAAAAAGCCTAATAATACATCCACATGTGTATGTGAAGGTAATATTCTACTTATACCAAGCCGCTTTTCACTTGTATCTTTGAGTAGAGATATATTGGATCATTTTCTTACAAGAAAAGCTTGTAGCTCTGGAGGATGACATTAACCCTGTACATCACAAGGGTTTAGTTATCTTGGGTCAGTAAAAGGATTTTACCCTGATGTTCATGAAACAGAATTTGACATTATTGTCTTGGAATACAAGAAGATTACCTGGAAACGGCATTTACACTATAGGGTGCTCTTAATCCTGTAAAATAGCTCCATTATATGACGAGTGTAGAGGAATCAGAAAAGATATTGTAACAGATCTGTATCTGTGGATCCTTTGGTTTCCTGAATATTTAATTCTAGATGGAACAGCACTGCAATGCTATTTTCTAAGGGGCCTTTATTTTGTGCACCTCAGGGAGGAGAATGAGCTTTTGAGAGGTGATGCTTGGTAAATGTCACAATATTGTTCATTATGTTTTTTCACCTTATTCGCCTTTGCAGACTTTAATAAATTATTTATAGATTTACCTTGGATTATATATTTGTAAAGGTATTCACTTTGATGGTTTTCCTGTGGGCCTTTCCCCCCAAGGCTGTTGCAAAATGTACCACAGTCTTTTCCGCCACAGTTCTAGTGCGTCGTTGAAGTTACAGTTGAACTGGTTACAGGAATATTTATAATACTCTTCAGCGGTAATGGTAGATATAGCTCATCTTCCCTGTGCATTTTAATGCTTTACATGTCTGATCAGTAACTCACCTTTCATTCCCTCCTGCTCCATCATTTTTCACCTTCCTCAGGTGATGAGAATAACTCTGTCCACATTAAACTGGAGGAGGAGAGAGATGGTTCGCTGGTTAGTCACATGTGCCACTGAAGTTGGTAAGCCACGCTCTCCGCTTAAATTGGTGTTTTTCAGCTGTTTTAAGGATTATTATTAGCTTCTGCTCTATATCTCTCTTCACATCTATTCATGCCTCGATGTGTGCCCCAGGTGTGTACGCACTGGATAGCATCATGCAGAGCTGGTTCACCCTCTTCACCCCCACGGAAGCCACCAGTATCGTGGCCACCACTGTCATGTCCAACAGCACTATCGTCCGCCTGCACCTGGACTGCCACCAGCAGGAGAACCTGGCTTCATCTGCTCGCACCCTCGCCCTACAGTGTGCCATGAAGGACCCCCAGAACTGCGCCCTCTCCGCTCTCACGCTCTGCGAAAAGGACCACATTGCCTTTGAGACAGCCTACCAGATTGTACTGGACGCGGCGGCGACAGGAATGAGCTACACGCAGCTGTTCACTATTGCGCGCTACATGGAACACCGTGGGTATCCAATGAGAGCGTACAAGCTGGCGACGTTAGCGATGGCCCACCTGAACCTCAGTTACAACCAGGACACGCACCCGGCCATCAACGATGTGCTGTGGGCCTGCGCGCTCAGCCACTCGCTGGGGAAGAACGAGCTAGCGGCCGTAATCCCCCTGGTGGTCAAGAGCGTCAAGTGCGCCACTGTGCTGTCTGACATTTTGCGGCGGTGCACGCTGACCACGCCGGGCATGGTGTCGGCGCTGCACAGCCGCAGGAATTCTGGGAAGCTGATGTCGCTGGACAAAGCGCCGCTCAGGCAGCTGCTGGACGCAACCATTGGGGCCTACATCAACACCACACACTCACGGCTCACGCACATCAGCCCGCGCCACTATAGCGAGTTCATCGAGTTCCTGGGGAAGGCCCGGGAGACTTTCATGATGGCTCACGACGGACACATTCAGTTCACCCAATTCATAGACAACCTGAAACAGATCTACAAGGGCAAAAAGAAACTAATGATGCTAGTGAGGGAGAGGTTCGGCTGAGGGCGAGGCCGAAGGGGAGGTGGTGAAAAAGCCCGCCCCTCCCCGCCCTCCTCCCACTCTAGTACTTTTCTATTAACTTGAGTCTGCCTTTTGAACTTCTTTTTGGACTGATTAAAAATAGACAAGTAAAAAAAAGAGGGATGCGACTTGTAGAATGAAGCAAAAAAGAGAAAGGAAAAGATGACAAAAAAATCAACAGAGCCACACGCGGTATTATTGTTCTTGCTGTTGTTATTGTCATAAACATTATTACTATTATTATTATTAATAATAATATTATTACTACTATGTGTACAGAAGTGTTTTTATTTTTCAGAAGAGAGGAAATTTGTCACATTGTGAATGTTGTGTGTATTTCTCTACATGTGTGCGAGACGAAAACGAAAGCGAAACGGCTTTTTTTTTCTTTACGTTCCTTTCCGTTCCTCTAATGATTTAAAGCATCTCTCCCCCCCCCCCCCCCCCTCCCGTTTCAGTGTATATTGAGTTACATGTTGTCAAGTGGCTGAAGCCCTTCTACAATGGCGCTCATGTTAAAAAAGAAAAAAAAAGAGGAAAAAAACACAACAAAAAAAAAAAAAGAAAACTTGGTATCCTCAAAGAGAAACTAAGGCTTTAAAAAAAACACACTCAAAACACACAGAGCACCTCCCTCTGTCCACGCCCTCACCGGCGGGCGCTGGCCAGCACTGCACAGCTTAGCTCGGCTCGGCACAGCTTGGGTTAGCACTGAAAGAAAAGCTGCCATCAGCATTTTCTCCAGACACAGCAGCAGTAGCAGCAGAAGCAGCAGCACTGGAGCAGCCATTAGTTTTCTCTGGGTTCCAGGCATTAGTTTCATTATACACAACAATGCTCTCAGCTAACTTGTGTTGTTGATATTGTTATAATCTCACCCACCTCCATAATGAGTACCTGTTCCAGACAGAAGACAGTAATGCAGGCGCTATAGACAAAGATAATGAGTATTCTTGTTATAGCTTCAACTACTTCAAGCTGAAGCAGAACCCCAGAGGCAGACGACTACCTCATGATACGGTATTGAACTGCTCCCAGATATATTTTTTCTTCTTTTTTTATTTGCTATCGTGATTGTTATCGTCTATGATAGCTGACAGTGTTAATTAAACAGGGGGATTCATCAGTGAGACCGAGGTTATGAGGAAGCTTCAGATTCCCGCTAAGTGTTTCTGCCCTTGGCTCTGCTGTACGTCATTGCTCTGGCATCGGTACTTGCACCCCCCTCTCCAAAAAGCTTCAACACACACACGCGCGCGCGCGCGCGCACACACACACACACACACAACATGTGTCAGTATATCAGTCCACTCTCATCTATATACAGCCGCCATCATCGTGGTGTTTTCCGACTCGGCCAGTGTCACCTCCCTCTGTGCATGTGAATCATAGAAATTAGACTTTCTACTGTTATAGTTGATTGTGTGGAACCTTCAGTAATTGTCAGCCAGAACGTTCTCAGGGATTTCTCTACACAGGAAGAAACAACAACAAAAAAAGGCGGAACATACGAACAACTGAACTTCGAGGAGAAAAAGAAAGAAAGGAGAAAAAAAAAGACAAAAACACGACACAACATGAGCGAGCATTTATTGTACTCTGTATATATGCCATAGTATATGTCTGAATATGGAGGATCTGAAAGTATATGTTAACTAATTTATACAGAGTATTCTATGTAATGTGAAATACTTGAAGCCGCTGTAGTTTGCTCTCTCTCCCTCTCTCGCTCTTCATCTCTTTCTCCCTTTTTGCCCTTTTTTTTCCTTTTCTTTTTTTTTTCTTTTTTTGAGGGTGTGGGCTTTCCTCCCTCCCCTCCACTCTTTTGTAAAAAAACAACAACAACAAAACAGAACATATCAGAAGGACTCGACTGACCTTGTTGACAGCTTTTTGGACTCGCATGTGTTCACGCACGAGACGCTGGATCCTGTCAGAAATGTTGTTCCGCTGAGTGACGTGTAGAATGGGAAGAGAGGCAGACTACTCCACGCCAGTGGCGGATAAATGTTTAAAAACACGATACGTGATTTCATACTTAGTTATGCATGTAAGCTGTTGTAGTAGCCTAGATTTCCATGGGATCCTATTGGAAAAATACTATAATGTGCTTTATACAGGAGCTAATTGGCGAACAGAGCGTGTATTATGTGTCCAGCCTTACAGTCGTACATTTAAAAGGACATATTTTGCTGAGAACCTGCCTCATGTTCCAGTAATATATAATAACCGCGCAAGTAACTTATTAGTCATCAAACTCGACAATTCTGCACATGGACAAATGAGTGTCCTCAGCTCTCTCCTTCATTCCCTGCAGATTTTCCAGTGTCTCCACTGCAAAGTTCAAGCTGTCCCATCATTACCTGCCTTTTTACCTTCTCTCTCTCTCTCCTTCTTCTTCTCTTTTTTTTTTTTAATATCTCATTTTCTCTGCGTCTTTTTTCTATCTTGTGTTGATTAAAGATAAAAGCAGCCTTTTCTCTTGCCTTGTCTTAACGCTTTAAAGTAACCAAACAGAAGATCTATCTAACAACCAAACGCGTTCTAAGAGGGGAGAGACAACCAACCTTGGTCCCAGCTTTAGTGTCCTTAATTAGTAAGTGAATGGCTGTGTAACTGATGCTTTAACAAAGCAATTCCTCACGTGTGTTTGGTGGAAAAGTTGTCCAGTGTCTCTTGTTCTCTTCAGAAACAATTTCCTCTGAGTCTTTCTAGCTGTTTGTTTTATTTTATTTTAATTTTCTTGTTTTTTTTGTTTGTTTGTTTTTTGTTGATTTTGTTCGTGTAGGAATGTTCTGCTCTCCCATTTTATTTATTACAATGACCCATGTATACATGCTTATGAAATTAAGATTTGATACACCGATATCAATTTATTTATGTAACTAAATCACTGTTTTATAATCTTGTTAATGAGTCAATAATTGATTCTTTTGTTTTTTGTTTTTTTTGTTTTAATAAAAGTTAGTTTTTTGAAATGTATATTTATTTCCTCTCAAAGTTGATTTTTTTTCTTTTATACTTACACCCTGCCAAAAACGGGAAGCATTTCTTTTATCTATTTATTTAATTTTTTATATGTTTTACAGCTGCACTTTTGTCTGAGAAGGTCTGTCGTAGATCATTATGTGACGCGGTCCCTGAGCATGACGGCGCGCGCTGCTCGGCGTATCGGCGAGAGACGATCAGTCAGGACGGTTCAGATCTCCATCAAACGGCGATGTCAGAAAAAGGCAGAGAGGGATCACTCTCGCTGGCAGCAGCTTTCACGCTGTCATCCCGGGCGAGCTGACGAAGAATGTGAAATGTATCAATTGATATTCCCATGGTCTTTGTAGCTTCTGTCAGGCAGCCAGGCTCAGCCAACCACAATAACCTGTTTACATGTATCCAACACTGACAGTGGTGCCACAGAATGACTAAATCAGTGTATGCAGTTTGTCAAGTATGTGCGTTTGTGCAGGCATGTTTTGGTGTGTGCTGCTCCTTGTTTGCATGCCTCTGCGTGCCTGCATGTATTTTAATGTGTGTGTGTGTGTGTGTGTGTGTGTGTGTGTGTGTGTTAAGGTCTTTAGGGAGCGGATGGGAACAGGTGGTAGCTCCAGACTACAGGAGCTCCTGACAGCAGTAAGGTCCCCAGACTCCCAGCCCCTCATTAAACATTGACACAAAAACACTGCAACTGTCTGTGTGTGAACAGTAATGAAGCGCAGACGGCTACACTGGTATACACACTGCAACTTAGCACAGCACGAGCTTGCAGTCCGCATGTGTGTGTTTGTGTGTGTGTTGTCCATCTGTGTGCGCTCATTAATGAGGTGCATTTGTCTGTAGAGGTGTCCACTTAGATATTGAGGAATTCGTCTGGTTCGCCAACAAAAGCACCGGTCTGCTGTCAGAGGCCAGACAGCACTGTCCATTTGTTATCTTATGGATGCCATCCTGTGAGAAATGGTGTGTGCGCTGAAGGAAAAACGCACTCATGCAAGTGTGTACACATGCGAGGAAGAATACACTTGCTTGCATGCGTTTGTAGGAGATACACGCTTCCTGTGTGCCTGACCTGTGCTCGGGTCCCTGCTCAGTTTCAGCTGGTAATGACGTCCCTTGGGTGTAGCACGTTACAGCAGCCTCCTCCAGTCTGTCTCACTGTATACTTCTAATGACATCATGATCACACGCTGGCCCCTTTTATGCCAAAAGCCCTCTTCCTCACCATCAACATCAAAAATCCCATCTAGGGTATTAATTCTGTCTTTCTCCCCCTCTCTCTCTCACACACATCACGACTTCACAACACATCAAGACTTTGACAAGGCCGTGGCTTTTTTTTTTTTGTCAGATGGTAAATTCAATATGCTTTATATTTTCACCTATAGAAAGTCAAACCTCAACTGTTTCTGAGTTTTAAATGTGCTGTGCAAGACAGCTTATAGTTGCGGGCGATCGCTGCCAAGCAAAAAATTGTACACTTTATATTGAAGTCGTAACCTGCAGACAAGGATGCTTCTGTACAGCTTCCCAGTAGAGAACACTGACAGCAGCATGTTACACCATGAGTTGCTCATAAATCATCCCGGTCTTGTAGGAAAAATGGACAGTTTCTTACCTGTTGTCCAGCAGACAAGTGACAAAATAAAGGGAAAACCATGAACAACCTCCAGTTGTGCCTTTAGATGAGGAGTGGGCAATTCATTTTTCCAACAGGCCACATAAAAACCTGGGCTGCACCAATAAGACATACATTCATATTTAATACAACTGGCTCTATTCCACAGTGTGTCTCTTGCCCTGTCTTCCTCCGCTCACCCCCAACAGTCATTGTAGATGTTCAATTGTTGTTTTTTGTTTTTATTTTACTGTAGCGCCTTGTCTTACAATATAAACCATGTTGAGGTGACTGCTGTTTGGTGCTATATAAATACAGCTGAATTAAAGTAAATTGAATTAGGTTCAGTGTATTGGTGCACACAACAGTCCCAGTTTCTCATGTCCTTTGGGAAAATGAATTACTCCCTCCTGCTTTAGAGTTAACAGTCACTGCAAATTATTGCAAAGTTTTTCTGGGCAATCACATATTTCCT
The DNA here is from genome assembly GCF_057382275.1 of Copadichromis virginalis. Taxonomy (NCBI): domain Eukaryota; kingdom Metazoa; phylum Chordata; class Actinopteri; order Cichliformes; family Cichlidae; genus Copadichromis; species Copadichromis virginalis. The sequence goes on from NC_140629.1 coordinate 26,529,728, forward strand.
ATGATTAATTATTTGCGTTCTGATCTGAGTACATCTATCCAAAAAGCACAAAAGTTTCAATGCTTGTATGGTTTCCGTTTTAATGAGTTTGATAACAGTTTTATAGGCTTTTCAGTTGTATCGCAACCCAACTGAGCACCTATGGGACGATTTTAGAACCAGCTGTTTAAACAGCTTTTTCAACCACTGTCTGTTTTCTTAGTTCTTATCCAATTCATGCTCACAGGTCGCTCCAGTTGTCATAGACCTGGACAGGTTACCCTTTAACCTAGCACCCATGGCTTTGGACCTTGGGAGTGAGCCAAAACGCATAAAGGCCCTAGCCTGGATTTGAATCCAGGAACTTCTTGTTGTGAGACACCAATGCTAGCCACTGTAGCACTGTGCCACCTTACGAAAAGCCTAGAGAACCACTTCAAAAGTACACTAAAGCATCTCTAATGGCACGTGTTGGGCAGCTCAAAACGAAGTTATTTTCCTTTGATTGTTTTTGTCTGCTTCCACTTGTCTTTGCACTAGGATGATGTCGGAGTAAATGTGCAGTCATATTCGTTGTGTTCCCACTAGTGCTGTCAGCGTTAATCTCGTTGAAATGACGTTAACGCCACAACACAGCAAATCTCCGTTAACGAGCTACCGCGGATCGCACCGTGGTGGGGCTGGACGGCCAACACGTTAACGAGCAAACTGCGCTAACACACTAGTTCCCACCAATTGAGCATTGCGTGGCACATCCAACATACTGTTTTACTTTTGTCCATAACGCGCCATAACGCACCTTCAGGGTCATACGTCACATGAAAACCAAAATAGTTCCAAACGCCAGATCTGAATGAGGGTGGGGGAGGCTCAATTTGCCATGTTGCAACGACAGCTTAACTTCTCTCTCGCTAGCTTGCCCTGCGCTCAGTGAATCTGCGTTCGACTACTCCGGCTAGGCTGCACTGTCGAGCGCAGATCCACTGAGCGCTCAACACAGACAGCATCGTCAGAAGAAAAGTTGATAAAATAAATTAAAAATGTTGTATTGTTCGATACATATGCGTACCGAACCGAAAGCACTGTATCGAACGGTTCAATATCGATACGAGTATCGTTGCACCCCTACTTTATGTCTATATCTTTTACGTGGAATTTTCACATATGTTTGAGTGCACTGTTTAGATGTTGAAAAGATACTGTGATATTATTAGGTTTAACAGGCATTGCTTTGTTTTTTTCCATTGGCCTCACATTTTATCCTTGCAGGCACATAGTTGACTTTTGTGGATCACAGAAATGTTTTATCGTTTACAATTGCAGATGGCTCTGAACACTGTAAGACCCTTGTGAACAGGAGTTGCAGCAGCTTCAAAAACCTTCATTGCTCTGGCAACAAAACCCACAATTCAACTCACAGAACTCTTCCAGGATCTAAAAGTGACCCGCAAAAGCAATGGCTGGATGTTTCTTACTGAAATGTTTCTTGATCTTTGATTTTTCTTACATTTTATTGGCTTTTCGATGCTTATTAGCATTATTGGAAAACTGAGCTTCACACCCATCCAGCCCTTGAAAGACTGCAAGTCACCTAAAGTTATGCAAAAAAACAAGTCTTTATTATCTTTATTTGCTTGTATATCTGTGACTTAAAGCACATTCTTGCAGAAGAATATATGAAAATGCTTTTAGACCCCCAGAATTTGATCCTTGTATCTTTAATATCTCTGCAAATAGCACGCTTTTTGTGATCTTTTCAGCACTTCCAGCATCTGTCTAGGAAAAGCTCACAGGCTGAGCATTTACAGTATATGAGAGTGCATTCTGTATTCCTACTTACTACGTTATTCTGCACAGGGTCTGGGGCCTTTGTGGTGCACTGAGCTTGCCATCATTACAGGAGTACAAAAAGAGGATCACAGACATGTGTTCTTCAGCACAGCCTTCAGCATCGGCCGCGCTACCACAGGGACTGACTTCCTTTCCTCCTCTTCTTACAGAAGGCCGTTGGATTTTGATCTCCTCTCTCCCCCTCCATCGGCCCCGAGGCATCTGATTAAATGCTAATTAAAGCCGTTAGCGCTGCTATCACCGCTGCTAACTCCTCTCTCTCTGTCACAGAGATTAATGTCCCTCGTTCATCATCCCACCTCTCCCAGCCTGAGTACCTGCCCGGCTCGCAAAACCTGATCAAGTCATCAGCCACCACCTCCCCCCCCAAAACCCCCTCTCATCCACCACCCCTCTCCCATCGCGCAAAGATGGACGAGGGGTTTAAATTTTAATTTGAAAATTGCCCTCAATTACTTCTGTGCCGACCACTTGCCGGAGCTTCTCATGTGGTTGAGTGGGAAGGGGTTACAGCAGTGGGTCAGCGGCCATGATGAGCGATAAGGGGACATTAATAAGAAAGGCAGAGGTTCATTTAAAAGCAGAAAGGACAGTGGGAGCAGCTTTCTCATTATTTAACTCCCCCAGCTTTATTTAAAGGACTTTATTTAAGGATACCAAGTTAATGTGTCCTCCAGGACAGACGGTTAAAGCGCCTGACAGAGTGAGAAAGTTACAGCCATAACTTACACCCTGAGCACACACTGCGGTGCCATCTTTTTTACCTCTTTTGACATTCCCGCCGTTTTCAGGCAGAACGGAACGAGCCTCTGAGGGACATAAAATGTTAGAACAAAGTTACACACATCATTTAATTTTATTCTTTCACAATTTCTGGCCCACAAATGTTTTATTGGTTCCAATATCGGTAATCATTATAAGCTATTGGAATATATTGAGCTATGTATAACAAGTCAGCCAAATGTCATTTGAACTACCACCAGATTGGGGGAAGCTGTGCCCTGGAATATGCAACTGCTCTGCAGGGCCTCATCTGGTGTTTGTTTTATCCTTATGATTTTTACTGAATTGCACTTCATGACTCACGAATGATAAACTTTCCCAGCACCTAAGAGCAAACATGTTGCTGTTAAGGTAGCTTTTTGGGAAGACGTCAGGATGTTGAAACAAAATGTCACACTGATAACAAAAAACAACAATGTTCCTACCTGGCAGCCAAAGCAACACAAATAAGCCAAAAGTGCTGTCATCCAGCGATTTCCAAAGACAATTAACAAATATACAGAGATTTATGCACCTGTGCCCCAGCTGTTAGCACACCAGGAATACTTTTCCTTAATTTCTCACAGTTTTTTCCAACGCTCTGCCGGATGCCTGTCCAAAAGGCTCTAAATCTCCGTGAAAGTGTTTATAACATCACAGCGATTGCCGGGAAATGGGGGGAAACCCACTTGACTTCTCTTTTCCTCTTCATATATATTTCACTGACATAAGACACACATGTAAGAGGACACCATGCTCACAAAGCATGTGAATTGGATATTCCGTGGTACCACAATGGGGGGAAAAAATGTGCAGACTTTGATAAAGATGCCAAGGGGAAAGAATCTGAGCCACATTCTTTTGGGCTTGCAGGAAAAAAATCCTCAGAGCCAAAGAGAGTTTCAGCTTCTAGGTAATGTGACATTTAATAGGATGTGCAACACGCTCGGAGGATCTGGGGTTGCGCGCTGAGAGAGTGAACAACTCCACATAAAGGTGAGGCAGGCTTTACAGGAAGAGATAGCTTTAACATTTCACTGGTGCTTGATTAAAAGCCTAAATGAGTAACAGCATAATGTTCCCACTCCTTCCATCATCCGTTCATTCCTGCTTCTTCATCTTCATTTTTTCCCCCCCTATCCGGCAGCGGCAGGCACCATGTGTCCGGCGAATGGGAACAAAGAAAGGGGAAGAGAGACAGAGAAAAAGAAGGATGGAGCGACAGGAAGAGGAGAGAATTAGAGCATATATCAAGGCCGTTTTCTCTGACATTTGTGCTCTCGGTGTGGAGAGGCACTATGAATATCAATATGAACCCATGGAGAGGAAACACTTTTTTTTTTTAACTTCTCACTGGGCCATTCATGCACACAAGAAATCTATTCAAGTCAGTGTAATGGCCAGTCTCTGAGCCTGTGCACAGTTGTGTGAACAGCGCTGCCTCGCCTCTACATTTTTCCCTCTCATGAGTGTGGCCAGGCTTGTATTACTGAAAAACACTTTACGTCAAGTGCAACTGTGGTGAACACTACAGTATGTAAATCAGACTGGATTAAATGCTTGCATGAGTTGAGCCTGACAACACCAATCAGCAACACCTACCTACCAACAGCTTTCTCTGTATAGTTTTTTGTGTGTGTGTGTGTTTTCACACAGCCTCTCTTCTCCTCTCGGTTCTTAGAGATATAGAGTCAAAGGGATGCAAATCTACCCACTTCCTTCCTCCCCTCCCCCACCTGCAAACATAGATAGCCCCAGGCCAGTTCCAGACCTTTCTATATGCAGAACCAGTGACAGGAGTTACACACTATTCTCCCCCCTGTAAGTTCCCTCAGTAACAAGCTGCGAGCCATGCTCTCTCTCTCTGGGCTGCATGTATGAAGCTGTGTGATTGGTTTGGTATGGTAACAATATGGGAATAGTGCGATGCCCACGCCCCCACCTTCTGCCTTTTTTGCATGTGAAGCCTTTCACTGCTCGCAGTCGTGCATGCATGAGTGTGTGTGTGCATATGTGTGTGTGTGTGTGAATGTGGACTGCTGGATCCAAGCTTATTACTTTAAGTTGTCTCCAGCCCCAGCGCTAATCCCTGTCTACTTCAGGGAGGGATAACAATAATACAACAAGATCCAGAGGTACTAATGTAATCCTATCAGGTTCCTGAATGTCAGAGAGGGGGCGGGGGGGTGGGGGGGGGGACTGAGAGTGTATGAGGTATTGATTGAATAGAGACCAAAGCAAGAGAAAGATAAAGGGGGAAGTGAAGAGGAAGAGAAAGGCAAGGAAGCGTAGTTGGTGAAAAGTAAGTGAATAAACAGAGGAGTTCAAAAATAAAATAAATTAGAGGCAGACTGAAAGGAAGACGAGGGGAGAGGAAAGCAAAGATTTTTAGAGTAGATGCAAAAGTTGGGTGCAGTTGTCGACAGAATGTTTTCTCCTCGGTGACTGAGCAGGCAGCAGCTAAAGTGCATCAGCCCTGACTTGAATAGGTTTCAGACCTAGACCAATTCTCCCTCTGCGTCCCCGCCAGACCCACCATTCGCCCCTGGGATTGAATTAGGCCTGCCCCATTATACAGTTGCCATGGGGACTCTGACACCTCCGCTGACGAAGTGAGAGCCACGCAAGGCTGAGTTGCTGATCAGAAAGTGTGTGTGTATGTACGTGTGTGTCATTTGTGACCGTACAAATGTCTTTATGTTTGTTACTGATATGTGTACCTATTCTCTCCTACGTGTTTGTCGCTATAGAAGTAGCTGAACTAACTGAGGGCTTTTCTATACATCCAAAAGAGGGAGAACTGATTATGCCTCTAAACATCAGCACAATGGATTTAAAAGAAATTATTTTACATGTGATTAAAACTTTTAGCTTAAATATTGCAATAACGTTTTTAGGAGGCGCAGCCTGTTTTCTCTTTCAAAGCAAAAGAAGTGATGAAATTATATCTAGTAGCTGTCAATGGGAACTTTCAATATGTGTTCAAAGGAGTTGTTAATGAACGGAGAAGATGTCCGTGATCACAAAGCTGAAAACACACCGGATAATACAGTCTGGTGTATTACTATAATACACTGGCACTCTGACACGATCAGGAGTTCAGCATTAAAACGTAGACAAAACATACATCCTGAAGGTTTGTGCCTATATCAGATGCTATGACCTTATTAGGATGCCTAGCAGCCAGCAACCTGAATTAAAAATATTCTAGAGATAGTACATAAAAATCATTTTTATGTACTATCTCTACATAAAAAATAAATAATAAAATTGCATGGAAAATTCTCTCTTTCTTTATACTTTATTTTTAAACAGTACGTTGTACTGTGTTTTTACTGACTTTTTCATTTTACAGCGTTGCTCTTCACCTACACCACTTTATAAACAAACAGTCTAACTAAGCTAATAATACACAGACAGATGTACCAAGCCCACTTAGTAAGCAATCACAGCGTGGGTTGGAAAACGTTGGAAACGTTGGAAAACGTTGGAAAACGTCAATGAACTTTTGAACTGAGAAAACCCATTGGGGCTTACCCAGATGGCATGTATAGAATTATTTCAAAGCTGACATGCTAATGTCAAGAAGTTACTTTAAATGCTAAAGAGGTACCAGGTTTGAGTAACATTTGATATGTTTAAGGCCCAAATAACCCTGTAAAAGATACTGTATAGCTATCTGTATAAAGCACTTTCATCACAACCGTCAATGCCATGTTAAATCCAGACTAATCACAATGCTATTTAATTTTAATGAGGAAATCAGGTCTTACACCAGCAATTTAAGCCTGGATAAAAGATTAGGCTTGACTTTTCTTTTTTCATTCAGCTGTATAACGTTTAGCTATTGTCATAATTTACACTTAAAAATGTCAGCTACTCAGTAGAATAGAATCTAGACGTACTCAATTATTTTTTAACGAGCACTCAATCTGAGTCAGCACGTGCATATAAAAAGTAGGTACTTACATAGTACTTCCAGTGTCATTTTTCCTTATTTCTGATATACCCTGTAGGTGCCCATTATATTTAGAATATTAGAACATGTTATTTTTCATTTCCACTGAAATATAATGTTGTTCTGCTGTCCTGTCAATTATTTATAAACTCATTTGATGTCAAACATAGTCTAGAAGTTCAGATAAATTTGATGAATTAGTAAAATGCAAGATTAATGACAAGCCCAGTTATGGGCTGAGCAACACAGGACTCTAATCATCTTAACAGAGATATTGTAGGGAAGACCGGGGATAGTTGTAACATTTTTGACATTTCTGTCTGTAAATTGAAGCTCTTTTAAGGTAGTGGATTCAAAATGTAATGCAAAGTATTTACATGTCTCTGCTATTAAATAGTGCAGCTATTTTCTCTGCAGCACAATTACCCATTCCATGGTATGGTCTCAAACACGAAGAGTGAAATGTTACAATTAACCCCATAGTCTGGGTTAGTTGTAACATATCCTGGGGTAAAATGTAACACAATGAAATAAGGGTACTAACAAAACATTAACATGTAATCTTTGTTTATTCAACACATGAATGCACTTACATCCATTTATGTAGCTATGTGCAGAAATCTAGCTTTTGAACATATTCCAACCCCCCCCCCCCCAAAAAAAAAGACAAGTTATGGAATTCTCTGCAACTGAATATTTCATTAATTTTGATTGGTCTTCCTTGAGTTTGGCCTCATTGGATCAGTGGGCATTATAACCTACAACTCTTGCACCAATTTTGAATATAACAATGAAGCTGAAAAAATGTAGTTGTTCACCAGCATCGCAATTCCATTACTTTTTATCATGGCTTACCTTTGTGTGGTTTGCAAAGTGCTTCAGAAAGATGAGGAAATCTGTTTCTTGCACCCATCTTGATTTATTTCCACTACCAGTACTTCCTACTGGTCCATCTCTGACACAGTGGTCTGCATAATGTATGTGTGGGAACACAAACAGTGGAGGAATTGTGTTGCCAATGGCATTAACTGCATATACAAATGCGACCAGTGAACCTCTCTCTGCTGATGTCGTTGCCCCAACTTGTTTAATATAAGTTAAAGTAATAGTGTGGTAAGTTGCAACATCTGCATTATTGTTACAACTAACCCAGACTGTTGCTGTTACAACTGACCCAGACTCCTATAGCCACGAACTAGCTAACATTACAGCCAACGGCTAAAACATTAGCACTAAAGACCTACGCAGAATATATCCCCATAGACATACAAATAACACAATTTAAGTTTGATGAGTTTAACTGCAAAGCAGATAATGTTATTAGAAATTGAAATAAAGTAGAAAAACGTACTTTTTGGCATACAAATTACTTTTTTTCATGTTAAATTGTCTGTGTTTGACAAAATGTGCTGATTTTTCACATGTGATAGCAGAACTGAGTTGGGCATGCACAGGATGAGTCACATCATTTGAAACTTAGCCCTGATTGGAGAAATTGGAAGTGTTACAACTGACCCACGTTACAACTATCCCCGGTCTCCCCTACAGTCTGAGCCTGGATTTTAGAGCACTGTGGTTCTTTTTACATCTAAGAAGGGTCAAATACACCAGAAAGATCTTTGCCTTGAGCTATTACAGCAACTGTACAAGAGGTTTCTCATTTAGGTCTGACATTTTCAGGTTATTAAAGTGAGAGTTGGTGGCTTTTCTTCAAAAAACGCTTTATAAAGTTTAAATATCTAATGTTTTCAAGAAAGATATATTATTATTCATGTTGACTTTGGAGGATGTAAGTTCAATGTTCACTTTGCTTTTACCTCAATTTTGGTCTCCACCAAACTCTTCTCATCTGACTTTTTTTTTTTTTTGCCGTATTCTCTACTAATATCAAACTTTGTATGGCTGTTATTTGGTTTTGGAAAGGTAATGCACCATCTTCTAGAATTAAATCTTTTAATATCATTCAATTTGCAACTGAATCCACAAAGTAAATTTAGCTGTATGAACTCTCACCTTTACATATTAGTATACTAATATGTAAATATGTATTAGTATACTAATATGTATACTAATATGTAAAGATTGCAGAGTGCAGTGAACTTTATTCTGTTTTCTTATCCTGGCAATGGTGGCTGCTGTAGGACAAACAACTCTTGCTTCTATTCGTCTGGAGTGAGGAGTCCAGTACGATTTGATGAGTTAATTTCTGACCAGTGAAAACGATACTGAGGAGAATTATTCAGGATAACCTGAACGTTTTGCTTTTGTTATTTGCTATTGTCAGTTGGTGTTAGCCTCTGTTAGCTATTGTTAGTCTGTTAGCCAGCACTAGTGAAACTTTCCTTGAAATGGGTCAGACATTGTTGGACTTGGACATTTCACAAATAAACTCTCATACAATACAGTATGAGAAGGCCATCGGACTGTTTATCAGACTGTAGGACACTCAAGGTTAAGATTAGATGGCATAAGTTAGCTTATAACCAGCTGTTGATGTTTAGCTAGCTCGTTGTCAGCAGTTTGAAGACTGGAGGGTTGCATGTCTAATCTGTTGATAATAAGTAACTGCAATGAGTACCATTAATAAATAAGCATGTTTATGCACATTGTCACATATCACAGCTGTGACTTCAGCTCAGGAGATGAGGTGTGAGGTGAGGAGGAAGAGGATGGTATTTCTTTGGTGACGGGGATCCCTTCTGAGATCATAAAACACAGGTACGATCCTTTTTATCTGGAATCTGAAAAGTAAAGGTGCAAGTAAAACAACTCTTTTCTAATGTTTTTAATGATTTTAAATGTCTGAAATAAAGATGAATTAATTAAAATATTCACTGAAAGCATACCACTTGAATTTTCAGGGAAAGATTGGATTTTGGTTGCAGAACCTTAGACTAATAATGTCTTTTTGTTGCCTGACCTTAACAACAGACTGCAGGGGAGATGTATATCTGCCATTCACCACCATATTCCTGCAAATCATTAAGAGCAGCAAGTGATTCAGAATTTTGTTATGCCCCATTTTAACAAAACAATAAATTGAACAATGATTAAAAAAACATAAAAAAAAAACCCCATCAGAACTGAAGGGATGGGAAACACAGATTTGAATGAATACTGACTCAATGTTTATTGCTGTGAGTGACCTCTACCACTTTTTGTGATCTTTTTGTACTTTTTTTGGATCTATTTTTCATATGAAATGATTGATTTCCACAGCTTTACAAATCAGATCTTTGCTTGCTGTTTATATTTACGAGAGAAATGTTGCAAGTCTTTATGAGAATGCAGATATTCCTGTGACAAAAAGGGTCAGTGAAAGATTAATGCGTTTTTTGTTTAGTTGCAGTAAATAAAGAGGTGAGACATAACAAATTAATGGGCATATATTTATATTTCCAGCTTTTTCTAAGTCCCTGTGGCTTGCAGTCTTTAGTTTTCTTTTAGGAACATTTTGTAGGTTAGCTAGGAACTGATCATAAATTTCAGCATAGTTTCACTGTATCTAAATATATTCCTGAATTTATTCATTTCTCTAATTTAACTTGTCTCCCCTGAGAGAGCCGGCGTTCAAGAGATCTCAGTTATCCACTTATTGCAACCTCACTGCACAAACACCAAAACAAACAGTTGGATGGGTACTGAAAGCGGATACCTTGTCTGTCTCCTCACATTGGAATTTTGTCACCAACACAGTTCTAATGGATGGCCAGAGAAAGGATGCCACCCACAGCACCATCTGGCTAATGCCCCGTCCTCGGCTTATGAATTACGCTAAATTGTGCCCAAGAGAGAGAAGCCACATGTTCATTATGAAAGCTGCAGGGGTATTAGAGATCCCCTGAGTCGCGCCAAACGAGCTGCATGTCACAGGATGGTGTGACACACAACATGGTGCCATGAAGGGGGGGGGGGGGGGGGGGGGGGAAGACACAACCTTCTCCGGATTTAATAGGATGCATTCATCAGGCAACCTTGACTGGACTCTGACAGGGTTCGTTTTCTTTTGTTTCAACAATGATTCACTGTTCAGTCACAGCTGAATACATACAGTATGGCCAGGTTGTTTGGGAAGTACACTGATGGATACGACTACCAGCACCTGGGAACACCTGCGCCTGATGTGACAAGCTAGTATCATGAAATGGCGAATGAATAACAAGCCAGTTTTTCCACGTTATTGGTAGCATTTTGGGTTTTGACATGTCATTTGTAGTCCCAGCTGACTGTATTCATTCAGCTCTGTGCAAAGAAAACAACAAATACTATCACATATGGATACTATCACTCAAATTAACCAATCATTTAACCTTAATGTTTCCATGATTTGTAGTCATTCTAAAGATATTAAAAGATGCTCACAAGCCCACAATGTAAAAAGTCTGCTTGGGCTATTTTAAGTACAGCTAATGGACCAGCCAATGAAAAGTGTCCCAGCCCTCTACTAGAAATATAGCACAGATATTTTTCCTATCTCTGTTTGGCTATATTTGGCATAGAAAGAGGTTGAGTGCAGGTGAGGATCAGGGTTTGGGACTTTGTTGTCATTGTTAGGACAACTAACATGCAAAAAGGCCATGGTCAAAGTAACGTGGACTATCAGCTTGAAAAGGTAATGAACATTGGCTTTTGATGTTAAGGTCCTGTGTTTTATCCACTCGCCCATCCACACCACAGTCTTCCATGTAGACCATATGGTTTTACAATCCCATTCTTTTTAATCATAAGTACTATGGCTACTTTAGGGCAGCGGTCCCCAACCCCTGGGCCTCGGACCAGTACCGGTCCGTGAGTCGTTTGGTACCGGGCCGCGAGAGTTGAGGCTCAGGTGTGAAATGTATAGTTTTCGGGGTTTTTATCTGTTTTCAGCGTTATTTTGTTATCGTTTTTATCGTTAATTCGGTTTTCCTGGGTCTTTTCACGTGTGTTATGAATAAATATTCTTTTTTTCGGTACCGGTACTGCTTTTATTTTGTTGTATTTATCCGCGACACTTTAAAGGCCGGTCCGTGAAAATATTGTTGGGCATAAACCGGTCCGTGGCGCAAAAAAGGTTGGGGACCGCTGCTTTAGGGCACTGTTACAGTGAAGTGTAGCCTTACCACTGGTTGTAATGAGAGGCTTGATCAAAAAACCATTTGGTTAGTTTTTTTTTTTTTTTAATGAAATAAAGGTCTCCATTTGAAGCATGGTAGCCATTTTGAAGGAAAATGCCTGCACCAGCAGCCACTATTAGGTGTCTTTATCTGTGTCTAGACCATCATGAGACCAGGCTTACAGCATCTGTCAGTCCCTGCAAAAACTCCCTGGGTACCATAAAAGACCGGGCCCCCTCGCTAAAAGAACTGAGGCTAGAGAACCCAGTGGGGACCCATCGGACGGTATGGAGAGAAATAAAATTATCTGCTGTGGGTTTTTTTCTCCTTCTTTCATTCCGCCACAGTGTATGCCATGCATTGCCATGAAGGCAGATGGGGGAGGTGGAGGTGGAAATAAAACATGCATGAGTCGCCTGCAGCCCAGGAAAATAATTACTGTCATTTAGCAGACATGTAGAGGAGAGCAGCGCAGCCCAGTCTGCCCACAATATACCACCACACTCCCTGCATACCGATGAACTGGAGGCAAAACAGAGAGGGGTAGGGATGCACTGGCTGGGAGAGGGTTAGGAGACTGTAATAGATGCTATGGCTTACTTTTGGGGATGTTTTCATAAGTCGTTCATAGACGACAGAATCCTCACAAACTGTTGCAATCAATCGAAAAATAAAAAGAAAGAGACTTTCTTTTTTCTTTCTCTGCACTCACAGGAGCTCCAACATTGCTCGACACATTATTGAGCACTGTTCTGTCTCCAGTAGTCCCGAATGACACAAGATGTACAATATATTTCTCTAAAGATCAGAGGAAAAGATTTGACCTCCGTGTCTTGGCTGAGGCTAAATCAAGCAGTCCTTCTCTCTCATTTAGCCTGTCACTCATCTCTTTTCTCCCCCCCTCCTCTATTTTCTCCACATCTGTCTATCTCCTTCCTGTCTTTTCCTCCTTCCCTTCCACTTGCCTGGAGTCAGACCACAGCACAAATTTATAGGAGGTGGAGGGATGCCAGTGGAGGTCAAATGCGTGAGCAGCTTCCCGTCTGCCTCCCCTATCATTCTTTATGGCTGATCTATCGTGGCGGAGCCTTCATTACCCTGAATTATACGCTACGATTATTACCTCTCCCCCCGGCCTATGCAGGACGGCCCTGGCCTTATCATCTTCTTGGCTTACCCAGGAGGAACGTAATATAGGGAACCCTGGATATATAGCGCAACATCTGCCTCCAACATGACTCCACTGCGAATCTTTGAACTTTAGATCTCTACATTCACAGTATGTGATGTATGTGGTGTGCGACTGGGCTCACTGGGTTTATTTGTGGAGAGCTATAATGGGCTGCAGAGACACATCGCCTGCTGCGGGTGTGGGATGCCATGCTGTATATATTCTGTAGGTTTAATTACTGATCACCACATAACTTTAAATAAGAGGATATTCCTTCTGATGCTAAAGTGGAAACCCACCTCCTGTTGTTCCGAGTCCTTTGACTGACTTAGACCGCATGCTCTTCAAAAGATACACAGCACCTCAATTGTAACTATCTGCAATGTAGTATTTGGGCGTGCAGCCTGCATTTTGTAGAGCATTTTCCCAAGAAGCAGCAGCTTCCACATACTTATTTTCCTTCCATCTGGTTTTGATGTTTAGGGGAAAATGCAGCAATGACCCAGCTGCAAAGAAATCATGGTACTAAACTAAATGCTCACTCTCATTGAGTTTGCAAATGACAAAATCCTGGAATTTTGCACTGTATAAAACACTTAGTTTGGACTCCTGTTGATATTGTTCCTCTCCTCACCAACAGTGTCACTGCAGATGTTTAGTACCACAACTTAGTTGCCAGTGTGAAGCTTGATAATCTGAGAAATCAGCAGGGTGTTCAGATAGCAGCAGTCTTGATATACTCCACTTTTTCACAAGTCATTTTCGAGTGGGCGCGCTGAGAGAACCTGTGCTGAATCTTGGTGTAAATATCAGTGCAGGCACAGAGGGGGGTAACAGACAAGGACTGGATGACACATACACTGCAGCACACTTCATCATCTAGGCTGCAAATCAGAAGTATTTCTCAGGGGTTTTGCAAAAGTTTTGCCTTACAGATATCTTTCTGTAATATCAGAGACAGAGAAACAAATTCTTCTGCTCTAGTGAAACCTCTGTGGATGCAAATGCACACCAGGCGGAGCCAGAAGTAGAGTTACAAGCCCAATTCTGAAAATGTTGAGATGCTGGGTAAAATATAGATAAAAATAGAACGCAGTGATTTGCAAATGTCATAAACTCTTATTTAGAACACTGAAAACATCAAGTGTTTAAACTGGGAGATTTTCATGAAAAATGGTAAATGGTAAATGGCCTGTATTTATATAGAGCTTTACTAGTCCCTAAGGACCCCAAAGCGCTTTACATATCCAGTCATCCACCCATTCACACACACATTCACACACTGGTGATGGCAAGCTACATTGTAGCCACAGCTGCCCTGGGGCGCACTGACAGAGGCAAAATATTAACTCATTTTAAGTGTGATGGCAGCAACTCATTATAGGAAAGTTAGGACCAGACTGGAAAAGTAAGTTGTACTAAAATTAAGCAGGTATAATAAGAGCAAGAGTTTCTCAGAAGTAAAAATGGTTCAGAGGTTCACCAATCAGCAAAAAATGGTGTAACACCTTCTACAAATTGCAAAGAGTTTGAATATCTCATCATCTACAGTAAATAAAAGATTCAGAGAATCTGGAGAAATCTTTGTGTGACCTCGGCCTTGCATATTTTAGCAAGACAAAGCTGTAATATTAATGCTGTATCTAGTTTAATAGAATGGCTTTTTTGGTAGAAGAATCCAGGTGTTGAACTAGAGTGCCTACAGACCAGAACTAACCAAGAAATCGCAGGACTATATTAGACAAACATGAGGCATTGCAGCTGCCTCCTCAGTTCCCAGATGTTTACAGACTATTGTTAAAAGTTGAGGAAATGCCAAACAGTGGTAAACATGGCCCTCTATTCAGATTTTACACAGCATCCCAACTTTTTCTGAATTGTGTTATCCAGCTGGAAATGTGTCATTTGGCTTGAAGCTGCAGACATAATCAGATCTGTAATAGCATTACACATCAAAGTCGCAAACAATCTTGTGTTTCAACCATTAGGTTCTTTCCATTTATGAGAATAAATTGGTATTAGTGCAGTTTAAGAGAACTGCAAGAGAAAGCCCCCAAATGGCCATAAATTTGAATGAATAATATTGTATTGCTTCAGCAGGTTTCTAATTTTGCCAGATGTTGTGGGTCGAGTTTATAAAGTTAATGTATGTCATATAAATAGCCATCATATTACACTATGAAAGGCAGCAAACTATAAAAAGAGTAAAAAAAATCCTAAAAAACAAAACAAAACAGGAGGATGAAAATATTTGCTTTTTCTTCAAACTTAACTGTGTATCTAAAGTGTACCTTTTCTGTACCAGAAACATCCAATACCTATTAAAAGCAAACTGATTCACTCACCATGGAGCTGGACAGATTGGTTTGGTGGATCTTTGTACTGGTAGTCTAATAAATCAAAGACCAGCACTGGTTGTGGTCCTCTGCTGCTGTAGCTCATCTGCTTCAAGGTTTGATGAGTTTTACATTCAGAGATGCTCTTCTGCATAGCTTTTAACGAGTGGTTATTTGAGTTACTGTTGCCTTCTTGTCAGTTGTCAGGTTTTTCTCGATAAACCTTAGAGATGGCTGTGTAGGAAAATCCAACTCACTTGGATCACCTCTCTTCCTCTACCATCCTCAGGTCGTCTTAACTGTGTCTGCATTGCTAACTTGCTGCCCTGTGACTGGCTATTTTTCTTAATCAGCAGCTGTACAGGTCTACCTAATAAAGTGTCAGCTAATTCCATGTGAAAATGTATTATTTGCTCATCTTGGAAAACAAAATCTTAAAACTAAAGGATATTTTTTTTGTAAGAGATTACTGTTGGTTTAAAATGGAGCACTGTAACAAAAAATAATTTCCCCCAGGGATCAATAAAGTATTCTGATTCTGATTCTGATTCTGATTACTGAACCAGTGTTAAAGATTTTAATAGGAACCGCAGGGATCAGTTGAACAGAGGAGTCGGAGAAGCCAGAAAGTACAGAGAGTTGGACATTGCTGGCTTCAGTCTTTTCGGAAAACTTGTTGACAGCAAGAAATAATAACACCAGACCTGATCTTTGAAGGGGTCCTCCAGCAAATACTGCTATAAAGTTTTGTAATCTCACCAGAGACAGATAATAAAACAGAATGGTCAAAATCAATACGGCAGAGATGAAGATCTCCAAACTTTTAGTCAGTAGTATGAGTCATGCTTCAAAACAGCTGGCCCAGCAATTCCCATCGTGCAACTCAGTAACATGTTTCATCAGGCCCTTCCTGTCTACAGTGTATATCTTTGAGCCTCCACACATTAAGCTTCTAAAGCATACATCAAGACATAATCTTTCAGACCTTAGAAACTCTTTACCGAGCAGCTGAGAAGCACCACCCAAACCAAGTGAACTGACAAACATGTATGAAATCCAAGCATGCTGCCAAATAAGAGCGTCTTTATTGGACTCATCTGCAAGACTGGATTACATTCAGGGACCAAATGTTTTTGCCAGTAACAGAGACGTAAATGTACACATTTTGAAATTTATGTAAAAGGATTTGGTTACAGCAAAAAAGAAATACTAATTAAAGGCCTGCAATCTGATGCACACAGTCTCATGGATAAAGGTCTTGACATTCACATCACATTTTTTGTTTTATAAATAGGATACATTGCAATAATATAATCTTTAGGAGACTGTACTGGGATTGGAAAAGTGGCCCATAAAATAAAATACAGATACCTGAAAACTGATATAGTTACACCACAAACGTAGAGTTTTTTGTTTTTGTGTGAATGGCATTTATTGTATTGCACTACTTTCTTGTAGCTTACAAGGCAGAAAGCCAGCACATACAAAGCCATCAGCTCCACCAATGGGCACAATTACAGAACTTGTTGTGTTATATCATGTCCTAAGTGTAAGTACAGACTCAACAGGGGGTGGTAGACAAGATCTGGATGCCACACACACACACACATATACAGAAACACACACTTCTCACCTCCCAGCATGCTGCTATATCGGGCAGTCAGGCAGGGAGTCAGGGAGCAGTAACAGGGCTATTAGGACTCTCAGGGACCCTATCGATCTCCTCATTGATCCCCTCCTGCCTTGGCTGGTTCAGACTACTGTGCGGGTTTATACAGTTACTCCAGGAAAGAGCAGTGAAACACTACAGGTTAAGAGCACAGTGTAACAGCTGAGGACCGACATTAAAGGAGAAGCAAAAGAGTCACTTAAAAAGCTTCAAACCTTCCTCTCCTCCCTTCCTACCTTTTTTTACTTCCCCCTTTTCCCCCACTTTTTGTCCTATTTTCTTAAGAAGAAGCTTTTAGCTCACTTTTTCCTTTCGTGCATCTTCTACAGGATAAAATTACATCATCCCTAAAGAGTGAAGTGCATGGTTTCACAGTGTAAAGACGTTAACTTTGCGCTGAGATTTATAATCTGTGACAAAATAGCAAAGAAATTTAGCCACAATCCCCAGTGTGATAGAGCATCAACATGGTTATTGAAAACAGGCAGGCTGGAGCCTTCATCCTGCTTCAAGCTGGGTCATATTAAAGTTACATATGTGACTAAAGGAATAAGACATACATTTGCTCCACATGACGAACCCATCAGATTTGTTTTTGTAGATGAAAGGGATTTTTTTATGTATTTATTTCAAACCTTTCTTTATCCTGAGATTACCAAGCAGAGCTGCGGGGATTTCACTCTGTAGCCACAGGCTCTGGTAATAGAGAATAATACAGCAGTGCCCCCAGTGGGCTTGTTGTGGTACTGGTCTACAACAAACTGTCAATCTCGTACACACCTTTTTTTGTGTATGCATAAACTACCCTCTTGTATTTCAAGAGGGTCATCAAAACAGTCTTATTATTGATAATAACATTATTGATTGAGCGAATAACTGTATAAAAAGCGCAGTTGTGTACTGCTGAGTGTGCAGTGTGACCCTGATTAATGACAGGGGATGGCAGGTCCTCATCAGAGTCCATCTGATTAATAACCGGCCCTTCAGTCCTTCCCTCACAACTAATGGCTCTCTGTCTCACTGTCTATTATTATCACTCAATAATGAGATCTAAAAGAAGGTGTGTGTGCTTGTGTGTGTGTGTGTGTGTGTCTGTGTGTGTGAGAGAGAGGTTTATCAGATATTTGCATATCTAAAATCTCTTGATGTGATGAAATGTAACTATATTTATTTACTCTGTATTTGACAAACTTTACTACTCAGTTCAGTTCTTCGTTATACCACCACTCTGCTAAAATGAGAAACATGCAGTACATTTAACTGCATCAGAGTGCAGAAAAAGAGAAAAGAGAGCACTGAAGGAAAATATCAACAGTGGGAATTCTAGTATTTGACCAAAAAGGTGAGGAGGGAAGAAACAACAAAAACAGAGGCTTCAGTATAGGTTTGGAAAGGATCACTGAATTTCCTGATAAGTATGAAAATGATATAACTTAGTTCCCTTGACCTTTGAAGTCATCAGATCAAATAATATCACATCAGTGTCCGTCCTCTCCACCTATAGGAGTATAGGTGGAGAGGACGGACACTGATGTGATATTATTTGATCTGCATCAAAAAGATTATCTTTTTGAGGAATTTTGTTGCAGCTCCACAAATGACTACTAAAGGTCTTCTGAATAAATTTTGTTTTAGGATTAACCTTCATTCAATTACTGTTCTGAAAGTATATTATAAATGATAAGTACTGTAGGCTTTCTTTAAATGTGGGTGAACTGAATGTTTACAGTCATGTGAAAGCGATAGCTGCGTATACGACTGTAAGTTAATGGTACAGGGATCAATGATAACTGAATGTGTGAAAAGCTACTGTAGTTACCATGGAACCGCCATAATATGACAACAGATAATATCAGCTAATCAGTTAATGATAGGGGCCCTTGCAACAAAACAGCTGTTACGCTGTGTTGGTGTTATTGTGCTGTGAAAAAGCATTTGCCCCCTGCCTGATTTTTTAGTTTTAAATAAATACAAAATGCAGCTTTTAAATGGTGATCTATTTTTTTAAGGGGAAGACTTTAAGAAAAACGTATTGTGGACTGACGAGACAAAAGCTTAACTTTTTGGAAGGTTTGAGTCCCGTTACATCTGACGTTAAACTAACACAGCGTTTCATAAAAACAACATCATGCCAACAGTAGAAAACATGGTGGGGGTAGTGTGACGGACTGAGCCTGCTTTGCTGCTTGAGGATGACTTTCTATAGTTGATGGAACCATGAATTCTGCTCCCTACCAGAAAATCCCGAAAGACCAATGGACAATGATCTGAAACCCAGATCGGACATTCGTACTCGAAAACCCTCCAATGTGGCTGAATTAAAACAATTCTGCAAAGAAGAGTGGGCCAAAAATCCTCCACAGTGATCTGAAAGACTCATTGCCAGTTATCACAAACACTTGATTGCAGTTCTTGCTGTCATGGTTAGCATGATCAGTTTTCCCATGGTGGTGAGCATTGTTTTTTCCATAATAAATGAAATCATCATTTAAAAACTGTGTAATGTATTTACTCGGGTTATTTTTTCTAAATGTGAGGAATAGGGGGAAAAAACTAACTAGGAAATCAGAAAGAGAGCAAATACCTTTTCGCGTCACTGTACACACACAGAAGAAGAAAGTTGGAGGTACACTGAGATATTATTTCTCACCTACAGTCAAGCTGTTGTAATGGCACAGACACTGAAATCCCCATGGGCAATGGTGCATTCCCAGATGAAAATTACACACAGCAGCACTTGTTCCTGATTATTTCCCGGCTGTCTGCTATGTACAGACGGCAAATTGCGTGTCATTTATGTCTTGCAGGTCAGCCTATTCATACTATCGGTCATGCCAATTTGCAATAGTGTGAGAGGTAAACACTCTTTTTTTTTTTTTAGTCGTCATCTCCAAATTCAGCCAAAGTGGTCAGAGTAAAGTTTCTGTGCTGCTAAAAATACCTCAGTTTGAAATCTCACAGGGCGCCGGGCCCTGTGTCAGGATTCTGAATTCCTGTTACTGATTCATAGGAGTCACTGTGCATGCTAATCACTTTCTAATTCCAGCATACTAACAAGCTGATACATGACACGATCGTCACATACAAACAAGTTGTTGCAAAAACATGGCTGTGGTGCAAGCTCTAGAGCAGGGGTGGGCAATCTCAGTCCACGAGGGCCGGTGTCCCTGCAGATCTCACCTTGGGTCAACACATCTGAATCACATGATTAGTTCGTTACGAGGCCTCTGGAGAACTTCAGGACATGTTCAGGAGCTAATTTAGCCATTTAAATCAGCTGTGTTGGTTCGAGGACACATCTAAAACCTGCAGGGACACCGGCCCTCGTGGACTGAGATTGCCCACCCCTGCTCTAGATTCACATTAAACTGAGGGAGTTAACGCCACACTGATAAGACGCTCTGATAAGGTCCATAAAACCATTACACTCTGAAAGTGTAAATAAGAAATCTGATGACTGCTGCATTCATAAGAATTAGAAGGGGGGTGGACAGCTCTCATTCATAATATCATTCAAGAGTACCGGTAGCTCATATGCCTTTTATAAACAGGTGACTCATGATGATGATGACAAATAAACAAGGGCAAAGTGCAATGCTAAGGGACAAACAGAAAGGAGAGGCAGCCATGAATGTCACATAACAAAACATTAAACTCTCTTTACCTCTTACCTCTGAAATTTTTGCACATTTAAAACATGCAAAGCTGCTGTGGATGTAAGCATTTGCACAAATTTGAACAGATTTGTTTTCAGAGAAAGAAGCCTTTGCGTCAGTAGAAACTGTAAAGATAGACAGAGTTTGTTATTCCTCTTTATGTGACAGAATGTGAATTAATACTTTCATTTTCTTATAATAGGCTTAAACATTATAGGATGTTGTCAGCAACAAGGCCAAAGTACACACAGAGAATTCAAGGATACAATCTATCCAGTAGCAGATTTAAGAGGTACGAGAGGAAAAACATAAAAGATGAATACGTATTGAGTGACATGGAACAAGCACGGACGCATGAGTGACGAATATTCAGTATGTGAATCAGTTCTCCAGTTAAGCAAAACAGGTCTGCAGGTTTATTGGAAAATTACCTTTTTTATTTTTATGTGTGTGTAAAACAAATCAGTTTCGCGAAATGGAGTCGGTTTTATAACCACCTTTATTTTTATTAAAAGACAGCTTTTTTTTCTTCAGTTTCATTCCACTGTTACATTTGTTCAAAACAGTAAAACAAAAAAGAACACTTAAACTACTGGCCTGTATCCAGTATTTTTTGGCTCCAATATTGAGCAGGTTAAATAGTAATTTTTTAAAAACAAAAAACTATATTTACTAAGCCAAAACATTTAAAGTTAAGCAGTATTTGTGTTTCAGGCATTTTAAATAATGTCCTTGATGCTATACATGCGGGGTATAAACTTAAGAATGGTACTTAAAACTGCCACTGCACTTAGAAAGGCAGAATATATGAAGGAGTACTGTCCTTTTTTGTGTGCATTTTTACTTGTAGACTATGTAAAGGGATCAGGAAATAACTGCTGTATCCACTACCTCTTAGTTAGTCAATAATTATGTGATAATTATGAAGAATTAACTTGTATTTATATATCATATTTTTTAGAACGTTTGCTAAGTGTGCACATGCATTATGTTCAGTGGTTTACAACCTTCTTAAGCTTATAAAGCCTTAAAATGTTTCAGAAACAGGGTTGTTGTTGTCTTTGACTTCCTTTTATTTTGTGATATTTTGCTGGGACTATTTTATCTGGTGTTTCAGAAGAACAAAAGTAGCTTTTCATTTTCTTTTTTGTTTATACCATTACACATCTTCGTGACTCAGATTTTTACATAATAGGTAACCACTGAGTCTTCATCTTCTCCTCCAATCAAGCCTGTCTACATGCGCTGCTGATACCTGTCTAATAAGCTTTGGTTGTTGTCTTTTCAGAGCTCAGCTAAAAGACGATCCTCTGGCTGTGTGTCTGCCTTGCAGTATCGCTCTAATTCTTCTGACCTTAGAATAATACTGTGTTAATATACAACCGAGAGGAGGGCAGGCCCTTCCCCGTATGTCTGAAGAGGCAGGGCAGCTTTAGCAGGCTGACAGTCTCTGCTACAGTTCAGTACTCAAACGTAGTCAGGATTTTTCTACTACTGGCAAGGCTACACTCATGTCATCCTGAAAGGTACCGAAGAGATACTTCATTGCTACTTGTGAAAGAGCGTCTTTCAATCACAGGACAGAATAGACAAAGAGGACTGCAGTAAAATGCAACAAGTGACCATGAATGTGAAGAAGCAGTTGTTGTCCTTATTTTGTTTTCTTCTGCCTTCTGTGGGACTTGTGTTGATGTGTACCGGGATCTACCTGGTGTCCCAGGAGAACGTGCATGAGAAGGCTCTGAGGGTCATTTTTGTGTATATCATGATTGGCTGTGGCCTCCTGGCTATGGTCATTGGGGTCTGCTGGGGCCTCTGCTCAGGCATAAAGACCGAGAGAATTGGACGCGAGCGACACATCCAGGTCTTCACTATTGAAAGGTAAATCTGTGTTTTCGTAAGAGGTGTGCATTCAATGCAAAAAACAAATGCAGAAAAAAATGTTTGTGTACCATAAAAATTCTTTGAGTAGAAATTGTACATATGATTGTACATATAACATTAGCCCCTATATTAAATATATTAAATATCTCAATTCTTAGTTTGTATATATGAAACAATACACCAAATATCTATCTATCTATCTATCTATCTATCTATCTATCTATCTATCTATCTATCTATTTTCCCTTACAGACTGAGCTCTTTTCCTCCTTCATATGAAGATTCCCAAGAAAGTCAAGTCTGCCCTGATGCGTCTCCTGGGTTTATGGTCATAGTCGATAGCACAGACATGCTGATGAGCCTGGCTCCTCCGTTGTACAGCCAGGACAGCCCAGAGGCCCCAGACTGCAGGTTTAGCTGGGAGCAACCTCCACCATACAGTGAAGTTGAAAGTATTCAGCAGGGACATATGGATGCAGAGGAGCTGAGGGAGCGCTTGTCTGGACACTGAGGGAAGAACAGTTTTTGCCTGACTGGTTGAGAGAAAAAAAGGAATGCAGATTGCAGAAGTGAATGACTTCCACACCAAGCTGAGTGAGAAAGTTCCAGAACAACTGGAAATGTTTTTATGTCACTGGATCGCTCAAGTGCCAAAAGATGGACAGCAGAGATGTGCTGACATCATCTTTCTGCCATGAATCTACAACCTAGTGTCTGTCATCCGTCGTCTAACAGGCCTGAGGGTCTTTACACGGGTACGGCCAGAATGAGCCCCAGTTTTAAGCTGCAAAAATTATTTGGTGTGACCGATAAGCATGGTTGTATTACTCCAGGTGGACGAGGTTTCATTTAACAAGGAGAACTTACTTTTATCTGCACTTCATTCAACCACTGCTGTGTTGGATGATTTATGCATTAGAAAATGCATAAACTAGTTTTTAAAGGTTAATCTTTGAAGCCTGATATATTGTCAGAGTTGAATCAGCTTTACTCAGCATAGCAAACGGGTAAGCTCACTGTCTTTATCGTCTGTTTGTTCATGGAAATAAAATGTCTTTATTACATTTCTAACAATATTTACACTACAGTGAGTAACAAATGCCCTGCCTATTGCAAACAGAATAACATTGAGTTATCAATTACCTCTGAATCTCAGTCCACCATAATTTATATGAATATTTGCTGTTTGTTAATCAGAAGTTCTTATTTAACCTTTATTCAGCTGGGCTATTCACAGAAATTCTGAAAACCTCTTTTCAGTTAACAGTATTGGAACGTGTAGATGAAACACTGAACAACATGGCTACTTTTACACTTTTTACACTACAAAATTTTTGCATTTCATATGAATTTCTTATAAGACGCATTAATTTAAAGTCTTTCATCCACTTTTTGCTGTCTTTTTAAAAAAAATGGATGAAGTGGTCTAATCTGCTGATTGCAAGATCATCTTGCAGAGATGGACAGAAAATGGAGAGTGCATTGATGAGTGGTTTTTAATTTGCAGTCTTTAACAAATTTACTATGCCATTACCCAATGTAAGGTTTATGCCACAGCTTCCTTAATGAATAGCGTTTGTAATTACCCAGACCATTTTTTATGTTTCTGCAAGTTAAGCTACCAGTGTGTGCACGCACTTTAATCAAAGTTGTATTTTTAATTTTGAAATTAATTTTTGCTGTTATCCATAAATTGTAAAATTTGCTCTTTTACAAAAATTTAATATTAAAGAACTTTTTTTAAAATTAAGATACCAAATTACAGTTCTTTTTCTTGTATTTCTGAATAAAAAAATATTTTGGACTTCTCAGAGAAGTCCAGCGTGCCAGCTCAAAGTTGAAGACCTGCCTAATAAATAAAACTATCATTTTTAGTTTTAAACAAGTTTTTTGAAATATTTTTGTTTATATGACAGGTGACCTAACAAATTATTATTTAGCACTGTAAATTATTGTCTGATCTTTTGAGTACATTAATGTGACTTGTAACTATGTAACTAGTGTGACCTAACAATATACTGTGACTGAAAATACTGTCTGACTGTTACATGTTTTCTGCCTTTGCTGAATGTGCACATGCTTTCTGTGTATGACACTATAAGATGTCCTAATAAAGTATTTCAACACATGAAGACTACAACTGACAGCGCACTTTATCCCAATAAAAAGGCCGGTCGAGCACAAACAGCAGCATTGCAGCTAACCCATTTTTATACACAATATAAAGAGGAAAAGAGTGGTTGCTGCCATTTTTTAAATTACACTATTGGTGGTATTTTTTGATGGTATTTTTTTTTTCTAATCATGCTTTTGGCTATAATATGCTAAAGCTTAAACAATTTTAACTAAATTGTGTTTTTAGCAACTTGTCTAAAGTTGATAAAGTGCCCCCTATCCCCGTCCAGCTTAAGAAATAACACCTGATGCTATAAAACTGTTGTATGGGGCAATAACCTGCTATGGCTGGCTGGTAATGTCTGGCTGGCTGAGTGAACACATCCTTACGGATATCCACTGGCATATCCTCAACTGATAAAGACAGCAATCAGGCTGTTTATGAGTTCTGCGTGTCTCATTCAGGCCATATAAAGATCAGCCTTCTTCATTTTTTTGTCTCAACACAACAACTTCAACACACTTTATGCTTAAAAGCACGCTCTTTCCTCGAAAGAGCGTGCATTCATACACCTCCTGATATATGGTGTCAGCACAACAAAACACCCAAGGGCAACATATTTCACTAAGTCTGTTTTTTTCTTTTTGTCCTTAAAGCCATCTGACTAAATGAAAAGGACAAGAATTACACACAAATATTTTATTTGGATTAAAAAAAAAAAAGAAATAATGAATTCAAACATGATCATACAACATTTTCAAATCCTAAATTAAAGAATAAAAGCTAAAACTGTTGAGAGTACATTTTTCTTTTTAACTTATGTAGGTTTGAAATATGACTGTGGTTACTTATCAAGTATTCATAGAAGAAATATGTTTTAATTTTATGGCTTTAATAAAGTTAACACATATTTATACCACAGTATGCCTTTATACTGTATGTATTATGGTGCAGTACTAGCCTCGGTTTAGGCAAATATGATGCAAATTTCAACTCATACATGCAAATTAATATTTAATTTTGTTTTAAAGTTTAAACAGAAGGTTAACTAAAGTGTTCAGATTTTTAAAAGGTCAAATAGTTGAAAACATGCTGTGATAGGTTCGAGCAATCTGAAATGTGAGTTTGCACGCTCATAATTTGTTCGCTGTCGACCTTTTTTCATTATTTATCCACAACAATAATTACGCCTGCCACGTTGATCCACTAAATGGTAGTCGTCAATAAAGAACAGAGAACACTGTATGCGACTTTAACTTTATTTTTGAGAGACAAATGTCAGCGGTAAGCATCTGAGTCAAAAAAGAAATGAAAAATGAGGCTGAAACTACAGAGATATTTTAAAGATGAAACCAAGAAAGTAACAGGTGCTTTGAGGATATTTTTCATGTGTTTGCATATGAGTGTGAGTGTTTTTTGGTTGGTTTGTTTTTTTCACTTGCTCATGTGATTACATTTGGGCCACGGCGTCCTGTCCTCTCGTGAATGTTAGAGATCTTCAGGGCAATGGCAATGAGAGGACCCAGCACCACCTGAAGACAAAGCAAAGAGAGCTGAAGGCAGAGCTTCGAAACTCAATCAGACCTTTAAATCTTTCACATTCACACTAAGTTACTGTCGAGTTCTTGAGAATTTCGTGAGCTTTTTGGTCAGTTTTTCTGTGCGAGGTTGGCACATTATACTTATAGACATCACGTGTTAACAGATTCCAGAGCAGATAACCAAGTTAGACTTACGTAAGTCTAGACCTTTAAAACTGTTTCAACATCCGCATTAAGGGGATTTTATAGGAGCTTTAACTTGGTTATTCAACTGGTTCTTTTTTATTTTTACATTTAGAAAATGCATACAAAGTGAGCATGAGACAACAAATAATGACAACATCCCACAAACTTGACATTATGACTAACAGGTTTGCTGTTGGGTCAGTGTTAATTTGAACCCTTTACTGCACAGCAGTAGTAATGAAGGTGTTTGAGGCTGCTGAAGAACATCATCTCCTCCTCCTCCATCCCAGACACCACAGATCCGCTGCAGTTCGCCTACAGATCCAACAGATCCACAGAGGATGCCATCGCCCACGTCCTACACACCACTCTCAGCCACGTGGACAAGAAACAGGGTAACTATGTTTGTTGATTACAGTTCAGCGTTTAACACAATAGTGCCCTGCAGACTGTTCACAAAGCTCAGGGATCTGGGACTTAACAGCCGTCTGTGTGCATGGGTGTTGGACTTCCCCACTGGCAGAACTCAGGTGGTGAGGGTGGGTAGATGCGTCTCTAACAGCATCACCATCAACACAGGAGCACCTCAGGGATGTGTCCTCTCGCCACTGCTCTACTCCCTCTACACTTCAGACTGTGTGGCCACCCATGGCTCCAACACCATTGTGAAGTTTGCTGACGACACAGTGGTGTTGGGTGCCATCTCCAACAACGATGAGGCGGCCTACATGGATGAAGTGAAGAATCTGGCATCATGGTGCCAGGACAACCACCTCCAGCTGAACGTCGGCAAGACCAAAGAGCTGGTGGTGGACTTCAGAAGGGGTCAGCACAGAGACTACAAGCCCATTATCATCAATGGAGCTCCAGTGGAGAGGGTGCAGTCCTTCAAGTATCTTGGTGTCCACATCTCCTCAGACCTGACATGGGCTGCCCACATTCAGGTCCAGACCAAAAAGGCTAGGCAGCGCCTGTATCACCTACGACAACTGAGGAAGTTCAGGGTCTCTCCAAAGATCCTCAGGATTTTCTATACAGGCGCTGTGGAGAGCATCCTCACACAGAACATGACATCGTGGTTTGGGAACAGCTGTGTGAAGGACCAAAAAGCTCTCCAGAGAGTGATCCGTACAGCAGAACGCTGCTGCAGGATTGTTCTCCCCCCGCTTCAGGACACCTACACCAGGAGATGCCGGACTAGAGCAGCGCAGATACTGAAGGACCCGTCCCATCCTGGCAACAAACTGTTCCAACTTCTGCAATCTGGTAGAAGGTTCCGCATCTTCCGGGCAAGGACAGAGAGACTCAAGAGGAGCTTCTATCCCCAAGCCATCCGTGCCCTAAACACACACACCCGCCCTCTCACATCATCTATAATTGACTGAGACAGGACTCTCTTCCAGACACTCTAAAGTTTAGAGTGTCTGGAAGAGAGTCCTGGTTTAGAGTCTAAACCAAGGCACAATGTACATTTCAAATTCCTTTAATTTTAAATATGTTTATATTGTCTATCCTGTAAAATAGTCAGATGTCTATTCATATTAATGTACAGAATTCACCTGCTTGCTGCTACTACTGCACATTCACCCAATGTATATACTATATATATATATATAATGTTCTGCCCCCATTTTTGCACATGTCGAGGAGCGTGTCAGGCTACATTTCACTGTGTGTTATACTTGCATAACTATGCATGTGACAAATAAAGAACCTTGAACCTTGAACCTTGAACAGTATTGTGTGATGGAAAACAACAGACATGTACAGGGCCGTGCAAAAGTCTTGAGACACCCCTCATTTCTTTATATTTTGGTTGAAAGTAGCCAAACCTTGTCTTTACAAAAATCCAGCAAGGACCTGAGAGATGCATCTGAGCCTTCAGCTGATCCATCTACTGCTCACTGAACCCTCATCAGAAATGGTCTAGTGGAAGAGTGGCTGTCAAGAAGCCATTGTTAAGGAAGGGAAACAGGGAGAAAAGGCTGAGGTATGCCAAATTACACACTGAATTTCAGCCAGATCTTGTCAAAATGCATGGAATTATAAATGCAGGAAAGTACAGAAAGATTTTAATCTATCACATAGTACCATGTGGAAAGCAACTGATAGACAACAAATGCATTTTTCAGCATGACATTGATCTGACATATACTCCCAGTCCGGTAAAAACATATGTGGATAGATAAACACACAGTAAAACACAATCAGTCATGGACTGGCCTCCCCAGAGCCTGAACTTCAATATTATTGACAAAGAACAAAAGAAAAACCAGCCAACATCCAAAAGAGAGTTTAAAGTGTCCTTCAAGATGCCTGGAGAACTATTCCTGAAGAAATTATAAGTACATCACTAAATCTATTTACCATTTTCTGGTGATCTCAAGACTTTTCCACAACACTCTACATTGTATGATATTCTCATCCCAAAACTGCTACATGCAAAAAAACATGTATTACACTGAAAGCACAGATTTTACTAAGGCTGCACACAAACATGTGGCTTTTTTTTAGCTTGGCTGAGAATCTTGTATATAAAATCTGTCCCTCTAATCTAGCTGAGTAAGCATGGCGTGCAATCATGTATGTCGTCTCTGATAATTCATGCGCGCTGGGTAAGGGCCAGAATGATTAGATGTTGAATTTATGATCTAATGATGGATAATCCGAGGGTTCAGTGCAATGCCACAAATAACACATTTTTATTGGCTGAATAAACACAGCAGCTAAATCACAGTTCAGGTATGCTTATCGTAACAGCAGTTTAGCGAGGAGGATTTTCTATTTTCATGAATAAAAAGGGGGATGTAACATTGGGACATAACTTCATGCTGCCCTATACGTTTTGAATTACCGCACCTGCATTTTAATAATAAAAGACTAAAAAGTAATTCTCAAATACATACTTTGTTGCTTTTCTTTGCTTTTTTATGTGGCAAAGTCAGAATTGAAATGTCGTTAATCTGAACGCACACACACACACACACACACACACACACACACCACTCTAAATTGTGAAGGCATCTTTATAACTCCCGGGAGTGTTTAAAGTACACTACCTATCCCAAACATCCATAGCCACACAACAAGCTTTCATTGTTAAACACTCCAAAGTCTACAGGCCAGTCATCTAACAGTTTGAATGAAAGTTATAATACATAATCACAATACAACCACAGTACATGCTGTATCCTCTTTTTTTTAACTGCTCAGCCTGACATAAACCTCGGATCAAAATTTAACCATACTTCATCAATTATTGTCTGAAGACGTGAGCTCAAGACAACAAGTGATGAAACCCTTAGACATTTTATCACTACAGAGTATTTACTCTGCTAATATGTAGTGAATTACAGTATGTCAGAAGTAACATGTAAACAATTAGTAAATAAACTGCAGCAGGAGTGTTTTCCCCTGTTCCCTGCTGAACAGCCGTCGAACCGTCTTCTGGCCTTTAGACTCAATTAAAAGTCCCGGCCCTGAATACTCAAAAACAAAACTGCCTGGGAGCAGGCGCTTGTAATCAGGCTGACTGATCAATGGTACACCGTGTGCTAGGTTTAAGATATTAAATAGAGTCTGTTTCTCAACTTCTAGATAACATATTCCAACATTATTCCTCTTGCAATCTGAGCCATAGGTTTTATTTCTGCTATAAACGTCACAAGTTTTGGAACGACTGCTTCATAATTATGTTAAAGGTTTTAAGGGACCCAGATAAATATGGACTCTTTTCATTCCTATTTTTGGGGTTCCACTTGTTCCTCTCTGCAGCACAAATATTTTTCCTTTACATCCCTGTTAAATTTCCTCCTCCTCCTCCTGGAAGTCATCTAATTCCCGCATCCAAGTCTTTGTTGCTTAAAGACATGATGTCAACTGGAAATAAGATGAATTTCACAGCCTCTGTTTTATCCCAGCTGTGGTTATTGCTTATTTAAATTCTGTACCAACAATGACTGTATATTACTCCATTCATCTTGTGCATATATTTAATCTATGTTATTATGCTTACTTGCATACATAAGTTTGGACTTTATTTAAATGGTAAATGGCCTGTATTTGTATAGCGCTTTACTAGTCCCGAAGGACCCCAAAAGCGCTTTACACATTCAGTTATCCACCCATTCATGCACACATTCACACACTGGTGATGGCAAGCTACATTGTAGCCACAGCCGCCCTGGGGCGCACTGACAGAGGCGAGGCTGCCGGACACTGGCGGGCGCCACCGGGCCCTCTGACCACCACCAGTAGGCAACGGGTGAAGTGTCTTGCCCAAGGACACCATGGCCGAGACTGTCGGAGCCAGGGCTCGAACCGGCAACCTTCCGATTACAAGACAAACTGCCAACTCTTGAACCACAATCGATTTAATTTTATGTTTGCTAAATCACAGACTTAAGTAGTAGTTTAGGAGTATATATGTATATAATTAAAGTTTTTAAACATTCAAATGATAGAATATCTCCTGTGTATCACACAGATACATATCATGCATTTAATATGTTGAAAAAGCTCATTATGAAGCATCATTTCTGCTACTGTGTGCCAACAAAGCTTTCCTGCGGTGGTAAAACTGGCTAAAGATGACATAATAATGCTAAATTAATAATGTTGGAAGAATTTACAAATGGCAAACAAATGGCCACACCATAGTTCAAGATAAGGATAGTACTTCTATACAGTCCTCTATTTTCTTTGGATCGTGATTTGGGTGGAGCCCATCCTGGCTGTCATGGGGAAAGAGGTGGGTACACCCTGGGATAGTCACAGTCTATCTCAGGGGAAAACACAGAGAGACAAGCACACATTCTCTCATCCATGTCTTCGGACAATTAACCTCACATGCACCTTTATTGAACCCAGAGGGAAACTAAAACACAGAAAGGCCCCAGA
Organism: Copadichromis virginalis; assembly: GCF_057382275.1. NCBI lineage: Eukaryota > Metazoa > Chordata > Actinopteri > Cichliformes > Cichlidae > Copadichromis > Copadichromis virginalis. The sequence continues at coordinate 26,560,832 of NC_140629.1, forward strand.
GCCAGACAAAGAGGTTCAAATGTTCAACCTTGGCTAGATGCCATTCCTGAAGGGATTTAGGACAGGATTTTTCCACTGAAAGGTGAGAAGTAATTGATATAAGCACAAATGTCACAAAAAGAAGGTACATAAACACCATCAAACCCATCTGCGTACCTGTGTCTCTCTGTTGTGTCTCTCCGGGTCTCTCTCAAAGCTCTCAGCATAAATGCGAATGGTGGACCCCATCCCTCCGCCGCTCCCGCTCATTCGAAACACCAGGCGGGACGCATCATTAAAGATAATCCTCAAACCCTGGAAACAAAAAAAATAATTGTTTTCTTAATTTTTATCAATTGACTTTTGTCTACTTTTTCATTAACTTACTATTCTCTTTCTCTTTTAAATATTAAAAATTATATAAACATATTTTTTTAAACACAAGTAAATGGCTAAAAGTAAAAGACAAATAAATGGTCATGTATTTGAGTGGATAGGATAAAAAAATCAAAAATCATTTGAATGCACAAATTCAGTGTGACTTTACAGCACACAAAAGTACAAATCTTGTATCATCAGACCTCTGTTAAAACATTCAGTTCTGTAATTAGTGATGCAGTAAAGGCAAACATCCGCTAGATGTCACTGTTACTGTGTGTTTTGTTGGCGCATGATTCAAACTGTACTCTTGATGCATGCAGCGCACTCGCATTCCTAATGATGTTGGCTATAAAGTTGCATAAGGTTATAACTACAGCTGCACTTTCCAAGAATCTCCTGACTCTTACAGCAGATAACATTCTCGCTAAGGTTCATAACTGAACTCTGTGTGTGACTCTTCAAACTTAATCCCAGGATATCACTGCATTGGGACCAATCAAATATATCTCCTGCTGACTGACGTAAGGAAGAAACTTTTCGACTAATGCATCTGTAACAGCGCTTATCTGTCCTGAATTCCACAGTCTCTCCTTCATTATTCGATTAGAGTACAAGAGTTCAAGGGAGGTGACGGCAACATGTTTTGAGAAAAAACAGGACTCCAAACTGTATTGTCAAAGTATCCCCACCTCAGGCGTTAAGCTGTACTAGATGTCTCGATACTGACAAATGTTATTGCAACTATAGTAAACAAAAGTTTTGTATAGTAGTAAAAGTCAAGTGGATGCACTGTCCCAGTTCCAAAGCAGCCAGTCTCAGACAAATGGCTGTGAGCCTATTAGTTAACTGTGGCTCAGCATTATTGTTTACAGAACGCAGTACTAAATGGAAATATCTGAACCACTCTGGGAATGAAGGATAAAATGCCAGAGTCCAGGTGAAGAGAGACGGCGATAATCAGAGACGTCCGTCCAGCTGTCTGTCTCTCTATCTGTGAGTCTGTCAACTCACTAACAATAGAGTGGCAGTTATCAGAAGGCTGACTAATGCTTGTTAAAAACACTTGCCAATGCAGAGCTCAGAGGCCCCGAGTGGAGCACATACCAGCCATAACTCATGTGTGTCGTGCATGTGTGTTCATCTTTATTCATCTATCAATCCATTTGTTCATCTACCAGCCTAAAGGTGCTTAGAGATTTTGGAGAGGTCTTTGTCTGAGCCTCCCTCCCACCTTCCAGCATCCATGCCAACTGCTGTTCCTCTGCAACTGTGTGGAATTATTCATGGATTAATGTTGGTGTGGAAATGTGGGGAAAGAAAGCACAGAGCAATAAAGTCCCACTAACACAAGAGGGGAAACAAGTCATGGCTCTTCATTTGCATTTTGATTTCACACATGAAATGAGCTGCAGCAGAGAATATCTACACGAGTCAGCACTGACCATCGTAATCAACTGCTTCTTATAAACACATTAGGATTTTTTAAATTTACCTTCGCCTTATATGTCTATTGTAGTTATTGAAACAGTTCAGTGAAGTTAGGATGTCCTGTTGTCAGTTCCAATGCGATAAATCAGCATACATTACCATATTGCCAGGGCCATATGGGCTATAATATAAGGGCAAGTAATAGTGAACGAAACCGAGTAGTCTTCAGGAATAGTTCCCTAGACTTGTTGAGGGACATCAGCCCTCTTATTTTGATGCTGGCTGCCTTTTGTTCTGCTCTTTGTCAAGATGACCCTGCACTGCTTTAGTATTGTTGAGACTCTGAGGAGGCCAATCCATGACTGACAGTGTTCCACTATCTGTTTTTCTATCCTGCATAGGAAGTGTCTTTGAGATCAGTGCCGAAAAGTCAAGCTGTTGCTAAACTGATGCCTTCTTCCTGGCATTACACGGTAAATCAGAATCTTATAGTACTTTTGTGTATTCATAATCCCATCAGTTTTGACAAGATCCTCAACACCACTCACTGAATTACAGCCTGAAACCATGACAGAGCGTCCACCATGTTTTACAGGTGGGTATAGACACTCACTGTTTACCTCTTACCTCTCTGACCTCCACTGACAACAATGTGAACCAAAAATTTGTATCCATCACTCTATAATCCCTGTTGCCACTAATTTTCAATCAAATTCTCATGTAATTTATCTCAGTCTTTTCTCCCTGCTTCCTTTCTTCCCAGCCATCCTTCCACTGAGACCATTTCTGATGAGGCTTCAGTGAACAGCAGATGCATCAGCTTAAGGATCGAATGACCCTCTAAGGTCCTTTGTCAGAATTTCTGCCTATTTCTTAAGGATGTGATCTTCAGATACTGTTTATCTGCTGTAGATCATTTTTCACGCCTGGCAGTTCTTCTTTGTTCCTCCATTTATCTATTTTCCTCAGATTTTTTTAAGAACACGGTCTGGCTTTTTAAGGATGAAATATGTCAAGTTTCTAATAGTCCTTTTAGAATCACCTTGTAAGTGCAAAATTATGATTTCATGCCTATGAAACTGTGGCATTTCTTAATAGAGTCGACTAAACAAATGGGGAAAAAAATCATCTGTTTTTCAAGACAAAGCATGAAAATAATAAAGATCTATTGCACAAAACCACTTTTTAAAAAGATTAAAAAAAAAGATAAAAGATAAAAAACAAAAAAAAGATAAAATAATAAAATAAAGACAATGCCTTTACACAGAACTGTAGATCAGACTTGATCTTAAAAAGTCTGTCTATCTACACTCTCCCGAGTGTAAGTGCTTGAAACGTGTGCCTAACAGCGGACATCTTAGAACAAAAACATTTGTGTTACTACAGCCCTGCTTTCCACACTCTGAGGCACTTACAGTCAAAAAGCCATCAAGACACTGCTAATTCTATAGCTATCTTAAGAGATACAGCCACAGCCAGCCTTAGCTAAAGATACAATCAAAGTCATTCTTTTAATGAGCTGTCATCTTTATCATTTAGTCATTAGCTATTAGGTAAAGCAACATTTGATCAAATTCAGTCATAGATTAAAAAAAATTACCACAAACATAAAGAAGACAAGTTTCTTACTCGTTTAATAGAAACCTTCGCTTCTTTTTGTTGGTAGATATTTTTTACTAAACAAATTTCGCATAATACCAAATTATCCAAAAGGCAGTATCTACATTTAGCGCACAAGTTGTTCCATCATCTGATATGCAGACGACGTGGAATGAATTCAGTAGCCAGCTACAAAAGGCCGCGATGCCACTGCTGTGTAAATCCCCCAAGCTTTGTCTTGTGTATTTGTGTATCGTGTTTGAGTGTGTTTGCGTCTCTCGTGTGCCAGCTCTTCCCCCTTCAAACACACTTGCAATGGAGAGACTGCAAAGTGAGACGACAGCTGATATAATTCTGTCCTGGGAGGAATGTGTGTTGTAATAACATTCACTGGGGCGACTGGGATGCTGAGGATTTATCAGTATTTTGGGGTGACTGACTAAAAAGCTGTTGGCCTGCTGTATCCATGGTGACACAGTGGAATAGTCACAGCAGGATAACAAAAGACTCCTTCACGGCGTTAAGATATACAAGGTGAAGCCGGTGGTCAGAGTGGAAAACACAAGTGCGAACAAGGATCGGGAGTGGAAGGGTACGCATGTGTTCACGCTTACGCTCATGGACAACTGGACGGATGTACACACCAAAATGCACAATGTGTGTGTGTTTGTGTGTTTGTGAGGTGGGGCGGAAGCTAAGAAGTGTTGACAAATTTCCACAAATTTCTGGGCAGGAAAGAGAAGTCAGCTGGGTGAAAGTCACAGACACAAAGAAGAAGAAAGAAGGGAAGGAAGGAAGGTTGCATTAACCTAGCGAGTTATCGGTGTTTGTAGTGATACATGATGTATGTTATGTGCGTGTATGCATATGTTTATAATTTCAAAAGGAAGATAGACTGTCATGTCCAAACATGGAGCCTTGCTGATCAGACAGCACTGAAGCTTAGTGGGTGGTCTGGCTTACACCAGGCTGAGTACATGTATGTGAACAAAGGGAAGAGAGAGTGTGTGACCTGATGTGAAGCAGCTTTTCAGTCACTTTTCTAATGCAATGCAATTCGATGTTGGGTTGAACAAACAGGTTTGCGGCTTTTGGTTGGTCAACTTATTGTCAATCTCAGTTTAAGGTAACCAGTCTGGAGAATGGAACCAATAAATGACTTCAAAGTTGTTCTGGTTGTTTTTAATCTAATTGAGACCATGACAGAAACGACTATATTCTGCTGCATTCTACACAACGTCTGCTCTTTGCAAGCATCTGCACGCACAGCATGCTGACACCAAGCCAGTGAAGAATCCAACACTTAAGTGATGTAAACAGTAGTGTCATGAAGCACTTTCTCTAGCGAGTAATTAAGTAATGCGCTGTGCTACGAGTGATGTGTAGTACTTTACTAAAACAATTACAACTCAACAGAAACAGCAGGTTCAAGAGATAAGTAAAGCAAACAGGACACTAATAGCACCCAGCTTCTAAGAGTAACTCTAGCCTGAGTGGCAACTATTTAAAACAATCTTTTTTGCACTTTTTTGCACAAAAGGATCTACTGATCTGTCTTGTTACAGCTTAAGGTCCTTCTATGCTAAATTAATGTGTCGGTTCATGCTATGCTGATTGGTTTACAGGTGAGTTGGGACAGGGAAGGGGTGTGACTTATGTTTCCCGGTTTCGTTTTCTCCCGCTCTTTACTTTTTCTGTATTTCTAATTTAAGTTGTATTGTTTATTATGTGGTCCCTTTTAGGTCCTTGTCTCTGTGTCCTTCCCTCAGAATCTCCCAGGTAAGTCAGTCTTGTCCTCATGTTTGTTTGCCTGTCAGTCTCCTAGTTTAGTTACCTGTTTTCCCAGTCGTTTCTCTGTGTGTCTCTCTCGTCCCTCGCTCTCTCGTCTTTCATGTAGTAGTCAGTTTGAGTCTTATTGTGTGCTTCTTGTGCTTCCTGTTTTATTTTGACAGTCTCTTGTCCTGTGTCTGTCGTGAACTCCTTCTTGCTGTGTGTCCTGAGCGTTGTGATAATTCTCTGTATGTCGGTTTAGTGTCTGCCCTTAGCCTTCTCAGTTTTGTTATGTATCTATAAATTCAGCAATAAAGATTTCGTTAAGTTCAGTCTTGCCTGTGAGTCTGCACTTTGGGTCCAGTCCTGCCTGCCTCACACAGCGTCACCTGACATGTTGTTCTCCGTTGTTGAAGCGGGTCCTGAGATTAGCTGAGTGGGATTTGTCACAATGTAAAACACCTAGCCAGTTAGCCAGGGCTTTTTAAACTCTGCCTTCCTGTTGACCTGTGCTCCCTTCACCTGTAGTGATGCCTGTGTCGTCACCATGTTCAGTTTTGCACTACATGCATTTCACATTTGTCAGAACATCCAGCATTGGCTGCTTTGGTGGGCCACAATAAGATAAGAAACACTTTATTTATCCCATATTTGGGAAATTCTTGAAGAATTTTTTTCCCTTGTGTGCAATTTATAAATTGGTCTTGGGATTCCCTCCTAGTGTGTAATTAACCTTATATGGTACGGTGGTGGCACTGTGGGAGCTGAACGGAAGCTGACGTTTAATTTGTTGTAAAAAAAAAATTCCTTTTTCAGGGTGCTTATGCTGGCCTTTGTTCTGCAGCTGGACGATTGAAGTCAAGAGCTGCACCACAGTAGACACCGTATCTACTGGAGTGTTTCCCATGGTGGGCTGTATATTCCCATTTGGGCTTCTTTGGGTCAGAGCTGTAGTGTGAATGGCCAAATAATAACGTGTCATGCAACATCCTGCTGTTACAGCCTTCCTTACACTGACCTGGTTTCGAGCCACTGTTCCATCCACAGGGTCAATGTACTCGAAGTTGTCAGCCTTCTCCACGCTGTACATGTGGTCCCCTACAGCAAACTTCTGGCTGGTGAATGCTTTGTCTGAGATTACTGCCTCCAGATCTCTCATTAGGTAAAAGGCTGCACGTGGGTCCAGACCTTCATAGTCAAACCTGACAATCATAAGATGCACACAAGATTTATGAACACACGTAAGACTCAATGAGGTCATGAAAGCAGAAAAGGGAGAGTTTGCTTATGTTAGGTACGTTCAGTTTTCTTGCCGCATCATCTTACTTATGTTACCGAAAAGGGCTCTAAATTGCAAGAGATGTACCACAGAGATTCTGGGGACACATCTTGTATAACCTGTCCATCTACTTTATGTGTTGTGGGAAACAAGCATCAGTTTAGAGAAGCTCTCTGTGGGAACATAAAAACTACTGCAGCTATCAGTGGGAAGACTGACTGTGGCAGCTATCTGTGCCTCTCACAGGGGAGAAGTTAAAATAAGAACGAGTGAGAAGGACTGGAGGGAGGGGGGTGGATTAAGGTGAAAGCCAGCGAGGCATATGCGGGGTCGGTAAGGACTAAGACGAGGTGAAGAGAAGTTATTACTGAAGTTAGTCAGCATGTATTCACACAATCATGATGAAGGTTCTGACGAAAACTAGTAAACGAGTGAGAAAAGATTTGAGGTAACCACACGGCATTAGCTTGTAGGCTATTTTGGATGTGTGACAATCACAGTGACGTTGTAGGATCAAGTGAATAAGGTTTCAGTCACACCAGCTTAGAGGCCAGTCGGTGATCATCTATCAACCACTCATCGTGGGCTGTCCGTAGTCTGAATGGAAGTTACAGGCTTGCCTACAAACACCATCCAGCTACTTTTTGAGCTGCTGTGAAACTGTAAAAATGCAACACAAACTGGAAACAGGAACCATTAACTTTCAAAGTAAAAGATTCTTGAACAACTTTTGCTTTGAAGGCAAATCGTCTCTATTTCTGTGTCACACTTTGTCAAGTTTTACTACAGCTTGGCTAGAAGTTTACGAGTATTGAAAACCAAACATGAAAATGCTTGTGGCTACCAGTGCGGCCCCCTAGCCTTCTAGTAGATGCACATGTGTTATCAATTTCAAAATCCTAGGTGACTCGCTCTGAGAAATTGCATTCATAAGATTTTCAGAAAAACTGACCTCTGACCTCTTAAGGTTGAGGTGACTGAGATTCAAACTGACCCCTGAGTTTTAGTACATGCACCTGTTTGCATGGTATAATTTTGAAAATGATATATCGTCTCATTTTGAAGTTATCGCATTGACAACAATACCACATCACCCTCCAGGAGCCAGTATCAACTACTTGGGAATAAGCCTTTTTTAATAGCAACGTGTGGTTGCATCGCACCATAATATAGCGGATGAATCTCGAGCAATGTGCACATGACGTCACATGAGAAACCTCAATAGATACACAATGTTTTGATTACTTAGCTGTTTACCTGCAGAAGTAGTTACGCCCAAACCTGGCCCAGTGTTCTCTGACAATCTGCTCAACGCCTTGTTTCTTGGCTGCCATAATGGACAACCACACCAACACGGACCACAAACCGTCCTTCTCACGAATGTGGTCAGAACCTGGAAGAGAAGGAAAACGTGCAAAATTCAACATCTCTGTGTAAACTTCTCTTAGTTATTGGGGCTAAACTTCCATAAAAATCTGCAGTGGAGCTAAATGTGGCCTCATGCAAGACATTGAAGGTTATTTTAATTTTGGAAATTATGATTAGCCCTTTAGCTCAGTGTAACACAAACATTAGAAACAAGGATAAGCAGTTAGCATGGGTCTGTATAAGAAGTTGTTTATACTTTCTGCACTGTTGCTTACATGGTAGCGCAGGTGGTCTACCAAGCTGAAGTTTGGCATATTTGTCACCAGCTCCTCCAGTATACGTTTCAAATTATCTTTGGACAAGATGCTGAATCTCAGTCTCAAGGTATAGATAAAAGTGCTATATGAATAGGTTTCTATGAGTAGGTGAATGAGCTTTGCAGTAGAATGTAAGGCTCAAATTCAGTAGAAAAGCCCTACATAAGTACCATTACCTAGCACAGGACTTCCACTAAATCCAGATATACGGTACCAAGGTAGGAAAAACATGTTAGTTTGGAGTTAAGCTAGCTATTTTATCTAGCTTCTCATTTTTTATAACACCTCAGCTAACCATCTCCTAGTAATAGCTGCATGTTCGACTTGATTTTACTATCTGAATCTTGTTACAGTAACAATGAATTAAAATTATGAACTGTTACTTTATCAAAGAAAGGGAACAATACTTTCACCTGCAGTTTAACTAAAGGGAATGTTTATTGTATTGACCAATTATTAATGTAACTGTATAATGGTGGGTTAATTTTAATCTACAACATTCAACTGAATTCATTCACAGATCCAATTCGCAACAGTTGCCTCGGGCTCTTGGAAACGTACAAAAAGTTGCAACACAAACAATCTTTCCTGCCAGCCCAGAGCAAACATAAACTCAAACAGAGGAGCGCATCACACCCACAGTCTCCTTCACTGGGGAGCTTTCGCTCTGTTCTCAGAGACAGCTGCACTGTAAAGGTATGTGTTGAGGTTAAGCATGTGTTACATTCCCCTGCTTGAGCTTTAAATGGAAAGTGAGCTGTTATTTTAAGCTGGATTTATATATATTTTATAAATCGGAAAGAAAATAAAAACTAAAAAGCAGTACTGTGTCTGTTTTACTATTCCTCTCAACATCTACACTAAAAATAAGAACCTAAAGCTTTATGTCCGGCACATTAGGAAACTGGCAGTTGTTATTGTTAAGTCCCTGCCTCATTCTCTGTGTCTTTGTCATTCATCTTAACAGAAAAGGTGGCGGAGATTGACACCTAATAAAAGACATCTAATATCTATGTCAACAAAGCTTAACCTGATGTGCCTTTGTTTTCAAAGTGACACCAATAAAACCCACAAAGTTTGACATAGCTCTCTAAATTAGCACTGTTCTTGCTGCGTGTCTCAGAGAGAGCAAGAGTGGTGTGCAGCTCTGATGATTTACTATCCAGGGCTCCCTCTGAGCTTTTTTGCCTTACATGGATAGATAACGAGTAAGCTCCCATAGTCCTCTCTGAGTCTCAGCTCCTTCCCTTTCTCTCCTCCTTCTCGATACTTCTCATATTTGGATTTGCTCGCCATCTTCTCCTCCGTTTGCAACAATCATGGGTCTTTTCTCTTCTGTTCACACCCACTGGCGTGTTTCTTTTTACTTCAAGTTATAAAATGTTAAATGTGTCCTCTCTAGTGAATACAAAGGGTTGAGTAGTTGAAAGAAAAAGAAGCAGAGGAAGTCACAAGGAATTAGAGAACAACGACTAAACTTTGGGTGAGGTTCGGACTGTAGCAAGAGGGACACGCATCTAAAATGCAAGCCTATACATGTCTGTATTTTTATGAATTGTTTATACTTTCCGGCGTGAGTGCGTGTCTGCATTAGTATTCACAAAACGCTACCACTGGAGGAGTGTCGGTTTGTTGCCGTGATTCAGGGAGCCCCTGTCTCCTTTTATAGCAGAAGAATGGGGATTATTTACACATGCAGTCAGGGTCACAGCCCTCTCATCTATTAGTTGACTCTGAATGGAGCTATGAGCAGCCAGGATGCACTGCTTATACACGTAGACCTCGAACAGACTGGAAGAGAACGGAATAGGGAAATTTTCACAGACGCCCATGTTTAGATCAGAATCAGAATCCGAATACTTTATTAACCCCTAAGGAAATGATGTGGCCACGGTTGCTCCAAGACAATAGGAACAATAAAAAGTGAAAAGATAAGAAATAAACATGTTTATAACCAGCAAAAAATAAAAATAAAATTACAGTTGTGACAACTGGAGTCACATTATAAATCACGTTTTTTACCCAGGGTTATTAGATGATATTATTCCAGCTCTCATACAAATAGATCACCTATTCTTAGAGGTGACAGGTCGGTAGTGTTTTGTCTTTTGGTTGCATCCCAGCAAGCAAAGTAGTTCCAAAATAAAAGCTTAACCATGGTCGCCGAGGTTACCACGACATCAGTTGGAGGTATCACTCAAACGTCGTCAGGATGTCCTCGTTAGACTTCCTATCAAGAGAACTTTTGCAGTTTGAGTCCACCTGCTGTCACACTGAGGATTTGATTTTACATTAGAATGAAAACATTCCTGAGTTTTTAATAGGGACACTGTGAACAAAGAGGGGACGACTGTAAGAGTCCGATTTGTTAAAGTTACCAAGCGACAAATTAACTTGAATTTAAAAGGGCAAAACCATAAATAGCTTAAAAGTGTTACAGTAGTAACTAATATACAGGAATACTTGATAAACCGTTTGCAAGCCATATTAGTTGTCCTTTTAAAAAAACAAAAAAAAACAAAGACAAATCTATTTAATTTCTTCTTTACAATAATCTGATCTATGTTTCTAACTTTGTGACATGCGTCCATCTATGGTTCAGTTTTTGACGTCGTACCCCGACCAGTTTTGACCAGGGAGATTCTGGTCTTCAACCATGTTTGCTGGGATGCTAAGGAATGAGCTGTTGAGCTGATGGGGTTGTTATGGCTCAGGAGGGGGAGTTGGTCGTCTACCAGTCAGAAGGTTAGTAGATTGGGTTCGTCAGTCTGCATGTTGAATTATCCTTGAGCAAGCTACTGAACCATGAATCCCGCGATGCATCAGTCGGATTGGCCAAAATGCCAAAAAATTAAAAAATATCGTCTTTAAAAATAACTGTCAAGGCTCTGTGTGCGGGCAGGCGGAGAGGAGGATCCAAACGCAGGACTCGAACATAGATTTGAGAATCAAAACCACAGCTTTATTGCTGGCCAGAAAACAAAACATAAACCAAACATGAAAACACAAGCTGGAACACACAGGCACGGTCTGAGGGTGAACAGACGTTAACGACGCGACACTGACATAAAGACACACTGGGTTTAAATACACTGAGGGAGTCATCAAGGAATTAGAGACAGAAGGGGGACACAGCTGGGAGAAATAAGACCTAACGAGACAGGGAGAGCGAAGCCGGAATACTGACATCAGACAGGAACAAGAACCTTCAAAGTAAAACAGGAAACAAAACACACTTTACTAAGACACAGACTAGACAGAGACAGACTAGACGCTGACCAAAGTCTACTAAATAATAATCATAATCACAACAGTATCAGATCATAATATAAAAAAAACACCAAGATAACAGAAACACCAAGTACCAGAGAAACAAAGGAAAATCCATGATGCAAAAGTACCAAAACATAATGAACTCAAAATACTGGGTCCAACGGACCCAGAACCGTGACAATAACACTTACAAACAAAACAATAGAGCAAGAAATATTACGAACCAGATGACCATAAAGCTTTTAAACAAACCCTAGCATTATAAATATTAACTGACTTGACTTACTTAAAAATGTAAATGTGCAAAGTAATAACGTGTCACGTGTCTTACCCTGTTAGGCTGGATTTTGTTGACTTCTTACAGCTCAGCTTTTTTGGCAAACTTAGACTATAATAGTAGCCGATTGGCAGACAAAAGTAGCAAAAAAGACCAAAATCGTAGGGAAAAATGTAAAGGTTTTTTTTGTGGTGGTGGTGGTGACTGTTTCAGCAAGTTCTTGCTGCACATTTAGCAGCAGCAGCTGCTGGCCACTGCAGTCCTCTAGTGACAGCTTTGTTTGCAGGCACCAGTTGTTGCTGAGGGGAAAGGATGCACATACTCCCACTCACATTTTCAAAGATAGTCCGGGGATTTGAATGAGCGATCCTCTTTTCACAATCTAACCAGCTGATCCTGCCTTGCATTTGCATTCAGTAGAGATCTGTACTCATAATATTCAGCAATTTCAAATCTCTCTTTATAAAGGCAGTGCTTTTTTCTGTTTGGAGAGTAAGTGAATGTGCTAGGTCATACCTGTCCCAAAGCTTTCCTCCCCACAGACGGAACAACGCCCAGAATCCATCAGGTTCCCGAAGTATCTCCAGCCTGTGGGAGTCTCATACAAGGCCAGTTTCATTGCTTTGGCAACCCTACAAACACGCAGAGGAGAAAAGTCAGAAAAACTGCCTGTACACGCGATGTATTTGCTCACATACACACAATATATTCATCTAATATCTAATAAAATCTAACATCTAACATCCCAGGTCTGATGTAGAAACTAGCTTACACACAAAAACTCTGACCTTTGAAATAAAACAAACCAAATGCTGTATGACAAGCGCAATCTGCCAGCAGCTCATCCAATAACTTAATAAGGCAAAGGGAGTAGGAACAAAGTGAGTTAACCTTTTAGTTCATGTTTACTTAGAACCTCAGCCGTGTGCTAGCATAGCGAGAGGAGAAGATGGAGTGCGTGTGCGCGTGAGTGTGTCTGTGTGTGTGAATACATGTGTATGTTGGGGTCACGTGGAGGGGAAAAAAGATGCCAACAGTTCAATATGTGGGAGGAAAGGGAGTGCAAAGAGCCAAAGTGGAAAAGAGCAAAGAGAAAGTCTAATAAAAGTTCCCAGTTGCAGATTACAAAATAGAGAGTAACTCATCGATTTACTGGAACTGCAGTGATGCGATAAGAAGAAAAATGCACACTTTATGGTAAATGGATCAGTACTTATACACTGCTTTTCTACTCAGTTTGAGCACCCAAAGCACTTTCTGCTAGACATTCATACAGCACTTTAAACTCATGGTTCAGCATCTTACCAGAGGATGCGTTACCACTCAGACTGGGGGGAGGGCGGGGATCGACACACTGACACTGACTTTTGATTGGTACTTGAGCCTTGAGCTTTCATTCAACCATTTCCGCAACTTTTGGTTTTACGGCCAACAAATGTTTTTGTTTGTTAGCAGGATTAAGACAATTTAATATTTGCGTTCTTGCTTACAGCTTGATATAACTATCGCTTGAAGAAAAGGTTCGGTCTTTGATCCTATTAGAAAAGTTACCAGCTCAAGCCTGCTTAGTTTAGTTTTAGTTTTAATGTTTAGTTTGCAACAAACATCTCCACAGCAATCATTGCATAATATATAAACACTTTACAGGAGAAGTCTAAAAACTGCAGAACCAAATATTTCAACCAACAAAACAGATTTTGCAGCCAAGGGAACAAATACATGGATACCAGCATCTCAAATGCTCGTACTGTGGGATGTGGTGAGAGTTCATGGTGCAATACTATAAATGTGAATATGGGTGAGTTTCAAAATTTTTAAGTGGTTTTATACATATACACATGCATAAAACCCCCAGTGCCCTCCGCAGCTGTTTACAAGAGGATGGGATAAATGACCAAATAAGAGTAAACCAGCTTTATTCCCCCACCCTGGGGAAGAAAGTGCTGGAATGGAAAGACTGGCATTCCTAAAAGAAAACAGGAACTCTGAACTTCTGACGAGCATTTGATGTTTTGAACGGCACGTCCACGGCCAACATAAGCACTGACACTGACTGTAGCAGTGCTCGGCTTTCATGCAACGTTGCAAAAATGTAGCGTCCGAACAATGTGAGAATAAAGCAAATCGTGCTTTCTCAAGTTTGATGATTGCACCAACAGAGCTTTGCACACACACCCATGCATAGCATTCACATCCATACATCCTCAGGGATAAAGCACAAACAAGAACAGGTTTTAAGATCAAATTTCCAGTTCCACTAAAAGACAACTTCTTGAACACACAGTGCTAGAATGACTGTACAAGTGCATTTAAACAGATATAATAAAATGTCTCAGGATAACCGGGATGTTGGATTCTTCTGACGAGATTTAAAAAAAAAATTTTTTTTAAAAAAACCTGGCAGATTAATACGTCTGGAGACACAAGGAATGAAATTGGAAGGCCTATTTAGAGCTGCAATCCCCTCGTGTGTAGGTGTGAGCCGTAAACTGTAATGCTCTCCAGTCAAAGTTCATTTTCTCACACTAGTGTTGACAATTTACAGGCAAGGAATCTAAAGTCGGTCACATAATATACAGTATTTTTAAATGGTTAGTATCAATCAATTATTAGCTATATTATCCTTCCCTGTGAATACCTTCTTTAGGGTATTAAGGAAGTTCTATTTTTGGATGTTGATTATTTTGATGTTTACTGTCTGTGTTTTACTTACATTTAATCTTCTAATATACATGAAGCGATGAGCAAGTCCTGCCTTGCATGTATGAACAAAGCTAAATAACTTCATTCTAGGATGTGACAACACTGAGCTGCAGTTGAGGAAAGTTAGAGCAGGTCTGTCTTGAATGGTTTGGAAGCTCTGCTCCGACAAGATTAGAGCTGGAAAGAAATTTCATAACTGAGCAGGTAGGAGGTATGTCCACTTTCCTTCATCTCAACTCTCTGGAACCTCTGTTGCACACACGCTTACAATATGACCCACACTAAGTAACCTTTATCTTGCACCTCAGTAAATCCCAGCGGAGGGGGAAGGTACAATGAGTGAAGATGTTTCTCTACATCCGTGAAGTAAAATAAGGCCAGCTTTTGGCTTTGGCTTGACATTTTACCAAACATAGCCTTCAGCACCCTCACGCCTCAGTTTGGATTTAGGGCTCAGGCTAAAAGAGCAGCAATGCCGGAGCATTACTTGAGCTTGACCCGAACCAATAACCCTTAGTAGTCAAAGCAGAAATGCAATGTTAATTGCTGATAATGCTGCCACGGAACTCAACGCTGAACTTCTTTTTCTTCTTCTTTACGCTGCTCTCTTCAGGGGGCACCACAGCAGATCATTTGCTTCCATATCCCTATCCTTAGCAATCACACATTCTTCTCTGTGATCTTATTCTTCTCCTCCTGTCGACATCCTTTGTCCAATGCATTTACTGTCCATCTTCTGAGATCTTCAAACCATCTCAACTTTGGCTCTGTTACTTTGTCTCCAAATCGCTTAATCTGAGCTGTCTTTCTGATCTACTCATTTCTAATCCTATCCATTCATCCTGGTCACTCCCAACAAAAATCTAAGAATCTTCAGCTCTGCCACCTCCAGCTCTGCCTCCTGTTTTTGGCAGCACTACCATCGCCACACCACATATCATATATCATATGTATATATATATTTACAACCATCTTGTAACCCTCCCCTTTCACTCTTACTACTACTATCAGTCATAAATCCCCCCTGACACTCAGTACATACTGTATATTCACCTTTCCATCCTCCTCTGTCTCAGTTGTACACAGATTCTGTTGCTTTCATTCCTCCACCTCCACCCCTCCAGTCCCTCATCCACCTTCACCCTACTCTCACTGCAAGTCACAATGTTATCTGTGAACATCATAGTCCACAGGAATCCTTCTCTGTCAACCTGTCCATAATCACTGGAAACAAGACGGGATCTTGAGTCACTCCCTGATGTAATCCCACCCCGACCCTGAAGCCATCTGTCTCTCCCTACCTTCCTCTCTTGGCATTTTATTCCATGATTTTTCTGTTAGTTCTCTACAAGTCAGAGCTGAACATACTTTAAAATTAATTTTAGCATAATTATTGGAAGTGGTCATAGCTATTTTGGAGTGCCAATCTCAACATACCTTTGTGACATAATGTCAAAACAGTTTTCTAGGATTTTGCAAAGCTGTGTCAAGAATATATTTGCTATCGATCATAGTAAATCAGGCGATAAATGTGCTTGTTAGAGCAATGTTTATCTTTGCCTGCCTAGTTCTGTGTTCTTGATGCTGCTCTCCCTGCCTGACCTGATTTAAGTGGCCTTGTATGGCGTTACCCGGCACAGCGTCGAGGTCAATTACTCCTAATGTTCTCTGTCAAAGTAAATATAAAAGGTACTGTGTAAAGGTTTTAATCACTTTAGGTTCTTATTCATCATGCAATACCACTAGAGAGAATTAGTGGCTTGGTTTAATTACTAATTCTTTCCTCAGCACAAAAACAATCCCGATGACCACAACGCCAACGGTCATTAACAGCTTTCTGTAACTGTTTAGCTATAGCACAACATCAAATATTTGACCTTTCTACTTTGCCGTGCTAATCAGTAAAAGAGCTCACATTTCATGATCGTAACACGCACACCAGTGGCTCAATCCTACATCCTTCCATCCCTGGAACTGTGAAAAGAGAGGCAGATGTTTCCTTTACCAACATTTCCCACCCACTTTCCCTTCCTCCCTCACCGCGTCTTGCATAGCATGTGCACAAAGACATAAAATCACCCACGCACACACTCCAACCAAAGTGATAGATTTAAATCCAGCCTCCTGTCCACCTGAATCCAGTCAGTTTCCTTTGCTTATCTGAAAACAGTTGCATTCACTTTCTCTCTTTCTTTTCTGTTAACACACACTAACATACACATCAGCGCACAGAGTATATACACCATCGCATTTATCAAAGCTTTTATAACACAGTTTGCTTGACTTTAAACACATAGCAGGGAGGGAACCTCAGTCTAAACACTCAGAACACAGATACACACGGTCTCCTAAAACAGCCCACACTTGGACAGACTCCAGGGTCCGACTTCACACTACTAAGCACTTCAACACTTTCTCGAGTTTATCAGGTTCATGCCGTTATATACATAACATGAGTGTGACATGACGAACTCGTGTCACGCTCATACGAGCGGCAGTTGTGAAACTAAGAGTGGAACAAAGTGACACTGGTCAGCAACAGTGTCATTAATTACCAGTTAAGTGATCACAGATTTGCAGATGTAGTCAGACTAATCAAGTGAAATCATGTTAAACGTGAAAAAAATCAAAAGCCTGTGTTATGCAGTTTATTATGCATGATATTATCAGTGGGTTAAGTATTATCTATAAGGTTGCTTCTACTTCCCAACTAAATTAAAGTTTCCAGTAGATAAATGCATACTATCATCAATACAAAAGGGCAAGTGCTCAGAAAGTAGACAACGAGAGATAAAGATAATATTAGAAGAAGAACTGAAAAGCGTGTGTTGGAGGCATTGCTTCGCGCTTCAGGGTTGCAGTGGGACATGTGACATTTGTGTCTTGGGTATCAGCCTGTGTGTGTGTGTGCGTGCATGTGTGTGTGTGTGTGTGTGCGCGCGCGTGTTTGTGTGTGTGTGTGTGCATGTGTGTGATGAGGCCAAGCTGACTGGGGAGCCAGTGTATGCAAACCTTTCAAGCAACTCATTCAGTGTGATTATTAGGGCTCAACATCATAAGACATGACCTTAGGCAAGGAGTAGTGCAATATCAAGGGATGCAGTCTGTGTGTTTGTCTGCCTTAGTGTGCAACAGCACCATGTAAATAAAGATAACCAGCAATTCTGTGATGTAAAATTCCAATTCGCATACAATGGGGAAATAATTATTTGATCCCCTGCTGAATTTGTAAGTTTGCTCGCAAAAAGTTATCCTTCTCTAATTTTTATTGTAGTTTCATTTTAATGGAGAGAGACAGAATATCAACCAAAGATCCAGAAAAGAACGCAGTACATAACAGTTATAAATTGATTTAAATGTCATTGAGTGAAAAAAGTGTTATCCAAAAGTAAAAATGACTTAGTACTCAGTGAAGAAACCTTTGATCACCAGATTTATTTGCTGCTGCTTGGCAACTCACAAGTTTAGCTCCCTCCACTCATTTTCTATAATGTTGAGGTCTGGGGACTAGCATCTAAGCCCCTCCATGACCTTAATGTGCTGCTACGGCGTTATGTTTTGGGTTACTGTCATATTGGAAGACAGATTCATGACCCATCTTCGGTATTCTTTATGAGGAAAGGATCAGATAATTTCTTTGTAAATTAGCAAACTTACACATTCAGGAGGGGGAATGACAAAATTGTTTCTCTTACTGCCTCTAAGCATCTCTCACAACTGTGAAACCCAGATGGATCAGGGTTGGTAATAGCATCACTTCATGTGCCTTTCAGCAGTTACACACAGTAAAGGATTAGTTCTTTCACACACATAAAGACACACATGAATAAATGAAATAAATTTCACGGATGCTGTTTAGATTTTAAATCACACATGGTGGTTTAAGAAGACAGTGTGACACATCACTGCCCACCACAGGCCTCTCTTCATCAAGTACCCTTTTAGGAAGGAGTCTTTTGAGCTAAGAGTAACTTCATCGGGATAATGTAAAATATTGAAAATAGTGATTTACTTTCTTAATCTCGTCCAAATGCTTTTGGAAGTCCATTACCTCACTTTAGTGCATCTTTAATGTGTCTAGTTCATGGACACAAAATAAATATGCACCTATACGCTTCTTCTGGTAGAGGGTCAGATTAAATAAATATAGGCAGGGGTCAAAAGGAGGTTGTGTTGAAAGTTACTAAAAGGGAGGATGAAATCTTTGCACTTCTATAAGGTCTATTATTTATAAAATATTAAATCAGGATGTTAAATGTTTTAATGTAGTTAGGTAGCACATTTTAAACAGCTGAACTTCATGACTGCCATCCATATACATAGTCTTTAGCAACTATAGTAGATTCATCATTCATCAAACGGCTCCCTTGAGCAGCATTCTGCAGAAGCGTCAGCGAGGTGCTGTGCCGGGATCTCTCCTGCTGGAACAATGTTAATGGAGATGACTTTGGCGGTGATCACGTCCTCTCACTCACCACCCTCTGCTTAGCTTTACCCTTACATAACACACAGTATTTATAGGGGGGTGAGTAAGTGTGTGTGTGTGTGTGGGGGGGGGGTGATCTCACAGCTTTATTCATAGTGGGTGTCGTCCCTCTCCGGAGACTGGACTGATGCAGGAGTTTGTAGGAAGAGTGTGGGTGGTGTTATAGAACTTCTTACATCTACTGATTGTGTGTGTGTGTGTGTGTGTGTGTGTGTGTGTGTGTGTGTGTGTGTGTGTGTGTGTGTGTGTGTGTGGTACCTATCAAGGGCAGCACTGGTGGCCATACTTCGAGCAAATCCTTTGACGCCATACTGTCTGAAGTAGGGGATGGTGGAGAGGTTAGCACCCATGATGGCCACTGAGTCCGATGGGTTCACAAAGAAGCCATTTTCTCCAAGGATCATGTATCGGTCCTGAGAACACGACAAAACCATAAAGTGCTTTGTGAGTCCTGTGTAGTTAGTTAGCATAACTGCATTAATTAACCCTTTTTATAGTACATGTATTGCCAACAACCCCCACAAAAAGACCAAAACAAATTGCTTAATTCTCCTCAGGCCACCATTGTTGTATGTCCCTTCATTACAATGAATATAGCAACTCTAGTTTATTTTGAGTCGGTCCCCAGCACTCCATCCTGCTGCCGTAAATACTTTTGAACTCTTAATGACTTAAATAGTAATGAGCTGAATTCTGCTGAAGGGATAGGAAAGCTGTCACATTTAAGACACTGATTAGAACATTGTTGGTCTTTTCATGAGCGTTACTGATAATGAAGAAACATAAGAAACAACATCCTTTAAGGACAAAGTGTGTTTGTATCACAAACATTCACATTACTATAAATGATCTTTAGTAGACGGTTACAAAACATAGAACAGTACAAGTAACAAATTCTCAGTACTATCCCCCCACCCCCCAGGATTCATTATTACTGTGGGGAGCGTAGAAGATATCGGTTACTATATATCCCCAAAAAAGAAACATCCACCCAGTATGATAATAACCACCGGTGCTAATCACAGTGGAGATACCGATCCTTGGGGGAGAAACAGAGCAGATGTGATGTAATTCTCCTGATGTTACACTACTAAGCAAACAGTGTGTGCCTGTGTCTGTTTATACAGAATAAATGTCTATTGGATGACATTGTGGAAAAAGTGAGACGCCCGTTGGATTATTGTGCATGCACTGCAACTTTGCACCCATTGCCTTCACTCCTGAAATCAACGTGCAATTATAAACAAATAAAAAATAAATAAGGATTTCTCTGCTGCCTCTGGCTGGAGTCAATATCTTGGATTTAGCTTTTATAGCAATAAAAGTCAGCTAGGCTTAAAGAAATGAATGAATAGATTGTGGAGCAACATGGCATGTAAATACCACAAAAAGGATCTATTTAATTATTTAATATTATGGATTATTAGAGATATTATGTATGTATGAGAACTAAAACAGCCACAGCCACTTAAATATGTTCTTATATATGATCCCAGCGCACACTCAGGTCAGTATTTTCTGTTTCTTTTTAAAAATATATTTTTAAATGACTTATTAAACCAAATTTTGAAGGATATTTGCAGGAGTCCAAGTTACTAAAGATCTCTTCATGCATTTTCCAATCCCTGTATTTTAATTTCCTTTTAAGCCAAATCCAGTTGAAGGAATACTGGACAATTCACAGGGGGCAGCTCATAATGTTCTTTAGGAACATCCTCCTGTGCAGTACAGATTAATAAGACCTCAGAAACATCCCTAAAATGTACAGTAAGTGATTTCGAGTATTACCTATTAATTTTTGCGCACTTCTTCCTTTGTCCTGGTTAATAAGAGTGTTTGCAGTACAACACAGATCAAAATAGGTTTTAGTGGAAAATTGCCGGTCATCCTATTGCATGTTATTTTATCCAGTTTTTGAATAACTTGGGGGTCTGTGTAAACGTTTCAAATGTCGCCTTAAATCTGTTGTTTTTTTCACGGTTGTTTGTTTTTTAAGGCAAACAGTACTGAAGCAGCTTTCCCCTCAAGACAGCCCAGAAGACATCCTACATGACTTTTGTCATTGTGCAGAAAATAATTATCTATATGTAAGAAATTGGTTCTACGGTTATGTAACTTTCTCCCTGCTCCCTTTTTTCCGGTGTAAATTAGTAGCCAGTTGTCAAAGGATGAATGTCCTGGGCAGAGGTAAGCTTAAGATTACAATTTTTCTTTAATAAAACTTTGAGTTTGAGTTCTTTAGGTCTTGCGCATGTTTCACAATATAAACAGTGAAGCCTTTCTGTTTCCTGAAATAATAGAGGGCTTTTAATTTGAAACTTAAACAGGAAATCTTGTTTGTATAAAGCGTTTACTGCGGTAACCAAACATTAACAGAGGTACGCAACACACTCTGTGATTACTGAATTACATTAAAAGCCACTTCTGGCCATTCCCTTGTCACAGTGGATTGCCACAGTAGGTAGCACTGTTGTTTTGTTTGACTTGGCAGTTTTATGCATGATGCCTTTCCTGACAAAACCCCCAAAGTGGATTTGTGTCTTCAGGTAGAATTGTACCAGCAACCTTTCATTTGTGAAGCAAATGTGTAAACCACTATTATATGGTACACTTGAAAGTATCAGACCATGGGTGCAGTGCTTTTCAGCACCACTACACCCATGTAGTCTTGAATAAATGATTGCACATTCTGGAGTAGGACTTCAACCAAATGGCTTACCCCATCTGCATCAAATGCCGCCCCAAAGCCAAAGTCGCCTCCTTTCATGGACTCTACCAGAGAGGTGGCATAAGTCAGGTTGGGCTCAGGAGGTCGGCCACCAAAGTCCTCCAGAGGTACACAGTTTACAGCAGAGTTAGCAGGAGCTCCCAACTCATCACACAGAATCCTACGTACATAGGGGCCCATCACTGTAACAAAGCAAAAGGTGAGTAGAAGTTAGCAGAATAATATGAATAACAGTAACTGCAGTGCAGGGCTTACAGGACGTATGCTGATGAACTGACCTCCGTTCATGGCATCTATGTGTATTTTAGGCTGATCTGGTCCTGTGAGGAGACTTTTAATGGCAGTGAAGTCAAAGATGTTTCGTAGCATTTGTAGATACACTTCAACCGAGTCTACAATCTCCACTGGATAGAGACAGAAGAACCTGTTAGTACTGGATGAGAGTATGTTTTTTTTCTGTGCATTTTGAGTGACAGAAAGAGGGGTTCTACTAGCATCACACAACAGGAAAGTTTGTAGCAATGTGGGGGAAAATCCACGCTTGTGGATAACACTGAAGAATTCAGAATGATGCAGAGAAGCTTTTTAACTAAACATGCACGAATGTTGTACCTCTGAAAGGTTTGAATTTGTTCTCGAGGTCAAACTCCTGTCTTCCGAGCCTAGAGAGATCAATGCGGAGATCGGGGCATATGGCGTACTCCTCGAGTGTCCGGCTCACCTGGTAGATCCTCTCCATCACTGTGTCTGGAGAGGGCCCTGCCAGACAGAGAAACAAAGACAATGAAAAATGCATCCCTCACTGGTGTTACAACTCCTGGCAGTGCAAGAGTCTTTGGATACATGCATGAGTTTACTTAACTGCCCATCCAGGAGAAGGTGTGGCACAAAGGCATGCTTAGAGAAACTTGTAATGTTATTAAAGTTTTATTTGGTGCCCTAGGTTTTTTACAAATCTAGGGCACCAATCTTTAACAAATCTTTAACAAATCACCTGTATTTGTCAATTCTGATATCACACTCCATTTTATATCATGGCCTAGGAGCCAAGTTGTAACATTAGCATTAATTTTTGCTGTAATATATATATTTTTTAAATCAAATTGTCTCAAACTTCTATTTTTGACTTTAAAATTTCTAAATAAGAGTCAGATGGAAAAGCAAATGTATTTTCTAAATCCTCACCTCCATTTGCCACATTGAACTTGATTCCAAAGTCTCCTCCAGGGCCTCCAGGATTGTGACTTGCCGTGAGGATAATCCCTCCAATGGCCTTGATCTTCCTGATGATGCAGGAAACCGCAGGGGTGGACAGGAGCCCACTGTGGCCAATTACCAGACGACCAATCTGTGCATCACCAATATTAGTGAGAAGCAATAATGGTTTCATATCATGGCAGATATCACCTGGTCTAAAATCATAATATAATATAATATCTTTGTGTTTCAAAAAGAGTCATAATGCTTTATAAAAACAGAATGCAACATATTTGTAAAAAATGTTAAAAATGTTTGTTCCATTTTCAATCAAACATATGCTTTGAATTTTTTTTTAAATCCAATCCATTTGTTTCTCTCCTGATTTCAAAAAGTTAAAAATCACTTCCTGTCCCAAAGAATCTTGTCATTCTGCAGGCGACTAATTGGCTGCCTGCTTTAAAAGGCAAATGATCTCCCTCTAGAAGGATGCCTAAATAACAGAACTACGCCTCTATTTATACTAAAGTGGTAATACCACCAACATAATTCTCCTTCTCTAAATAAAATTGTCCTCACTGGAGAGGAATTTGCTCTCCTGGCATCCTCTAAACATCCGGGATGTTGCATGTGTATATAAAGGACAGATCAGAAAGTGAGGGAAAGCCCTAACAAATGGAATCTTCTCAGTAACCAGTGTTGAGAAGGACAGCACATGCACTGGGTGGGTAGTTGGCAAGTGTTTCTATTATCCTTCTGGTTCTTTTCCTTGCAGTATGACAGAGGATCCCCAGCATGTAGACTTAGCCCTTGATAGATTGAACACCGAGGTGTAGGCAGTGTGTTAGCGGTGGTGGGGGGCAGACGTAGGCAGGAAAATAGAGCAGGATGGATGGAAGTGCTGATAAGGCTGACACCAGAAGACATTTGGCTGGACCAGCAGAAAGAATTTTTTTTAAACGCACTGATCCCCAAAACAAATTATATTCCTTTCCAATTTTCCTTTGGAACTTTTCCAAGCCAACTGCAAAGATCTCACAGCCTAAGAGCTGCAGGGACTTTCCTCCTCAGTGCCTCACTTTGTCTTCTTATTTTAACCTATTTGCAGCTGACTTGTTAAATTCAATTCAGCAGGTTTGTATGTATCAGTATCAACAATTACTGCAAATGTGAAAAAACTATAAGCGACTGCACAATTCTGATTTATTATAAAACTCCCAAAGTCCCACCAGAAGTAGCAGAATAACATCTGATGACCCTAAATTTCCCAGCCCAG
The DNA here is from genome assembly GCF_057382275.1 of Copadichromis virginalis. NCBI lineage: Eukaryota > Metazoa > Chordata > Actinopteri > Cichliformes > Cichlidae > Copadichromis > Copadichromis virginalis. The sequence continues at coordinate 26,584,893 of NC_140629.1, forward strand.
TGAATTGTTCCATCTCTGTGTTAATGATTTAAACATATGTGCAGGTCAAAAGAAGCCATAGGCTACATTAACATCCTGAGTTTGTTGGTGAAGTTGAATAATTATTCCGCTGGTCTTCCATTCCAACAAGAAGTGTTTTTTCTAAAAGCGTTTAAGCCTGCTTGTAGTAACTCACACCAACGCAGAGCAGAACAGTAACATTACTGCTGGTTACAAGTGACTCCTGCATGCTGACAGAGAGGAACAAATGCATGACACTGGTGGTCGCCCTATTCTTACCCCGTTTGCAGCTGCCATTTGCACTATCACCTCGATGGCAGCTCGGCTGAAGTAGCGGCCGTCGCTGCCCACCACCATGGTGCAACCCTGTCGGTCCCGCAGGTCGATGGAGGACAGCACGCTCTGGATGTAGTTCTGCAAGTAGTTTTTCTTCCCCTCGAACACCGCAGTCTTCCTCCGCAGTCCATTGGTACCGGGCCGCTGGTCCTCGAAGGGGGCGGTTTGGACCGTCACCACCGGGATCGGGCTCGTCTCCATCTTCTTTAACCAATCAAGCAAGTTTGGTGGAGTTTTTTGTTTGTTTGTTTTGTTTTGTTTTGTAGGAGTTTACAGCACTGAGTACAAAAATAAGTTCGATAGAAACAGCTCAAAGATGCAACTTGTCAGTCTAGAGTGAAGTAAAGGTTGTTTCCCCACCGTCGAGGAAAAAAGCGGTGACAGCAGTCCCACACAGGGACGAAATGGCTATAGTGACAAGAAACAGCCAATCAAAAATGTTTTCACCTCGACCCAAGCCAGGAGTCGCATCCTATAGTACTGGCTGAGCTAAGCAGCCACCAGCACTCTCCTCCTCTGCTGGCGGACAACTCCCTCTTCTAATAAGCCTGAACAACTGACTATGAAGAAAAAAATAAGGGAGGGGTGGACTCGTCAAGACTCACAATCAGCTGAGCCTCCGGCCAAAAATAGACATCTGACTGATGGCAAAAGGGAATTGTGTCGGCACCGGTCTGCAACCGGACACGCCTGTGTGTGTGTGTGCTTTTCACTCTAACCCAGGCCATTACTATAGTCACAGAAATCTAGAAGTATCAGAGTGTACCGTTTTTATTTAATTGTTATTATTTTCTGAATTGAAAATGTTTTGATAGATCTTGAATTCTGGGTGTTCTGTAAATTCTTAAGTAGCCCATCCCATAACACGGACCAACTTCAGTGCGCTAACATCTGCTCCAATATTTTGGAAACAGTGCGACCTTGAGGCAGAATGGAAAAAGTGACTTTTAATTATCATTATTATTATTTTGTATACTTGATGAAACACGTAAACGTGAGAGTACCAATTAGGGATACAGAGTTTCATTTCTAAAACCTGCTAATTAACTTTCATTTGAGTGAGTTTCATTATTTTATCGGCAATGACCAGTGCGAGTTTAAGCCCTGCGTTTGTATAGCTTTTATTCATTTCCTGGTTGGAAATGTGTTTTTAGAATTTGACACTGACTTACTTTAATAAAACCTGATTTTTGTCATCATTCTTGTAGCCTGCAGACTACAAGTGAGTTCAGTTGATCAAGAGGAAGCAGGCCAACACAATGTTGAACCCTTACGGTAAATACTGTCAGTTAAATTATAGTAAGTCATTTTTGCTGTAGCTAAAATAAAAGTTTGGCATCACCTGTACTTCAGGTACAAATATCAATAAAGACTACAGAAATATAGAAAATCTAAGTGTTTTTCAAACTTACACACAAACAATAATTTCTGCTCTGAGTAAATCCACATATAGCTCTTACGAGCACTGTGCACTGACTCAGATTATAACAAAACTTGCAATCGTTTCCCACATATTCATTTTATTTTGCCACGTTACTTAATAAAAAAAACACATTCACATTGACGAAGTTTTCCCCTGAAGCAACCTTGACAAATATATTACAACACATCTTATTTACAGACATAACGCACATAAATATCATGCAATAAAAAAAAACATTTCTTTAAGAAATGAGCTACGCCAAACATACAGACACTGTAAAGTGTTTTCAAAGGGTTCAGCAACGAGGGTACGACAGTCTGAGGTGCTCGTTTATAAAAGGAGCAGTGCTCAGGATGGGAGGAGGGCAAAACTGATTCCTTGAAGGCTGCAGGAGGGTCGGAACCAAACAGGCAGCAGGGCCAGGCATGAGTTGACCGTAACCGAGAGCACCGTGCGGGCCTTGCTGTGGATTTGAGTTGTGCTGACTGATAGAAGAGGGTCTGCTCATGATGCTGTCGATGCTGAAGGAGCACTTTGCCTGTGGGCCGGATTTCGGCTCAGCTGGTTCTGCTGCGCAAAGCTGTGCTCTTAAGTCTTTAGGCCCAACGCACTTTCCGTGGCTGTTCAGGGGTTGTGGTAGGAGGTGGTAGGATGAGGAAGGCATCATGATGCTTTCCTGCAGGGGCATGTAACGAATAGAAGAGGCAGCCGTGTGGCTTACCTGGCCAGTTATGCTATATGGGTGTCCGTACGGCCGGCAGCAGTTAAAGCTGGAATAAAACATCAGTCCGTCTTTGCCGAACTCGGGCTGGTTTCTCTTGAACCGTTTCCTCCGGCGAAGGAAACTGCCGTTGTCGAACATGTCCTCCGAAGCAGGGTCCAGAGACCAGTAGTTGCCCTTTCCCGGGTTTCCGGGCTCCCTCGGAATCTTGATGAAACAGTCGTTAAGGGAGAGGTTGTGCCTGATCGAATTCTGCCAAGCGGGAAACTTGTCTCTGTAGTAGGGAAACTTGTTGCTAATGAAGTCACATATGCCACTAAGCGTTAGCTTCTTCAGCGGGCTCTGCAGGATAGCCATGGTGATGAGAGCAATGTAGGAGTACGGGGGCTTTACCGAGCTGCTCTGGGCTTTCCTTGACGCCGGTGCGTCTGCGCAGAAACTGTTCTCGCTTTCCCCCGACGATTCTGGTTCTGAAGAGTCAAATTCCGCACCAGATTCTGCTGAGGAACCCGTAGAGCACTCATTTCGATAGTGGACATCCTCGCCTACTATGTCAATCGCATCCTCTTGTATAGGCAATCCGGCATGTTGTGAAGCTTCAAATTCACTTGAGAGAGTCATGGTCACACCTAAGATTTCTCACAAACGCGTAAAAACTAAACTGTGCCAAAGAGGCCTTAATGGTTTGCCGTGCGTAAAAACCAACAGGCCCCTCGACTGTGCGTAAAAGCGAATCTATTGATACTCCTTGTGCTATCGTGATGAGAGCTGTGGCTTTATATCCTAGTAAGCTGCTGCCCTGCAGGCCAGTCCCATTAACCCTCTGGACCTATCAGAGTAGCCTTACACCGCGGGGAGCCCCGGGAAGCAAACAAATGAGGAAAGGGGGATTGCGTGGTCCTGATGTGCGTAAGGCCCATTCACACAATACATAGAAACACCACGGTGCCAGTATGTTATTATTGTGTTTATTACGCGTTTTATTTCAGTTATACAAATCCTGGAAGCGGAGACAAGTCAAATTGCGCGGCGCGCGCGCGCACACACACTCTTATACAAAAAACATTGCATCTGATTTACTAGTTGTTGGGTTTGGGTTTGTTTGTTTTTTTTCGCTTTATGGTTGCCGGTATCGAAATCTTTGATTCTTCATCGACCTGTAACTGTCTTGTTCTAAGAAACAAATAACAAGTTAAAACTTACATTTTATATTACAAATCGCACAGCAGCAGAGTGGTGTGTGCGTGTGGGGGGGTGTCTTGAGAATTTTAACACCAGGTCTAGCACGTGATAAGAAATCAAGGCTTTCTCACTCGGAACCCCCTGTGGGTTCGTTTAGTTTGCCACCTCTGGATGCCCGTGGGTGGTTTGACCATGAAAATGGCCATGGTAGGGCTTCCCGCAGCCAGTTAAGAAAAGCTGCAGCAGTCGCCTTAACGAGGCCATCAGCATCAGAATCGCAGTCGGAAACGGCACAGCTGCACGGTGCGCTTTGTGTTTGCGCGCACCTTGGTTTTACAATCGCGACAAATGTAATGCAAAGCCGTTCTTAAAGCAAACCTGGCCGACATCAGACATGTGCTAAAACAGCGCTGCTGTAGCATCTCCATTGCAAATGACTAAGTTGGGGAAACTCCACCCATTTCTTCACCTGACAGGACCTACTGTGCGCGCAAGAGATGGTTCTCACATACCTGTATCAATGAAGGCTTAAGTAACAAATACCAAAAATAAAAAATAAAAATAGAGTAGCTGTATTTGTCAAGGGCGAATTTGTCAAGTGTTACAATCATCAACTAAAGCTGCAAGCGCTATTATTTGACAATACTGTGAGGCGCGCCCCTCACAGTATTGTCAAATAACTGCATTATTCAAAAGAAAATAAATGACACAGTGTATTTTTTGAAAAGGAAATTAATTTAAAGAAAACCGTGCTACTTACATTTATCTATTCAGAACAATATTTACAAGCAGTGATGCTATTTTACCAGGAAACGGATGAAAAACAATTGTTTTGAGTAGGTTTATCAGGAAATCAGTAGAATACATACTTCAGAAGAAAAACAAACGTTTATTTTGAATAATTTAAAATCCACATATTCAAAGTGGGAAACATAGGTAGGACCACTTCAAGTACCATCCATTCCCCAAGTAGCAGAGCATGTGCATTGCTGGGTTGGCTCCTAACTTTGTAAATATGTTTATTTTATTAAATAAAACTTTCTAAAAATGCAATGGATTAATTAAATCACTGGACTTGTTTTGGGTAAATTTTCAGGGTCAGAATCTACAACTCCTTCTAAACGTAGCTTTTAAAGCATGTGATGGACACTAGTGCCTAAACACTTTATCCACCCTCTGATCTACCAAATCTTCATATAGAAAAGGAGTCTGAATGACAATCGCAGGACAGCCAGTCCCAACGCTTTTGCTCCAGAGTCAAAATCTGAAGCGAAGAAGAGGAAAAAAGGGCTTGAAGCTAATTTTTCTCTGAGCCGAGTAGCACTGTAGAAACAAACTTTTCCTGCAGAATGTCCTTGTCCAGGTTCCTTCCTGCAAAACAAAGTGGATTTTAATAAAGTTTGGCCACACACAGATATGAAAAGTGTAGGAGTTTTTTCCACTGCAGATAAAATGCCTCCATTTACAGTAACGTCCTTTGGTTATTAATGACCAATAAGTAAGCTAGACAGAAAACTAGGACGCAAAGAAAATTTATGATTTTTTTTTTTTTTATAACCAGAAAAACAATTTTACAATGGTGAATAAACGTTAGTAAACTATCTCCATGTAGTCAATACTGGCACAGAGAATGATTTAAAAATCTATAACAAAAGACCATTTTAATCGTTTAATGCAACATGCTGAATTTTAAGTAGTAAGAAAGCAAAAATTGTGTTTTTCACTGATATGCAGTCAAAGTGATTTACAATAAAATAGAGATAAATAAATCAAAAGTAGGAGGAATCACAGTAAATTAAAGTGCTGTTAATACAAAATCAAGTTACAACACAGAATAAAGTAAACCGGTAGAGTAAAAATAGTTTCTATGAGCAAAAGTCTCAACATCAACAAAGTTGTTTTTACAGCTTTTCAAAGCAACCCACAGAGTCAGCTAAACACAGCTGGAGTGTGATACTGTTCCAGAGTGGTATGAGGTGCATAAACACAAAAAAGTGTGTGTGCGTCTTCACCTATAAAGACAAGCCGGTTTATTCGCGGGTTCTCCCAGAGCTGTTGCGTCTCATTCAGCTCGTACAGCTCGTGAACCCCCTGCAGCATCACTTGGTGGCCTTTATCTGCAAACGACACTATGCCCTGTAAAAAACACACCGGTGACACATTAACCACACATTTGGAACTGATTACAGTAGTTAATAAGGCTGACATTATTGATCACTGTCGCCACCGGGGTGTCTATTGTGTTGTGCTGTACCTTTAAGCGGATGACGCTCATCGGCTGCCCGTCTTTGTTACAGAAAATCTTTTCCCACAGCAGATCCTGAAACGGAGGAAAATAAATTCAAAGGACGTTGCCGTTTTGCATATAATTAGCAATAACAGCAGAGATATGAATGATGAAGAGCGTGTTCACCTGGATGAAGGCGTTCAAGGCGTCCTCAGACAAATCCCCAGCAATTTCAAAGGTCACAGTTAAAATACTCTGAGGATGCAACATACAATATCAAAATCAAACATATAATTAGAAAAATATTATTACTTTTAAAATTAAAAGTATATACTTCAAACATGCTTGGTTTCTATACGTTTGTGCCCTGAGCAGAACTGATGGGATTTACTTCAAACACAAATTCACATAAATTTTCAGTTTACTGAAACTAGCAAAGTCGTAATGAAAGCTAAACAAAAGAAGTGTTTTTCTAGCACCCAAACTGATGACTTTGTAAATGAACGTGAGAAACAACACGACCCCACGTGGCACCTGAAACCCAGCTCCACACTCCTTTTTTTTTTATCACCCCCCCCCCTCCCCCCCTCTCTTTTTCCTCTCTCTCACACAGAAACACAGTCCCTCCCCTCCATACTTCCTCACAGCATTTAAAGGGCACTTTGCAGATATTTGAGGGGTTTTGTGTCAAAGTGTTAAAGTTATATACTTCCTTGTCTTTTAGTATAACAACAGAATAAGAGCATTCTCATTTACATGAAAAGAGCAACATGGGGGGAGAAGAGGTGGAGGGGATTGAGAGTGTGCCTGTTGAGCTTCATGCGGGAAAGGAAACCTGAGAGAAAAAGACAACAATGCTGTGATTTACCCACACAAATAACCCTAATCTCTCCTCATCCTGTGATAAAAGTTCATGGGTATAAAGCACAAGTGACAACAGAAAGAGACCTAATTGCTTAAAGGAAGCATACGATCTATTAACTGATGAGCATATCCATGTGAAACTAACCCTGGAAGAAACAAAGTTTTGCCAAATATTATTTAATATGAAAACAAATCAGCTCAAGAGACAATTGTGATTAGAGTTACACTTTATATTTTGTATTCATATCCAACATCCTGGATTCATAAATGGATTCTGTTTAAACAACTATAACGCCACAAAACGCAGAGAAGATTCTTGCCAGTGTCGTGATCATCTAGTCAACACACAATATTGCGTAAAATTCTTGAGCGACCCTCAAGTTCTCTATATATTTAGTTGTTCAGGCTTTCTGAAAGGGTTGCAAACGGCTGTTGTGTGCCAAATAGAAAGAACTGGGCTGAAAAACAAGTGGCAACAGGTCTGATGGCATGATGAAGCTTTGGTACAAATTCTCATCAGTGTATAAGGCAGAGGTCAGCAGAGAGATACAGCAGTGAGTGTTTACACGATGGAGGCTCTGTCATGATTTGGAGCTACTTTCCAGCCAGTGGTGTTGGGCATCATGTCAAAATTGATGGAATTACAAATGAAGGAAAGTACAGTGTGATTTTGATCCACCATGCAATACCATCTGGAAAGTATCTGATCGGCAACAGCTTCATTTTTTCAGCATGACAATGATCCCAAACACACTGGCAGTCAAGTAAAAGCATACATGGATAGAAAAGCACACACTAGAAGACCATTAGTCTTGGACTGGCCTCCCCAGAGCCCGGACCTCAATATTACTGAAGTAATGTGGAAATATTGTATTTACGTGCATGATTCAATAAATCACTGCACCTATTCCACATTTTCCTACCAAAATATAAAGAAACAAAGACCGACTTTCAACTTTTGCTCAGTACTGCAAGTCTGTCAGCTGTGAATGTTAAGTTGTGTATGACTCAGTCAGGGTTTGTTTAAAATGTCATAAAAAACATCAAAAGCCTCAAGTTGATCTAATCACAAAAAGCATTGCGGGAAGGGATTTTTCACTACAGTGAGACAGCCCAGGGGAATGCAGGGCAGAGTTTTAGCCTGAGGACAATGAAGCCCTCTTTCTCCCGTAGGAAATGATGTGTTGAAATAAATTAGCAAACAAAACAAGAAAAACTCCCAGTGGTGTACAAAGCTCAAGAACAGGAAATAAATCAACTGAAAGAGACAATACCTTGTCAAGATGTGCTCTTGTAGGTTTGACAAGTTGGAGTTTCTCTGCAAGACTTCGAGATAAGAGAAATTATGGTTTTACATAGATTTTTTGTGACAGTCAGATAAAAACAGATAAAGTAAATCAACCTCATTTTTAAAATATTACAGTAGAGTATTTGCAGTTTTGCCTCTGTACGCCACCCCATTGGATTTTAAATGAAATGGTTGAAGTGCAGACTTTCAGCGTTTATTCAAAGGGTGTAACAAAACTACATCATGAACTATTTAGGAATTACAGACATTTTCTTTTCTTTTTTTCTTTTTTTACACAGCCTCCTGTTTTTCAGAGGCTTAAACATAATAGGACTGTCGAGTAGTTTCACAGCCAGGTGAGACCCGTTTTCTTATTATTTCATGACAGATTAAGCAGCTAAAAGATCTGAAGATGATTCTAAGTGATGAACTTTGATATTTGGTAACTGTACACTGGAAACTCTATATATGAGGTCCACCGTGCATGTCAGTAACCTGGTTTCAACCTAACAGAGCATCCAGAGCTGCTGAAGGCAGAAAAATCCACAAATGAGCAGCAACTGAAGGCAGCTGCAGTAAAAGCTTAGCAGAGCAGGGGGAGAAACAGTGTTGGGAGTTATTGACCAGTGTTTTTTAAATAAAAATTTAAAAAGTAATTACTTAAAAAAATTATTTCTTTGTCCAATTACATTTGAGCCTCTGAAAATGGGAGATTGTGGATAATATCTGTAATTCCTAAACAGTTAATGCAATAGTTTAACCCTATTGTTTTGACTTAAAGCCCACTGCAGTGGTGTACAGAAGCAAAATTTAAAAAAATCTAATTTAATCTAATTATATATATATACTCTTTGCATATTATGTTATGTTAGACCACCAATTACATTTTGTGCCTTTGGAGCTGCCTCTACTATTTTTGTACTGCGTGTCCTCTTCTCTGATAGCTGACGTCGCGGGACATTTAAGAACCTGTTTGTGTTGATCTCACACTGTTATTATTTTAAATTGGTAACAGTTATTCTAAGGGGTTTATTGCTTATTGCAGTGCTTCCTACTGCGGACAGTGGGATCCCCTCAATGGACTTTAAGATGAAGCACAAGTTATGAAGTTTGCTGCTATACCTGGAATTATTTCATTTCATTAAAAAAAAAAAAAAAAAAACACAAGCAGAAAAAAGAATTCACTTTTTCCTCCAGAGTTGGTCAGGAGTGATCAATAACAATCAAACACTGATGCTGAGCTCATAAGAAGCCACTGCTTTGTTTTTGAGGTTAACCAGCCAGACAGGTTTAAGCTTCTATCTAAAAATGGCATCTGGAAAAAATGCTTGGAACCATCTCCGTTGTCTCGAAAGCTGCAAAGTTTAATTCTGATTTTGTGGTATGTTTACTTTTATGTATTACTGCCTATTGCAAAAACATTATCATTATGGCCTTCATTATTAAATAAAGGTTAACCAACTGCAAATGTACTTGACCCTACTGATGACTTTTATCTGTTTCCTCCTAATCTTCTACAGAAAAGAAGTGGACTTTAGAGATTTCTTCTTTGTGTTTGATCTCAAAGTATAATGCAATGTATGCTGTGCTTAATTACAGCTCTAAACAGACTTGCAAAGGCTTTAGAAATGCCAATTAAATCCTACAGAACACCCACCAACACTTCCAAACAAACTACAGCCCTTGTGCCCCCACTTCTCCCTGACCTCACAAGGAGGCTAAATGTTGTGTCCAGCTGCTTGAGCCCTGCGTGCTGTTAGTGCCACACAGGCTGAGCGGCGGGGGGCCGCTTCAAACAGCCAGCATGGGATTGAAGGGAGGCGGGGCCCGTGATCTCAAAGGCAGGGGTAAAGGAGCTATCTTTTGGGACAAGGGAAACTCCTCGGGAGCCAATGGACACACACAGCACTAATCCTCTGCAGCTGGCCCAGAGACAGTGACTCGGGGCATGTAAGAGAGCTTTAACACATTCACATGAAGGGATGAACACTGATTCTTTTCATTATAATGGCATTCTACAGGGGATACAATGTGATGATCATCCTGTGGTGTAACAGAGGGATGCTCAATAAAAGAGTCTGTTAATTAGGGAGAAACATGGTCACCACGGTATCAGGACTGCTGGGTAGACAGTTCAAAGTAGCAGCAGAGGCCATCAGTGGCATCAAAATTATTATGTTTTTATCTTTGGACTGCAAGTTTTTGAGATGAGGACAACAGATATAAGTAGTGAGCAGTACATAAACTGGACAATGCATTAATAAAGTGCCAAAGAAAGATTTCAGCTCTGAAATGCTTTTATGTCAATATATTTTCTTGAATTTCTTTAGGGTTTCACGTCAGTTCTTATTCTCAGTAACATACCTTAAACACCTCAACATAAATATTTGTATCATCTTTAGTTTAAGCTTTATTTTGAAAATCTGTTTCTTCATATGAGGATGTCAATAATCATGCAGCACTTACACGTGTACCAGTTATCTACACTGATGTTATGTTTGGCTTTCAATAATAACTTGAGTTACATTAAACTGACTCACTTTGCTCCGTCCTTACTGTCGAAGGAATGCAGATCCAACACTTCAGAGAGATCAACCCTGCAGACAAAGATCACAAGTTATTTTATTTTATTCTTTAGTTTAATTTAAATTCCACACCAAGTTGAGTAATAAATCAATAAATTAAGCCAGACATTTAAACTTTTCTAAAACAAAGTAACCAAGTCAGCTGAATTAGGCACAAAACCCCCAAAAGTTTTGACAATGTTTTTTCGGTTAACCCCTCGCTGCATGGCGTCTTTCATCTGCTCACCCAGTTCTGAACTCTGAAGGAGTTATGCTTGTGTTAGCCAGATGCTACCTGGGTTCAATAACGCACAGCAGGGTGCGTGCGCACACATATTTGGATGCATGCGCATTCGCACATATGCAGACCTGGGGTCAGAGAGCAAAGCCTTGTGGGAAACTGGACACCACGCAGGGGTTTGGTGTTTACTCAGGTCACAGCAGTTTGTGTTTGTACATGTGCAAGTCACGTCTGAACAGCTTTATCTTTGACACAAAGATCTGAGCAGGAGTCACACCAAACACAGCAGGGGACCAGGCCACAGAGAAGCCACTTAACCCTTTCTCACAACACGATTCCCTATACCTTACCACTCACCTTGATCTTTGGGTTTCTATGATCTTGACGAGCCCATTTATAGACCTGAAGTCAGAGAAACCATAAACTTTACACATATCCACTCTACAGACACCTAAATAGGGAGATGACAACCAGGACAAAATATTGAATGCTGACCTGACAGTGTCTTTGACTTCCTTTAGTTCCTCCTCCGTCACCAAGTCTGTTTTGTTGATAATGGTCAAGTCAGCAACAGCAATTTGTCTGAAAGGATAATAAAGACAACGCTGAGTTCATGTGACAAGTGAACACGCACTTTAAATTTTCTATGACACCAACAATGGACAAAAAACAAAACAAAACCCACAAAGAAGTGTAGAAAACCTGACACACAGGTACACCTCAGTCCCATGAAGGTTCTTATCTATAATCAGATATTATGCAGTCATGATCTTGCCTGGCAACTGGCTAAAAGAGCATTTCTAGTATTTATGCACCTGCAACACCTTTCACAACATTAATATTTGATGTACATCTACAGAAGTTTTTAGTCAGTTTATTTTATATTAGAGAAGCAAGTGAACACAGTTGTTAAGACCAGTTCTTATTGGTTATCTCAAATTGCCAAAGTAAAATCTCAACTTCCTCCAACTTATCATTGCATCATCACCTCTGGATTAAACTACTGTAACTCTCTGTAATTTGATTGTGCACACATTAATCTCTCCTTTGCTTCCAGTTAGTCCTAAATATTGCTGCACATCTCTTTAACATGATCACATAACTCCAGTCTTAGCAGGTTTACACAGGGCCCTGCCCATTTTCGAATTGATTTTAGGATTCTTTTACTCACTTTTGGTGCTACTTCTTAACCAGCTGCTCGACTTATATAATCCTAAAACTGCATTTAGAACATCTAGTCGAGATATTTTTAAATCCCATCTTAAAATGAATGCTTTTACCATGGCATTTTTTCAAGCTCATTTTCCCATCAGGTGTTTTACGCTGTGGCGTTTGTTTGGTTTTTTCCAACTTGTTTTTAGTCAGTTTGACTGGTTTTGTTTCATTGATATGTGGTTTTATCTTGTTTGTTTGAAATTAACTTGTAAAGCACTTTGACCAACCTTGTTGCTTTCAAGTGTGCAACAGAAATAAAACCGACACTGACAACCACAAAAGTTAAGTTATACATGACCGGCAACCATCTACCGCACCTCTTTTCATTGTGATTAAGTGTGTCAATTTTCCAGCGGAAAAAAGAGGCTAAATAATACAGTAGCATGGGCATGTATTAGTAAGTCTTAATGTGTAGCAACGTGAAATGCACAGCAAACTCAAGTGAGACTTGAGCACTGTTTAGTTTAGAGGTGAATACACAAAGACAAAGGATGCAAAAGGTCACGCAACTGCTCTTTTGTCATCAGCATATTTGTTCAACGACAACAGCACACAGCTGCTGTAAGACACAAGCTGGGAGACAAACACAGAGCCGCGACGAGAGCAGAGTCCACATTGAGTCATAAAAGCTTGATGATGGCGATACTGTGCGGTTGGTTCTGTCTGTAATTTTGGGAAATCCACCCTATTCATGTCTGCACAGTAATTATAAAGTTTGTTAGCATAGCTTTGCAAAGACAATAAATGGCTCCTGCTTCCAAAGAAATTATTTAAAAAAAAATACAGCCAACTTACCTGGCTGCTTCATTGACAAGTCCATCTGCTTTTTCCTCTGCTAGTTGCTAACAAAAAGTGGAGATAAGTTACAAATGCAACGTCAAAATGACAAATAATAATAAGAATTTAAAGGGGCTGCATTGCTCATGCTTTATGCGTTCTTTCAAGAATCAGAATAGCTAATATGTACAAAAATGTGACACTGAGATAGATAAGAAAGGCCTGCGTTTAATATCTGCAAATTAAGTGATTTTCTTAACACGTGGAACCACGGGAGATCACTTTCCATTTTCTTTTTATCTCCTCTTCTTGCTGGATGGGACACAAAAGACTGCACTGGGGGTGCTGCATTTTCCAAAACAGCTTAATATGTAATAACAGGGAGAGCAGGAGGTGTTAATCTGGGTCCTGACCCTTAGTGCCAGTGTGACATTAATCTGTCATCGGCTGAATCACCACAGCTTTGTCTCTAGAGGACTGAATGACAAAAAATGTATTAAATAAAACCTAATAGAATGACCAATTGCTGCTTTTATCTGACATCCTCTCTCCTGGGACTGAAAAGTCAGGGGCAGATAGATTTATATAAATTTAGGACAGACAGATATTTGATGAGATAGATGAAAGGAGAGACAGGTGAGTGGATGTGACATTCCTATTACATGGTCACATCTCTGATATCCATTACTCTTTCACTAAGATTTAAATCCCCTGTCTTTCTGTCAGGAGTTTCTTCACGTTGCCTTTGAGGAGAGGACAGCGCCTAGGCCATGAAATGTGTCACCTCAGTGAGTATGACACCTTCAAATTAGAGCCCATTATCTAGATGTCACTTGCCCCACTCCTTTTAAGTAGCACAAAGGGGGCAGGATGTGACTGCGTATCTATTGCTGTTTACTGCAGGTTAACAAACAACTGCACAAGTTTAGCACCAAAAAGTCACTAAATGAGTTTAGCTACTACTCAGAATTTGCACTGAAGCTGACTGACATGGTCAAGACTACAACTAACAGTTATTTTCTTCCTATTATTAATTATTCAGTGTGAAAGATCAATCAGAATGTCCCCACAATGCAAAGTGAACTTATTAAACAGTTCAAAATCTCCCAAATTATTAAACTCAAATGCTCATTGCAGACCGTTTCTTGAACATCTTGTCTGTCTTGAGTAATTATTTTAGTACTAAATGTCTCAAAGCTACTCAAAAGTACACAACACAAACCTGCAGTCCATACTTGGCATCAATGACAGTGACGATGCCTAGGAGAGACAAAAACACCACATATCGAGGATTAGTGAATTAAAGGCGAAACCACAACTTGTGCTTGTCCTCTCTGTGCAGCAGCTGCTGCCTGTTGGTGTTTGGTTTTGTCTGTCTGAGCTACTTTGTCTGAATTATTTCGAGAACACTTTTGGTTTTGTAGCCTGTAACAACAGAGTAGACAGCTGAGTATTGAGCGTGAGAACCAAGGTACCATTTAAAGTAGACACAATTTGGCCAAGTCAGATACACTACATGGACAAAAGTACAGCTCCACCCAAATATAACACCTACAGGAACTGCTCACCCGTGAAAACCCATGCCGTGAAGCTCCCGGTGCACAGGTTTCATGCTGATGTTAATGTCAGTTATTGAGGCTGCATCCACCTCAGCACTCGCTGACCTGCTGCCAGTTGGTTGTTAAGCAGTTCCACTTTGCAATAACACCACATATGAATGAATGAATTCAGTGCGCTCTTTAGAACAACCCATTCTTTCATGTTTGTAAAGGCAGACCGCATGGTGAGGTGCTCTGTTTTATATTTATGTACTTTTGAAAATAGGACTGAGAAGACTAGAATTCAAGGATTAAAAGGTGTGGCCCAATACTTTTGTCGAATGTACGTCATCGCTATAAAAAAATAAATAAAAAAAATAAAAAAAACACGCAGAATTTAAGCCAGTGTGATCATGTTTTTTAAAATCACATTTATTCTGCAATTTGAGCTTCATAGGCCCGAAACAGAAAACCTAAATTTTAGCCTTTAAGAATATTTTAATTCCGTTCAAATTTTGTTTTTAATGGTACAGAACAGGTAGTAATAGTAGTAGTAGTTATACACATAAGGGACCAGAGAAGCTTAAGTAAACACACCAGAGTTTACATTAGGATCTTTATACTGACAACACTATTATCATGTTATTTGTACAGAATAATAAGATCTGTGCTGGGATTTTCAAATTAATCAACTCTGCAGTGAAAAAGTTGCAATTAATCAAATTCAGAACAATTTTTAACTAAAGAAAGTGTTTAGTGTAGTTAAAGGCTGTTTGCATGAGCACCAAAACAGATAGAAATCCAGCCACAAATGTCAGCTGTTTGCAGTTCTCTGCTCCGTGTGTGTGTGTGTGTGTGTGTGTGTGTGTGTGTGCGCGCGCGACACAGTGTGACATAGCAGAAACACGTGCAGCAGTACATTAACAGTGAAAGCAACTGCTAAAGAGTGTTAAGAGTGGAGGCTTTCACATTTACCTTACATGACGCAAGTGTGCATGCACCTGATGAAAAATACGTTTCTTAAACTATTTGGTTTTTAAACTGTTGCTTTATACTTTTAATTCTCCGTCTTTACAAACACAATAAAGGCAAACACATTCAAATGGAAAGACTTACAATATGTGCACGCAACTAGAGAAGGGTGCAATAAAACGTAAGCATTTGAAATGTGATTTCACGCCTCACCAAAGACGCCATTATCTCTGTTTATCTCTACATAGGAAGTAGATGTGTGATGGGCTTTACAGCTGCAAAGTCAAAAAACCTGACAGACACAGCAAAAACGCCAAAGTACAAACTTACATCATTACATATCTCTTACCGTCCAGATAGATGTCACTGCCAAGCTCTGCATCAACCCAGAACATGGAGGCCACAGCTCCTGTCAGAGGAAATGCAAAGTGTCTGATACCAAGGGCTAGATCCACTGACAATTTTCTTTCTGATTTATTTGAAAATGCTTTAGCTATCACAATTTCCACAGATTCAAGACATCTTAATAGTACGTCTTTTATTTGAACAAAAGAACCAGCAAATATGTAGTAAACACTTTAATTATTCTCACAAACCTTTCATGCATTTTTTGTCTGTGTTTTAAACAAAACCAATATCTGAAGCCTTCAGTTGTTCCTGTCCTTCTCGTACATTTGACTTGTTTCTATTTTCCTGAGGACGTGGTTATTACAAGACCCTCTGTTACCATGCCAGCCACCGCTTGTTCACATAGCTCCCTTTGTCTAAGTGCCAAGCCAGAATAAGAAAGCATTGTAAATATTTGATGCACGTGTAATGAAAACACTGTTTTTGAGTGGCATGTTTCACATAACTCATCCAGCCTCTTCTTGAAAGAAATGAGATAATCCCCTTGGGAGTCTTTATGACTGACAGCACTGCCAGAGCCAATGACAGACCTGTCCTCGTCCGTAACAAGCCAATGACGTGGCAGAGACGCGAGCCCTAGACCCACTCTGAGCGTGCTCAGTTGGTTCTGTCTTTTGTGTAAGCCATTAGCGCCTGACACCTGTCATTTAGTGGCACATCCCAAATGTTATAGCACTCGCCTTGTTATAGCCCAACACTGATTTTGTGATTCAAGCCTAAGCAATGAATGGATAGCAATACTATCACAGCAGTTAGTTATAAAATGGTAAACTTGAGATGAATATCCCTAGTAAACGTCTTAGTGCAGTGGTTAATACATTTGCTCGGCAAGAAGAAGCTGGTTCAACTGGGGTTGCATCAGGAAGGGGATGTGGTGTAGCAAGGCAGAGAGAGACACTGTTACCATAACGATACAGAAACCTAAATAAAGAATTATGGTTCACTTTTTAACCCTCTCAGGCTCAAATTAAACTTTTTGTTGCTAATGCACAACCAAGTCCTGCAGTGGTACTTCTGAATAAAATAAAATCTCATAAAATATGTATGTGGGGTAATCAGGTTGTTAGTTTTTAACTGTTGCAAATCTGCAACGCCCACCTTGAGAGGGTTAAAACTTCTAGGCAAGAATTTTATCTCACTAAAACAGATCGTTTAGCCTGTCAAAACAGTACTGGAAGTAGACTGACATTAATTTAGCACTACTCTAGCCTTACTGACCAAAGCCATATTTAACCATACATGCAAACAGTGCATTCAAACACAGAATAAATCTGTGCAAGCCAGAGGAAACCCACGCAAGCACAGGAAGAACAAAAACCACAGAGATAGGCCCGAGCTGGCCAAGACACTAGAATCAACCATCATCCCTTGTTGGTTCTAGTTTACACCAATCTTTACCTTTACATGACTTGAAAAACTTTAACTGGTGTGTTCAACTTTCTCTAGCATTCAGGATATAAAACGTAGCAGCTGAAATTGTGAATTTAAGATTTATGATAAAAATCAATCAATAACCGACTGGCAGACACAGAGACTGCGAAAAAATAAGATCTGACGTTCATGACATGACATCTGTGTGTGTGTGTGTGTGTGTGTGTGTGTGTGTGGGGGGGGGGGGGGGCTGTAAAAAAACTGCTTCCAGCCCGCACACACCACCTGGTGGAACAGCTGGTGACTGAGGTTTCACAGAACCAGCAAATAACTGAATGTTTGCTGCCTGTGCTGCAGATTAAAATCAGCTACAAACAAACACACATATATGCTCAACATATTCTAACTTCTCCAAAAAAATGAAAAAGTATGTTACCTGGATCAGCAAGTCCAGTGGTTTCTAACAAGATGTAGTCAAACTTTCCTTTCTTCTCCATCAGGTTTTCAATGGCTTTGAGACCATTGTCCCTTAAAAAAAACAAAACAAAAAAACCCAATGACCAATAACTAAAGACAGCTTATATTTAACTTGCCAATTGACATCCTATCGTCTTATCCAAGAAAACACAATACAAACTCTTATTTGACAAAACAGCCAAAATCAAGGACTGAATACCTGCTCATTTATGTTTATATTTTTATATATATTTTCAATCATCTCTACATTACAGAGCAGTGGAGGCCACATGAGAAACTGGGTTTTGCTGTGGAGGGCCACACCAAAAATGGGGAACTCAATTCTGCTCAATAGTCATTTTATCTTTTTATAAACTGCCACTGATAAGATGCTCTGATCAGGCCCCAACGGAGGCCAACTGGGAAAATTCACTGGACACCCCTGTTATAGAACAATACCATATACAAAGAATTATGAATGTAGGATATAAGGTAAGTTCACATATAAAATATATGAAACATATATCACTTCTTCTTCTTCTTTAGGTTTTTCCCTTTAGGGGTCTCCACAGCAGATCGTCTGCCTTCATTTCACCCAACCCTACCATCCTCCTCTGTCACACCAGCCCTATATATGTCCTCCTTCACTACATCCATGAATCTTCTCAGTGATCTTCCTCTTTTCCTCCTGCCTGGCAGCTACAAATGCAATCTCCGACTACCTCACCGACAGACCACAGTACGTCAGGCTGAAGGACATCACGTCTGACACAGTGGTCAGCAGCACAGGAGCACCACAGGGAACTGTGCTGTCCCCTCTTCTCTTCACCCTGTACACCTCTGACTTCTGCTACAACTCTGAATTATGCCACATTCAGAAGTTTGCAGACGACACAGCCATCATGGGGTGTATCTGGGATGATCAGGAAGAGGAGTACAGAAGTCTGGTGAGGAACTTTGTCGCATGGAGTCACACAAACCACCTGCAACTCAACACCTCAAAGACTAAGGAACTGGTTGTGGACTTCGGGAGCTCTAGAGCAGGTCCACTGCCGGTTCAGATAGAGGGGGAGGAGGTGGAGGTGGTCAACAAGTACAAGTACCTCGGGCTGTGGGTGGACAATAAACTGGACTGGTCATGCAACACAGAGCACCTGTATAAAAAAGCCCAAAGCCGACTGTACTTCCTCAGGAGGCTGAGGTCTTTTAACATCTGCAGGAAGTTCCTGAGGATGTTTTACCAGTCAGTGGTTGCTGGAGTACTTTTCTATGCTGTGGTGTGCTGGGGGAGCAGCACAGCAAAGAAGGACTCATCCAGGCTGGAGAAACTGATCAGGAGGGCTAGCTCTGTGGTCGGCATGAAGCTGGACACTCTGGTGACAGTGGCAGAGAAAAGGACATTAAAGAAACTGATGGACATTATGGACAATGCCAGACATCCTCTGCACACGGCCATAAACAACCAGAAGAGTCTGTTCAGTGACAGGTTGCTTCTCCCAAAGACAAGAACTAACAGACTTAAAAACTCCTTTGTCCCACACGCCATCAAACTGTTTAACTCCTCTCTGGAGGGGAGAGGGAGGGGAAACAGGAGGACAAAGGAGGGGGGAACAACTAAGCTGTAGTGCCTCTTCACCTCACTGTGCAATACCTTTTGTGCAATACTTTTGTAAATAGTCAACGGTGCAATAGACTCAATACTTGAAATGTGCAATTCACTTGTATTTTTATTTTTATTCCTATTTATTCTATTTATCCCCTTCGTATATTTTATTTATATTGTCTCTGTATTTATATATATATATATATATATATATATATATATATATATATATATATATATATATATATGTGTGTGTGTGTGTGTGTGTGTGTGTGTATTTTATATATATATATATATATATATATATATATATAATATTCTGTAACTCTGTAACTTCTGTCGGTGCTGTGCTTTTTTGGAAATCGAATTTCCCAGAGGAACCCGAGGGATTAATAAAGTTCTATCTAATCTAATCTAATATCCTTAATCCAACATATCTACTATCCCTCCTCTGCACATTTCCAAACCATGTCAGCGTCACCTCTCTAACTTTAACACTAAAACCCATTCCAAATCCTGTCCATGTTGGTCACTCTCAATAAATACTTTTGCAAAAAGTAACAATAAATATATAAAACAATTCAAACTGGTCAAGTGATACAGCACTTAATCTTCCTGTTGGTCAAATAAGCCTTACAGACACAACAGATGTATTTTAGTTTATTTAAAAAAAACTATGCTCACAAATTATACCCTCACTGTACGCACAAATCAGTCCCACATCCTCCTTCACGCTTTGTGGTCGGAAACGCACACTTTGTGACTCACAAAGAAACCACAACTGAAGGTAATTCATCAAACCAAAGTCCAGGTTTCCACAGGTCTAATGTCCCAGTTTCTTTGCGACAGTTTGATGATGAAGACAGGATTCACAGAGTATCCTCTCGCAAGTTTATGTTAAGGTGACGCTGACCGGACGTTGCAGGCATTGGTGTGGGCTCTGATCTAAGACTGCAATAACTGGGGACTAATGAAGCTGGAAACTTGAAAAGGACTGTTTCTGTAAACCCACACAACATGCTGATGGTCTAAAGAACATTATGATCGCAAGAAATCACACTAAAAAAACTACATATAGCACATATCTAGTAATTATTTCCTATGAATATCTTATGTAGCTGGTTAAGATGCTGAAGTAATGTAAAAGGCGACACCTTCAGAAATTCAAAATTTGTAACATATTTTTTCTTCGCAGACACTTTTATTCATGATCCTCTTTGTATTATTTCATATTTCAATATCTTCAGTATTCCTCTATATCTGACAAAATGTGAATGAGAGGATAATTTATTTATTTATTTTTTGATCGTGGGACCCATAGTGCCAGAAATTATACATGTGTTTAAAAATCATTGCATAATAATATCCCTGAAAAATCAGAGTGAAACTATGAGTTTTATCGGAGATGGCTGTCACACTGAAAAGAAATCTCATACTTTTCCAATCTCACATAAAAATGCACCAATTATTACCACAGTAGTAGTATTATAATGTCTTATTAGAAATAGAAATGAGTCAAAATGTATATTCTTAATGCTAACTCAACACTAAATGGGCTTTAGCTACTCTACATACTTGACAGAGCAGCAGAGGCAGCCGTTCCTCAGTTCTAGCCACTCCTCGTATAGCTCTCCTGCCTGACTCACTGCAAGGGACTTCTCAAGGGCACTGCCTGCAAGAAGAGGAAAGATGAGCGATTCACACCTAGAAATTTATACCAATACATTCAACATTTACAAGATCTATAAAGATGTCAAATGAGGTTTTCACACCAATCAAACTAATAAAAACACAAATGTAAATAGGCTAAACTACAAAACTGTCCACTGCTTGACTGAACATAAATGAAGGCAACAATGCCATACTTCAAATGCAGTTCCTAACTTTAAAAAATCTAGATGAAAAACTTTGGCTTTTTGTATATCAGTGTAAGTTTGTTACTGTGCTGCCCTCTAGTGGAAATCAGAGGAAATAACAACAACAATCATTCACCTGTCACCAAGAAAACAGAACAAAACAGGCAAAAATAACGCCTGCTTTTGATTTCTCTGAGGCATATTAACGGTTTACTACCTTCTCCAAATTCATTTAGTATGACAGCAATCCGCTTGTTGTGTTGTTCTGTAAGGATATAGTTCAGGAGTGTAGTTTTTCCAGCACCTATGAATAAATAAATACAGAAACATATAAGGAGTGATATTAGTACCATACTTATGATGTAACACAGGCTGAGTAAACAATACCCTGCAGCTTAGTCTCAGATTATAACTCTTTTATAAGCTCATTAAAGCAGCTCGTAATACAGATCTCGCTCACCAAGATAGCCTGTGATGATAGTGACCGGTATTTGCCCTACGGGAG
Organism: Copadichromis virginalis; assembly: GCF_057382275.1. Classification (NCBI taxonomy): domain Eukaryota; kingdom Metazoa; phylum Chordata; class Actinopteri; order Cichliformes; family Cichlidae; genus Copadichromis; species Copadichromis virginalis. The sequence goes on from NC_140629.1 coordinate 26,606,440, forward strand.
GACCAGGCTGTGTGTCGATGGGCACCAACTCTGGGCAATCATCATCCTCATCCAACATCATGCCAGAAATTATGTTTTAGGTGCACAAGGTTTATCTGACCTGACCAATAAGCACAAAACACATATTGCTGAAGATATGCACAGTAAATAATAATAATAATTACTTAGTACATCTGGAGAAAAAGGTTAATGACATTAGTTAAACAATATGCCGAAGAAATCCATGAATAAAAACATAACTCAGGCACATTTTCTTCAGTTGTGTCATAACACATGACTGAACAGGCCTATGAGAATTTTTTAGAAAGGGACTTACTGTATAATAGAGAAATGTTTACAAGTCTAAACAAACCAGCAGATGTAATGTTCTCCACAGTTTTACCAGAACAGCAAAAGTGACATTCACTGAATTATACAGTTGTGATCAAAAGTTTACATACACTCGTCATGATTGTTCAACATACATCACCAACTACTTTAAAACACAAGAAGTAGGTGCACAAGTTTGAGTTCATTTAGGAATTTCTCAAATCCACACAGGGAAAAAATTATACAAACAGATTTAAATATAGATGTGTACCCAAACTAATATTTTTAAATACCCCTTAGCAAGTTGCACTTGACCAGATTCTTTTGTTAGCCATCAACAAAGTTCTGCCACAGTTCCTATATTTGACTACTCTTCTTGGCAGAATTGGCAGTTTATTTAAATTTGCTGGTTTCCTGACACTTCTACCACTTATAATGAGCCATGATTACTGATGGGAAGGTAGCAGGCATTGGTCTGATCTGGTTAAGACATTTTAGAGCCTTCAGCGCAACTTACTAACAGACTGAAGTCAGTGTATGTAAATATTTGTGTGGATCAGAGAAAATCCAAAATAAATCCATACTTGTGCAACCAATTCTTCTTTGTTAAAGTTACTAAAAACGTATGCTGCATAATCATTCAACCTTAAAAAAATTAATAAGAAATAAATTTAAATAAAAAACCCTTTCAAGAAATCATCAAAAATCTAAAATTACTGCTACATTCATGCCCACGATGAGTGGATCTGTCCACAATCGTACGAGCCACCAGAATCGCCTGTATAACATAATGAAGAATAACGAGGAGGAACCGTTGTCTCTCCTACCTGCTGAATCACAATGACAACAGAAACAACCGGACTTCCTTCGAGTTGCTATGAATTAATTAAAAGGCTGTTCTTCATAAAATTGCAAACACTTGAAGTTTCGTCAAAAAGCACTCGTCTCCACTGCTGTTGATTAGACAGCGTGTTACACCGTCTACACTCCGCTCAAATCCTGAAGCAAGGACAAAGTTCCGCTTTTGCTACCAGCGATGAACTCAACAGGCAGAGTAAACGCTAAAGGTGGAAATTACAAAGAATAAATTACAAAGAAATTCTTTTAAACATTTAAAACTTTTTTTTCATTAAAATAAATACGCTAACGTGTGGTTTCTCTCGGCTCTAGAGACAGTTTCTCTACACGGACCTGGTCCTGGTTGATGGTGGCAAACAACCACACGGTGGGGACAAAAAACAGTTCATGACAAAGCGTGTCACATGGGCAGATTTTTATAAAGGAAACTTTTAGATATAACATATAATAGTAGCATTAATACAGTGCAACACATTTATGATTCTGTATATTGGATTAATACTGTTTTAGTATTCTATAAAAGGCCGCTGTATAAGGAATATGGAGTCAGCTGCAACAGCTTCCCACATTTATTTTTCGTTTATCAACTGTCTTCAAAAGTTTGAGTTTGTGAAATTTATAGAGAGGCTAAATATCAGACATTACCCAGGATCACAATGTGATCCCCTGTGTTACAGATATATGACAGAAAACAGATATTACAACTAAAAATTTAAAGCCACAATTTACTTTAACTTCTCCAGATCGATAAACCTTCAAACATTACTGATAGGACACTTGTCAATAGGAAACATTTTTATATTAGGCTCAGTTACTTGCATTTAGTCTTTTATTTACTTTCTTCTTATGCAAAATTTACCTGTTGTTTGAAGACAGTAAGCAATAGTTACAGACAATTTTAATCCTAAAGACTTAATTTAGTAGTTTTGTCTTTGCTATTTTAGTTATTGTCATGGTTGTCCGTTTTGAGCCCTGAGCTTGTTTGTTTTTTGTTATTGTTAAGTATTCTTCGTTTGGTTATAATCCATGGTATGTATTTCATGACTGTGAGTTTTTTGACAATATTTAATTGTTATTCCCGAGCCTTAACTATGATTCCTTGTTTGGACTGAGTTTTGTTTATTTCTATGATTCTTCTCGCATTCTGAGTTTGGTTTTTGATTCTGTTTGGGAGTCATCCTTGGTTTTGTGTAGTCTCACTGTGTTATCTCCTTGTATTGTCAAGTGTCTGTGTGAGACACTTGAAAAGTGATGTCTTTCAGATTAGTATGTTTTATTTTGATTTGCCTCTCCTGTCTTCTATTTACTTTTACTTCCTGTAGCTTCTTATCCTTGATTAGCAACAGCTGTTTTTGGTTACCCAAGTCTTTCCCCTCTTCTTTGATTTTCATTGCCTCTGTATGCATAATTAAAGCCTCTTTTTGTACTTACACTGCTACCTGTCCATCTGCTTCTCTGTGTGTATCCCTGTCCTTGTTTGTATGTTTCTTGGCAATTGTGGACCATACTTTGTTTCCATTTTGGAATGTATGTTATTATGGGCTTTGTAACAGTCTAAAATAAACAGCTCATCATTTGTTCTTGTACTCTGCTGCTGAGCTCTGCTACACTCCAAAACAAGACAGTTATGTTCTGTTTAGATTTTCTTTTCTTTGTGTGTGTGTGTGCATCCCCTTGATGTGTTTTCCAGTGTTTGTGAGGCTTAGACCAAGCAAAACGGCACCATAGCATAGACTCCCATAGGAACTTATAACTTCTGGATTGCATAATTTCTTGTTTTTGTGGCTAAACACTGCGTGAAACATGGAGAATAGTGAAAAATATCTTCCCCCCCAAAAAATGTGTTGTTAAAAAACTTTACACTTTTTAGAGGTTACATACTCAGGAACACTTGCGATATACAACAAGACTTCAGCAAGAAGTGGGAGAGAAAAGGTTGGAACAATAGCACTGTTATCAGATTTAAGCTAATACCGTGAGGTGGAAGAAGTGTGTGTGTGTGTGGGGGGGGGGTTATGTACAATTTTGGTTTATTTTGAATGTCATCCCTATTGTCCTATTTTTCTGCTGTTTTGTATGTGAGTGTATGATGTGTGTGTTGTTGTTGTTTGGGTTTTTTTGCTTTTTGAACATTAGGTGCTTTGCACTGGTTACACTGAAGCAGTATAGTTAATGGGACCCTTTCTGTCACAATAAACATACCGTTAGTTCTCTTAGTGAGAGACTATCTCTCCACATGCTAGAGAACAACTTATTCTTTAACTTACTAAGGTTTCGTTAAGATGGCTCTTTACTTAGTTTTAAACATTGTCTGCAGACTTTTTAACATTTTGACAATTTTACAATTAATGAATGATCAAACCGTTTGCTCCCACCTGTTTAATTAGCTCCCAAACTCCTGATGCTTACATTTGTTTTTTGTTAGTTTGTCAATGTCTAATATCTTTGTTCATTTTTGGTAAATAGGCTGTAATCAACTGAAACAATGGAGTTATACATAATATAAAGACATGCCCTGTTTTTCCTGTATCCTTATGAGTCTACATTATTGCACCTACTCAGTAATCTTCATTAAAACCAATATAGCTTTTTTTTTTTTTTTTTGAGCAAGTTACAGGCCAGCAAGGCATTTATAACAGTTTATATACCAGCAATCTTTTTTTTTTTTAGCAGATGATTTGATTTGTGCACCATCATACTGGTGGCACGATGCATAGCAGAGATAATCTACACCTATGTTTGGTTCAGGGTTCCACCGCCAGGGTTTGGGTTAAAGCACCTTCATGTGGTTACGGTTGTGGTTAAAAGTGAATCTGACGTTTTTGGATTTGGACAGAGCCAACCTATCAAACAAGTGTATTTATTTGGTTTCCCTCTCAGTCTGAGTGTCACGCCGAAAGTGGTCAGCGCTTTTCTCTCTCTCTCTCTCTCTCTCTCTCTCACACACACACACACACACACACACACTGAAGGAAAGCGCTTGTTAAAGCTCACCACGGCAGCGAGGGAGCGCGCGCGCCTCATCCAGCCTGTCCCATCACATCCCCTCCCACTCTCGCACCGTCGATGTCTACCTCCCTCTCTCTCCCCCTCTGTCTCCACGGGATGGCTCTCATTAAATGCGGAAGTATACACCCAGTTAAGCTGCTGCCGCCGCCGCAACCAAGATGAGCGTTGGTGTGACAGTTGAGCTGTAGCGAAGCTGGAGGAGCGGTGCGTCGGAGAGAGCGACGGTGCCAAACCGCGAGAAAACACCAAAGCCACCAGCGACACCGTCGCCGGACTGGACTTCAGACTCGCGTATGGCTTCTCTGGGCAGCGCAGATCGGCGGGCTTTCGCTCTGAAAATCAACAGGTAAATGTAGAGAAATTATAATATAGTATTGGGGGCACGGTTTGGTTTGGTTTGGTTTGGTTTAGTTTAGGAGTGAATGTGAAGTCTTACTTCCCCTTCAGGGAAGTCCAGAGTGAAGCAGGCAGCCGCATGTTGTGAATGTCAATGCTGCAGGTTGATTCACTGTGTCCCGGGAAAGGCAGCCTGGAGGATTATAAACAGCCAACTTTACTGCAACTTTAAATGCTCAGAGAATTTATGGCAGGTTATGATTAACTTGTGTTAAGCTTACAGTGGCAGCCATGTGCTCAGTCGGTCATGCATGAATTTGTTTATTTCTTGCTCTTTATTTACATACATGTCAGATTTGAGCAGCATGCTGAGCTTTTATCACCAAGCTAAACGATTTGCACATTATTTATGTCACTTCCTCCTCGTGAGGATGCTGATTATATATATCTACTGTTACTAATGTGACCATTTCCTGTATTTTTGGAGGGCTGACTAGCTCATAGAGCTTGTATAAATGACTAGGGATGTGGTCATAGTTCCTGCTGTGACACTTGAGCAGGTGTGGAGGAAGTATGTACATGGAAGCCTATTGTGTACCATGCCTCCTGTGCAGTAGGGTCATTTAACAAAAATACACTATTTATCTACTGTGATGGAATATATTTATAAGGTTCTGTAGGGCCTCCTTTGAAATGGTAGAGGAGGTCAGTTTGTGTGGATCAGTTTAACCCTGAAAAGGTTTTTTGTTTTTTTTTTGGTCATATACAGCTTTTAGAAGTTTTCATATGTGTAACGCTTAAAGAGCCATATAGTAGTAGCCATATTTTGTGAAAGATGAGCACACTGGTTACACCAAATGTTTGATACTGTCGATTGACAAATCACTTAGTCAAGAAAATCCATGTTCTTGTTTTTAATAGCCTGGAAGAATCATGACGACTTGCTGTGATGTGATGTGCTGAGCAGAGCTGAGCTCAGCTGCTAAGGGATGTGAGAGATCTTGGGTCACAGCCTGAATCTACTGATGAGCCAGCAGAGAGGCACTGATTAGTGGCTGCTGTACTGTAGCACCTTTTCATAGTAAAAGAGCAACGATGGAATAGATTAACACTCACTGTGATTAGATTTTGGATATTCTGCTGCTATTCAATGTGACATGAGAACCACATTGATTTATAACCCATATTATACTTAAGGGTTGTATCCTCCTGAAAGAATCTTATTGTTGTCGAGACTGAAGGCACTGATGCAGATACTTTAAATATCTGTTGTTATGTTTGCTTTCAAGTGCTTGTAGTTAAGGGGAGGGGGGAGGGGGGGGGGCTGGCTGGGATTGAGTTTGTGCTGATGTCAGTATAAAGACTAAACAGGTGCTCGATGCAAGTGAAAAAGAGAACAGCAAAGTCGATCACGGAAATTGATAATGGTGGAAAATGCATGGTGAGGGGGAAATGCTTTTGAGTGGATGGCAAGTAAATGCTGAAAACACTGATGAAGATTTAACACAAATCTATGAGTTCCACTGGCTGCTAACTGAGTTGGTTTTGAAATCTGATAATGAGTACAAACTACTGCACTCATTGTGGCTACCATGATACTTAACGTTGTTTGGACAATTGTTGGAGAAATTAAAGTTCAAATGCACTTGTTTGAAAAAGTGCAAGCTAAAGTCAGATGTGAAAGGGGGAAAAACCTAGAGAGCCATGCAAGGCAACATAGTCCATACATAAGCAGCTCACATGAACAAAGAGGAACAGTTGTCACAAGATGAACCTGATCTATGCTGTCTGTGCACTAGTAAGCTGTAAGACCTGTTATTTTCCATGTCAACAAATCAAATCCATATTTACTGAGTTCTTCTTGTATGTTACTTGTATTTTATATATTAATTATGAAGACTTCCTTCCTTGGCACCTCTTATCAGGATGGAGTGCGAAGGAAATCCTGCGACCTGGGACACTAAGTCACTCACTGGTTTTACTTCACTTTTTTGCTAATGGCAGTTTAAAATCAGGAAATGTGTGTTTCTTCATAAGCATATTAAAAAAAAAAAGAGGAATGGAAAACTGCAGTGAAAATATGTCAGTCAAAAATATAACATGAGCTGAGTGTCCAGTTTTTTTGCGTAGACTCTAGGTAGCTGCTGGACATTTAATATTCCGAGATTGAATGTGATTGGACTGAAGAGCATATGGTAACAGGTGTGAGGACAGCTGTAGATGCTGGGCCTCTGTCTTTCAATACGCTTCAGCGAGGAGGGGGGATCTAGATTGAATTTCATCTGATTTCCTCTGGGTTTTTTCGCTAATGACATCTGTGAACCTGCCTGTCTGTTGGTGGGCCACTGAGTTATGAGCCAGTGGAGTGTCAAAAAAAAGCAGTTTCCTACAAACTTTGGCTAAATGTGTGCAGATAAAGCAGTCGGACTAAGCTGGAAATTATAATTCCTTACAGCCAGTTTTTCATGCTTTGAGCCTGCCTGTGACCTGAGCCTTGCTAAATGACTGCTGTGTTTGTGCGTGCCTCCCTTTGACAGGAAGCTGAGTCGTGATTGTGCTGATAGCACTAAGGCCCATTAAGTCTGGAGACATATGATAGTATGAGATGCACACTGGGGGCATCCCTTTGGTCTGCTTTCCTGCTCTTGTCATTTATACCACACTTCTGTCTGTTTTCCTGTGTTTCCTCCCCTGCTCAGATTAAGGAAAAACACCGAGAGGAGGGAAAGGGTTTTAAAGGTTCAAGGATCTACCTATGTCTTGCTAATATAGATAATTTTATGCTTGGTGGGAGTAATCAAATTTGCCATCTCTGGGGCTTATTGATCAGAGATGTTGCTGTGAGGAAGGGGGTAGAAGCAGACTCTGTCTGAGAAACACTTGGGTATTGATTTCTAAAAAGCTGGAAGGAATACACCATATGCACACATGGCAAGTGGAGACCTGCAATGTATGACATAACAAAAAGGGGCCTACTTCTTTGGGGTAAAGGGTTCTTGCTCTACAAGTAGGTGTGGTGTGGGGATTAACAGTATTCCCTCACAGCAAGAAGGTCCTGGGTTTCCACCACCTGTCCTGTGTGGAGTTTGAATGTTCTCCCTATGCTTGTGAGGGTTCCCTTCAAAGACTGGACCTCAGAACTGCACAAGAATTACACAACTGTTGTGCCCACAGATAAGGAAATTCTCCCCCAGCATGATCTAATATAACTATACAAAAGTCTTGAGCCAAGCCTCATTTTGCTAGGAAAATTGGGACAGTAATTTGTTTAAGCTTAAGCTTAACAAGTCAATATTTAGTATGTCCACCTTTATTCTTCAACACAGCCTGAACTTACTTTAGCAAGCTTTCTTGCCATTTTGTTTAGCAGTCTTCGGGAAAAGTTCTTCAGGCTTCTTGAAGGACATTCGAAGCTCTTCTTTGGATGTTGTCTCTTATTCTGTTCTTTGTCAAGATAATAACACACTGCTTCAATAATGCTGAGCTCTAGGCTCTGGGGAGGCCAATCCGTGACTCAGAGTTTTCTATTTGTTTGGTATTATTGTCAAAGCTGATAAATTAAGCTGTCACCAATCAGATGCTTCCTAGATGGTACTGCATAGTGAATCAAAATCTGGTGGTGCTTTTCTGTGTTCATAATTCCATCCATTTTGACAAGATCTCTAACACCGACTGAAATTCGGCGCCAAATCATGACAGAGCCTCCACCATGTTTTACAGGCACTGTTGTACATATTGTGCACGTTGACCATTTGAACCACAACTTTAAAACTTAGAGTCATCACTTGGCCTTTTCTCCTTGTTTCCCTTGCTGAAGAATGACTTCTTGACTGCTGAATTTTATTTCCTATTACTCAAGGACTTAAACAGTATTTGAAAGTCATTATCTGCTGTAAATAGTTTTAAAAGCTTCTTCTATTGTGCTTTTGAGAGATTCAACTAAAGAACTGGGAAAGATTTGGTGTTTTTCTGACAGACTGAGTAATAAAGTACCCAAAAGATACAATTTAAAATTGAGTCTTTCCTAAGTTGTCTATTATGTGTAGGCACAACTTAAGGTCTCTTGAGTTAGGTACGTATGTTCGAATGATTCATACATCAGTGTTAAGTGGGTCAACAAATAAAACTTTCTGCTAAAAATGTTCAGATAAAAGAAATAGATTGAAAACTGTTGAAAAAGCAGATAATGTCCAAAGAAAAGGTTTAAAAGACCTTCAGAAAGCCTAGAGAGCTATTTTTCAAGACCATTTAAAAAAACTGCAAGAAAGTCTGGTTCCTTGGAAGCTAAATATAAGGAAAACAGGGGCAGCCCGAGACTTTTTACAGTACTCTATAATTGGTAAATGGTAAATGGTAAATGGCCTGCATTTGTATAGCGCTTTTCTAGTCCATAGGACCCCAAAGTGCTTTACACTACATTCAGTCATCCACCCATTCACACACACATTCACACACTGGCGATAGCAAGCTACATTGTAGCCACAGCTGCCCTGGGGCGCACTGACAGAGGCGAGGCTGCCGGACACAGGCGCCACCGGGCCCTCTGACCACCACCAGTTCCCCTGTGTCATCTGATAAAAGTAACCCATTGTTTACTGACCAATGAGGGGCGTACCTGACATCTTGTGTATATATTTAACCCACAAAGCAGCTTCAACAAAAATTATTTATGTCTGATAAATGATAAGATATTTAGCCTTGCTGTCCAGTCTCAGTGTCTTTGAAAAGGAGAATCTTATTTTTTCTTAAGAACAATGTCATTGTCATAGTATGACAGTGAAAATAATGCTGACAATATCGTAACAGCTGATCCATTAGGGAAGTCTTACAGACTGTAAATGTCTAATTATTCAAGCATGTTATCATTCACCAATTTTTTTTTTTGTCTAATAAGGTATGAACTAATCAACTGTGTTTATAATTGAAAAATATCAAAGCTGATTAATGATGCTAAGCTAGGGTTTTATTGTAATTGCAGCATTTTGTCTGCACAGTATGACTTGTGAGGCATTTTAAGCCCTTTTACTAACAAATAACATGATTATAGTGTGAGGCTTGTTGTGTCTTAGCACTGAGCCTGATCTCTCATCAGCAGTTCAACAGTGGCTTCATACTGACTCCCGGGGAGCAGCTGTTTTGATAGTGCCGTCCTCATATGTGTTGATTAAATTTTCTAAAATCATCACTTGGGGAGGAAAAAGGCAAAGAAAACTACTTTTAATGATTGTCTTCAGGCTTTGTGTTCAGCTAGGAAAATGTTTTCTTAATAGTGATTCAAATGTCATGTCCCCAAAAGGAGAATTTATGAGAAGTTTTAATTGAGGTTTAGCGTGATCTAAAAAGCCTATAAGCATGTTTTATGTGTCCGTCAGTAACACTACAAACACACACAATAAGGTTACTCAAAGATATTAAGTTACATAGAAACTCAAACAATGTTTTCATATGCACTGTGGTAACCTGGTTACTGTAAAACTGAATATATATACAGTAATTCAGGCAATATAATGGTGAAATCACAAGTTACTTTTAGATTTTTAAAAAAAAAAATATTTTATATTATTTTTTTAAGTTGCCACCTTGCTTTTTTGCTGCTTTTTGTACTGCATTGCACCTCAAATGCTTTCTATTTCATTTCTGCTTATAATTACACAATGAAATGTAGAATAAAGGAGGTTTATGACCCCAGAGTTGACAAAAATTATGCAAAAATGATGACAAAATTAGCAGTCGTGAAAAAGTATTAGCCCCCTTTCTGATTTCTTAGTGTTTTGCATATTTGTTATACTTGCATGTTTCAGATCATCTGTGGAACTATGCAGCTTCCACTTTGGATTTGGGACACAGACACCGTCTCTACTTTTAAGATCAGGCTTATCAAAAACACTCTCTCCTTTTTGATAAAGCATATAGCTGGGGCTGGATCCTCCCTTAGTTATGCTGCAATAGGCGTAGGCTCCTGGGGAATTCCCATGATGCATGAGTGTTTCTTCTTCAGTCACCTTTCTCACTCACTATGTAAATATAATTGAATTGAACTGAAATTGAGTTGTACAAAATGCAGTTTTTAAACTTAATTAAGGGAGAAAAGTTAACCAAACCTACCTGGTCTTGTGTGAAAAAGTAACTGCTTCTCTTGTTAAATAATGAATTTGATTAACCACATTTTTGTAAGGCTGAGTTTCCCTAAACACACTCGGGCCTGATTACTGGTGGACCTGCTGAATCAAGAAATCGCTTAAAGAGAACCTGTCTGACAAAGTGAAGCAGGCTAAAAGATCTTGAAAAGCAACACATCATGCCACGATCTGAAGAAAGACCTGAGAAACAAAGTCACTCTCTGTCAGTCTGGAAAGGGTTACAAATCAGTTTCTAAAACTTTGAGACTCAATTGAACCAAAGTGAGCGCCATTATACACAAATGGAGAAAACTTGGAAGAGTGGTGAAGCTTTTTCCAGGAGTGACCGGCCTACCAAAATTACTCCCTAACCCTAACCCCACGACGACTCATCCAGGAGGTTGCAAAAGAACCCAGAATGACATTAAAGAACCGCAGGCGTCACATGTCTCAGTTAAGGTCAGAGTTCATAGTTCCACCATTTTAAAAAAGAAAAAGAAAAAGAGAGGGACTATGGAAATGGCATCCATGGCAGAGTTCCAAGACACAAAACATTGCTGAGCAAAAAAGAACACAAAGGCTTGTTTCACATTTGACAAAAAAAAAGAACTTTTTGGAAGATTTGAGGAAAGGAACATCATACCAAAAGTAAACTATGGTGCTGGTAGTGTGATGGTCTCGGGCTGTGTTGCTGCGTCAGTACATGGAAGACTTGCTGAATTCTGCTGTCTACCAAAACATCCTGAAGGAGAATATCTGGCCATGTGTTTGTAAACTCAAGCTGAAGTGCACTTGGGTTCTGCAGCAGGACAATGATCCAAAACAAACCACCAAGTCCACCTCTGAACAGCTTAAAAAAAACAAAGACTTTAGAGTGGCCTAGGTCAGTTCTGACCTGAATCTGATTGAGATGCTGTGGCATGACCATAAAAAGGCAGTCCATGCTCGAAAACCTTCCAGTGTGGCTGAATTACAACAATTCTGCAAAGATGAGTGGGCTAAATTTCCTCCAGTTATTGCAAATGCTTGATTGCAGTTGTTGTTGTTGTTGTTGTTGTTAAGGGTGGCCCAACCAGCTATTAGGTTTAGGGGGCAATCACTTTTTTCACACAGGCCCATGTATTGTTTGATGATCTGAAACATTTAAAAGTGACAAATATACAAAAAAGAGGAAATCAGGAAGGGGGCAAACACTTTTTCACACCACTGTAGGTGCGTGATGTCTCCAAGATTGGATTAAATAGGAAATGGTGAATGCTTAAACATTGGAGTCTTTTGGATGCTTTTGATTCCTGGCATCCAAAAATTCACCCCAGTAGGAGCCAGGCACCTTACATGATGGTGGTGGCTGAGAGTTTGTGTGAGTAGGTGAATGAAAATGTATTGTAAGGATCTAGCTAAGGTTAAAAGTAGGTATATACAGTAATGTGGAAAGGTCTTGAATCAGCCTTTAGTTCTTTAAACTTTACTAGGGAAATGGGTGCAGAGGTTTATTAAAACATCTGCAAATAAACATATTGTACAATTCTAAGAACTTGGAAAGTCAATATTTGGTATGAACATCTTTGCTGCCTGTTGTTCCGTTCTCAGTCATCATCGCTGCTTCAGTAATGTTGAGGTTTGAGCTCTGATCGATTTCCCTATGGGGAAATTGGCTTGCAGTGGAAGTCAGACATTTGTACACACCACATGAAAACAATCACATCAACATAAAACACAAGCACACAATATGCAGACATTTTCGCTCTTCCACACTAATTTGGCAACCTACATTGGTATCATAATTAAGCTGTTGCCACTCAGATACTTCCCTGTTGGTATTGCACGGTGGATCAGATCTGATGGTGCTTTTCTTAGTTCATAATTCCAATAATTTTGACAAGATCTCACACCATTAGCTGAAATGCACAAACCATGACAGAGTCTGCACTGTTTTACAGATGGCTGTAGACACTTAGAATCTACTTGTTTCCTCACCTTCTCTGTACATACTGACAATGACTCTAACCAAAAGTCATTATTATGCATTCAAAACTTTATAAAAACCTGTCACTGATTGTCAGCTACTTTTCCACTGAGACTATTTCTGATGGCGCATCGGCTTCATCAGATATAGTCTGAGTCCTGTTAAAGACATGACTTTTAGATACTGTTCATCTGTTGCAGTTTTATGTCTGCCACAGTTGTCCTCCAATTGTCTGGTTTCCTCAATTCTTTTTAAGAGTACAGTGCACACCATATTGATATAGGCTGCTAGTAACAAAGTGTCTAAAGATGATCTAGTGTCTGGTTACTTTTTTAGGGCAAGACATAAGAGCACAGTGGAAGTTGGCAGCACCACTGTTGGTATTCTCAGAGATCTCAGGCTTGCAGTTCTGTATGAGAAGCTGGTTTAAACCAAAGCTATTTCAGTACTTTTCTTTACTCAGCAGGATCTGATAGATTTGATGAAAGGTCCTACAGTGAACATTTTTTTGCTCTTAGAGTCTTGACTTTTATTCAACCCTGTTTATGAACTTTGCAGTGCTTCCAGTAGTGGCAAGTATTGCTTAAAATCAAATATTTGTCCCTTTATAAAGTTTTGTCTCTGGGTTGATCCACAAGAAGCAATTCCTTTTTCCAGGAATTGTGTCTTTATGATGTCTTACTAAAACCACAATCAGATACCAGTTTTTGCTAGATCAGTGATGCAAGCTGTTTTTGGTGTTATTTTGCTTAAGTGACCAAAGCTCTGTTTTTATCTTTCCTAACAAAAGCAGCTTTGGTTTTATGTAGCAAAGGATGCCAAGACCCATCACCACTGAAGAGAGACACAGATGCTGTCTGCTGTGTCAAGCTGTTTGTGTAGTGGTAAAAAAAAATGCCTGCTTGGATCTGAATACTGTTTTACTTGCCTTGTCTTTTTATAGACGGGCATTTAATCTGTATCAGTGAATGCGTAGTAGCACATGGACCCATGTGCATATATTAGCTATACTTTATGTACAGTATGTGTTATTAGGTTGTATGAGCTAGAAAGTACCAATGGAAGATATGTAGAAATGGCACAAGTTAGAGTGGTTAAGGGCATGTCTTTATAAAGTCTCATGTAATGAGAAGGGTTATTACAGAGTTTATATCGTCTTGGGTATAAACTCAATACACCCACCAGACAATCTGCTTTTGGACAAAAAAGCCTCAGCCTTATTGGATTTTTTTATTAGTTTTGTCATGAAAATCTCAACAGTGGCTTATTCTGATTTCAAAGAGACAACATGACAGAAGAAGAGGCATTTGAGGTGGGTGATTTCTTTTTGTGTGTGTGTCACTTAGGTCTCCACAAATAGATTTTTTTTTTTTAAAGCTTATTATACTGCAGCCCCTTTTAAACCTCATCTGTGTATGCAGTTCTGACATATTACATACTAAAACTGTAACCTGGCACATTCCCTTTAAGGAGAGCGAACAGAGATTAGTTTATTGATATGGAGGTAAAGGTGTGTATGCGAGAGTCCTCCACAACCAGTGTCCACCGTGTTATCTTGCGAGGGACAAACATACTGCTCTACACTTGTTCACTAGATACCGCCATATGATTGTGTGCGTATACTGAGCAGACATGAGGTGTGAGCGTTTTTATGATATGTGTGTGTAACTTTGTAGACTATAATCAGGCCGCAGCTGTATTTTGACTTGCATAGTGGTTAAAATATATTTTAAACCATGAATGCAAAGCTTTTTTTTGCATTGCATTGGTGTTGCTGTTGCTAATCTGGTCAATTGATCAGCTGTACCTGTTCGTGTGGGTGTGTGTCCTCTAATCTGGCTCGTGTGATTATTTTACAAGCATATTGCTGCAATATGTGTTTGTTTTTTAATGTACACAATTAATTCTTTTTACTTATTGTGCAGCACCACTTTCTTAAAACTCTGTTTTAATGGCCGTGAGCAGCTAGCTATGGCTTTAAATAAAAATGCTGCTGCAGTGCTGGACTTTGGCCTTTGTGTAAATTGTGTATACTGTTTTCCCACCCATGCCATGACCTTTTCTGGCATTCAGTTATTTTATTGACTCAGCATATTATGTGCTTTAGAGGGGGAGGAGAACGTGTTATAAACAGCATGACTGAAACAGGCTCGCTCAAGTATAGTAAACACATTCATAATAATAGTATGTCATGTTGTTAGCTCAGTACAGTTCAAAAGTCTTAATCTGCCTCTTATTTCCAAGCAGCCAGACTTTCTTGGAACTTTTAAAGCGATCTTGAGCAATAGTTTTCCAGGCTGTCCAAGTTTTTTTTTTTTGTTTTTTTTTTTGTTGGACATTGTCTGGTTTTGCAGTAATTTTTAGTCTAGTTCTTCTACCTGATGATTTTCAGAGGGATGGTGATAGGGGGAAAGGGGATGAACCAGTGAACCACATGAATCACAAATTAATTTGGTTTTTGCGTTGCTTGGTATATTGTGCATCGCCTCCTTAAAATATTTGGGGAAACTGGACAAGTGGAGGACAAAAGAAGAAGTGGCAGGCCTAGGGGACAATAGCTGCAGCAGATGAACAGTATCTGAAAGTCATTCCTTTAGGTAATGGGGAAAAAATCTAGTAAAGATCTCAAAGAGGGCCTGAGAGATGCCTCTGTCATGGTTTAGAGTTGCTTTTTAGCCATGGTGTTGGGGGTGGAATTATGAACACAGAAAAGTACCATCAGATTTTGATCCATCATGTAATGCCATCTTGAAAGTATATGATTGGCAACAACTTCATTTTTGATTACAATGAAACGCATTGCCAGTATAGTAAAAGCATACATGGATAGAAAAATACACAATAGAACATCATCAGTCATGGATCGTCCTCCCCAGTGCCAGGACATCAACATTATTGAATAAAGGTTTTCATGCCATGTATTGATTTTTAAGCTTATTAGAACTGTGCAAGCTCTGATTTTGCCTGATGTACTGTATTTACATGCATGTTTATGTGTTTCAGTGCACCCATTTCACATTTTCTGAGGAAATATAAAGAAATGGGGCTTGGCTCAAGCCTTGCACAATACTGTGTCATGTTGTTAGTATTCATATTATGCCAGTTTGTTTTTAAGCTTTGAAAATTGTACTTGTTTTGTAATTCTTTTTCGAAATTTCCATGAAAGTGCTCATCAGATTGTGCATGCTCCATGATTCTGTAGCTTCAGTGGTTTTGACATACTGGCATTCCTTTACAGCATTTGTTATTAGTTTGCGGTGATAATTAGTAACAGCGATGTTGTAACAATGGCCAAGGGGACTTACTGAACCCGTGAGACTGACCACAGGCGAAGCAGTCGGGAATGTGACCCATTTGCTCAAGTCTTTGCCCTCTAACGCTTCCCTGTGCGTCAGCGTTACAATAAACTCTTTCTGACGCTTGCATATGCAACAATACACAGAAAATGGAGTAAATTTAACAGAAGACGCACACGAGAAAACTCAAAATGACATATACTTACACATACATACACAGACTGGGGTTTTGTTACTGAGCTGCTGTTGCGCAGATTTGGGTGGGGCTCCAGTGATATGGTGGATTAATTAGAAATAAGTAACTAGTGTATTAGTGGCCGTATCATGGAGATGGAATGTGTGCAGAAAATCAGGGCACTGTTCTCCCTTCTTATTGGTAAAAGCTACAGGCAAACACAAACACCATCTACCCAACATATTTGAATAGTACTCCATTCTTGTGTCATGTTGATTTCCTGCTTGCTCTGACCCTTACAGCGGGACACCATATCATTCAACGCAAGCATGACAAAGCCTCTACACAGCCAGCAGCGGTGGGCTTCTGTAGAGAGTGAACAATAGTTGAATAGGAACACCATGGCTGGCCGATTCGACTAAGAACAATTGCGGAATTGGTGCTGTTGCATCTGTCATTAAGATACACTATGTGTGCATGTGGTTGGAATTATACACAAAAGATGAGGTTGTAGAGTTTTTAATGCTTGTTTTAAAGCAAACATTCCCTTTAAAACAGCACACAAATATGATACTCTGGCTCATGAACACAAAACCTTATAAATCTGTGTTTTCTAACATTTTGTTTCAGGCACTCTTCTGCAGAGATCAGGAAACACTTTGGTGGGAACCATGGCTTGCATCACAGCCGAACCAACTCGAACGCTTCGGCCACAGTGTGGCTTACTGTGGTGAGTTTCCTTCTGTTAAAAGAATTCTTTTGCTTTTGGAGTTTAGTCTTTTGTTTTATTCAGCAGGAAATTGTCATATCATCCAGATTTGAACTGCAGGCAGATCTCAGGAAAGGAATGTTAGCAATATGAACTTTTTTTTTTTAAGTATTTTTTCCCAGTTATGCTTATATTTCCTTATTCAAATGCGTAACATGTTAAGTGTGCTGTAATATTACATCTATATATTATTACTTCCCTTGTACCAGAGCAGTAGTGATGAAATCCTAGTTGAAGTGGGGGAAAAATCATGCTGTGACTAAAACATCAGTGGAGTGGCTTCCTCTTATGCTGCTTTAGTGATTCTGCTTATACCACTGGAGAGTTATAAGTGTATCATTTTCACATCCTGCCTTTGCTGTCATTAGCTCTGGGACTGTCTGACTCGGTGTGGTGTCTCACCTTGAAGATTATGCTTTGAATCCTGAAACAGTTCTTCTACAGCATGAGCTGCTGCTTTTGCAAAGAGCTGCCTGCATAGCCGTTTACACCGGCCTGACGCTGCTCTTTGGCTTAACATGCGTTGAAAAATGTAGCACATACTGAAAAGACTTGAAAGTCATTATGGCAGGTTGTTTTCTACTCTCCTCATTTGAAGCGTGACAGAGAACGATCCCTGCCCTCCAATGCCTACAGACAGAATGATGCACAGTAATCCTTTGCGGGGATTTGCTCCCGCTGCACTCTCTGTAGTACCCTCTGAACCTCTGTCTCTGCCTCCCAGCTTTATATGTTCTGCTCTCAGTCTTCTCGCTTTTCGTCTATTTCTGTCTTTTCCTCGCATCTTTTCTTCTGTGTCGCCCTACATTTCTCTCATGTAAAATTCTCTAAAGCTTGCAGTTGTTAAGTTTTGTGACATATATTTGTGTTTGAGTGACAGAGCTTAAACCCTTAAATAATGTTTTTTTGGGCTGTTTTTTTTTATATTTTTTTTTTATTTTATTTTAGTAATGATTCTTGAGCTTTCTGGCTGACAGGTCTTGAGGAGAAGTACTTGAGCCAGCTGTCCTGACCTGGCTTGTAGCATGCAGCATGGTTAATCTGTAACCTGCTTGAGAAATGGGTCAGTGCCTTGGATACTGACAGGCACTGGATGGGCGCTGCCTACCTTGCAGCTTATCCAGGCAAATCTTCAATATGTCCGGATTTGGGATGCGGGAGAGGATTTTTAATACCATAATCTCTGGGATGATAGTTTTACATTATTCAGCAGTCCCGTCTAGCACAGGGATGAGGGAGGGGTGCTTGTTGCTGCAGTTGTTATGCGGATCACTACGTTAATATAGACTGAACCTGAGTTGAAACTGTTGCCTGGTCAGAGACATTAACAAATTTAAAAGCTTGCAGTCCGTGTGTGTGTGTGTGTGTGTGTGTGTGTGTGTGTGTGTGTGTGTGTGTGTGGCATGCACATGTATGTATCTCTAGTTTCTGTTCCTGTCTGTTGAAACACCAGTTGATGGAGGGACGCCTTGCTGATGTCACTTCCTTCAGTGTCTTGTGGTTTTGTCCCTTTCAGCTGAGAACGGTAATGTCTAAAACTGATGTCTAAACGTTTTGTGGGTCTCTAAACAGTCAGGCTCCAATTAAAGCATTGACTCTGTGGCTTCTGATTTATTTTTGCTAATGCTGATGGTTTTCTTTAAGCTTCTAGGTCTATGAAGCCCACTTTAAAGGGGTTCTGTGCATTGCACTGTGGCTTAGTTTCACTCAAAAGCACTGAGCGCCAGTAGGTACACAGTGTAGGTTCCCCATATCCGGAGTGCGCCATTTTGTACACTTCCTTTTTATGGTGTTCAGTTTTCAGCAGGGTAAGTTTGCGATGTCGGCTTGAGCTCAGTCTTTTTGTGAAACTAGAGTGAGATTTTGCTCACATATCTTCTGTCATGTTTACTGTAGCTTTATTTTCTCTTGGGTTCTTTACATCTGTTTCTTTTTTCTGTGTTCCTCCTGTATATCGACAGCAGTAATGTGCTTCTTAAAATGGTCATTTTTACATGAAAATGCTTTATTTGTTTTTTTTGTTTTTAAAAAAGCTTGTCTTATTTAATCATTTGTGCACATTCTTCACTGAGTTTTGTCACATCTTCCAGCCGTTCATGGTTTTCACTGCAATTATTGCACCTGTGATCAAGTTTGTCAAAAACGTCTGGTGGCTGTTGGCTTTGCAAGGAAAGCTGGATTCTTGCTGGCACCTCTGATGACTCCACAGAGCAGCAGGCACTGATCAGAGGCATGCATAGATTTGCATTCATTTGTTTTTGTTAGCCTCCATACCAAACAAGAAAAAGAGGCCATGTTACAATGATTCTTTGAACTTTGAGGCATACAGCCAGAGAAATGCACATGGAGTCAGATGAAGTTTGCTACTATAATGAGGTTGTCCTCTGTAGAGAGGAGGAGTTAGTTTTTTTTTTTATACCGGAGCCCTCTCATTTAAAACAATAATGATATAGTTCTTCCTTCTGGCTGTCTGTGTATTCTTTTGTCATGTGTTGCATGCTAAGCATTAATAATCGGCCGTGTGCAACAACATGCTCGTCGTTGCTTAGTGGAGGAAAAATATCCCTTAGGGTGGGTTGATGTGCAAAAACATGTCTGAAGGCAAATGGAATTTGCTCAGCTTTTAAAAGTTAAGCACAGCAGTGACTCATGTTTTTCTGCAGGTATTTCCACCTCTTATGTGTATACATGTTATCTTTTACTGTCTATACCAGTAGCTGGTTTGGCCCCCTGTTTCCTGTCTGCCTGAAGACACACTTTCTCTCACAGTTTTTGACAGGCTATCTGTATTTTACCTGTATGGGACAGTCCGCGTGACTGAAAGCTGAAATATTCTTCTAAAAAATGTCTGACTGTTCTTGTTCAAATTCATACTCTTAGAATGGCTTCCTTTTATTGTTCATCAGTTTTGGGGGTTTTTCTTTTTAGTAATTTTTCATTATGACATTTAGCCCATTTCCATGGCTCAGATTAAGCACAGTCACTAAAAATATTTCCATCAACAACAAAAACAAAACTAAAAAACTAAAAAAAAAAAAAAAAAGCTTTCCGTCTGGGACTAGGCTTAAAATTGGTCTGGAAAATGTAGCCATTATAGGATATGGTTCTAAACCTTTGTCCTACCTCAGCTAACCCCTGATGATTATCAGATTGGAGGTCTGCCCAGTTTGCTGCAGTGACACCTGCTCCATGCAGGTTCCTTTTTTGTTTTTTTTGTTTATTTTTTTAACGACCACAGTCAGCAATGCACGACAAAAAAGGATGTGTGGTGCGCTATCTCATCAGTTGTGCTTCCCCCCCCCCCCTTTTGGTACACTTTCTAATGATCATAAAAGCTCATCTGTGTCAGAGTACAGATTTGTTAAAAGGCTTAAATATGAAACTTTCAACCCATTTATATTGTACTTTGAAACCACTACAGCTTTGCTTTTGTGATGATCTGATGTAGTAGAGATGGAGTTACAGTTTCTGTCTAAAAATAGGATTTAAAAAAACACACACACACACAAACAGCCTGAATGCCAGCTTGTTCCGGTTTCCGCTTGTGTAAGTCCCTGTGTCTTTTGTTCTCAGACAGGTATGAGGTATTAGAAAATATTCATGATTCAACATGTTTGGTTATGCTTCCCTTTTTCTTCTCTGTAGTGTGTCTGAATTTTACAAATGGCTGTATAAACTGTAAAATGAAAAGTGTTTGGTTTTCCATTTTGCTTCTTGTAAAAGCTTATAGTTAGGGCTGGATCAGGTAACCGTGAACCAGTGTTTAGATACACTGCAGTATTCCTGCAATAGGACTCTCTATAAGTTTACACATCACTCTGCATGTAATCATTAGTTATTATTCATTTGTTGCTCTCTTCCATAGTGTCCTCTTTGTCTTGTAGGATAGCACTGGTGGTTGCCAGTATTTTCTAGATATTTAATTTTAATGTTTTGTTTTTTTTCTGATATGTATTCTCACTTTTTTTTTTTCCATCTTCCCAATCCCAATATTTTCTCCATCATTCTTCAATTCTCCAGCCTCAGACGTATGATGCAGTGGAGCCCTTGGACCTGGAGGAATTCTTCATGTCGCAGTTAAAAAGTGGAGACTCTGCCCTGATGCAGGAATTTGGAGACTTTCCTGATGATGACCTGAAGGTGGAGCAGGTGGAAAAGGAGTGTCGCACTATTCGACACTCTGTCCCAGAGGATGGGTATGTTACAGGCCAATGATTGTTAAATAAGAGGATAATTTATGAGTCAATTAACATGGTTTTCTAGAGCTCACAAAAAGCCAAAAAGGACAGCGTTTTTTACTGACAGGTTTCTCTGAATGTCTTAAAATATTGATTAAACTGATGTTCAGAGGTGGGTAACAAGCCTTTATTCATCTTCCAAAGAAGTTTAGCAGATTGTTTTGTAATAAAATAAATATTTAGACTGTCTCCCCAAATTCATTGTAAAACAACTTTCTGCACGTTATCTTTGCTTATTCAGAGTATTCACAACGTGACCATGAAGTCCAAATTAAGACAGGAGAAGAATTCAAAGTTTTCAGCTGCTTGCATGTGTCTGCATATCTCATTGTCCTCATCCTTATCTCTTAACAGAGTGGAACTAGATCCGCATGTAAGAGACTGCATAAAGAGTTACACCCAGCCGTGGCTCGTCGTCTCCAGAAGGTAAAAGACTGCGTGTCCTATCTGATACATTCTTATGTTTACATGTTTCCTACAAAGACTCTCATATTCACTGCACACATGCACTGCATAATGCTTCAGTGTTGTTATCCAGACTGGTTCAGAGGTCTTTTAGTTAACCATGAATGCCCTTTTTTGTGTTTTTGTGTCTTTTCTGTCTTATGTGTATGCATGAAGATGCCAGGGGGATGGCTGGAGTGTGTATTCAGAGCGAACTGGCCTACACAAACTTCTTCGGAAACAGACCTTTGAGTCGGATTTTCAGCCAGAAAATCAAGAAAAAACGGTAAGAAACACAAACACACAGTCATGTGCTAAAGTTTTAGTTTAGAGGTTCGGATAAATAACCCAATAAATATTGAGTGTAAGTACCCTTTTACTTAGCCTGTGTCTTAACCAGCACCCTGTTACTCAATGAAGGAGCCTTCCTCCTGTTCAGTGTTGCGTGCAGCATACTATGAAGAAACAAGTCCTCACTGATTTCCTTCTCGGCCTCTTGTGTGCAGCGTGATGCTTCAGACATGCATTGTTGCTGTAGTCTCAGTTTACAGTTAGGTCGTCACATCTGATTTTGCTTGTTATTATAGAAACAGGTTTTTGACTAGATGGTGTTGCTTTGGTTTGTTGGTTATTACCACTTTAGACGGTCAGAACAACTGTGTAATTTGTCTATCTGCAGTTGTGATGTAACTATTATTTGCTGAACAACAGCCAGCAGTGAGAGATGGTTTAGTTTAGTGGGTTTTTTGTTTTTTTGTCTAGCTAAGCTAGAATATGAGAAAGTTAATGACTTTCCAATCTAAATACTGACAAGAAATGGAGTAAGTGGATTTCCCCAACAGCTTAATGCTATTTTTAAGCAGAACTACAAGAAAAGTTACTTGCCACAACTTGTCCTTGAATGACAGTGCGTTGGAACTCTGATAAAGTGACTTCTGTGTGGCAAAGACATTGTAGTGAGAGCAGTATGGTAGTCCATACTGATCAAGGCTTGGGAGACAATTGTTGGTGTGAAATGTGAGGCTGGGGGGAGACTGGGTTGGGAGACTGAGCGGGGAGTGGGTGGGGGTTGCTTTAATAGAGAACACAACAGTGTGTTGTTATTCACATCACTCTTTTTTTACCCTACACAGTGGCTCTTTTAAGTTTAGTGCACCACAGCCCTGTTGTATTATATTCAGCATTTTTCAGATCAGTAGCTGCCATCCAAGTGTTTGGATCTTTCATTATGGATCCTTGCCTCAGTCCTTCACTGAGCCAAGTTCACATCCTCTCTGTGCCCTCTCAGTCGCTTATTTGTCTTATAGTGGCCAAATCCCAGCTCCCAGAATCACACAGTCGCGGCCAATCCAAGTCCCAGCCAGTGCCACTCCCAGTTCCTGGCCCAGCCATCCCTTAGCCCCAGCCAGTCTCTTGTTGCTTCATCCTGCCAATTCTGACTAATTACCCAAACCAAAAGGCCCTCATTACTGCTGTAGGCTTCCCATGATCTATATGCCAGAATGAGAGTGACAGAGAGGGGAAGAACAGCTCTATTGTCCTTCAGCACTTAATAGTTCTCTTCTATGGACCAGTCTGCTTTAACAATCATGGCGTGATGGACTCTTGGAGCCTCAACATTGTGAAGCTTAAGCAGACTGGAAACTCAGTCAGTCCTAGCCTGTGGTGTGAGAGCTGGGATATGAATTTGATGGATGATAGGAGTGAAAGAGACAAGGAGAACGGGTGGCAAGAGGGACTGCTCAGATCAGGATGCAGCTTGGGAGCAGTGAGGTTATGACCTGCAATCTGGCTAAACCCCATTTTTGGGGTTAGAATCTTGAACTCGTGTCATTATAATTACGGTTGTGCATACGTGCTTGCCTGGATACAAAGGCTATCGCTTCAACTCAAGGTGAAAAGCTCAATTCGCAAATCTCGACACAGGAAATGGTTCAGGGCTGAATGAAACCCAGGCCCCTTGCAGCCCTTTGGCATATGGGTTGCTTGCTCAACTGAGTTAGCTACAGCGGTGCCCCACCATCCTGTTTTTTGGGGGTTTTTTTGTAAATATTCCAACTACAGGCAGTGATTCATATCCCGGGCACTCTAATGCTACTTTTAGGAAATTTGATTTCTTTGCAGATATTTACTTGGCGACAGGGGGTTTTATTGTTTGTTTTTGTTTGTTTGTTTTTTTGTTTTGTTTTGTTTTTTTTGTTTGTTTGTTTTTAAATGAAATCATTGATCCATTTGAAGAGGTTATACACCAAATTAAGTTACTTTTGTAGGTGGACTTCCTTATCGTGCAATGCCTTTCTGAGAGACCTCCCACTTATGATTTCTTACTTGAACCATAACAGCAGATCAAAAAACATGATTTCAATGGGGGAAAAAATCTGATCATGTGATCTCCTTGTGCAGTCAGGCTGGTTTTGGTTTTTTTTGTGGGGGGTTTTTTTTTTCTGATTCTGGTTTAGGTGGAGGGATTGATGCCTAAAGAGTTTTTAACATGTAAGAATCTTTTATATGCCAATTAAAACTGCTAAAAAACAAAAACTATAAAAGGTTGACCTTTTTTTTTTGGAGTAATAAACGAAGAAGCTTGCGGTGCATTTTAGAATACTTGACTGAATATAAAGTTTTACATACAACATTGCTCACAACTACTCAATAGGTCTCCCTCTGGATGCACAGAATGTGTCAGTACAATAGTCAAATTCATCACACACTTTTGTGAGCAGTTCTGGTGTCAGTGCAGCCATTGCTGTTTTTATGCCATCTACCAGAATCCACTCTTTCTGACAGTACGTGTTTCGATCATTACTAGTGAATGGTGGCGGGATTAAAGCACTTTTGAAATCAGATTATTTTTAATACACTTCATTTTTTTTAAAAATTAGACAACATATTCAGATGCTGTTTTTTCAAAAGGCTTCTGAGCACATTTATGAATCACATCACATCTAAGTGTCAAAATTATGCCGCTTTTTCTAGCTCTGGGTTAACTCAGTTAGCTCAACCCTCTATGCTGTTCTCACTTTTGTTGAAAAACCCAAAGGCCTGTTGGGAGATCTGATTACAGAATTTGATTAACTCATTTAAAATTCTGTCAATATCATATCAGGAATGATGAGTAACTTACACCTCATTACCTTCTGGCCCTTTGTTACTGATTGGCTGGTCAATTTTTATGTATCAAATATTAAAAAAACAAAACAAAGCTTCTTGTTCATAAAAAATTAAGGATTAGTTATACACACCTGCTGAATATTGTGAAGTAACTCAAGTCATTTTACTCTCTTTTAAATACAGTGAACATAAGCACAGCTATATGCTGTGTCTTCTATACTGAGTAAGCCTTGTTTAGAAAAGTACAAGAGCCTGTCATTGTCTCAATCTAAAACAGAGGCTGTCTAGACTGACTAAATGCCTGTTTTGTTGTGTCCGCTGACCACGTAATAGTGGAAGCTCTATTTTTAATACAGTGCATGTTGATGATGGTTGATAAAATGCTTTTCCAGCACGGTGTTGATATGCTGTTGTTACAAACAAGGTTTGAGGTAAATGCATGGTTGTCTTTTTCTTTAAACCAAGGGTGAACAACATGTGTCTACTAATCTTGTTCCTCTGGATATTATAGTCCCATAATTTGGCTTTCCTTGTGCTTTCCTGCCTTTTTCTTCCACTTCCTTGTGTTTTCATTTTATTTAATTCCTCTCCTCCTGGCCATGACATGACCCTTACCCCTGCTCTTATTCTGTCATTGCTCCAGGTCAAGTCACCAACTCTAGCAACGTTGACAGATGACTCTGGCCACACACTGACCTCCTCTGACTTTAACTTGCGGTGCCTGACTCCAGACAAGAGAGTTGAGGGTCTTCTGGCTTTCAGCAGCCATGAAGAGCTGGATCGTTTAAACCAGGAAACACGGCAAGGGAACAGACACCCTGAGCTGTTTGCGCTCTACCCACCACCTGATGAGGTGAGATATAAAAACAAAGTTGTTTTTTTTTGTTTTGTTTTTTTTTCCATTAATATTTCAGCTGCTGCGTTTGCCTTTCATGATAGTTGGGATCTGCAAAAATTACCAAAAATCGAACGGATGTACAACCACTTCTTTCAGATAGTAAATAGAAAGTTTTTATTTTAAGACATCTAAAACTGAATAGTAAATAGAAAATACTCTTTTTTTTTTTTTTTTGACTACACAAATTCATAAATGATACAAAAACTAATAAAATTGTGACTGGAAAATTGTAATGCACATTTTCACTAAGATTTTATAGACTGCCAGTTACAAATAATCTATAATGAAACTAGTAAGAGTTGCAGCCCTTTCTCGTTTTTCATAATATATTAAATACACATCTGAAACCTTAGGTGCCCACACAGGGAGCAATATGCAATGAGCTTGGGGACTTTCCAGTTCTCTGTTGCCTAGGTAACTCTCTAATGTATTTACTACCTGGTTACATGATGATCAGTGTATCCTGCACTCTCATTGGTAATAACTTTAGTTGCTCGTCTCGAGGTTGAGAAGAGTTTATCCGGGAAGTTGCCTGTAGTTGCTTAAAATTCACAAATATCACTGACTTTCTATGGTCTCTGGTTGTTATATTGCTGCAGATCGCTTCCTGTGTGGACATGACTTGTGTTCTTAATTTCGCTTCTTCTCCATCCACAAGCATCTGTGCTTAGTTAAATCTTTATTTTTTTAAACATATTTCTGTAAATATCTTACAGGAAGATACAGTGGAAATCCGTCCTGTTCCCGACTGCCCCAGAGAACACATTGGAGAGCGCGTTATGATCAGATGCCAGTCTATAAAGTATGTCATACGTTTTCATTATACTGTAGTAGGGAGAATAGTCTTGTAGTTTAAACAGCTGCATAGCTGAGTAGTTGTTTAAGTGATGGATGGAGGATTATGTGAGGGTGGAGGAGTGTTGTTCGGCAGTGGTTGTTTTCCAGAAACTCTCCGTCCCTCCCTTTCTCTGTGGGATTCTGTCTCTTTTGCTCCTTCTTTCATTCGAACACATGCAAATGCACTTTTCCTGCATTATAGTCTTGATCTTCGTCATCCTTGTATAATTCGTACAGTTGCCAAATATTTGAGTTGAACTGCTTGCAATGCTTTGGCAACTTTTCTAATCCTTTTAACCCTCAGTTCAAGCGCATCATCACTTCCTCTAACTAATTTGTGTCTAACAGGAATTAAAATTCCTGAAAAATCAGTAGAATCAAAAACTGATGGAAAGCTAATTGAGGAAAAAAAATGAGGATTTGTATTCAGGATTTGCATCTTCTCCTGCGATAAAACTCCTAATCTAATTTTCCTTTGTGTGGCCTTTTAGGTTTGAAATAGAAATTGAACCCATATTTGCCACCATGGCACTGTATGATCTGAAAGAGAAGAAAAAGGTGAGCAAACTTTTTTCACTGTCAAATTCACTTTTTTTTTTAATGTTATACAAAAGTGTGTGTGTGTGTGTGTGTGTGTGTGTGTGTGTGTGTGTGTGTGTGTGTGTGTGTGATAAGCAACAAAGAATAACAGTAAAAAAACACTTTCCTCAGTCTTGGGACTCTCTGCTTGTTTGCATACTTGCTGTGTATTTTAGCATTTTCTCACACAGCTGGGAGAAATAATTATTTTATCCCTGGCTGAATATGTAAGTTTGGTCACTTTAAAAGAAATTAATAGTCTCTCATTTTTATGATGGTTTCATTTTAGCGGAGAGAAACTGAATATCAACCAAAAATCCCCCCCAAAAACCCCACCTTGACAGAATTCTGCTCCCACAGTCAACCAGTCCATTACATCTATTGCTTGTTATATGTATAAAGCACACCTGTCCACAAAATGAGCTTCTTCCATTCCAACCTCTCCATCATGATTGGGCAAGACCAAAGAAATGTCAAAGGATGTCAAGGACAAGACTGTAGACCTTCACAAAGCTGGAATGGACTATGAGGCTGTCAACAAGAAGCTTGGTGAGAAGGTGACAACTCGTGGTGCGACAATTCGGAAAGGGAAGAAATATAAATCTTTCCTCACAGGGTAATGATGAGAAAGATGGTGGCTCTGCCAAAACTGCCAAAACACGCTATTTGCGTGTTAATGGTCTGAAGGCACCATGAACACCACAGATAACAAACTACAGCGTAATCTATTGAAATCTTGTAGCACTTGCAAGGTCCCTCTGCTCATGAAGGCTCGTACATGTATAGGCCTTCTGAACTGTGCTAGAGTTCTTTGGCATCAGCTCAAACCGCTGTGTTTGGAGAAAACCAGGAAACTGTAAGAGGAGTGGTCCAGTATCACTCCTGAGTGCACACCTGGTGACCTACTTTAAGAAATATCTTACAGCTTACTGTAAAATAAGTCATGTTTTGCTTGGGCATCAAATACTTGTTTCACTCAATGCTCAATAGCTACTCATGCTTTTCAATTAATAATTGATAATATAAGTTTATATACGTATTATACTTTTATGTAATGTGGGGGGTTTTTTTTCTGGGTTTTTGGTTGATATTCTGTCTCTTTCCATTAACAAAGAAACTACCATAAAATTAGAGACTGTTAATGTAACTGAGCACACTGCTGGGGACTGTTTGATATCACACGACAAACAACCACCATAACAATCCTGCTAATGTTTAATAAAACATTACTGGTCACATATCAATCCTCAACACTGATAGATAGTCACATGGTTTGGATACTTGCTGTGTATTTTATAATGAGTTACAAGCTGGACAAGACTGAATATCAAAAACCAGTAGTTACAAGTATTGTATACTTAATAAAAATCACAGTTTTAAAGGTAGCTTTTGCATGTTATTTGCATCTTGTTGATCTGGCGCAGTCTTGTAGTGGCTTTGGAAAGTCAGCTCTGCTGTGTAGTAAGGGATCACTGTAATCTGTAAGGTTTTATGTCTCATCATCCTCAGAAATTTATAGCCTCGGGGGTCGTCATGTTTGGCCTTGTATCTACTAATACTGCACATTATTTTTGCAGTAAAGCATTTCTGAGCTGTGGCTGTTTGTTTGTTTTCTGTGGATTTACACAGCTGGATAATAGTAGGGGTTGGAAGGATTAAGTGCTCGTGGATCTCTCACATAAGACGAGGTTTTAGCCACCGGGTTTGCCCTCTCATCTGTGCTGCCCTGATTTACTCTGGCTTGCCTGGAGGACTAATGGCTCTAAGATATTCTGTTGGGTGAGATAGGGCAATTTAATACATCACAATTTTCAAAACTGGGCCATATCTAACCTGGTCTTGGGTCAGAATCAGTGAAATATTTCTTGCAATGAAACATACTAATATGACATAAACAAGGGTTGTTTTTGGTTCTGTTGGAAGACTTTAAGAGCAGCGCTGAATTCTGACAGTGTCATGCATTTTGTTAAAGGTGACTGATTTTTATTATGTGCTGAGCTGAAGTGTATCCTTGCAGAGGTTAGTATAATTTCCAGCTTATTACACTGACTAGATACTAGTTAATGAACTGTGTCTGCAAACATGAATTTGAACTGTAAACACAAAGTGCGTCTGTGAACGAAGGAGAAACTGTCA
The DNA here is from genome assembly GCF_057382275.1 of Copadichromis virginalis. Taxonomy (NCBI): domain Eukaryota; kingdom Metazoa; phylum Chordata; class Actinopteri; order Cichliformes; family Cichlidae; genus Copadichromis; species Copadichromis virginalis. The sequence goes on from NC_140629.1 coordinate 26,635,520, forward strand.
AGCTTGTTTTGTCAGTTGTTGTTAAGGCCTCTTTTTTTTAATCTCTGAACTGTTCACTTTTACTTTATCTTGTTTGTTTTTCTCTTTCTTCTGCAGTGCTCAGTGCAAGTTGTTTTCTTTATGAGAGCCTTATCTTCTGTTTTCTTACTTGCTGTTCTTCGTTTTCCCGCATCCCTCGTTGCCTTGTTTGGTTTTGTTCACGTCATTTCGTTGTTTCACATCTGTGCAGATGTTCGTATAAATCAAAGTCTCTCTGGTCAGTAAGCCAAGGTGCAGACACGGGATTTGACCTAACAAGTGGCCTACTTATGATGCAATATTCATGAATGTAAGCAGAGGTTTATGAGTAGGCAAAAAACAAAACATTATGTTCTTTTAGCAAAAAGGAATATCCATTAGTTATTTTTTTCTTCGTTTGTTTTCCTGGTGTTACTTTGCAACACAAGGAAAGCCACATTTTACTCGACTGACTGGAACCAAGTGGGAGGACGCAATAATGAAACCACAGTTGGCAAGACTTCAGAAAAGCAGAGGCCTTGAAAGAACAGTCTAATGGATTTATGGAGCTATATTGTCTAATATTTGTAAAGGAAGCGGCTGTCAGATGTCTGCCTGAACATTTGCCACTCAGATCTGTGTTTGAATGAAGCTGCAAAAGGAGTCATTGTAGCGTCCAGCTGCTAAATTGGCTACACAGGGTGTTTGCAAGTGCTCTCCATCAGAAAATGTTAATCATCTGTCCTGAAACAGTGTGTGCTAGTGTTTGTGTGTGTCAGTCAGTCACGGACATGGTGTTTGGGGGTTAAAAATATCATGTTGAAGAGGTTTTTACATTCCTTGTGTTTCATTACATCAAAATTTGAAGTTTTCAAATGAATGCTATTATGATTTACTGAAAATGCTGACTCATTTAACACTCGTCCTTTGACCGGTTTATTTTTCTTTATGAACAGAGGATATTTTAGTCAGCTGGCTTTGATTACCAAGATTATTATTTCTCTGATTCCAAGAAGTCATTTTTCAGTAACAGGGAGAGTGTGGCTCTTTTTCTTTTTCTTAAGTTAACTGGGTCGTTTCCGTCTCAGAATCTGTGCCGAGTTTTGTCCTTTTGGCATGTTACACAAGCATGGAAGTATGCCAGAAGTCATCATCATTGAAAATTTTCTTGTGCTTATCTTGAATAAAGTTGCTGCTTTGAGGATTTTAGTTATCAGCCAAGTTTGGCTTTCTAGAGGCTTCTTGGTGTGGTCAGTGTAGTGGAGGCCCTGTGGGATAAGCAGAATGAGGTAGAGTAGTTACTGGCTTTCCAGTGAATAGGATCACATGACAGATACCAGGCCGGCCCACATCTGTGTTCCTACACAGAGGTCATTATAGAGGTGAGAAGAGAAACAGCAAAGCGGGCTGAACAGATGAACATTTGGTTTACATCAAACTAATCACCTAGATTAATGTATTCTTTCAGTCTCTCATCAGAAACCTTCCAGTTTGTTATGCCCTGATTACCAAAACAAATGTAATCCTGGATTTAATTTTGGTAAGAAGTAAAATGTTTCATCTGTTTCCCTGCAGATATCTGAGAATTTCTACTGTGACCTGAACTCTGAACAGTTTAAGAACTTCTTGAAAAATCACACTGACCACATTGATCCGTCCTCGACAGCCAAATCTGCCATCTTCTCTATCACCTACCCTTCCACAGATATATATCTGGTCATCAAGGTAATGAGAAAATCTATTGCAATCCACTGAGACGAAAAAAGCAGAAATGGTAGGCCTAAGAAAAGCAAATATACTATGCAGCGGATGAATAGTATCTTAAAGGCATTAATAAAACACAGTGGAGGCTCTGTTATAGTTTAGCTGCATTTCAGCAAGTGATGTGGGGAATTTTGAACATGGAGATTTTGATCTATCATGTAGTACCATCTAAAAAGCATCTGATTAGCAGTGGCTTTATTTTTCAGTACAACACCGATACCAAACACACTACCAAAGCAGTAAAGGCATACCTGGATAGAAAAACACACAATGGGACACTATCAGTTATGAATTGGACTCTGCAGTGTCGTTAGAGTCATTGGAGTTTTGAAGAAGAGTCAGCAGTAATATAGAGTTTGTGCAGTTCATCGTAAACTGTTGCTGTGGCCTTGATATAATTAATGTTTCCGTGTTTCAGATTGAAAAGGTCCTTCAGCAGGGAGAGATCAGTGACTGTGTCGACCCCTACGTGACACTGAGGGAATGTGACTCTGGAAAGGTAATGAATGCAGAGCAAACAGTCAAATTATTTACAAAAAAATGCTCTCCGGTTTACCTTTTAGCCTCTTATTAATACTTGCTGGGTATGTAAAAGGATTCTGGAGCTGATGTTTTTCAAAATGGCTAACTTTATTTATTTATTTATTTATTTATTTATTTATTTATTTATTTATTTATTTATTTATGTCTTTATGGTCAGAACAAGGACAAAATTGAGAAGCTGCGGAACCAGGCGGATAGTTTCTGCCAGAGGCTGGGTCGCTATCGCATGCCATTTGCCTGGGCAACTGTTAATATAATGGAAGTGATCAGCTCTGCTACATTGGAGCGTGACATCACAGACTCTGAGAACACAAAAGGAGGTGTGTGCTAGCGTCATCTTACCTTCTGATCACTTTGCATTTGTCTGCATTTCCTAGGAGTCCTTGAAGCTTAGTATCACACTTGACCCTTGACATTTTTTTTTCCTCAGGAAAATCCAGCAGCATTGACCGGAGAGGACTCCCTAGGAGGAACTCTGAACGTTACAGTACCATCGATGAACCGTTTTGCAACGTTTCTGGCTTCAAGCCTGCCACCATCACTATCTCCACCATCATCAAACAGGTTTGTCTGCTGCCCAAGCAAAGAAATGGATAAATCTGTGAAAATGCTTGAAATGCAGTGAGATACCAGATAAAGATAAAGTTTCCCAGACAGACATGCTTGTGTTTACATCTTGGACTTTGATAAAAATCCTATGTGTTTCATCAGATTCTATTATTCAAACCTGTAGGGCTATTACTGTGAAAAATTACATGCATATTCCAATGTTTGTATATTTTTTATTGCTCTAATGGTTCATTTGGTCCTTGTCATCTGGGTTTTTCATTTAAAATAAATAAATAAATAAATAAAATCACTGTGTTTTTTAGGAAGGAGATCGTCTAAGCGATGAGGATTTGCTCAAGTCCCTGACTGAGATGAAGAAACCACAGAAGAGAATCAAGACAATACCAGGTTATCACTCATTACATGAGTATATTTTTATTGTTAATGTTTTCTTTTTCTTTTTTGCTGCAGAGAAAATTGATAAAATTTGTCGATGGAAAGATGGATAGAGAGAGACCTGGACCTCTGCAATAGTTTTAAATCACATAGGTCACCTGTTTAACTCAGTTAAACCAGCACCTGTAGCCTGATACTTTCATCCATATAGAGCGTTTGGGTACAGGAAATTGCAAAAACACAGCACAGTGATGTCACACTTTACAAATAATTTTTTAAAAGAGCTAAAATGTGTGTTCATAGCATGCTTTAAATTTCAAGTCGGTATATTTTGTTACTAAGCTTTGCGGTTGCTTCCTGAAGAGGACACCGAAACCAGTGGTACTTCTCATCCAGCTCTTGACAAAAAAGCAGTGTGCCAGTTTATATATTATTAAATGATATCATAGGCTTTATTCTGGATATTGCATATGCAGGTTACTGACCTTTGACCTTTGCATCTTCTAGGTACCATAAAATTGGACATGTCTCCAGTCAACGATACACCAACATCATGTTTGTCAACTGAGCTTATCCCTCTTAAACCTGTGGCTGAGAAAAGCACTCGTCTCATTAAGGAGGTGCTGGAGTTCCCCTCCAGTGAGGTTTATGTTCCTCACAACATCTACAGGTGGGCTGGAGTATGCACTATGTTGGCAAATAAACTCATGCTCCTTAAACATTTAAATGTGAGGTTGTGGGATATTTTATTCTTTGCGTTTCTGTGTCCTAAATGTTTTTTTGTGACTTTAGCTTTCTTAGAGAAAAGGAAACTACTTATGCAAGCCTTGCACCTTCAAGGGATGAAAAGCGAACAAGCCCAACAACAAGTTATTCTTGCTAAGAATATAAACAGGTTTCTTTGTTAAAATAGGCAGCACATTTCGAACAAAGGGCCAGAGGCAACATGAACTCTCGCTCAACAAGATCACTCAAGAGCTGACATTAGAAATTGTTCTCCTTTTTAGTGTAGTTTATATTTTTAGGCATTTCCATCCAGGCCACCTGCTAAATTACCATCAGTCAGTTAACAGTACAGAGTCAAGAATGGGGATTTAATTCTTCTCAGTACTCCAATCTAAAAAAAACTAACATGCATGAACAAGTCTCGGTAATTGCATGCTGGTGTTCTCTAAACAAGTGTTCAGTGGAATCTTTGGTGTTTTCCTGTATTTCAGGTTTCACAACAGATTACAATGTTGAATTAAACCCACAAAAGAACACAGATAATTACTGGTTGGCTTTACATTTCTCTGACATTACTGTCGCATCAGCCCTGCAGCTGTTGTACAGACAGTGCCATCTAGTGAGAAATAATCAAACTGCTTTGGTTTACATAAAGTGTAGCATAATTTATTTATTTGACTGTTTTTTCTAACTGTTTGTTCCTGACACAGTTTCTCTCCCTTTGCATGTGCAGGAATCTGCTCTATGTCTACCCCCAGAGGCTCAACTTTGTCAACAGGTTGACATCGGCAAGAAATATTACCATCAAAATCCAGTTTATGAGTGGAGAGGATCCTGGCTCGGCTATGTGTGTGAGTGCTGTTGTTCATTACCTGTCACTCATTTTTACACTAAAACTGATTTAACTTAACTTTTACTGATATTTGGTGATTTTAAAAATAAAATAAAATATGAAAGTGCAGTTTAATAATTGTTTTATTCTCACAAATTATTTCCCAGCTGCTTGTCAACAGGGAAGTTGCAAAATGCCCTCTGGTGGATAAACTATGCAACCTCAATAGTCATAAAACTTTATTTAATCCCACACTGGGGGAAATTCACTTGTTCCAGCAGCACAAGGGACAGGAAGAAAGGTTGAATTAGAGATATATTAGTTTTTTAAAGTAGAAAAAAATAGATAAATAAATATTGTACAAGAAAAAAGCTAAAACTCTGCACAGATGGTTACAATATACAGTTAAATATGCCAAGATTTTTATTTTTATTTGTACATAATGTGCAGCAGGAGTAACAATAATATATACATGTGTTTTTAAACAGTATTTATCCTGTGTGGGGTATTGTACAGTCTGACTGCTGTCAGCCTGTATAAATGCCGATATTGCCATTTCAGCAGATGGCTAATATCGGCTGATATATTGGTCACTGTCTATTTACTGACCCAAGCTCTGACAGTTTGGGTCAGTAGTTCAGATGAACATTCAAGTCAAGCACAGTCTACACATAGGATTCAAATTTATCATGTTAAATTAAAAGTACCTTTTTATTCTTTTCTTCTTCTGTCTCTATATTCAGGTCATTTTTGGGAAATCGAGTGGCCCTGAATTTTTAAGTGAAGTCTATACCCCTGTTACCTACCATAACAAGTAAGGACACATTATTGTGTTTTGTTACACTGGACTGTGTTAGCGTCTTTTTATCTATTTTGAACCATCAGAGTACCTTGACTTCATTTATCTTTTTGTTTTTCTCGTTTCCTTCCCGTTGCCTCCTCTTGTTACTCCGTATTTCCCCATCTGTAAGGTCTCCAGACTTCTATGAGGAAGTGAAGATTGCTCTTCCAGCACGTCTGACGGAGAGGCATCACTTGCTGTTCACGTTCTTCCACATCAGCTGTCAGCAGAAACAGAACCAGAGCGGCAGCTGTGAGACGCTCATTGGATACTCTGTAAGCTTTTACACATCACAAATCTTAAGAACAAAGAAAAAGACTGTTTAGTGTTTCAGCTGGCAAATCGCTGTCATCATTGTCAAAGGAAAGTGTTGCCAGACATTTTACTATTAATATGTTGTGACATTTGTGTGTCTGACTGCTGCGTTTTTAAATCGTTGAAGCTCGGCTGACATGCTGAATTTGTCTTTTTTCCTCTGATGCAGTGGCTGCCCATATTGAATATTGATCGACTGCAGACTGGTCAGTACTGTCTGCCCATCATCTTGGAGCGTCTCCCTGTCAACTACTCTCTACACACACCTGAGGTATAAACATCCTCCTGTTAAAAGATTAAAACTATTTTTTATTATTATTTATTATTATGAAAGTAGAGTAGCAAACACAGGCACAAAAGTCATATTTATATTTCCTGTGTCTTGTAGAAACTTCCTCTTCAGGTCCCTCCAGTCAAGTGGATGGAGGGTCACAAGGGACTTTTCAACCTTGAAATCCAGGCGGTGTCATCCGTGCACACACAGGTGAGCGAAGGCTGGATGCCTCCAGACGAACACAGCAACACAGTGAATGTCTTTTTGGCTCACCCTGTCTATCTGTATACATCAGTACACACATGCATACCACAAGTGTCCATGTTGTTGTTGCATTCGCCCTGAAGCATGTCCCGACTCTGTCGCAGTACATTTGTTTCCTTCTCCGTCTCCTCTCCTCTGTTGCTTTTGCTCTCCCTGCTTCCCGTTCTAACAAACCCTGCCTTCTCCCTACCAGGACAACCACCTGGAGCGTTTCTTCACCCTCTGCCATGCACTGGAAGGTGGAGTAACATTCCCTGTGCGGATCAGGGAGGAGAAGATTCCAGAGAACAAGCTGGAGCATGAGCTGAAGCTCAGCATCATAGCCCTGTCCTCGTCCAGTCTAGAGGCTCTGGTCCTCTCCCTCCACCGAGTGCTAGATAAACTCTTCACTCTCATCATGCAGCCCATGGTCATTGCTGGCCAGACCGGTGAGTGGACTCTGTATTGTATCATGTATATAATGGATGTATAGCAGTGATTGTGGTGCTACATTTAAAAATGTCTTTCCAGTTGATTTTTTTTCCCCCAACATATTCTCAATTTAGTTATTGAGCTACCATGAAAAAACTGTGAAAGATATATCCCCAGAAAACAGATTACCACTTTATATTTGTACTTTTATTTAACCAACACTGCAAAAGAAAAAAAAATCCCATAAATCATCAGATTTGAAGCTAAATTAGGTAAATAATCAGATTTATTTTTCATTCACTGTACTCATTTAATTACTTGGTTTTTTTTAAAAATCCATGCTTCCTTTCTGCAGCCAATCTGGCACAGATAGCCTTTGAGTCAGTGGTGTCCATCATCAACAGCCTTCATAACAGCCAGGAACTGATCAGGGACCAGCTGGGTAGGAACAGCCTCTTGGCAACCTACCTGTACTGGGTGTTTCGCCTGCCCGATCCCCCTCGAGACATGCAGAATCCAGGTGCTTCATCATTTAAAAGGATGCATTTCTTTTGTTTTGTCGTTCCTGTGAACATATTTGCTCTGAGTGTTTCAAGTATTAAGAATTTTCTTTGTTTCTTTTTTCCTTTTGTATCTATGAACATGTGATCAGGTACAGGTGGCGCAGTACCTTCAGCAGAGAGCCGATACAGCACTATGGGTCGGGCCACGGCTGCCACCGTTGGCAGCATGCTTCTCCAGTCCAGGATCAGAAGCAGCAGCAACCCTGATATCCCAGGCCCACATAACTCCGCTGAAGATGACGAGGTCAAAAATATTCTCTCTGCCAAGGTACTGACCAGCTTCATCAGCTGAGATTTCTCATGTCTTAACCTGGATCTGGTGCAAAATACAGAAAAGTTAGTTTAGCTTGTGTCCACTTTTTTTTTATTTTAACATACTCTTTAAGGTTTTACTAAGTCCATGTTGCACTAGGCTAATGTACTGTATGAATTTGCCTAATTGAGCACACACACACACACAAAGTACAGTATGTAAATATGCCAGCATGCATCTTCATACACACAAAATAGCCATTTGCTCTTCATCCCCACAGTACATTAGCTATTGTAATAGGCCACTAGACACCCACTCTAATGAATGCATCCATCACATCCAATGTGATGGAACTTGTGTGTTACTGTCTCCAGGGCCACAACAACCCAGGCAGCCGCATGTCCACCTACGTAGACGTAAACAACCATCAGAACCCATCAGGAAACACCAGGCCATCCAACAGAAAGGTTCAAAGTTCTTACTTTCTTTACTTTTTTGGACCCGTTTTATTATGTAGCAATGCAATTACATTTTTATAAAAGAATTAGAGACGGAAAATAATGATACAGAAAACGGCAAGGAATGAGTATGAACTGGGTAACATATTTCCTTTTAATGATTTGTATCAACATTGACTTTATCTAAACTGATGGATATCTGTTGTTTTCATCAAAGGTGATCCGTCCCTGTTATTCATGTCTTCCCATTTAAAAGATTAAATACCATTTTTATGCCATCACATATACTGAATATGCTGACTGTGCATGTGTGTATACTCGTGTAAGTCAACAGACATTACCTTTGTACTCGAAGAAGGTTAGCTGGACCGAAACAGGCTAATTTAATTCATGTATTGGGGGTAAGCAAGACACTGTGTAGGAGTTACATTCAAATGACTTGATTAACTGTGGAAATTACAGTTTTTACTGTACGGGCCCACTGAATGTTGAGCACCTGTGACCATGACTGTATGTAGTGTCATAGCTAATGCAACATTTACACCTCATTATAGACATTTACATGTTAATGGCATGAAACCTGAACAATATCCCTCTGTGGTGAGGAGGTTGGATGGCATTACTAATTATCTTTTTGAGATGGAAATGGAATATGTGAATTTATGAAATGAACTGATATTTAATCAGTATTTTTGAGGCTCTTTGATATATTTATTTGATTTATTTGAAAGCTGTCATTCAGATCTTATTGTGTACAGAAGAATTTATCAGTGCAGGCTTGTTTCACTGCTATTCATTGTCAGAGCCTTACTTAAAGTCTCCAATCAAGACAGTTACAGTACACAAGGGCAAGGCAACACATAATGACTTTTTAAAAACATTGTATGTAGCTGTAAATAAAGGCTAAAACATATATGGGTTTTAATGTCTAACTGAATTGCTTTCAATTAAGAATAAATGAAAAGCCTTGTTATTTTAGTTTTTGAAGTAGAAATTCTGGTTAGTCATCTCTATTATACGTTAGAGACACTGCAGTGACTGAAAAATAATTCTGTAGCAGTACATGGAACGATACCATAAAAGCTGTGTTTGATTTCTGTGTTCTATTTCAACATTACTTCTATCTCAAACATCCTGTAACACAGCTAAACAAATACTTTCATCCTCCAGTTCACCCTTATGACCACAAGGTGGCAGTGTGACACCAGTGACACTGATATTGGAGCTGTTTATGCTTTTTTTTGTGTCTATTCAAAGCAGCCAGCATATTAAAACCAGTTCACAGCAATATGTTAATATAATAATCTATTAGAACTCCAATTATGAGGCAGTCTTTAAAAAAATTCTCTACCTGCTATCAGGGTAAGACGGGTTCTCGTGAATTAAAGCATTTGTATTTTTTCTCTTGCAGCAATTTCATGAGGAGCTGGCCCTGCAAATGGTTGTCAGCACCGGGGTCTGCAGAGAAAATGCCTACAAATACGCCTGGTTCTTCTTTGAGCTGCTGGTCAGTGTTTATTTTTATACCTCTCTGCAAGAGGGAAGGCATCCACAGATGTTAATGATAAATAGACTGAGTTATAAAAATGAGTCACATCAAGCAAATGTGACCTCATGGCCAAACACCTCCAAAGATAAATGATAGTGGTAGTATTGTATGAATATTAAGAGGGTGTTCGAAAGCGCCCGAGGCAATAAATTACAAAAAACACTTGACAATTTATTTTCTGTTTTGCAATTCAGCTGTGTCATCACTGACATTCATGCTCATTCACTCAATTCGTCTTGCTTATTTATGCTTCTGCCCTCAACCTCATTGCCTACTTTAATTAAATTAGGGATTTTTGCGTGGCTTGATAGGCTTGTTGATTTGAAAATAGAAGCTGATGATAAAATAATCAAACACTGCCCTCTTTAACTATCAGGCCACCTTTTTAACAAAAAGAAAAATCAAAGATTGCGTTTTTCACCTTTTCTTAACAATTATCAATGGGTGTGTTATGGTTTAAACAGGTGAAAAGCATGGCTCAGCATGTGTCCCAGCTGGACAAGTACAATATTCCTCGCAGAAGTCGCTTCTCTGACCGATTTAAAGATGACATCACCACAATTGTCTCTGTGGTTACAGCTGAGATTGGGACCATCCTGGTCAAACAACAAAAGGTAAGAAACGTTAGTAATGATGACGACGAAAATAAATCGTGAGCTTCTGAGCCTAATCAATTTGACTTCGATCTGCAAACTCTGCAGCCGAGCGCATTCGTGTACCTTCTGTCCTCCTGGGTTGTGTTGAGAGAGGCAATTTCAACCTGACTGTACATGTTGTCGATGTCCTCCAAACAACAGGAAGTTGGGAGTGCTAATTATATTTGCCTCTGTGGAATCGAGAGCACAGCTTACACAGCTAGATACTCAGTAAGATCCATCTGGTGCAGCTTCCTGATTGCTGTTTGTTGACTGTTGTTTTAGGAGGTAGAGCAAGCAGAGAAAGTCAACATCAGCCTGGCTTTTTTCCTTTATGACCTGATGTCGCTCATGGACAGAGGATTTGTATTCCACCTAGTGAAAAACTATTGCAATCAGGTAAAATAACAGATTAATGTTAATAATTATATCCCTCCAGATGCTGATTCTGGAAAAATAAACTTTTATGCTCCCTTTCACTTTTAGATGTCGGCTAAGAGTGTTTCAATGCCGACGCTGATCAGCATGCGTCTAGAGTTCCTGCGAATCCTGTGCAGTCATGAGCACTATCTCAACCTGAGCCTCTTCTTCAGCAGCCCTGCCTCCGCACCCGCCTCACCGTGTCCATCCATCTCCTCACAGGTTCGCCCACTCGCCAGTGCAAATTTTACATGAATTATTTGGACACTCGGGTTACCGCTTTACCAAGTTGAGTTTATTTATACAGGAATATTAATGTGGCTGCAAAAATGTTAAGGAAAGTAAGGACTGGCCATCTAGGAGAAGATAACTGGGAAAAATACAAACACAGAACGGGAGTTTAGGGAGTAATTTAACTGACTAGATGAGATAAGATTAAGTTTTGTTTTGTTTGTTAGTTTTCTTTTAGTGAAAAATTCTGTTTAAAAAGTGCTTTATTTTCCATTAAGAAACATTTTTACGCTAATCTTGTTGCCACTCCTTCATTTTATCTATGTTTTCAGAGTTCTGGCTCATGCAGTTTCCAGGAGCAGCAGAGGATCTTGGCTCTGTTTGAACTTTCTCCTGAATTCAAGCAGCAACACTACCTCACGGGTCTGTTACTGACAGAGCTCAGTGCAGCGCTAGACATGGAGTCAGAGGGGTATGGAAGTACAGCTACTTGCACGTTACTCAAAACTGCCTGCTTTCTTACTTGACTAATTACATTCTTACTAAAAAGCTCCTGTCTTATTTGTTTTGTAAAATATATCAATTAAATCAATATCGACCTCTGTAAACATGTGAAAGCTGTGTACTAATCATTGGCGATATTATTCAAATGAAACAGTATGCATGCGTGTTCACAGGGGAAAGGTCCAGAGAAGGTCCATCAATGCAATCTACAGCCTGCTGTGTGCTCATGATCTTGACCATCGCTGTATCAAACCTGAAGTCAGGGCCAAGGTGGCTGCTCTCTACCTCCCCCTGGTAGGGATTATTATAGAATCCACCAACTACCTGGATTTCACTGGTACGTGTGTACACACACACACACACACACACACACACACACACACACACACACACACACACACACACACACACACACACACACACAGGTTTGCTCCAGACTACAAGCTCATTGAAAAGGTTCTCCATGATACTTTATTACGATAAGAAAACTGAGCTCTCTTTCTGCTGATTTGAGACTCTGTTCAATGTTAATTATCAGAAACAAATGAAGGGCCTTTGGCTCATAATTAAAAAATCATTTATATTTATATTTATTTGTCCTTTTTGTAAATTCCATTCATGCCTTGTGGTGACAAATATAACTACAACAGTAAAGACATCACAATTAGAGACATTAAGTCTAGTCAAGTCACCTTTATTTATATAGCACATTTAAAAGACATCAAGTGTTGGCCATTAAAGACATTGCCAGTAACGTCACCAAAAATCAAATACAAACACAAGTGACACCCATTTCACACCATTTAACATCACTTAGATTTGTTTAACAGATCTTTGTACCGCTGCCCTGATGGTAGTGATGAAGAGGATATGATAGGTCACCTTTCCCACCAATACTCCCAAAATTGCATCATACTATCTTGTTGCTGTGTTTCTGAAAGCTACATGAAAATAAATATGTACGCTTTTATTGATTTTAATTTATGACAATAACTCATATGAAACGTATTTACTAAATCTACGTTTATAACCATCCAACACCTTCTCAACTCTGTATAGTTGTAACAAGTAACTTTTCTGTTTTATGTATTTTATCTCTAATTGAGATACAATTGTGTTACTTTTAATGGTGTAAGGTAATCCTGTGTGCTGCAGTCCTTCTCTTCACCAGTTTAATATAATTGCCCCTTGTTTGTCTCCGTAGTTTCTGACTCGCGCAGCGGGAAAAACAAGTCAGGCGGACCTGATGATGACCTTGAAAATGTCCCACCTATCAATCAGTCTGTTGCCATGGCAATTGCTGGGAACCCCTTCAACACACTGGGACGGAACGCTCTTCTTTCCATGGCATCTATGGTAATGGCCATGTGTATTTAATTTCCTAATAAAAGGACGGTAACAGATTATAGCCTGCTGCCTGTTGTTTTTAAAAGTTCAGACGTGCTTGTGTGTGCGCATGTGAGCGACTGTATCTGTGAATATTCCCATTCCTAACAGGTGAGCTGCACAGAAGCAGATTGATTAGCTGTCAGAGCCACACACATACTTCATTCATCCTGAAAAATCACGCACACGCATACACACACGTCTCCGGGAGATGGTTTATGGGCAGGCATTGCCATCATAAGTGAACAGGGCCATCCTCCCTGACAAACACATCCATCAAGTACAGCTACAGCAACAACACAGGCGCCAAAACCGAACGCTGCCATTCTTTTTATCTTCCTTCTGTTTCTTTCCAAAAGATGAATCAGTTCCTTGTATGTTGCTGCAAGAAGTGCTGTTGTGGAAAATATGATTTTGACAAGAGTGAGCCATTGTTCTGGTATCCACCACAAAACTAAACACCTCCCCCAGAGCACTTGGTCCTCATTTTTGGGCAGTCCACCTTCTAACAATGTTTCCAGTGAATCTTACTCATAGAGAGAACAATATTTTCCTATGATAAACAAGAGATGCTTTAGATTAAACTGTAATATTTGATGTAGGTTCTGGTAAGCTCCGGGCAGTCCTGCTCTTAAAAAACCCAAAAAAACACCCCAAAAGACAGAGACCTGGAAACAAGGTTCTAGGTGGGACACCTAGAGCACTAGGAGGTTAATGGCTACATTTATCAAAGCTGCTGCAAAATGAAGCAGCGGTAGCCGTCTATACTAGCGATTCATCATCTCACGAGTGAAGGTAAATGAATCTGCAATAGATTTAACACCTGTTAAGATGGAGGAGAGAACCATATTTCATTGAAGCTAGTGAGAAACCATATTTGTGGTTTAGAGAAGCTTGTCAGTGATGTACTGTTAGTTTATTGTATGCACTTGTTAGAGTACACTGTATAACTCAATAGGTTGAGCACTGGCAGTTGTGTCACATGAATTTAATATGAATTGGATCTATGACGTTATTGCAAGCAGAGTGTAGTTTTAGAACAGCTTCATAGATTTTGTTTTGCGTGTGACAGTTTAATTTATTTCTAGGACACAGTTTCTAAATGTGTAATCTGCAGCAGATGCACACATTTCCATTCAGTGAGAGCTGCACTCCATTGGATACAACACATATCTGTCTCTGTCCTCTCTTCTTCCCAGCAAGGTAAATCCATAGCCACCCTGGCTGCAGACACCAGTCGCCACCTTTTGGTGTGCTTCCTGTGGGTGATGAAGAATGCCGATGGGAACCTGATTCAGCGCTGGACTATAGATATGCCTCCCTCACAGCTCAACAAACTGCTGGAGCTCCTCACCATCTGTATCTCCTGCTTTGAGTATAGGGTCTGTCTTTGCTTATTTTCTAATAATTTAATTTAATGCACTACTTTGGATGTTTGTGTATTTGCATACCTTCCCTACACGTGTTTTTTCTCACACTCCTCAGTGCATGTTACCAATGTATCCTTGTGTATTTTCTTCCTGGTTACTACGTGCTTATTGTGTGTTTTGTAGGGAAAGCAGAGCAGTGACAAAGTGAGCACCCAGGCCTTACAGAAATCTCAGCAGGCCAAACATCAGTTGGAGGAGGCCCTGCTGAGAGGAATGGGAGCCCGTGGGGAAATGATGAAACGAGTTGGAGGTGATGTGTTTCTTGGCACTTTAAGGAATAAAGCCTGGAATTGGTTTTCTGACATTTAAATGTAGAATGTTTCAAAGATTTACACACAATTTCCTAATGTTGTAAACCTCAACATCTGGCAATAAACCCATTCTGATTCTGACAAACTTCCTCTTAAAATAGTCAACACTCAGATTTTGGAAATCTTATGATAATTTTTATAGTTGTGCGGTCGAGGATTGCTGCATATATGAAAAGCCTTTTGTTTATTTTGTAATCCACACTTTCAGGCACTAATCATATAATTTTCTTCTTACACTGCAGTAAATCTTTTCACATGACAGGCTGTTCATACTTCTACCACATGGATGCAGTTTTAGTTTATAGTCTGCACAATAAGTGTACTTTTTTTTTTCTTCTCATGCTCTGTTTTTATATACCACACAGGAACAGATAGGACCATGGGTCAGAGAGAGGTCCTCCGCTGGAGAAAGGATCTCACTCAGTGGCGACAGACCAATGACAGACAGGATAAGTATGTTGTAATCTTTGTGTCTCCTTCTCAGTTTTTTTCCCTTTAATTATTACCTCTTGATGCACCTGGATGTCTTCTTCTATGCCTTTCCCTTTCTCTCCTTTTTCTTTTCCTTCTTTCTTTTATATTTTTAATATTTGCCTCTCTTTCCTCATTTTCCATCAGGACTAAAGCTGAGTTGGACCAGGAAGCTCTGATCAGTGGGAACTTGGCCACTGAGTCAAACCTCATAGTGCTCGACCTGCTGGAGACAATTGTCCAGGTCAAAACTGTCTTAAATACCCTGAGTAACGTTAATGTGCATTTAATAAATACATTTGCAATCATTTTAGACTTACTATGCTACGTTGTCATTATATATTATCGCCAGCCACTTCACTAGTTACACCTTGCTAGTATTAGAACTGCCTGAACTCCTCGTGGTATAGATTCAACGACATGTTGGATACATTCCACAGATATTTTGACGTGATGGCATTACTCAGATTTCTCAGCTGCGTTCTGCAACATCCCAAAGGTGTTCTGTTGGCTTGAGTTCTGGTGACTGCAGAGGCCATTTCAGTGAACTTGCTCTCTTGTTCGAGAAACCAGCTAGAGATTATCTTAAATTTGTGACACGGCACATTATCCTGCTGGAAGCAGCCATCGGAAAATGGTCATAAAGGGATGGACATGATGAGCAGCAACAACTCAGGTTGACTGTGGCACGTAAACAATGCTCAGATGGTACTGAAGGGCACAAAGTGTGCCAAGAAAATATCCCCACACCATTACACCACCACCAGCAGGGCGGATGCTTGCTTTCCGTGCTTTCGTGCCAAACTTGGGCCCTTACGAAAAATTGCTGTAGAGTAAAACAAGACTCATCAAACCAGTCAACATTTTCCAATTTTTTCCAATTCTTGTTGCTGTTGCCTCAGTTTCCTGTTCTCAGTTGACAGGAGTGGCACTGGGTGCCCATCTGCTTCAAAGTTCAATGTTGTTCATTTGGAGATGCTCTTCTGCATAGCTTGGTTGTAACAAGTGGTTATTTGAGTTACTTTTGCCTTCATATGACAAAGCAGTCTCACCATTCTCCTCTAGTAGAAGGTTAGTTAGTAGACAAGGGTACACGAGGGTATCCACTCTATGCAGCTTTAATGGTCTATCATAAACTTTTTACTCATCTGCTTGTTGTGTACTCTCTAGCTAAGAAGTTAAACTGGGACTTTTGTATTCATGTGATTTATTTATTTATTTATTTTTTCCCCAGTGTTTCCCTAGCGTATCATCTATTTTTCTCTCTGTCTCACATTCAGGCGGTGCCATTGGCTGATTGTAAGGACAGCGTAGTTGGCGGGGTGCTGAAGGTGTTACTCCACTCTCTCACCTGCAGCCAGAGTACCACTTTCCTCTCTCACACCTTCAGCACGCTCAGAGCACTTGTCGTCAAGGTAGTTTCATGATGACGTGTGTGTGTGTGTGTGTGTGTGTGTGTGTGTGTGTGTGTGTGTGTGTGTGTGTGTGTGTGTGTTTAGTTTCACTTTTTGAAAATTCAGGAGGTGGTGTGTGTGGGTTGGTCTGTTTAGATGAACACTATCTGTGTCTAAATTAAATGTTCTTATTTGTTTGTGTGGGTGGCCAACTGCTGATACAAGCCAGAATTATTTATGTATATATCTGTGTGTGTGGCTGTGTATATCATCGTGTGTGTGTGTGTGTGTGTGTGTGTGTGCGTGTAGTTTGGAGATCTGTTGTTTGAAGAGGAGGCGGAGCAGTGTGCAGACCTGTGCCAGAAGGTGCTTCAGTACTGCAGCAGCCCTGTGGATGAGAACAGAAGCCAGGCCTGTGCCACCCTCTATCTCATCATGAGATACAGCTACAGTAATGCCAGTGTAAGCGCACACATCACAGCAACATGTAATCACACAATATCCTATTTATGTGTTCTAGTGAGCAGTAAGGATGCATAGGAACGTCTACAAATCAAGAACTAGCCACGCACTACCCTTTTTAAGCTTTCAGAAAAAAATGCTTTTGTATCACTTTGAGCTGAAGTGCTCACACAAGTTCAGAATTGCTTTTTATACATGTTCTCATGAAGACACACAGAAGCAGGGAGTCACACAGATCTTATCCTATCTTCTGCTCTCTTCCCCTTCTGCTCAGCTTTAATGTCTTTTCCGTGTCTATTTTAAGCGTGCAGCAAGAAAGTTTCTGCTGAAGGATGTGTCTCTAAGTGGAAAGCAGAGAGATATGTCACTGTCTGCCTCCCCATGTTCCAACCCCTCTATAACTAATGACAGCAACTCTGTGTGTGTATTAACTGTGCGTGATTCACTGCATATGTGCGTGTGAATGTGTAAGTATTTGTGCCGAAAGACAGGAAAGGAGGAAAGTCATGACAGAGTCGGGGAAGTGTTGGTAACGGAGGTGAAGCAATGATAGGAGGGAATGAAAAGGACATGATTGAGAAAAGACAGATATGAAGGAAGGGAGGCAGAGGCTAGAGTATCTTCTTTCATTCTCCACGCTGGTTCGATAACTGCTGTTGCAGTCGATATTTCCTGTGTTTACAGTCTGTACACTTTAATGAAAGTCAGACTCCAGCCCGCACAGCACATGCACGCCCATGCACACACGCACAGCATCTCCAGTTTAAATGGAGTATTTCTCCTTTGCATGTCCCAGCGTATGTTTGTTTATGTGCTGTATACAGAGGGAGCTGTGATCTGAATTAGCGTAGCAGCTGAATGACTCATTGATGCAGAACTTACTCCCTACCTCTTTCATTGTTTATGTTTTTATCCCGTGATCTCCCCTCGTCATGTTCTCAGTCTGTCGTGACACTTTTTCCCTCCCTTGTTATTTTAGTTAATTTTAGACTGCTTTAAAAAGACAAAGAAAAAAAAAAAAGACAACTGCAGCCTTTCCCCCCTCACAAAACAGATAAATGTTGCTAAAACCGGCCCATTTATGGAGAGGTTAAAATGAGAACAAGAGGAAAAGGGGGCAGATGAGAAATACAATTACAAAGAAGGACAAAGAGGGTTATTTGTTGACTTAAGCTATCATTTAGGCTACTTCTCCGTACTTTTCTCTCATACGCACACACATGCACACACTGAGTTAGAGGGCAGTGATGGGTGGTTAGGCTCTGGCTCCATGCTCAGTTGAACAGAATGGGGCCGTAGAGATGATCCATGGGTGATTATGTCTCTGCTAATGGGAGATCATTTCCCGCTTAGCTGGTCATGCTGGAGATAGATGGGACTTCACACATACACGACCACATTCTCTCTCACACATACACACGGTCCTCTCTGCAGAAGATGGAAGGGTGTTTGTCACACCTGTTTTCTTGGACAGGTAGTGTGAAGGATGGAGAGACGAGGATAGGATAGGGAGGGGAGCGGGGGGGGAAACAGGGAGACTTTTGTGCAATCAGTATTTGCTCATGCTTGCTAATGGGGACTATTAATTCTTTCCAAGCGCATAGCAAAATATGTGCTGTAGCTCACTCATTGTGCTATTAAATGGTGATAACAAGAAAATGTTTCCAAAGACAAACTGCATATTATTAGGTATTACAGTGTAGTGGTTTACACAAGCAAAAAATCCCCGTTTAGTCCCAGGAGGAGACGCATATCCCTTAGGGGTTGCTTCAGGAAGGGCAACCGGTGTTTACAAAAAAAAAAAAAAAAATCCACCTACCTCCTGCGGTGACCTCTTGTGAGTAAGGGAGCAGCCAGAAATGGCGTTTCCTTCTTAACTGTTGTAAAAAATGTTAGCGGTTTATTTTTTCCATGCAACTTGAAGGCAAAATGTAATCTTGCAGTTCCTGTTATGTTCTGTTCTGTTTTGTCACCAGTACTTCCCCTGCATGCTATAGAATAACTATGGAGAAAAAAGGTTTAATATTCTGGTCTGTGGAAATCCAGTATACACTTACAAACAGTGCAAAGCGTTAAACACATATTCACTGCGGTCTCTTCTGTCAGAATTTCTCGAGAGTCAAGATGCAGGTCACCATGTCTCTGGCCTCGCTGGTGGGCAAGTCTTCAGACTTCCAGGAGGAGTACTTAAGACGCTCTCTGCGCACCATCCTGGCCTATGCAGAGGAGGACACTGAGATGCAGAATACTCAGCTTCCCTCCCAGGTATAAAGTTATACGCACAGTCACACAGTTGAGCAGTTGCATTACTGATTTTGATTCATAACCTTAAGCCTGCTTTTTGATGTATGTCTGGGTTTTTTTTTTTTTCTTTTTACAGGTGGATGAGCTTCTAAGAAACCTGAACAGTATTTTATCCGACACAGTGAAGATGAGGGAGTTTCAGGAAGATCCTGAAATGCTCATGGACCTCATGTACAGGTAAGAAACCAAAAGCATCTGGTGTAAAAGGCATTCACTTGGTTTCTGTCTGTCTTCAGTGTCTTCCTCTTTGCATCCTACTCTATCATCATTTTCTCATCACTCTGTGGCTTTTCTCTGTGTTTCACCACTGTTTCCTATTTCTCTGTGGCCTGGATGTTTTGCCTCTATTTGCTGCCCTCGCTATGGTAACCATGTGGTAGCAGTTTAGTCTTCTGATCTGGCTTTGTGTATATGCAAATGCAAACAGTATGTGTGTCCGAGCGTGCATGCGTGTGAGAGAACACGAAGGGGAAACACTGAGACAGAGGTCATGTATGTGCTTTTGGTTATTTTGGCACTTCAGCGTGCTTCGCTGTCACCTATGGTCATTTATCATGCACCTTTCTATTTAGTTTTTGGTCTCGGTCACATGGCGAGTCTCTCATAGCTTTACAGACTGACCTGCTAGCTTTACACATATACCTCCAAGCTTTCTAGCACACATAGGTCATTGATGAGCAAAACATGTGGTCACCAGATGCTTGAATTAATTTGTAAATTTTGTAGGGTGATTTGCAAACATAAATAAATAAATAAATAAATAAATAAATAAATAAATAAATAAACAGTGTTTTAGATTTAGTCTTCTTCTGTTTAGTCGATAATTTTCTGTTCTTCTCAAAAACAGGAAATTGTGTTCAGCGTTCATGTTCCCCATAAAACACAATAACCCACTAATGTTGCTGTGCTCACTCTCATGCTCACATTTTATTTTGAGAAATTTGTCTTTCACATAGAGCTGGGCGATATGAGATTTTTTCATATCACGATATGTTTTTTTCATTTCAGTCGATAACGATATCTATCACGATATAAGCCAAATAACTATATTTGTAAGATTTAAATGTGCCGTTGCTCACAAGTAAAATGTGAAATAATCAGCAGCTTGTTTTTATTTAAATATTTATTTCCCATAATAAGTTCAACAGGGTAGATGTACTTAAGGAACATGAGACTTTTTCAGATAAATAAAGGCAAATATTGCAAACTACACAAAAGGCAGCCGCTAAAGCGTTTAAGTTTCAAAATAGAACAAACGAAACAGACTAAATTGTCAATTCCACTTAGAAACAAAATATTAATTCTAAAAATAAATCTTAGTTTGTTTTACAGAAGAACAGACAAAACTGACTAACTTTTGTCAATATCAAATAAACTGAGAACTAAAAGGAAATTCTCAATCTCTCCTTGTTGTATAGCTGAGCTTTTCAAACTGTTTTAACAGTTACTTTAGTCTAACAAAAGCCGAATGACGAATTAGCGCTTCCAGTCAGAGACTGAGGCTACGTCCACACGTACACGGGTATTTTTGAAAACGGAGATTTTCCGTTTTCGTTTTAAAAAATAATCCCGTCCACATATAAAGGCAGAAATGAAGGAAAACGCTGCTATGAACATGCCAAAGCAGCAGGTGGCGCTAGATTCCTAACCGTGCAGAAATGTTGGCCAATCAGAAGTCTAGAAGCCTCGGTGGGAAAAAGTAAACAAAGCTGGGGCATAGAAGCAGAACCGAGTCGTATGTGTGGAGGGACAGTAACTGTGTGTATATGTAAGCATTTAAACACTGCAGAGAGTAGAATTAACAGTATTGTAGAAATTCATTTCACCGAAACAATAACGCGGCGCACAGTGTGACGCATGCACCAGTTTATTGTATTTCCAGACTTGCTTTCGGCACAATTTACAGTGCACGCTACTCTGTTTTTTGTCAGACTTGAAATAGCCGAAATACCTTCACACTACGGAACTTCTATGGCTCTTCCGTTCGACAATCTCTCCGGCATTGGAACCATCATCTGTTTTCTCTTCGGTCACGCTCGGTTGATTTTTCTAGTCGGCACACTCATTTCCTCCATTACGGGCTGGCTCCATTACCCGCTGGCTGCTTCCCAAACAAACACACGTGCAGCTTGGCACTTGTGCTGTAGGTAACAAGTCACGCGACGTGACGCTGCGGCTGTGATTGGTTCGGCTCTGGGCTACTTAATTTGGATTGGCTGACCTTTTTTTTTTTTTTTTTTTTTAAGAGGACAAGAGCGGCGAGGTCTATCGCGATAGCTTAATTTCTCTATCGAGTAAAAGTTATATCGCGATACATGTCGTTATCGTTCTATCGCCCAGCTCTACTTTCACACATTGGCATTTATTTATATCTGTGCCACAGTTAAACTGATATTGCTTAAGACTATTATTTGATCTCCTTTTATGTAGTGTATTACACAAAAGTCATTATTTTCATACAGTACATTCATTTCCAACTTTTCTTTTTCTCTATTTGATTTCAAAATATTTTGACATAAATGCAGTCATTAAAATACACAGTTTATGCAGAACCTTATCTGCAGTGAGCCCATATCATTAACTACCACTTTTGCACTTGTTTGTCCAGCATGTGACGGTTTTCTGATACGGAGATTTTGATCTCAGATAGGCTTTTACCAGATGAATTAGGGGGGAAAATGATCCCTTCTCCCACTCCCATATCTCTCCAGGATAGCGAAAGGCTACCAGACGTCTCCTGACCTCCGCCTGACCTGGCTGCAGAACATGGCAGAGAAGCACAACAACAGGAAGTGTTACACGGAGTCTGCAATGTGTCTGGTGCACGCTGCCGCCCTGGTGGCTGAGTACCTCAGCATGCTGGAGGATCACAAGTACCTGCCTGTTGGCAGTGTCACCTTTCAGGTAGACCACACAAACATATACATACAGAAATAACAAGGAGATAATAAGTTTTTAGGACTGAAACACAGGAACATAAAATAAGCAGTCTTCATTTGTTTATTGTTCTGTTGAATGAAGGCAAACCTTCAAGTGCACAGCAAGAAAATCTCACATCTCCCCGTGGATTGCTTCCATATTTGGTTGTGTGTGTCCAGAGGGGGGAGCTGTACACTCATAACGTCAACATGTAAATATGATCCCCTGGTATATCTGCTTAACGCTGTGTCTTTGAAGATGAAGAGGAGAATAAAAAAGCAAATGTGCTCCCGTGGGAAGATGGGAACAGCCTGTTTCCCTCATCTGAAAACAAACAGTTATAACAGTCACAAAGTTGATTATGTTATTGATGAGCTGTGTTATACACAAGACCTCTGTGCTCAGGACAGTCTAACCTGCAGCAAGCCACTGATTGGATGGTCATTAAACGAGTTCCATTTCTCACCGCAGGACATCTTATTTTAAGCCGTGTTATTGATCATGTGATTAGCGGGGCTAAATGAGTGATTAGCTGACGGATCTTCTCCTCAGAATATCTCCCCCAATGTGCTGGAGGAGTCTGCGGTGTCGGACGACATCCTGTCCCCGGATGAGGATGGGGTGTGCTCAGGTCGCTACTTCACGGAGAGCGGCCTGGTGGGATTGCTGGAACAGGCTGCTGAGCTCTTCAGCAATGTGAGACCATAAAACTGCACTAGTATTTGTGCTAACATAAAAAACCTGTAATGATTTTTTTATCAAGGTTGGAGTAATTACTTTATAAAATTAGTATTATTAATGTGTTTTGTTTTTTTAAGCGGTAAATATCTACTTTGTTAATGCTAAAAAAAAAAGCCAGCCTTTAAGGATGCTGTATAACTGAAACAGAGAAAATCTTTGCACTTTAACAATAAATGTTTATATTTTCTTAAAATATACTATACTCTGTGCTAAACAGCAGTTATGGCTGTCTTTCCCATCAGGGTGGTCTCTATGAGGCAGTAAATGAGGTCTACAAGATCATCATACCAATCCTAGAGGCACATAGAGATTTCAGAAAACTGGCGTCAACACATGACAAACTTCAGAGAGCCTTTGATAACATCATTCAGAAGGTAATGACAGAGGAGGTGCTGTGTCATTTATTTAGTTAAAGTGAAAATAAGAAAGATCGTAAGATGCTGTAGATAAAACATTTTAAAAATCATTTTGGTACATGTTCTTATTCAGTATTTAAATATGTGTTTTAAACATCCTTGAAAACAAAAAACTGCTGCAAATTTATTTTTGGCTTTTAATAAAACCTTCAAAGTCTTCTTTATAATTTAAAAAATCCACAAAGGATAATTGACACAACAGAAATATCTGATTAGTATTTATTTGAGTGTGTTTTCTTCCCTCCAGGGACATAAGAGGATGTTTGGAACTTATTTCCGAGTGGGCTTTTATGGGGCCAAGTTTGGTGATCTGGATGAACGGGAATTCATCTACAAAGAGCCTGGGATCACACATCTGCCTGAGATATCACACAGGCTGGAGGTATGTAAGAGGACAATGTGTGCATGTGTAGGTATGAAATAAAGGATATGGTGCCTGGCTGGACTGGTGAGATCTGACGCTTGAGGCTTTAAGTGAGCAGAACGACAGAGTGAAAGATTCACAAATTGTACTTCAGTTTTGATGACATTTAGAGCGCCTGAAAGCTATCATTTGCATGCTAAAAGGTGAAAAGAGGAAAAAAAAGAAAGTAGTGGATGCATTGTCAGCTGCACTTGAGTCAAATTAGTGAATCAGTTCACGTTTAGTGTATTTCATGCTTTCGAGTGTTCTTTTAATGCTTTTTATTCTTTAAGGAGTAGCCACCAATCGCAATTTGTATTTGAGTAAAAATGATTCTGCACTTTTTAAAGACCATATATTATGAACTGTACTGTATATTAACGACACAATTTCTTGCACTCCTAGAACTTCTACAGTCAGTGCTTTGGAGATGACACACTGGTGATGATTAAGGACTCTACGCCAGTGGACAGAAAACAGCTCAACCCCAATAAGGTGAGTAACTGTTATGCCAAACAATCAACTGGTAAATGTTAATCTCTAAATGATCAAATACTAATTTTAGTAGCAAAAATCTCCCCTGAGGGCATTTTTTGCCAGGCTTGTAGTTGTGACACCTGTAAGGACACTGCACTGTGTATTTCTACAATATTGTTTCTCCAAAACTCTAAAACTGCAGTGGTATGTCTATAGCAGCGTTTCTGCACTCGAGGGTTTGCTCCACTTTCTAAAATTGCTAGGCGAGACAGAAAGCGTCGTGATAGATGAATGACAGGTTCCTCTCCTGCAGCCAAGCAGCCCGGAAACTAGCATGACTGCTCATTTGCAACCTTTCTCTTATGTTATTAAAATAGTTCAAGGAATTACAAACACTGAAAACGTTCGAGGTCCTAGAAAAGCCAGTCAGTTGTTGAATTGTCTTCATTTGAGATCAACAATGTGTAGATTAAAGATTCATCTGGAGTTTTCAGAGGCATCGACTAAAGCTGGACAGATCTGATTTGCATAAACTGGCCCAAATTTATGCAAATGACAAGTGGGAACTCAATTCCCTGTGTTTTAAACAGCAGCACAATTCAACCAGAATGCACTGCACGTAGACTATCAGCGAGAAATTATGGATTCTTTGGACACATACCAGAGTTTACTTTATTAGATATAAAAACAGACAATAAAACGCAGCTAAAGGCACACGTTCCTTAATCACGATAAGATGCTATTTTCATGAATAATAACTTAAGAAAACACTACCATTCCTCTCTAGGCGTATATCCAGATCACTTATGTGGAACCCTTCTTTGACGACTATGAGATGAAAGACCGACTGACAAACTTTGAAAAGAACTTTAACCTGCGGCGCTTCATGTACACCACACCCTTCACCAAGAGTGGGCGACCTCGGGGTGAACTCAATGAACAGTACAAGAGAAAGACCATCCTCACCACCATGCATGCTTTCCCCTATGTCAAGACCCGCATCAATGTCATTCAGAAAGAGGAGGTAAGTGCTGAATACACCTGGTGTGGAACACCTAGCAGCTATAACAGCAGCTATCACAGCTGCAGCAATACCCGTTGGCTATATTTACTCGTCTTGTATTTCCAGTTTGACTTGACGCCTATCGAGGTGGCCATAGAGGACATGCAGAAGAAGACCAGAGAGCTCGCGGTTGCCACACACAGAGAACAACCCGATGCTAAGATGTTACAGATGCTGCTACAGGGCTCTGTGGGAGCCACTGTTAACCAGGTAATGAGCATTTGGGGCCGTTCGGTAAATAAAGGCAGCGATGCCATTTTGCACTACTGTGTGTCTTCTCCTGTTATAGCAGAAATGATTGCGCTTAACCAAATGACAGCTGTTCTTCTTAAATGACACTTTCTATCATGCATAATGTGATGGGGAAAATAACAGAGTGATTTACCTCCTATTTATGCTACCACATTTACAGTTTCCATTGTAGTCAAGGAGTGCAGGTGGGAGACATGGCAGTGATCACACATCAAAGCCCTCACCCCATCCGCAACCCTAATCCTTCCTTTGCTTTTCTCCTGATTTAGTTAAAACGTCAATTCAGGGCCCCTCTTCCTTTCATGTATCCGCTGCATGGCGTGCTGCACCGGAGGTCTCTTTGATCTGATAGCTTCCAGGTCCTGCCAGCATGGTGAATGTCGGTGTAATGACGAAGCAAGCTCTAGCGTCTCTGCTCGCCTTACTCTTTATCTTCCAGTGTCTAATCTGACAGGTCCCTTGCTCCAACCTGATGGTTGTATACATAACGCTAATGCTCTGCAGCTCAGTAAACATATAACTCTTGACTGTAATCAGTACAAGAGGCCGGGTTTCTGTGTGCGGGTCGGCAGCTCAGGCACAGGGCTGAGGCCCGGGCCCAGTGCATTTATGATTCTAATCAGAGCTGTTTAACTGCAGATACTGTGCGAGCGCGCTGCGGTTTTATGATGAATATAAGTTAGGATAACAAGATCTCATACTGGGCAAATGGGAGCCAAATGGAGAATGTATGCAGGGTTAGCAGTGACATTAGCTATACAGGAGGTAATCACAGCAGCTCCTTTCCTGATGGCTTCCTCGTGTTTTCAGTTCAGAATCGTAGCTCTTAGCTGCGTTTAGCCATTCAGGTAGTTGGTCATTTCCCCCAGTATGAATGAGGGGCTTTCTTATTCCTCCTTTGTTCACTTGCTGTCAAAACGCTTCCTCTCTTTCCTTCCTCCAGCCCCTCTTTGCTTTCTCTTTCTTCATCTCTCTGCTTCTTTGTTTTTGCTGATTGCCTTGTATCTCCGCCCCCTGTTTGTAGGGCCCGTTGGAGGTGGCCCAGGTCTTCTTGAATGAGATCCCAGCGGACCCAAAGCTCTTCCGTCACCACAACAAACTGCGCCTGTGTTTCAAAGAATTTATAATGAGGTAAGACGCTATCAAAGAATCACCACCTAGTGACAAAGGGTGAATAAATGGTGGTGAACAATGGGCACTGACTCAAGAGATTGAAGTAAATAACAACATGTCAAAGAGATTTTCTTAGTAGGAAATGGAATGTATTTGTGAGATGTGACTTGGAAAGAGTGAAAGTCTTCTCCAGGATCTATATGCCTCTATTGTTGCCTGCGTAGGAAGATAAAAGTGCGCCACAAAGAAGCGAGAGTGAGAGATATCCTGCTGTTTAAACAGCCTGTCAGTCAAGATGAAGAGACTGAAGTGATAATCACAACTACATTTCCAACCAGATCACAGTTTAAATGAAGCAAAGAAGTAGGAGTAATGTGAATAATTATATATTATTTACATATTGAGACTATTTCCACTAAGCTGTTATTCTTCTAGCTAACTCTAGATTCATTATCACCAATAGTTTTAAAATATTTTCAATGATCACGACATAATTTGAACCATCATGCCCTACACGCTGCAGTGAGTCATGATAATTTTGTGCCGAGATTGTGTCATATCTGCACGTTGCAAAGTATTGGTGCGTGTGCTTGAGTTTGTTTGCTTTCATCTCATGGTTATTTGTTGTTTGCTTCCAAAAAATGGTGTCTTTCATTTTGTAACCTTCATATTACTTTCCACCTGCCTTAAATGTTACAAACAGATTTGCTGTAATTTCAGAAAGGTTTATTTTCTTTCCTAAATCCAGGTAAACAGGACTCACGGAACGCCAATTTTCTCAGCAGTGGCATTCTAATAAATCCACTTAGGAAAGCATTATTTTTCTAAGCTGGTCATCTTGTAATATTTAGTGTTGTATTATGTAGCTACATGAACTTCAAAGTATTTTTAAATGAGTTCTGTGGAGCTAAAAATTTAAAGAGAGGTTTCGGGGGATTTGTTGTTTCCTGGATTTGCTGATGTCCCACTCTGCCACATGCTCTGGTGTTGTTGCTGTCTAGTCCCATCCTGCATTTATAGATTTAGATCCTGTACACGCAGTAATGGTTAAAGAAGCCCATAGGTTTTTCTTGTTTTGTTTTGTTTTTTTGTTTTTTGTTTTCAATTCAGAAACCTAAACAGCCAAGCATATTTTCTTTTTTTCTTTTTTTTTTTTTTCACAAACGGCGCTCACTTTGCAAATCATAAAACAAAATGAAGATGCCAAATGCTCATCTGAAGAGCTGTCTAAATAAGCCAAGCATTCAGATAAAGAGCTATACACCACCAGAAAATCCTGCACTCTTGTGAACTGTCATTAATGCTCATTACCCTGCTTATTTACTGTATACTGTTACACGACATTGCAGCTTCCATATTAACTTCATTAAAGGCTAAAAGATAAACATGTGTTTGCAATCATCCCCTTCCCTTGATTTCCTGCAGACTGCCCTGTATGTTGGCCATTATACATATCATGATAGAGTACTGTGGGTGCAACCCAGACTTGCCCTCTACTTGCACTTCAACTTAGACCCATTGTTTCCCCCCCCCATTATAACAGAACATTGTCCCCTTCCCGGCACATGAGAAAAGAGGGGTTTAGAGTTCTTGCTTCTGCTGCTACTGTGATTTAAATCAGACTTCTGGATCGTTTGCATCGTAGCTCACATTCTAGCAGCGTTACTTGACAAAGCCAAATAGGTGGTCCCTGCAGTAGAGTATAAATTTGAGCTTATTTAGAGTTCTGGTTTGCAAAGGATTCAAATTCTGGTCAAGCAGTTACAGGACGGTGCTTAGCATACACAAGCACAGTGACTTGTAAAAAGATTGTTTCGTTTCATATTTTTGAAGCTCTTCTTGAGGTTACTGTATAATGATGATAATAATTTAAAAAAACAAAAAGCTTGAGGGGAAAACTCGATTCTTTTTTTCATTACAGCCAATGAACTTACATGTCACTTTCTGTCCTGCAGGTGCGGTGAAGCAGTGGAGAAGAATAAGCACCTGATTGCATCAGATCAGAAGGAGTACCAGCAGGAGCTGAAGAAGAACTACAACCGCCTGAGAGAGAACCTAAGGCCAATGCTCGAGAGGAAGATTCCCGAACTCTATAAACCCATCATCAGGCCTCGGCTGGAGAACAGGTAAACAGAGCCACCGCACCAGACGGCTTTGACAAGGGAAACGGAGGTGAGAAACACACATTGATCATTTTATCAGGCTGTGTCATCACTGAACCAAAGGGGAAGAGAGAATGAATTGATTACGTTTTTTCTAAATCAGACATCATGAGTGAGGATGGCTTTGACTGACAAACCAAGGACACTTCATGCTCAAACAATAGTCTTGTGGCTTAGTCACATTACAGTGAAAATACTGTAAGGCCACAACCTTCTTTGTAACTAGGAAAAATCGATGGTTGCACGGTGACTGCAGTGAACAAAACTGCGTTCGTTGCAATTAAATTGAAACTGTTGGGGTCTCCAACCACTGTTTCCCAGTATGACTGTAGCATTATTAATCACAGTCAAACTGTTTATCACCTGTTTTACTACAACACTAACCACTGAGATGATGCACTCCACCCAAAAGGGGTTCCACGGGTCAAATATGAAGCGAGCAGCATGGGTCACGATCGGGGGTTTTTTTTTTTTTTTTTGCAACCAGAAGAGTCACCCCCGTTTGAAAGAATGCATTAATGCATTTTGGTTTTGCCTTTAATTATAACTGGCAATTTCTATTTATTTTTAGATACAATGTGGATATGATTTCAGTAGGGTTACTTAATATTAGGAAGCTATTAAACTAGAATATATAAATATAACCGTCTTGTTGCTGGTTTTGTTTACTGCTATACACGTAACCACAGATGCATCGATTTATCTCCATAGTTTTTAAAAAGAGAGGGAAAAAAATATTACAAGTTGTGATAACTGTTATATCTTTCATGTAATTATCTTATATGTGACAGTGTCTAACACCCGAGCCTCGGTAAAAGAACACTAGCTAGTTGGTGTTGTGGAAAAAATATCTGCTGCTCTCGCTGTTATCTGGTAGAAATTTATGGTTAAGATTCAGGGTGTTTTTAGGTTGTGGGAAGTAAATGATTACCTTACATCTACGCACCTTCGCCTACTCACCATGACTGTTCCACCTCTTCTTCCTCATAATCATTCATTATCTTTTGTTTCTGTTTCCCCTCCCTCGTCCGCTGTCTTCTCGCAGGGATTCCTTCAAACGTCTAAGTTTCCGCAGAACTCAGGAGGAAAACTCCTGAGTGCTTCAGACAGGATGAGGAGGCTGTCACACAAGTGAGAGAAAAAGAGAAGATAAGATGAAAGAAGAGAGGGGGGGACAAGAAAAGGAACAGCAGGAGCAGTACGCCGTGTCAACAATGGAAGACTCGCGGTTTCTCAGTGATCTGGCAATGTGTATTAATGTTGGCTGCGTGTTCACTTTTATGATGTCAGGCTGTTTGTCAGAGGAGGGAAAGGCGAGTGAGCACATACAAAAATGGATGGTGGGGTGGGAATCACCGGCAAAGTGTAGCTTATTGAGCATTTCACTGTAAAATCTTCAGTTGCTGTGTTAATTTCCATTTTTGGATAACTTCAAGTCCTCAAAATGCTGCAAACACTTCCTCTGGGTCAGTAAACTAGCTCTCTTAGGTCCTTACTAATCCCAGGCCTGGTGTGTGTGTGTGTGTGTGTGTGTGTGTGTGTGTGTGTGCCAATAATCCTCGTGTTCTGTGTATGTACATGTATATAGATGTATGTGAATGTCTGAACGAATGTGTGTTTATTTAGATTGTGTTTAGATTAGAAGCTTTTGGTGCCATACTGAAGTCACTTTGTACTCAGTGATGATAAATGATTCTGTTATGTGCTAAAGGGCCTCTGAAATTCCACTCTGGGCGTCTTATGCGTGACATGTTCCAGTGTGAGCAGTGAGTGTAGATGGATTTTTGTGCACTGGAAAAATAGGTACAGATTCATGTGTTAACAGTTGAGGCCAGCCATGTACCTGGATATGTAGCTAACAGAAAAGTTTAACTTATTAAGAGTTTCATAGGCGACAGAAAGGCTTTTAAGGCTCTAAAACACACGTGGAATACACATAAAGTGTGCATTGTGGATATATTTGAAATATTACTTCAGATAATAACAAGATGTTTACAAAGTTGTTAAAACTATTTTGCGTTGTATTTTATGGAAATGTATTTTTAGATAAAATAACAGCAATAATGATACTAATTGGAAGTATATTATTCAGTTGGTGGGATTCAGTGACTGAGTTTACTGTACAATCTCAGCGTATGTTCCAACAGTTTCAGTTGCTCTCTGTAAGTAGACCGCGCTTCCTGCAATACACACAGTGCCAAATTCAATTCCTTATGTATTTACTGTGAGTGAGGAGTAGGTGAGGAACTTCAGCAGAAATGCAATAATGTAAAAAGTCACTCCACACGGATTTACTTTGCAAATTATGTTTACTCAGTATGTGAGAACACATTCCAGTGAAGAAATTTTATTACTGCTTGGAATATTAAATTGTGACAACTTGATTTTATGTGACATCATGAAACATTTCATCTAAATGATGTTATGTTGCAGGTCATTCTGTATTGCAGTGATGTAAATGTGCCTGGAGTTTCAAAAAATGGGTGTACATGTTTGTCAATGTGATTAATGCTCATGGAAATATTTGTTTCTAGGTACATATCTTATTTATTAGCTGCTGGGTGATTTGTTTTGTTGTTGTTGTTGTTGTTGTTTTTTTTGTGGGGTGGCTAAATAAAATGATAGCTATGCAGTATGCATCAGCTGTGAGCATTGATAAAAATGTATACCTATTTTTAAAACGTGTGCCACATTAGCGCTGTAAGATGTATTCATGGGATACACCCACTGAGACTGAGTTAATGTTTCATGGTTATCCTTTATGTTCGTACATATTTTTTGTTTTAATGTAGATCTTTTTCTTCCAATTGTCATACTTGCAATGCTGTTGAAGAACCTGAATAAAAATTAATATATGTCACCACTGTGTCAATCACATTTTAATATAACTGAATTAAAATGCAAAAATACATGTATTACTAATAAGTAGACTATTTAAAGTTTGTTTTTGTTTTTTTAAGGTTCCTGTTAAGAGTCTTAGCTTTTTTTTTGGCGTCCTTTGTCTCAAAATAAAATAAAAATAGAACAAATAGGGGACTAAATAAAACTAAATGTTTAGAAGTAGACAAAAAAATAAAGAAACAAATAAATGCAATAATTACATTGAAGAGTATCCCCAGGTTGCAATTTAACTGAAGCTAAAACTGAACAGGAAGTAAAATTACACACACTGGCAACTTTATTAGGTATACAGTTTCATCTGCCTGATACTAATTATTGAATTAGCCAGTCACATAGCAGCAACTGTACGCATTTAGACATGCAGACATGGTCAACACAATCTGCTTAAGTTTAAAGCGAGCATCAGAATGGGGAAGAAAGGTGACTGTGGACTTTTCACATCCGCTCCAGCTGTTCTTGCACCTGGTACTTCTCTACTTTCTCGTTCTCATTCATTCTTTTTGATATCATATATCAGAATGTATATATTAATTCTAAAAAAGCATTTTAATCGTTACTTCCGTAGTTATCATAAAAAATAAATAACGTGCAGCGCTCGAGAGAGCGGGGAGGATTCAGGTGAAGGACTACAATCCGCTGCCGTCGCACTAATGTGACGACATCAACGCTCGACTCGCACAGGACGGATACAGTTTTGTTGTAGAACAAACGAGAGCTTGTGATGCTCAGCGGTATGTTACCAGCTGTTTTGTACAAATATTAGTAAATACGCTGTTATCCACAGCGAAGCCGGTTATTTGTGGCGACACCGTCGCTGCGGTTGAACCGCAGACTGTTTAATGACAGAGACCTGTGATGGCAAGTTAGCCGAACTCCTTCATGTCAGTCAGCCAGCTTCACACTTTAGTGAATTTTAAAACTTCAGATGTTCATTTACGTCGTGCGGCGTTTGGAAACACTGAGGTGAAGACCTTCGTTTCCTGTGCTGACCGAAAGTTTCTGTTTTATGTTTTCTCACACTTTAGCCTGTGATTAAAAGAAAGGAAAACCCTGGTCGAAGTTGAGCAGTATTGTGACTTGCCTGCAAGCCCTGCTCTGCCTCCAAGAACACAACTTAATCACTTTTAACTGTGTGACAGCTATCTGGCATTCACTTCCGCCCACTGCTACATAATTCCTATACCCTTAGAGCAACACTCAAGTTTTCTTTCCTTGGTAACAGTAAACAGACACTATTTTTATTAACAAGCTGCACGAGCTTAATAAAAGAGTGGTCACATAGATCAGAGTTGGCTGTTGTTGTCCAATCTTTTACAGTTATGGAAGATATGTTTTTCTCCATCCTGTTGCTCAAGATATCATGTTTCTCAGTGCTCATAATTTTATAAACTGCACTGAATAAGCTCTGAGGGTTTCTCACTGTAAATAGTAATTGCACCTCTGTCGTGCCAAGCCTCCCTCCAGCCCCAAGCAGGCTAAATAGAAGGACTGACAGGAAAAATAAAAGCAGGAGAGCTTTAATATAGGTTTCTGCAGATAGTTAGCTGTTACTGTCTGTGTGTTGAGTTTTTTTTTTACTTGTACTGCTTTGTTAACACACATCAAAATTGGATCATGAAATTGTTTTCCTGTTTGAAAGTCGTTTCATTGTGGAATGTGGGCATGTGTAGAGTTCATTGGAGTTAAATGCAGCTGTAGCCTGCAGTCACCATGATGGTGTATTCACATCATGGTTTATGCACAGACAAAAATGAGTTAGATTTTTTCCTCAGATTCTCAGTCAGTGTGGGTTAGTTTTTTTTCTGTTTCCTCTGTTTCAGCTATCTTATACTCAACTTTGATGTCCTTGGTGTAACATGGACCCAGATGGGGACCTAAACCCTGACACGAATGACCTTCCGCTTCGAGCGAATACTAACCACATACTGGTCAGGCATTATGTCCTGGACCTTACTGTTCACTTTGACAGTAAGGTCATCAGTGGTAGTATTGTTCTGTTCCTGGAGCCTCGTTCGGGAGTGAGGACTGAGGCTGGAGGAAGTCAGGATGGTTTTACATCCAAATACAAGGAGGTGGATTCTCTGGAGGATGGTAAAAAAGAGCTTGAAACGACTACAACAAAGGTGGTGAAGATGTGTGGTGATGCAGAAAGTATTCAGTCTTCAAGTCTGTGGCACACTACAAGTGGTGGTGAGTTCACCTTAGTGTTGGACTGCTGTGATCTTGACGTGTCAAAGGTCGAAGAGGTGGACGTCACCTCTGTGGCAGCCATGTTAAGCCGCTTTCCAGAGGTAACATCTAAAAAGTCAGGGGATGTTTCAAGGAAGCCACCGGCAGCTTTTATTCAGAACCTCATCTCCATGCCCTCCAGCCAGTGGAGGCAGCAGCATCAGCTCTTTTCACTGTGTGGCCGTGCCCCCGGTGCTCAGGATGGAAGCACACTGCAGTTCCATAGAGACCGATGGAGTCTACAGGTGAGGAAAAATGGAGTCACATCACCTCAGGAGTTCCCTTGTGCTCTCAGGATCTGTTATGAGACGAAACCAGCAGGAGGTTCAGTGCGGTGGACCAAAGATCAGGACAACAGGTTTGTTTCAGGATGCAAATCATCTGAATTATTCCATTAAAGATTGGCACATTATTTAAAAAAAGCAACAACTGGCAACTGGCATAAAATCTGCTCTGTTCAAAGTTACTGTGTAAGATACCGAGTGTGTTATGTCAGAATAATATAATACAAATTAATTCATTCACAAAAACACACCTCGGGCTATTTTATTCTCTCCTGTGTGGGGTATGCCTTACTTATGTCTGTGTTTCTATGTGCATTTGGGCATTGAAGTGAGGGTTGTTTATAGTTTACCATTGTTTACCCTTCCAGGGTGTGTGTCTACACCGCCGGTTCTCCCATCAACAACCGAGCCCTCTTCCCCTGCCAGGAGCCGCCTGTTGCCATGTCAACATGGCAGGCAACAGTACGGGCCCCCAGTGAGTGCGTGGTTTTGATGAGTGGGGAGGAGCAGGCAGTACCTGCTGAAGATGGGGACACACGTAAGCTTTTCAAAAACCTCAATTGTATATGTATTTCTTTGTTTTATATATATATATATATCGTTAGCTTCATAGCATAATTGCCTAAGTCATTGACTTAGTCAAATGACTTAGGCAATTATGCTATGAAGCTAACGATATATATATATATATATATATATATATATATATATATATATATATATATATATATATATATATATATGTGTGTGTGTGTGTGTGTACATTTGTAAACTTTTGAATATTACACAAATTTATTGACTACTAAACTGAAAAGAAGAGATTGGTATTAGATTTCATTACTTGGAATAAATGGGTCTGTAGTGTCCAGTGTTGAAGCTAAAAGCTATTATGGGAGCATGGACTATTGATGTGTTTGAGAGATTGGATTTGTTGGGTTAAATAAAAAGGGTACGTGTGCACCAAAGTATCGGCTGAAAGCTGGTACCAGCCATTATCAGCCTAATTCCCAAATAAGATAACATTTACCGATTGCCCACGTTTATCTGCGTGTCACCTCCAGTTTGAGCTGGCTAAGTCTTCAGATAGTGTGACAGTGAAGCTTTTAAAATGGCTTAGCTATGTATTTATTTATTTTTTGTCTGCCAGGCACAAAAAATAGGAATAGATAAAAACATAAACAAATAAACAGAAAAAAATCAGCCTAATGCTTTTTAAAAAACAACAACATCAATATCAGTGCTTCGAGAAAAGAGAGCATTGTTGAGGAGTACGAACTGCACTGAAAAAGGTCTTTGTATTTTATTGGAATCAGTAGAGAACATTTTTCAATAAATACAAATACAAACCTTTTAGAGCTCCACATTTCAGATTGGGTCAGTAATTCAAATATGTATGATGTCAGCATCTGTTCCAAACAAACCAGTGAGAACAGAGAAGGTTTACAATAAAGGATATGCTGTGCAAAAGCTCACAAAAGAAGTAGATGTAGTTATTAATGGGAAAATGTGTAAACATAAATGTAAATACGGTATATAAGGGAAAAACAGAGTTTGTGCAATTCTAATGAGACTGAAATCAATATTTGGTATGACCACCTCTTTATTCTTTATCACAGCCTGAACTCTCTTGGGCAATCTTTCTTGTAATTTATTTAAGGAGTCTTCAGGAATAGTTCTTGAATGACATTCAAAGCTTTTCTTTGGATGTGTGCCTTTTTTTTAATCCGTTCTCCATTGAGATGATCCAACGCTGCTTCAGTAATGTTGAGGTCCGGGCTCTGGGGATTCCATCCATGGCTGATGGTGTTCCATTGTATGTTTTTCTCTCCTTTGTATGCTTTTACTGCATTAGCAGTGTGTTTGGGATCATTGCCATGCTGAAAAATGAAGCTGTTGCCAATCAGATTCTTTCCAGATGGTATTGGATGGTGGATCGAAATCTGATGGTTGTACTGCATTCATTATCAGGATCCCCAACATCACTGGCTGAAATGGAGTGGCAAACCATGACAGAGCCTCCACTGTGTTTTACAGATGGCTGTCAAGACCTCTCTCCTGACTTCCTTTACAATTTGTAACTTAGCATACATCAGCCCTTTCTTCCTGTTGCCCTTTCTTAACAGCCACCCTGTGCCCATTTATGATGAGTCTCAGATCCCGCGTCAGGTCTTTGTTGGGGTTTTTTTCTTTTTCCTAGTTATTAAGGATATGACTTTCAGATACTCTTCATCTTTTTCCTAGCTTCAACTAAATAAAGTGGAACAAATTATGTGGTTTTGCAACAAGCTGCTGGTAACAAAGAGTCTAAAAATACAATTTAAAATTGGGTTCTTGGTAGGTTGTCTGTTGTGTAGACATAACATTGATTCATTCCTTGAGTTTGGTGCTTTTTTTATTCTTGAATGATTCATAGGTCAGTGTTAAGTGGCGTAAACAAAAAAGCATTCCTCTGAAATAGTGAGGTTCAAGGACTGGAAATTAGGAAATGTGCGAAAAAGCAGCCAGTATTCAAACAACCTTTGAAAGACATTCAGAAAGACTGGAGAACTATTACTTATGACTATTTAAAAAAATTAGAAGAATGTCTCTTTTCTTGGAAACAAAATAAAGAAATATGGCTCAATATTTTTGCAAAGTACTGTGAGTTTACTTATAATAGAAGTAACAGTTTCCAGACTGAGATAATTCTCTGGCTGCCTTTCAAGATTTTAATAACTTTCACATCATCTGAAAGGTGGACATGAGAATTGTGTCACTCTGTACCGATGGGTGGGACTAGAAAGAAATAAAATGTCAAAGATAAACACATCAGATTGGACAGTGTAGTAAAAGCAAAATGGCATTTCAGTTCAGATTTTTCTTCTGTTTCTTTCTCCATGCTGCCAGTCGTCTAAACTCTTTACTACTTCTGTACCTTTGACATTTTTATTTTCTCTCTCTGGCACTTCTTTGGCATTTTCTCTGCAGATTTCTTAACGTGGAATTACTATGTTACAATGCCCATGCCCGCTTCCACCTTCACTTTGGCAGTGGGTCACTGGCAACAAGTCACAGCAGAAATCCCCCCAGAGCTGGAAAAAGGGGTGAGGGACGGGACAGACTGTGGCAAGACTGCCAAACTTGGGCCTGAGTATGGGCAGTGGACTGAGGCTGAGCGTGTGTCTAGACTTGGAAGTTCTTCAAGTGAAGTAGTAAAGGGCTCTCCTCTCCAGACTGGCAGGTATTTTATTAGTTTTTCCTGTGTTCTTTCCTTCTAGTAGGACCTCTTCTCCAGACTGTTATTAACCTAAGTCTGGCCATTCCACATTCTATGGTCAAACTTTCCTTACACTTCACCAAAAATGGTGCAGGTGAAATTAGGGTGATGAATAGTGTGCAGCACTCAATCAGCTTTTTTATGACAAATGCATAAAGGCTTTCACCATATTACATTAGGTTCAGTGCCCAGCAGAAATTATTGTTGGATAGAAAAACTGAGGCTTACATAAATTTTATAGACATACAGGATATAAAACGCAGGTTGGAGCATTTCGAAAGGGCTGGTTTCCTCTGTGCAGGGCATGGTCGATCTGGGGTCTCCCTTTTGCCAGCCAGCAGGTTGGCAAGTCTGCCAGTGGTTTCCAGTAATTCTCCTCCTCCCCCTCATGGTTGTCCTCCAGCAGCAGCCCACCATAGCCTGCTGCAGGCCCCATGATTCCCCAACTACAAGGAGGGCCTTTATTTTCAGTGAATGGCTTGAAGGAAACTTGGCTGTTGCTTGAAACCCTTGGAACGGTTCTGATGCCGAGGACAGACTTAGTGCTGGATATTGGATTAGAGTCAATGTGATTGCATGTCGGCACTTAGATATTTTTGGGCTCATTGTGGTTTGTGATGTATACTGTCATTTCCATATTTCCACTCCTTTCATTTCAGTGAGACAGTGCACACTGTGCCATGGATGGTTCAGTATTTCAAGGTCCATGTAGTCAAAAAGAAAAAA
Organism: Copadichromis virginalis; assembly: GCF_057382275.1. NCBI lineage: Eukaryota > Metazoa > Chordata > Actinopteri > Cichliformes > Cichlidae > Copadichromis > Copadichromis virginalis. The sequence continues at coordinate 26,673,745 of NC_140629.1, forward strand.
AATGGAAATTTAAAAAATGTTGTTATTAGCCTTTGGTTAAACTTTTCTTTCCTGTTTTCTTCTACAGCAGGGACCAGACTACCTGCGTAGACTCTGCATTCTGTTACTCTTCCCTTGAGGATGAGGGACTCTCTGTAACTGATTATTCAGGCATGGTGGATGACGGCATTTCTTGTTCCCATGGCGACTACCCTTGCCGATTTACTGAGCGGTCGGCTTGGTCCCAGCGGGTGATTCCACACCGTGTATTTAGCCCTGCCTGCCTTCTGCAAAAGGCCCAGGTGGGTTCTGACAAAGAGCCACTGAGAGTTGTGCTAATTAAATTTTGTATGATTAAAGGAGACGGCATCAGTTGACGTTTGTGTCACTGTGTCAGAGGTTTTCAACTACCATCTCTTGGCACCCTGGTAAACATATTAGACTGTATTTCCATGGGGAGCGGTTAAAAAAAATCCTTATCATTTAAATATGTGAGCTATAATAACATTTCTTTGCTTTTGGTTTGTTTCCCTTTTGCAGATGGGAGTCCTTAAGCTGTTGCCTCAATGTTTGGCTGCAGCCCATGCTGTTCTGGGGGTGCACCCCTTTCCCCGACTTGATGTTCTCATTGTCCCAGCAGGGTTCTCAAGTCTGGGAATGGCCAGGTAATGACATCTATGTTTTTGTTAAGAGGTTGCAAGGAGTAGATTATAAAGAAATGCTGGAACGAGAGAAAAAATACTAGTGAACAGGACTACAGGTTTAAAATTAATACAGGGAGTGCAGAATTATTAGGCAAATGAGTATTTTGTCCACATCATCCTCTTCATGCATGTTGTCTTACTCCAAGCTGTATAGGCTCGAAAGCCTACTACCAATTAAGCATATTAGGTGATGTGCATCTCTGTAATGAGAAGGGGTGTGGTCTAATGACATCAACACCCTATATCAGGTGTGCATAATTATTAGGCAACGTCCTTTCGTTTGGCAAAATGGGTCAAAAGAAGGACTTGACAGGCTCAGAAAAGTCAAAAATAGTGAGATATCTTGCAGAGGGATGCAGCAGTCTCAAAATTGCAAAGCTTCTGAAGCGTGATCATCGAACAATCAAGCGTTTCATTCAAAATAGTCAACAGGGTCGCAAGAAGCGTGTGGAAAAACCAAGGCGCAAAATAACTGCCCATGAACTGAGAAAAGTCAAGCGTGCAGCTGCCAAGATGCCACTTGCCACCAGTTTGGCCATATTTCAGAGCTGCAACATCACTGGAGTGCCCAAAAGCACAAGGTGTGCAATACTCAGACACATGGCCAAGGTAAGAAAGGCTGAAAGACGACCACCACTGAACAAGACACACAAGCTGAAACGTCAAGACTGGGCCAAGAAATATCTCAAGACTGATTTTTCTAAGGTTTTATGGACTGATGAAATGAGAGTGAGTCTTGATGGGCCAGATGGATGGGCCCATGGCTGGATTGGTAAAGGGCAGAGAGCTCCAGTCCGACTCAGACGCCCGCAAGGTGGAGGTGGAGTACTGGTTTGGGCTGGTATCATCAGAGATGAGCTTGTGGGGCCTTTTCGGGTTGAGGATGGAGTCAAGCTCAACTCCCAGTCCTACTGCCAGTTTCTGGAAGACACCTTCTTCAAGCAGTGGTACAGGAAGAAGTCTGCATCCTTCAAGAAAAACATGATTTTCATGCAGGACAATGCTCCATCACACGCATCCAAGTACTCCACAGCGTGGCTGGCAAGAAAGGGTATAAAAGAAGAAAAACTAATGAATGACATGGTCTCCTTGTTCACCTGATCTGAACCCCATTGAGAACCTGTGGTCCATCATCAAATGTGAGATTTACAAGGAGGGAAAACAGTACACCTCTCTGAACAGTGTCTGGGAGGCTGTGGTTGCTGCTGCACGCAATGTTGATGGTGAACAGATCAAAACACTGACAGAATCCATGGATGGCAGGCTTTTGAGTGTCCTTGCAAAGAAAGGTGGCTATATTGGTCGCTGATTTGTTTTTGTTTTGTTTTTGAATGTCAGAAATGTATATTTGTGAATGTGGAGATGTTATATTGGTTTCACTGGTAAAAATAAATAATTGAAATGGGTATATATTTGTTTTTTGTTAAGTTGCCTAATAATTATGCACAGTAATAGTCACCTGCACACACAGATACCCCCCTAAAATAGCTCAAACTAAAAACTACTTCCAAAAACATTCAGCTTTGATATTAATGAGTTTTTTGGGTTCATTGAGAACATGGTTGTTGTTCAATAATAACATTATTCCTCAAAAATACAACTTGCCTAATAATTCTGCACTCCCTGTAGAAGTAAACTGTGAGGTGTTTGTTAGTTGTACAGCGAGTTGATGATGAAGAATTTATACTCTGCTAGTCGTTTTCATGTTTGCTTGTGGGTCCTCCAGTTTCCTTTCACGGTCAAAAGATTTGTTTGTTAGTGTAACTGTTAATTCTTTGACTGGCCAGTGAGTGAAGAAAAGCACTATATAGTACTGTGCTAAAGTCTTGAGCCACTCCTCATTTCTTTATATTTTGGTTACAAGAAGAAGACTGTCTTTTATGTTTTTTAAGAGCAGTCGTTCTCCAGGTTTTCTGAAGGTCTTTTTACAGTTTGTCTTTGGACACTGGCTGCTTTTTCACTCATTTGCAGTCCAGTCCTTGTACCTGAACATTTAAAAAAAAAGAAGAAAAAGAGGTGGCCTAAAAACTAAATACAACAGTTAAATATCATCTGTCATTGTTTAGGGCTGCATTTGAAAATTGATGGAATTGTGAATGCAGAAAAGTACTGTCCAATTTTGATCCACCATGCAATACCATCTGTAAAGCATGTGATTGGGAACTGCTTAATGTTTCAGCAATGATCCCAAACATAATCCTGACATAGCAAAAACACTCAATGAACCACTATCAGTCATGGATTGGCCTCCAGAGCCCTCATTCAAGACGCCTGGGGAACTATTCCTGATGACTACTTAAAGAAATGAGAAGAAATCCTGACTAAGAGTTCAGGTTGCATTAAAGAATAAAGGTGGTCATACCAAATATTGACTTTCAGTCTTGTTAGAACTGAACAATCTCAGCTTTTGAGTTATGTACTATATTTCCATGCTTGTCTGCACATGTTTTAATAAACCGCTTTCACCAGTTTACTCCAATTTCCATCAAAGGTCTTTTATTACAGCTTTTTTAAACTTATAACATTTGATTGGTTGACCACCTAGGAGCAGCAGAAACAACCTGTCAACACAGAAATGTCACACTGCTTCTCTGTAGTTCCTTTTTTACTTTCACAAGTTGCAAAACAAAGTTATTTGAGTAAAGTTGTTTGCTCACTAATGGTTGGTAGTTCTTTTGCAGAAGTTTCTTGATTTCTTCAACAATTAGCAGAATAATGCCGAAAAGCTGCAGAGGGGAACTGAAAGGTTGGGATTTACACAAGTGGATACTGTAGTCATACAGTATGATCCCCTGTTAATGTAAAAGAATATTATAGCAGTTATTTGGTTTCAGCGGAGTATTTTTTACTGTCATTTAATCTAGGTGTACGCAGACCAATCTATGGACGGCCATGTAAAAACTTGTGAAGAAACATCAAAGATTTCCCACAGCAAAGCGACAATCAAGCACTTGTTTTTTTAACTTCAACCTGCTGCTTCTGTTTTGGTTTCTACAGGCAAAGTGTTTCAGGGTTGCATGATTAATGGCACACTCCACATTTCGAAACCCCCTCGCTCTTTCTTAATCTTTTCTGTGGAGATCCTCCACATACGAATTCTTTCTGAATTAAAGACTCCAGCTTTAAACTTTGTTCAATCACTTGTCATCCCTCCTTTGTGCCCCCACATAACTGCTTCCAGCACGGGCCTGCAGGAGTTATGACTCGCATATGCATGGTGCTTAAAAAATGATGTAATTGTGTGGTGTTGTTGTCTTTTTAAGCAGGAAACATTAAAATAGCTATATTAAAGCAAATAAAAAGACTAACACAGAGTTTCAAAGAAGACTTCAGCCTCTTTACTAAGCATCTCCTTAAACCCCTTTTTCCTTACACTCTCCTCCTTATTCGTTGTCCATTAATTTGCCCTCGACTATTCTTTACTTTTTCTGTTCCCTCCCTTCCCTCATCCTGTTTCCAAAACTCAGAAACTCACCACCTCTTTTTGCCTCCATTCACTTTTCCATTCCAAACAGCTATTTCCTGAGATTTTTTCCAAAATTGTTATTCCAATTCTTTTTCACATAATTTAACCTTGGTGCTTTTTTCCCCTTGTTTCTTTTTTTCTTTCTTCCTTTGTTTTTCTTCTTGAACTCACAAGGCCGAGCCTGTGTGACTGAAAGGACCATACTAGGGATATCCCCTCTAACTGACATCATCATCAGTCAATGGGCTGCTCTGTTGCATCTTTGTTTTTTCCAGGATGTTTCAGGTGGTCCTTAGCCTCTCCAACTTACACTAGACCTGTGTGTATTTATGTTTTTATGCAGGGTTAGTAGTGGAGGTCTGGAGGCTGATGGGTGGTCACGAAGCCACAGGATGACAGATTTATTGTTTTGGACGCTATAGATAATAACCCTTCATGTATTTATTTCCTCTTCACCCTCAGCTTGTGTCTGTCCTTAGATCTGTTCCCCGTGCTCCATTTCCATATTTATTCTCCTTTTATTAGCTTAGTCTCCCCCCCTTTTTTTGTAATCCTTGTGTTCTGAAAATCAGATGTGTCCTGCTTCTGTCACATCTTTACCCTTCACTGCTTCTCTTTTCATCCCCCGACTTTCTGTTACTCTCTTTGCTCTCGTAATATTGCTCGATCTTCAAGGCTACTGTGTTTGTCGTCCTTGTCTTTCCTCTCCACTTGTGTGGTTGATCACATTTCGTGCCCTTGGGCATTCCCCAGAAGTCATAGTTTCATATTTTCTCTACATTCTTTAGGCTGTGTATGACATCTTTATAGATACAGCTGATTGCATCTAGTAGCCTTATAAGTTAAGCAAAACTTGGATATTAAAGTAAATTCAAGGTGATGAATGTTTGGGCCTTTAAAAAAACTATTCTAATTAAGTAAGCTGATCAGGGTGGTCGGTAAGCATCCTAGTGTCTGCGGTTTACAACCACAGTCTCTCTTTCTCTCTCCATCTGCTTTTATCCTCCCCTCTTTTACACTGCTATAGAAAAAGTGCCCCAGACAGGATATGAGCTCATACCTGGTTATGTAGTCTGCGTGATTTGCTGACGTTGTAGCAAAGTGTGGTCTTAATCAGAGCTATTTTAAGCAACAAAGCGGGACAAACGGGCAACAGAACAGACCTCATTCTCTACTTTGCATTTTTTTTAGTCTCTTTTTATCCAAAAACCCAGCGGTCTTTCATCCATGGAAAACATTCTTGCCCCCATCTTGTGAAAATGTGTCTCCCTGCTGTATTTATTTTGAATGGACATCAAGTGCTGACACTGAGGCTGTTCTGCCGTGGTTGTTGTTTGACGGATGTTTTCTTTTCCTTATGAGGATGGCTCCCAGGCACTTATCCCCTTTTCTCTGGCTGCTTAGGCTCCAGTTAGCTGCAAATGACAGAAGAGATTTAGGGCCTTCATTAAGCTTCAGACAGCACCTGCACTGACTCCCTATAAAACTCTGCATAGTTCTCAACCCAGTGTCAGACAACTGCATCCTCCCTTCAATGTTGGTGGTTCAGTCGTGGATGCCTCAACACATAACCGCAGGGTTGTGCTATAGAAAGGCTGGGAGGTCAACCAAAATGGAAGCGCAGATTGAGATGGAGATGAGAGAGACATGAAGAGGGTAAAGGCGGGGTTCACAACAGGCCAGCAGACCCCCAGGATGTGGGAGAGGATGTGTGGATTATTCCCAGCAACAAAAGCCATTAGCCCCTGGAAAGACTTCAGAGACTGGTGCTATTTAATCTAGAGATTGGGAGGTATGAGGGCCCCATTTGTTGGGATCAAGCCAAGCGCAGTTTTTGTGCAGTGCCCCAGTGGAAACAGCAGGAGCGGAGGGGCTATGGACCAGGGAGCTGTGGCAAGAAGGCATAAAGCTGTTGTAGTGTGATACTGAGAAGAGAGGGGAGAGGCGAAGCAGGGGAGGAATCACAGTGGCGTGAAGTTTTTATACTGAGATACGAAAGGGAGGGCAGGAAACTGAAGATTAAGAAGTCAAGTAAGGGCATGTCTGGACTCAAAGGCTGTACCACGTATGCTGTGTACCCACGAGGCTCTATGATTCACACACACAAAGCACTAGACTTGTGCAAATGTAGCTTTAAAGATATGAAGCCAGCAGCTCAAAGTATTTCCATAAGACTTTTTTTGTTTGTATTTTGTGCAACAATTTGGGTTCAAAAGCGTTGCAGGAGTTGTTGAGTTATGAACAGCCTGCTACCAGCATCCTGTACAGTACATACAAAACAGGATCATCTATTGCCTATTTGTATGTATTCCTGTTGTCTTCATGGCTGTTTCTTCAACAAACCAAGCTTTGACATACATTGTAGAGACACCGATGTGTTACCTCTCCCCATGTTATTAGTACAACCTTTAAGGCACTGAAGAGCCGATAAGGGAGAGGAAGACAAATACATGGTTAACCATTTATAGAGGAGTGTGGAGATGGATGAAGAGATGTCTGGGTTACAGTCAGTGAGCACATTAGGGGAATCCCTTAAAGTTAATTTGGCATCCAGTCAGGATAAAAAGTTCATTGTTCTGAGTGATTGAAGGACATGAGAATGGTGTAAACTAATGCCCTGAATATGATTGGAGTGGTCGTATTAAACCTTGCACTCTTTATTGAAAGCTCTGTATATATGTGTGTGTGTGTGTGTGTGTGTGTGTGTGTGTGTGTGTGTGTGTGGGCATTTGTACAGTGTTTTTCATTTTTTACCTTTCTTAGGTCATACTGTTTTTTCTCTCTTTGTTTTACAATTTGAATCTGTAATCTCTTCATAGCATCACAGTCACGTCATTTCTGACTGGGAGTGACAGGAAGGGCACGGCATTTCCTCTCACTCTTTGAAGCTGACGTCTGTGTATCCCAGAGTGCTGGCTTGACTTGCAGGCCTAATCTAAGATCAGCGTGCCCAAAAGAAGACATGTCTGACATCCCTTGGAGAGCTTCCGCACAAGCGTTGAAATGCGCCTTTTCACTAGTGTGGGTGATGTGGGTTTTGTTTTGCTTCAGTGTAGACAGGCAGATTCCTGTTCTCGTGTGTGTGTGTGAGTGTATGAATGTGTGCATTGTTCAAATAATGGAACAAGGATGTGTATTTACTGTACTGGCATGACGTCAGAGGAGACCTACACAGATGATGTGTAGGTTTGGACATTAAATGAGCCAGATCAATGTGCAGTACTTTGTTGCTGCTGTTGGCGTATTTTTGTTTATCTATTTATTTATTTAATGACAGGGAAAGCATGCCCCACATTCTCATATGAATGGCAAAAACTCCAGCATTACGTTTAACTTAATCCTTAATATATCTTACTTATTCTTGTTATTTAAACCATATATTTAGTTACAAAATAGCAAAAAGACTAAAAAAATGAAATGTTGAAAATGAGACCACTAATTGTATTGTGAAAAATATATTTTTATTTGTATTGAATTTCAATTTGATGACAGCAATGTCTTGACAGGAGACTGACATATGTGCGTCAATCGCAAAAAATGTGAAACATCTCAAGACTAGAGGAAATGGTCATCGAAGACTAGACCTGTTGAAGGGGAGGATGAATGAACTTGTGATCTTGTTGCCTTTAAAATGGTTGCTTTGAAGAAAGGGATCGGGTCTGTGACTACTTGCAGGCAGTTGCCATTTGAAAACAACTTTTGTGAGTGAAATGCATTAAGTCATGACTGACTTGTGGAGGCAGTCTTCCACCATCCTACTGTCAGTTTGCAATTACAGTTTGTAGCTGTCTAAAAAATCTACATGCAGAAATTAACTGACAGAAATAAAGCCATAAATGTATACATTTGAATTAGAAACTTCTCCACAAATAGTGCCATAGCTGCTGCTGGAAGCTTATTAAATGCAGAAGACATAGGCGTTTAGCAACTTTGCTTTTGTATATGAATATAACCAGAATAAAACCAGCTGTAGGGCAATAGGGTACTCAGATCGTTGAGTGCCATGTTGCAAAGAGATGTGCCGCTGATTTGTTGCACTCATCGGCACAGACTGACTCCGATTGATTACGATGTGTTAGCAATATGTCTGCATTTATAGATTAGACAACAACTATTTGCAAACCTTTACCAATCTGTCATTGAGTGATTGAAGTCAGTCTGAGTCAGACCATGATTGTTTGGAGACAAGTTTTCTCCTAAAAGTTGGCCTGTGGAGTTGCTCTTTGATCGAAAAGTGGTCACCCAGAATTTGAGAGTGTTGCACAGTCGGCCTCTCTGTGATGTGACGGAGAGAAAGAGATTATTCAGCAACGGTGTAAATAGAAAGACTGTGGAGGCGATGCAGTATAGAGTATAGAAATTTAAGGATCATGCTTCTCAGCCAAATTGAAGTTTGAGAAGTTTGTCATCATCGGTGCAGAAAGATTGAAGTAATCCAGAGAAATCTCTGTATACAGGGAATCAGACTGAGAAGTCTCAATCTCAGGATAGTCCCCATCAAAAGCAAAACACGTTACACAATTGCAAGCTAAAATTCATGCAAAAATAAAAACAGATATAACAAGATCTCACAATGTTGCCATCCTCGCTGCAAGCTGGTTCATTTAAAAACAGAAGGAAGATGTAAAATCGTCCTGCGGTCTTCCAAATCTAAATTTGTGTTTTTTGATATTGCTGATGGATAAATACTGTTTGTTAAGGAGAGGGATTATCTGGCTAGTTATCAGAGTGCACTTCAAGAGCTGTGATTCATGACGGCATGGGGTGTATGAGTTCATGTGGCATGAGTTGAATGAATTTGCACATCTGTCATTGAGTAACATATTGTGTGATTATATTTAGATGATGTCCTTTCCATGGAAAGCCTTGTTTATTTAAGCAAGAAAATACCAAATGACAGCAGCATGGCTGTAGTAAACAGGTCTGGCAATTAAGCTGACCTGCCTGCAGTACAGATCTGCCTCCTACTGAGAACATTCGGTGCATTATGAAATAAAAAATCCTGCAAAGGAAATTTCAGCCTGAGATCCAGGAACATGTGAGTCCGAGAGATCATTTAGTTTTCAAAACTTCCATTTAAGCGTATATTTTGTTAACATTTTACACAAAGTCCCATCTTTTTTAATCAACAGAGTTGTATTTTACACCGCTCCCTCCTCGTAGAGATGGGCTGCCTTAAGAAATGGGGGGAAAATGTTCAAGTAGTTAAACTGCTTGTTCCACTTGCAGTACAGCCAAACTAGGCAGCCATATAACTGTCACAGCCACAGCTGAAAATTATGACTGGTGTATACCTCTTGACCTCTTAGGCAGTAGAGGATTTTCAGCCTGACTTCAGTTGATTGCATTGTTTGTTTATGGCCTAGCAGGAAGTTACATTGGCGATCGGTCCCCGTTGTGAGGAAGTAGGGAGCTGTAGTGCCGGGGGGAGTTGGTACCCTCTGGAATAAAGTGCTCTCATTATAAGCCACATTCACCCATTTTCCACACATTTAAGCAGCACTTTATTCTGTGCTTTTACACACTGATGAATGCATGATAGACAATTCAGGTTTAAGCAGAGTAGACTGGCTAGAGCTGGTGCCCTGGACTGAACCTCTCAGTTGACGATCACTGTTTTTATTACTGTTTATTGTTGTTTTTTGAGTCTCTTTTTGATTAAGATGACTAGTAAATCTAAAATCTTAACCATGAATGAATTATTAGCGGTAAATTTCTCCAGCTTTATTTTCATGAAATGGTTGTTTGGAACAAAAGAAATGATTTCAACAATGTGACCAGGACTAATGGGATGAATCTCACAAAACTAACAGCTTTGGAAAAACAAAGCTGATCATTAAGGAAAGATCATTAACTTTGAGGAAAGGCATGCTGCTCGTTACCATCTTACATGATAAACAAATGAAATGCAACAGCAGAGCACAAAATGCAAATTAAAATGTTAAGATGTTAATCTTATTCTGTCCTAGTTTCCAGTATCTGCCTCAGTCTTTTGCCTCATTGCCAATGATTTCCTACCCTTTTGCACCCTTGCTAAATTGCACCTCCTGCCATCTTGTTAAGCTGTGCCATTCCCCCTTCTCTCTCTCTTCCTCCTCTCACTGTTTGTTCCCCAGTCTTCCCACTGCTTGTCCTTCCCTCTTCCTTCTGAGATCTCAGAGGATTTCTTGCCTTTCTGCTCTCCTCTCCAGTTTGATCTGCAGAGTAACTCTAGAAGTGTGTGATACAGACCTGCTCTTTCAGGAGACAACTAGGGGTTCAGGGTTGGGAGGGGAAAATGTGGGGGTTGGATTTTCTGGCACAGAAGACAGCTGTTAATCAAATAGTCAAGGATGAGGTGTTTCTTTCTTCCCACCTTGAGTGGATCTCCCTTTCGTCAATGGGCCTCACAAAAGAGCCAAGGGAGTCGGAGGAAAAAGCCAGCTCTGCATGCCTGCACCTGGACAGAAGGAGAGGGAGTGTTTTATGCATGCTTTTAAAGTGATTGCAAGTAGTTAAGACTTTTAGTTTCCCTTGCTGGTCTACTTACTTCGTGCTGAAAACACAGGCAGTTTCAAAGGTGACAGCCTGTTCTATCTGTCTCCCTTTGGCTCTTTGTTTCTTTTTCTTGGTCAGGACTTCCTCTTAATGCTGATAACAGTGTACAGCTTAGCAAGTGTCTTGTTATTGCAAGAATATTCCTTTCTAGTTATCTCGAGCCTCTCAGCTTCCCTTCCGCCCCTGTATATGAGTTTATCTGTGCTGCTACACTATCTAATCACAACTGAAGCATCCACCTTTTTAACTCTTTTTCTGCTTGACAGGAGAGCGCCCCACATTATGTTGTGAACATGCAGGTGGTTTTTTTCTGCAGGAGTGAACCTGAAACAATTTATTTACAGTACTTGTTGAATTTTACATTATGACCTAAATGTCCTGCTCCTTCTCGGGCTTTTATGTTCATCATAGAATGATCGATGATCGACGGTGTGCTTCTTTAGACTGTCCTCAGATGGGAACCTGCTGGCAACAGCTGGCATATAGTACTACATTTAACAGTAACACAGACACACTGTGCCATAACTCTGGATTAGAGGCTTTAGCAAGACAGGCCTGTCACGGCATACCCATTCTGTTAACGAATGGATGAGTCCAGTGGACCCATTCCCTCGAATGATGGATGGGTCCATTGTATGGCATAGGGGACAATGGAGCTGATCTTGGTGTGCGTCCTCAGGCGTGTGTGATAGTGGAACCCAGAGGCTGGGGGTAATTTCATTCTGGGCAAAGCCAGACAGTTTAATGTCCGTGGGTCCTCTGTGCTGAACTGACCAAAATGAGACATTTGAATCAAAGTGCTGTGAAATATCCCTGGTAATGCTTCTCATGTGTCGCTTTGCTTTTAGCCTCAGGGACTGGCTGCACTCTCAGTTGGTCTGTTAGTTGTCGTTGTCATGCTAGCAGCATGAAGCTGTGTACAGCGGTGTGTAAGTCTCTCTGGTCAGTCCACCATTTTGATCAAGACATGTCAATTATATGTTTTTGGAAATTCAGAACATGCTTTCTTGCTTTGTTGATCCTTGAGCAAGTTCAAATTTCACCCATGAGAATATTTCAATAAGACTTACTGGAGGTTGGATTTTCTTATGAACATTAAGGGTTTACTACAGGGGTTGACTACAAATCAAGATGATGCCCTTTTTCTTCTTCACTGTTTTATTTTCAAGTATCTTTTAGTGAAATACACTCAACAAAAATATAAACGCAACACCTTTGTTACTGCTCCCATTCCCCATGGGATGGACGTAGAGACCTAAAATTCATTCCAGATACACAATATAACCATCCCTCCCAAACAGTGGTCACAAATCAGTCCAAATGTGTGGTAGTGGGCACATCTGCCATATTGAGATAATCCATCCCACCTCACAGGTGTGCCACATCAGGATGCTGATCTGACATCATGAGTAGTGCACAGGTGTACCTCAGACTGCCCACAACAAAAGGCCACCCTGGAATGTGCAGTTTTGTCTCACAGCAAAATGCCACAGATGCCACAAGCAATGAGGGAGCGTGCAATTGGCATGCTGACAGCAGGAATGTCAACCAGATCTGTCGCCCGTGCATTGAATGTTCATTTCTCAACCATAAGCCGTCTCCACAGGCGTTTCAGAGAATATGGCAGCACATCCAACCGGCCTCACAACCGCAGACCTCGTGTAACCACACCAGCCCAGGACCTCCACATCCAGCAGGTTCACCTCCAAGATCGTCTGAGACCAGCCACCCAGACAGCTGCTGGAACAATTGGTTTGCACAACCAAACAATTTCTGCACAAACTGTCAGAAACCGTCTCAGGGACGCTCAACTGCATGCCCGTCGTCCTCATCGGGGTCTTGACCTGACTCCAGCTCGTCGCCATAACAGACTTGTGTGGGCAAATGCTCACATTCGATGGCGTCTGGCACGTTGGAGAGGTGTGCGCTTCACGGATGAATCATGGTTCACATTGTTCAGGGCAGATGGCAGCTGAGAATGTCCCAGTTCTTGCATGGCCAGCATACTCACCGGACATGTCACCCATTGAGCATGTTCGGGATGTGCTTGACCGGCGTATACGACAGCGTGTACCAGTTCTCACGAATATTCAACAACCTCGCACAGCCATTGAAGTGGAGTGGACCAACATTCCACAATTGACAATCTGATAGACTCCATGCGACGATGTGTTGCACTGCATGAGGCAAATGGTGGTCACACCAGATACTGACCGGTTCTGGGTCCCCAGACCCCCAATAGCGCAAAAAACTGCACATTCCAGGGTGGCCTTTTGTTGTGGGCAGTCTGAGGTACACCTGTGCACTACTCATGATGTCAGATCAGCATCCTGATGTGGCACACCTGTGAGGTGGGATGGATTATCTCAATATAGCAGATGTGCCCACTACCACACATTTGGACTGATTTGTGACCACTGTTTGGGAGGGATGGTTATATTGTGTATCTGGAATGAATTTTAGGTCTCTACGTCCATCCCATGGGGAATGGGAGCAGTAACAAAGGTGTTGCGTTTATATTTTTGTTGAGTGTATTTCGTATTTACAAAATTTTAGTAAATTCTAAATTGGCATGGCTGCAGCTCTTCCTATTAACAACAATGAATCCTAATTTGAGCTACATACATCTGAAAGTTTTTTTTAAATGTTTTTGTCGGTAGTTTGATTTATGCACGAGTTCTCCATAATCTAAGCGATTTAAAGAATAGTTTTTTTTAAGGGTAGTTTTCATCTTATTGTCATTAAATTCCTTGAAAACATCTGAATCAAGAATAGGGTGAGGTTGTTGAGATTAAAACAGATGCATCATATAACCTGTGACATAATCCCCTTTTCAAAGTAATGGCTAAGCCACTCGTGGCTTTACATTTTCATAGGAAATGAAAAATAAATAAAATAAAAGCAGTGACTCATTGACACTTTCAAACATAAATGAAATTGCAGTATATAAGTCAAAAGCAGAGTTTTTCTAACAAACAGTTCTAATCCTAATAATTCTACCTTGAAAGAGAATATTTGGTGTGACCACCTTTATTTCACAGCACTGCCTGAACTCTTTTAGACAGGTTTTCTTCCAATTCTTTAAAGTAGTCTTCAGGAAAAGTTCTCCAGTCTTGAAGAACATTTTAGGCTTTTCATTGGATGTTCTTTGCCTTTTTTTCCCTTTTCTCTCATGAATGTTGAAATCCAGGCTCTGGGAATTCCAGTTCCATTTCTATCCAGGTGTGCTTTTACTACATTCGCACTGTGTTTGGGATCATTGTCATGCTGAAAAATGATGCTGTTACCAATCAGATGTTTTACAGATGGTATTGAATGGTGGATCAAACTCTGATGTTACTTTTCTGTGTTGACAAGATCTCAAACACCACTGGCTGAAATGTAGCTCCAAACCATAACAGAGCCTTCACCGTGTTTTATAGATGGCTATAAACAGTCACTGTTGTACATATCTTCCGATCTTCTCTGTATATGTTGATGGTCATTTGAACTAGAACACTCAAATTTGTATTCATCTCTTCATTAGACCTGTTTCCACTCACTTTCAGTTCAGTGACGCTTCACTGAACAGTAGATGGACCAGTTGAATGTCCAAATATGTCTCTCAAATATGTCCTAGTAAGGGCATTACTTTCAGAGGAAACACTTTTTAAGGAACCAGTGCAAAGCATACTGAGATATGCCAAATTTGTGGGTCTTCAGAAATCATCTTGTTGGTGCAGAAATACTATTTTATGTATGCATGGCATTTTTACTAGATTTAACTAAAGGAATTGGAACTAAAATTGTTTTTTAAGACTGCTAGTAACAATGTGCCTAAAGATACAGTTTCTGTTATGTGGAAATACCACACTGGTTCATTGCTTGAAATAGGTGTCTTGTTTATGCTTGAATGAGTCATAGGTCAGTGTTAAGTGGCTTAACAAACAACAAAAGTCATTCCTTTGAAAGTGGTGAAGGACTGGACTGAAACAAAAAAAGAAAAAAAAAACAACTTTGAAAGAAATTCAGAAAGAGCACTATAAATTACAGCAAAGTTTGGTGCCTTGGAAGCAAAGATAATATAAAGAAATAAGGGCTGGCTCAAGACTTTTGCACAGTTCTGTACATGCTGTATCATCACACTTTTTAAATGGTTTAGGTCTTCAGTAAGAACCACTGCCCCTTTTTCTTCATATATCTCGCCTTGGGATATGCATGTCAAAGTTAACAAGAAATATAACCCTGTATCCTGACCCTAACCCTCGCAAAAGGCCGTGGCCATTCTTTGACGTCGTAAAGATCCAAGAGTGAAAAGAAGCACTGTTACAAACTGAGCATTTAGCATAGTCTGAAGCCTGAGCCTTTTGCTAATACTCATTGTCTGAAAACATGTTGAAAACACCAGAATCAAATACAAGTTAAGGTAAATCGTCCACTTTAAGTCTGAGATGGGCTGGGAAGGTGTAAGGAGGCAGGCCGATCATTGATTGATTTGGCCTCTTTATCACCAACTTTATTGTTCAACCATTCTGCTTTGGATTCAATTTATTTGGGCCACTTTTGTCCTTAGTGTTAAGATCACGAGGTAACAACTATTAATAGTACAGTGCAGTGATTATATTTTCTTTTGTTAGTATATATGTGAAACATAAAACATGTTTCATCTACGCTATAGCCCTCAGTTGCAGTGTTTTGTCTCAAGGGTACGCAGCCTGGTCAGGTGGCAACCCAAACCCTCTGCAGAAAAAAACAGCTCTGCTCGTTGGCTAATTTCACTTCAGTCTCGCCCTAATCCATCTTTCCATTCTGTCAAACACTTCTTATATAGCCTCGGAGCACTGAGTGGTCTCACTTTCCATCTCCTCACTGTCTCATACTCTTACGTTACATAAGATAGAAAAAAAAAGCAGTCTATTTATTACCCTGCAGGCAAGAAAATGTCTCAAATTATAATTCTGTGAAATAGACTTGTCCTGTCTTTTTCATTAAGGCGGAAGTGGAAGCTAAAAGAGGGTTCTGAGTGCTGTGTGTGAAGAGCGATGGGGTTTGGATGCAAGTAGCTACAGTCATAGAGGAATGTGGGTTATGTCATGTAGGTAAATGTTACGTCAGGCTGACTGACTGATTGGTCTTTAGTGCTCATCAACACATTGTGCATGTCCCTTTTAAATTTATAGAATTGAAGAACAAGCAGATTATTCCTATCTTTGCATTAGCCACACTAGCAAATTTCTCATGTCTAATTTTCCATTAGTTTTGAGTGTATGCCCACAGATTAGTGTTATGTCAAAATTGGTTGAGTGACAGCCGGAGAGTTTGGAAACTTTGACAACAATTTTAAATCAATAAACAGGGACAGAGTATCACTTGGTATAGGAGATACAAATTTTGAGGGCTGGACACGTGCATATCTTGGAAACAATCTTGTCCTTACTGGGAAAGGGACTTGTGCTGTTGTGGAGTTGGTAGCAACTGAAAGTGAATTTCACTCCAATGTTATGTGATATAGTGAGTAATTTAACAAGTAAAATGTGGCATATTACTCTTTCTGTATAATGTCCCTAACACTGAATATAGCAACTTCTGCAGAAGTGTCTCAGATTTGGGTTCAAACATGTGTGAAAAAAGTCCAAGATTTGTTGCCAGCCAATAACTCTCAAGGAGCGATACTGAGACTCATAGAAAAGGGGTTAGAATTAATTAGGTACCAGTGTTATTTTACTTATATTTCAGTAGTTCAGCCCACCAGTCAGAGCAGGCTAAGCTTTATGGTAGCAGAAACTAAACTAGACAGGTGCTAAAGTGGAGTGTTTCAAACTTACGGCTTATTTAGATTTCTGCAGCGAATCTTTGAGGAGCCTATGATGTAATCTGTGTAAGTGGCAGATGCTGTTACTGGCATTCATGCTTTTGTGTGGTGTTTTATGTGTTAATTACATTGTGGTCATGTCCCGGTGTTTTATATCCAGTGCAAGCCATGATAGAAACATATTAAATGCTGGTACTTTTTCCCTCCTGGGTCCCCACTCTTTGTTGTGGTCAGTTTTGGGTTTTTTCTTCTCAATTTTTAGAGGCAAATATACCGTTGTGGTCAGAAGTTTACACACACTCATCATGGGTATGACTCTCATGGTAATTTGGGGCTTTTAATGATTTCTTTGAACTGATCTTTTTCCACTGTTGAATGATTGTACAGCATGCATCTTTAATAGGTTTAAAAAAGAGAGAATTTGCATTACAAGTTTGAATATATTTAGGATTTTCTCCAAGCCACACAGGGTCAAAAGTATACATCACTTTCAGTACTTACTTTTATTAAGAACAATTTAGTAATTTTATTATTTGTATTACCAACTAATAGTTGGTAAATGCTTGTGATAGCCATCAGCAATAATTCTGGCTATTTAACCTGGCAGAATTGGTAGAGTTCATTTATATTGGTTGCTTTTGCGGCACAGACACAGTTTTTACGTATAGTACAGATTTTCAGTAGAGTTAGAGTCATGGCTTTCGGAAGACGATTTCAGAAGCTTCATATTAGACTGTTTCATCCATCCCAAACCTGTTTTGATGTGTGTTTGGAATCATTGTATCCAAGTTTTAACCATCTAGCTGTTGATTTGATGTGAAGTTAAATACTCTGGAGGTAGTCACCTTTACTCCTCCCAATATACCTCTTGTCATTGTGGCAAAATAACTCAGTCTTTGTCTAATTGGACTATCAACTTCTCACCAGGATCCATTTGGCCTGTTAATGTGGGCAGCTGCAAATTGCAGTCGAGCTTGAAGGTGCTTAGCAGGTGCTTCTTTCTTGGTTGATCCATGGGAATATAAAACTCGCATCATTGTGGAACGTGATGGCGGTGTCCCTGAAGTTCTTGAAGAGAACCTGTTCCTAGTAATTCAGTTCCTTGCAATTGTTAGTCTGCCTGCTTATTGGTTCTTGCACTTGCGCTACAGTTGATTTCAGTTCGTGTGTCCGAGGAGAAACATAGTCTGCAGTGTGGATATGGACTTTACTTTTATTTGACTTTTATTACTTTTTTTTTTTACTTTTAGTCCACAAAAGGATGAGAATGCAATGGTGAAAGCATTAAAGCTGAGTGAATGCCCAGCACAGCAGCCAGACCCTGAACTTCAACAAGTAACAAACCGATGAACAGTCAGGCTGCAGCCTCAATTTGTACATGTTCATGTTTCTAAAGCAGAATCACTGTGGCGATTGCTTTAAAGTCTCTTTGTGCTGGTTTTCATCTTTGCTTTGTGATGTCAGCTTTGTGTGTCCTATATGTGTGTCCTTATTAGGATAGGGATTTGTGTTGGTGTGTAGAACTGTAGCCTATAGTTTGTTTGTTTTTTGTTAAATGGTGCATATCAGGTCTTTTTACAGCGTAACATGAAAGTAATGTAACGAGTATACAAATTACTTGCTCTTGGGAGTAATTAAGGTACTGCATTACTTTTAAGTGTTGTGTGTAATATGTTTAGTAATTTTAGAGAAATAATTCCAAAACTGATTGCAACAAAGTGAGGAAATACATTCAACATGCACAAACATTTGACCACACAGTATAGATTCAATTTGCAAAAATGTATTGTCTTTGATGTGCTGCTTAGAAATGGTGCTGACTCTCAAAGGGGAACCAATGAGAACCCAGTGAGATACGGAATCGTATCGATAAGCGATATCAGTAATGGAATTGGAATTGCTAAATTCTTATCAATTCCCATCCCTAAGTATAAGATAATAATTTGAAGCAATCAAAATAAAATTTTAAGTTGTGAGCATTACATAGGTTGTTTAAATTTATCATATTAAATAAATTACATTAGAAGACACAAATCCCTTGGGCTTGCCTTAGGAAGGTGTAAAAAATCTGTCAAATCAAACATGCAGAGCTACCCACCATAGTTAAATTAAATTCAATTCAATTTTATTTATATAGCGCCAAATCACAACAGTCGCCTCAAGGCGCTTAATTAAAGACTGCTTGTGAATAAGACAGCAGCTGAAAGTAGCTTTTCCAACTGCATTGCATTAAGATAGTGTTGGACTGCAAAAGTTTGATATTTTGTAAATTGTGATATTTGGATATGATTAGATACCACATGTTGCCTCTACAGGTGATCTCTAGGAAGTATCAAATTATCCCTTTAGTGACATTCATGTTAATTTTTGCTGTTTGGGTTAATGTATTTTGGTTGCCTTGGAACAATAACCCACAAACCCAATAGGTGTCCATAGTGTTTTTAATATCCACTCAGAAACACACTCTTAAGAACATTCCTCTGGGATGACATCACTTTTGAGGCTCTGAATTAAACAAAGAACAAGCTGCACTGTGGATTGTTTTTACTGTAAAGGGAGGATGGATCAGACATCTGCTCTCCCTTTCCAGCTGTTACGCACTGAAAGGAGATTTGCTGAAAGTATGTGGGTGAGTGTTGATGTGGTCTACATTTGGACTTCTTGCTTGTTTATGTGTGTGCTCTGCTATGCCCACAGGTTATATTACTTTATTGCATCTACAAGCAGATTTCTATTTGTCGATTTCATTAGGTGACTCTCTGGCATGGCATCCAAGACTGAGTATAAGCACTTGACAACAACTAGAGTCTAACCTTGAAACGTGTCACTCATTCCTTATGCGCCGGCACTACAAAGCCTAATTTTCCCCTAACTTGAGGCACAGAGTCGCCTCCTTGTTCCTGATGACCTCTGATATTTTTTTCTGCTATTTATTTTCAGAGTCTGATGCGATGATGTGTTTGTGGGTGGGACAGCTCTCTCGGGGCCCCAGCCTGGCCCTTGTTCATGTGATCAGGCCCTACATGGAGTGGCATTTGGCCTGGCCCTGTGGGGCCCCGTCTGGGAGCAGTGAGCTGATCTGCAGCCAGCCTAGAATGCCAGACATTTGAAGTCAGACTTGTTAAAAAAGAACAGAGGGTGGTAGGAGTTTCGTCAAATATGCCCCTGTGTCTGAAATAACCCACAAACTGTCCGAGATGAAGGGAAAAGAGACAAAGCTTATTCCCATAAGCTGACATTAGGAAGCACAGCCCTGCAACCTTTGCTTGGACAAGCTGTAATTTGTCTTATATGTGTGTTTTTCCACAGGTCTCACAGGTCTGATAGCATGTCTTAGTGTTTGTTTCAATATGTGAACAAAGTGTGTAACATCATCTGTGCTATGGAGATTGAGCAGCTTAATAGTTATCATGGAGAGGATACTGTGACAAACAACAGGGTTTCAATATTTCAATAAATATCTATCAGATAATGTTTTCATTTAACCTTCTTTTTTTACCCATTTTCACAAATTCTTTTCAGTCTCTGTGTCTACAGTCTTTCATTCACACATGCAGGATCAACACTCTGTTCTCATCATCTTTTTTCCACATCGTTGTGTCTCATGGGGCTGTTATACTGGTGTCCCAGCTATGGGCTGAGCTGGACTGGGGTTGTCAATTATAGAACTATGATAGGGCCCTTGCTGCATTATGCATGGAAGTGTCCCGCTGGTGTAAAAAACGGCCTACAGCCAGGAACAGGGGATGGAGAAATGAAGGGATGAATAATGGATGGAGAGATGGAGTAGCAAAACACTATTGCAATCTGTGTCTCACCAAATTGAAGACTTGCCCTGGCTCACACCTCTGAAACTCAGGGCCAAGTAACCCTGGGTGACTCAGAGTCACAAGGTTGTCATGTGAGAAAGCACAGGATGGCTTTAACCAGCCTTGAATTTTGTGTCAAGGACCCAGTAGGGTACTGCCATCAGAAAGGTCAGCAAAGGTCATGTCTGTTATTTTATGTGCAGATAGCCTCGCATCATGATCATATTTGTTTAACAACCTCTGGAAATTAATTAATTACATCGTTTGGAAGCCCTTGCGTATTGTCTCTGAGTCGTTTAATTATCAGCTAAGAAAAGTTATATTTCAAATCTAATTAAATGTCAGAAAGTATAACTCCATGCCTTTAATGCATTGTTCAGAAGAACATGATTAAAAAGGGAAGACCAGTGAGTAGAGTTAAGCCTTATTACACCCAAAGGGCAATGTGTTGTACAGCTAGCAGTCAATTAAAAAACAAATGAAGATCACTGCAGACACAAAACGGGGGCAACAAGTATGAATTAATTTACATAAAGATATCCAAGGCCCAATCAAACCTTCCATCATCAAACATTAACCCATTAATGTTCACAGAGGACATTTTATAGTTTCACACCACTTTTTTCAGTTATTAGACTCAAAGTCTTTTGTGTTTTATCATTTTAGGTGAAAATGATAGTGGAAGTGGAAATGACACAAGATGAGAAATGCAGGTATAGATGTAGTCCAGGTAAACTCATTTCCTCTTCCTTCCTTTTATGTGCTTCAGACACTACACGAACACACACACACACGAAAACACATGCACACGGAGAAAATACAGCCCAAAGCCAGCTGCTTGTTTACCAACATTTTTAGTCCTTGAAATGCTGGTGCAGGTGTATTTTTATTCACGTATCTGGTTTGTTGCAGTTGGCCACTGTAAATCTTACAGGGAGGCACAGGAGAAGAGGTGCCTCAAGTGACATATGGCTAAATCTGAGAAAGATTCATTATTCATGAGGTGATTGAATTAGTACATTCAACTGACACTGAGAGGCCGCGTTATGCGTAAAGGAAATGAATGCTAACGTTCCAAAATGTAAGATGTCACATGCAGCCAAGTAACTAAGCCCTTTATGTAGAAGTCCCAATCTGTTTTATTTGGCATATACAAGTTGTACCCAAGTTAATTTTAGAAAGCCTGAACAGGAAAAAAAACAGCATTAAGTGGATTTTTTGGAAAATTGGATTAAAATCTAATTTAGAGGTCGGTTTGAAATGTGACTACAAATGTGTTTCTTCAGATATGTCTAAGTGGTGATGTACTAGATATGTCTCTTCTCTTTTTCTTTTTTTTCAAACCTTTTTTGAATTGTCGATAATAAAAGAAACATAAAAAACACTTAACACAGCAATAGAGAGCATAAATCAGGTAGAGATAGTTTAGAACAAATTTGCATACAACAAAAAGAAAGTTTTCATAGGACACTATGCACTCATGTGAAAAACTAACCCTACTATCATAGGACTTTGGAGAATTAGGAGCAGGGGGGTGTTGGTAATCTTAATTGATCATCAACAAGTGTAAGCACCTCTATAAAAGCAGACATTTTGCCAGTTTGCTGGTCTGGAGCATTCAGGTGTCTGTTAACACAGTCTCACAATCTTCCCAGGAGTGGACAACCCTGCAAATTCATCACAAAGTCAGGCTGTGCAATACTGACATAATAAATAAGCCAAGAGCTACTCTCAGAGCTCAGACTCTAGTCCTCAGTTAGCATGTTAAATGTTAAAGTTATGACATACAATTACGCTTGTATGAAAGGGTTGCCAGGTTAAAACCTCTCAAAAAAGAATATGGAAGCATGGCATGGATTTGCAAAGATGCATCTGAACAAACCTTATGACTGAAGTAATGTTCTTTGGACAGAGCAGGTCAACATGGACGTGTGTGGCCGTGTTACCAAACATAACAACACAAACATCTCATGCCAGCTATCTAACACTGTTATTGAGGGGTGACATTTTGGATTTGTTTTGAAAAAGTGAAAAATAATAAAAGGAACACATAGAAAACATGTAAGGAAAAAGATCACACTGGATATCTATACTGACATGGACTGGATAGTGTGTTAGGAACAATAGGATGCCACATTGTTTGATGACAATAGAAATGATCAACCTACACAGGGTTGAATTCAAAGACATCTGGAAAATCAAAGTGAATGGGACAACGCATGGTGTCCTGGGGGTTGTCCTCTCTTATCTACACCTGGGCATCACTGAGCTCCATAATGTCCCAGTGGTGTTCTATTGGAATTAGGTCAGACAAGTGTTAGGGGCCAGCTAATGGTACCAATTCCTTCATCCTCCAGGATCTGCCTGCATACTCTCGCCACATGAGGTCGGGCGTTGTTGTGTTGTCCTGATACCTAGCCTGGGGAGGTTTGTAGGTCCCTGCATGGATATGGGTTCCCAGAACACCACTGACCAAAATTGATCATGATGAAAGATGTTAAAGGCACCACAATGTTCTCCACGACTTCTTCAGACAATTTCACATTTGCAACATGTGCTAAAGGTGAGCCTGCTCTCATCTGTAAAACGCACCAATCGGGCTCCATGGTACTTGGCAGTGAGCGCAAGGCCCACTAAAGCATGCCGTGCCCTCAGGCCACACTCATGAAGTCGGTTTCTGATTGTTTGGTCAGAGATATTCATACCAGCGGTCTGCTGTCCTGGAGTTGGACTACCTGTGCAGCCTCTGTAGGGTCCAGGAATCACCTCGTACTACCAGTAGTGACACTGAGCCTAGCCATTTGTTACAATGGTCCAGTCAAAGTCCAAATCTCAAACTGATTAAACTGCTTTGGTGGGACAGTAGAAAGCTGTGCACAAACCTCAATGAATTGATGCAATCTTGTAAAGAAGAGTGGGACGAAATTCCTTTGTAAATGATGTGATAGACTGTTAAAGTCATACAGGCTTTATTCTTTTTCATTACTGATGGTTATACAAGCTCCTGAATGATGGAGTGTTTCTTTTTCACGGGAATGTAGCTAGTTTTTGGTTGTTTTTGTGTAAATCTTTAAAATTCTGATAGATATACAAAAAGGTAGGGCATGAAAACAACAAACGGTCTGGGCCAGTTTTGAGCTCAAACTCTTCCACCAAAGACAAGACCTTGAAACATGTTATAAGCGTTGCCAAGTGACCTTCAGGGTTATCCTTTTCTCATTCATACTGTGGTGCCATTTTGATGCAGTTCTTCAAGAAAAGGCTGAAAGTTTGGCTTTCAAGTTTGCCAGTCTCTTTTTATGAATATAATTTCTTAATAAGATCAAGTTTACAAAAAATTGTAACTTTGTCCTTCTCATTGTCCTCAAAACATCAGGGAGACCTGTTATGCTTATTTCCAGTTCCATGATTTTATTCCTGGACTGTATGGTTCAAGGTCCAAACATTCATTCCTCATTATGTACTAGGCCTTTGTCCAGCCCCTGAATTCATGCAGTGTCAGAAACAGGACATTTCCGCTCCTTTCCCTTTAAAGCTATCCTCTTTTTAAGCCAACTTTTTTCCGACTGGCTGCTATTCAAACAGAAGGTTTGAATAGTTTGCTCTTGTGGTAGTTCTGTTGTGCATAAGCTGATAAATGAGTTTGTCATTTGAATTTCTAGTAGTATTTGTAATTTTCTGTAGTCTTGCAGTATTATCACTCTGTGTTTTGTGATTGATTGCAGTTGTTAGTGAAATCAACAGTTTCAATGAATAGCTTCTTTTTAAACATAATGTGCAATTAAAACAGTTTACTTACAAATTATTGTGAGGCTTTGTTTCTAAACAGCGCTGAAAATGTACAATACATATCAGGTACAGCCATTCATCCCTGCAGCAGACACTAGACTCAGATGTTTTGTGGGCTTAAACGATGCATACACATGTGCAGGTAGTACATATACATGAATCTGTATGGAGGTCTTACCATGCATGTATTCATGACAGGTCCCCAATGTCAACTAATGTCAGTCAGTGTATCAGTGAACGTGAAAGATGCTGTTGTTGCTCATCACCACCATGGTGGGGTGACACTATTTGTCACTGTAGTGATGGATTCCGTCTCCCTCAGAGGAACATGTGCAAGCGCCGTCTCTGAAAGGCTGTCTTTGTTTTTCACACTCACTCACTCACACACACACAAACACGGTGCTGTAACTGACAACAAAGGCGTGCTTATCCAATTGTGGGGGAATAAGATTAAGCTACAAAGAAACTCATATGCTAATGTTAGCATCTCCTGCTCCAGTGAGAGCCTTTGTTTGTGTAATCAGGAATAACATGGAATTAGATTTGAGATGCTGTCTCGGAAATGATGCTCATAAGACCCCATTGTATGATGTTGACATGTTCCTAAATAACTGAAGGGGAGGGCCTGCTTTCTGTCTGATGTAACAATCCCCTGGGAAATAAAGAGTAGTTGTGCTGTTCAGATATCTGATTTTGTTTTCCTCTAAACAGGCTGTGTGGCAGACCCGGCCTAAGCTATGTCTTTACTCACTGTTTTCCTTTATAATTGACTTAGCTTGTCACCATAATTAGGTTATGGCAAAGAAGAAATAACTCCTCTGTCATCTGGTGGTTTAAGATTGTAATCTTTCCTTGATGAGAGCATCTCATTTTACAGCTTACTGTATTTCATCAATAGCAGCAATATGGAGTCTTAGTCTTACTGTCGACCCAACAGGTCAACCAGTTGCTGCTGTTGTGTCTCAGAAGTTGAAAGTAAGGCCACTCTGCATGGGGCAAATGCAATAATGTGTGGTCTACTAAGCCACACATTATAGCATCTTTAACATATTTGTCACATGAGTGGGGTGGTGTGGCCTTTTGAAAAGTGCTTTTCACTAGGACCTGCAGTTTGCCATAAATTCTCCCACCGGTGTCAGGTCAATGGTGGTTGGGACGCTTAAAATCTAGCGAGTGTGAAAGGAACTCTAGACAGTCCGGTGTTGTTGTATGAGCCAGGAGAGAGGGAGGCCATTCATTCGCACCTCTGTGACCCCTCTCTCATTCTTCTGAAGAAGAATAGCCTGCCTCTCACGCACAGTCAGCCCTAAGCCCCTCGGGGCATCAACAGCCTGTTACATAAGAATGAAGTAAAGAATGCTCCAAAAAAGTCTTCAGCCATGACCTTGGCTTTGATAGAGCCCTGTGATTGGTCCTGCTCTACTAGTGCAAAATCACTTATTTATTCCTGTGATACCAAGCTTGATATGGATGTTGCTGAACCTGTAATAGCAACGACTAGCTTGTATTATCTGTTCATGATGAAAAGTTCGATTTTCAATCAAGTACAGATACTATAAAGGAACGTGCAAAAGTCTTGAGCCCTACATTTCTTTTTATATTGCTAGGAAAATGGAAAGTAGGTGCTGCAATTTATTGACGTGTACAGAGTTTATAAAATTCTGACAAGCCTGAAAGTCAATATTTGGTGGGACTACATTTGCTTCTTTTTTTCCTGTTTCTTAATAACATGTAATCAGAAAATATTCACAAAACTTGTCTGTGAAGGTTCTCAGTCATCCAGGTCATCGTAGTCAAAGGAGCTGCAACTTATCTTAAGGATAAAGGTCACTCTTTCGAGGATGCCAATGTTCACATTTTGGACAGAGAGGACAGATGGTTTGAAAGAGGAGTGAAAGAAGCCATCTATGTCCACTGTGAGCGACCATCTTTGAACAGAGGCGGGGGTTTACGACACCAACTCTCTGCCATCTATAATCCAGTTTTGAGATCCCTTCCCAGACGCCTTAACGCCCACTCACATCCTGGGCCATCTGACCTCAGGAATTCGCATGATAAGGTGGGGCCAGGTTTCACAATGAACACACCCGAAACTCTGGCTGATTGGGACCCACGCCCAGTTTCCCACCTTGGCTCAGGCGATTAGAGGATCATCAGGGGGTCCTTTTGTCCCTCTGTGGGGGGTCACTCCCACTAGGTTTATATCTGGGACTCTCCACCATTTGACCTTAGAACTGAAGAAGCTTCTCGGATGAGAGGTGAAACGTCTTCAAGCAACTTAAAGAAGTCCAGACGCTTTTCTTTGCAAGCTCCTTTGATTCACAAAAATTCACTTGTTCCACATTTTGTTATGTTTCAGCCTTATTCCAAAACATAATAAATACATTTTCACCTAAGAATTCTGCACACAATGACAGCGTGAACAAAGTTTACTTGAATGTCTTACAAATTTATTAAAAATAAAGGTCAAAAATTTAACATGTACGTAAGTATTCACAGTCTTTGCCACAATACTTAAAACTGAGCTCAGATGCATCCTATTTCCACTAATCTTCTGTCAAATGTCCATCTGTGGTAAATTCACTTGATTAGACGTTATATGGAAAGGCGCACACCTTTCCATATAAGGTCCCATAGTTGAAATTGTCTGTAGACATCTGAGACAGTATTATACTGAGGCACAGGGAAGGTTACATAAAAATCATTAATGATCAACCCTGAAGGTCCCAGTGAGCACAGTGGCCTCCATCTGTAAATGCAAGAAGTTTGGAACCACCAGGTCTCTACCCAGAGCTGGCTGCCTGGCCCGTCTGAGTGACCAAACTAGAAGGGCCATAGTCAGGGACGTGACCAAGAACCCAGTGGTCATGCTGACAGAGGTACAGCATTGCTCTGTGCAGAGCGAAGAACCTTCAGGAAGGACAACAATTTCTGAAGTACTTCACCAATCTGGCCTGTTTGCTAAAGTGTCCATTCCTCAGTAAATGGTAAATGACAGCCTGCCTGGAGTCTGACAAAAGGCACCTGAAGGGCTCTGCTCTGATGAAACAAAGATTGAACTCTTTGGTCTGAATGCCAACCAAGTCTCATGTCTGGAGGGAGGAAACTAGGCACTGCTCATCATCTTTCCAATAGTATTCCTACACTGAAGCATGGTGGTAGCAGCATCATGCTGTGGGGATATTTTTTGGCAGCAGGAAGTGGGAGACTAGTCAGGATTGAGGGAAAGGGGAATGCAGCATTGTAGAGACATCCTTGATGATAACCTGCTCCAGAATCCTTTGGACCTTAGACTGTGGTGAAGGTGGATGTTCTTGGGTGACATGTACAGTATCCAGTTCACAAGTGATTGAATATCTTTGAAGAGATCTGATGGCTGTGCACTGATGGTCCCAATCCAACCTGATGTACCTTGAAAGGTTCTGCAAATAAGAATGGGAGAAATTGCCCAAAAATAGTTGCACCAAATTATAGCACTATACTCAAAAAGGCTGTAATTGCTGCCAAGTGCACTTCTATATTGTACTGAACAAAGGCTCTGAGTATTTATGTATATGTTATATTTTGTTTGTTTTATTTTTAATACATTTCCAAGAATTTCAAGCAAATGTTTTCACTTTATGGGGTATTGTGTGCAGAATTTTGAGGTGAAAAATTCATTTAATACATTTTAAAATAAGACTGTAACGTGACAAAGTGTGGAACAAGTGCAGTGCTGTGAATATCTTGTTGGTGCAAAAATACTATTTTGGCTTCTTTGGCATTTTAATAGATGCAATTAAAAAGAAAGTGGAAGAAAGAATGTGTTTTATGACATGCTCCTAGTAACAAAGTGCCTAAAGGTATAATTTAGTCTATGTTAATTGGTTCTTTGCTAAGTTGTTTGTCGTGTGTAGACACAACGTTGGTTCATCCCTTGAATTAAGTGCTTTTTTCTGTTTGACTGATTCATGGGTCAGTGTTAAGTGGCTTAACAAATAAAACATTCCTATTAAAATGGGCAGGTAAAAGGACGAGCTAAAAATGGGTGTAAAGAAAAACTTTAAAAGATACATGCAACAGTCATTATTCTCTGCTGGGTCATAATTAATAAGACCACAAATGTCGCCTTAAAAAAATTATTTCTTTCCAAACGTCATTAAAACTAAAGTGTATTTACTTAATTAAGAAGTAAGGGCTTGTATAACAAGATAATTAGTCTTAATTTAGACTTTAAAATCTGTTATCAAAGAATGGCACAAAGGTAAAATATTATCTTTTAATTTGGGCAAAAAAATCTTGCTGTTTTATCCCTTTGTACAAGCAGAAAAGGCTTCTTATCTTTGGCATCACTAAAAGCACTTTGAGGATTTGTTTGAGTAGTTACTATCTGAATGTTTTGCATATACTACTTTTGCATTCATATCGAGGGTGCACCTAGGTAAATATCACTTTCTGTGTTTGCATATGCTTCAAATACACAATCTGAAGTGTTTTAAATACATCTAATATTTATTTCGCTTTCAAAAGTCACTCTGGCATTATAAATCTGTAAATGTTGGAAAAAACCTACTGAACTTGCGTAATTTACTTTTAATTCAAATCATTTTACCCACTGTTGTTTAACAAGTCCAGTCCTGGGAAATTGTGGCATTTAGGTTTGGCAAGCCTTCTGCATGAGTAAGTTGCCCTTCTCTAAACATAATGAAGAACTTGAGAAAAGGATGGGCAGTTTGTTCACTAGAAAATATGTGGGGTTGTGTTACATGACAGGTTAAGGCCAAATTTTCTATAATCCTAGGTGTGGAGCGTTACGTCAGCATCTTGATCTTTCTGCACAGAAGAACACTAGATCTCTGTGTCTCTGTTAGTTTAATTTTTTCTTGACTATTAATTCTGATGTCTGCAACATATTTTCTCATCTTTCACTCTGTGAACCTCCTAGATTACAATATTTTTTATCAAAACATTGCCTAATATTTATCTGTGATTTGTGCCTCAGACTCCTTTCTTGCCTTTAGAATGTGCTTTTTTTCAAACATGCTATTATTGTGTCATTACTTTTGTCTTCCTCAGCCCCCATATAATTTTCCTGTCCCAGAGTGTGTTGTCTGCTGGGAGTCCAGGTTCTGAAGAAAGTCTGTCTCTGTGTGGATCCAGGATTTGCCACGAGATTTCCCACTCCTGGTTTGGCCTGGTTATCGGAGCCAGAGACTGGACTGAAGAATGGATTAGCGAAGGCTTTGCCACCTGTCTTGAAGACATTATCTGGGCCCAAGCACAACAAGTATAAGATAATGTGTTTTCCATATTAACCACTATATGATAGTAACATACAATCACCGGCCACCACATTAGCTACACCTGTACAGCTGCTGGTTAATGCAAATATTAAAGCATATAAACATGTATGTTAAGACAACCTGCTGAAGTTCAAACTGAGCAGCACAGTAAGGAAGAAAAGTGATTTAAGTGCCTTTGGATGTGGCGTGGTTGTTGGCAGCAGAGGGGTTGGTCTGAGTATTTTAGAAACTGCTGAGGAACTCTACTGGGAATTTCCCACAAAACCATTCCTAGGGCTTACAGAGAATGGTTCAAAAAACAGAAAATAACCAGTGAGCCAAAGGACAGAGAAGAATGGCCAACAACAACTTAACAACAACTTAAATAATTAAAAAAAACAGGAGCTACAAGGATCACAGCAGCAGACGTCAATGCTAGGTGACATTCCTGTCAGCTACGAGTAAGATACTAAAATTCACAAAGAAATCATCAAAGTTAGACAATAGAAGGTTGGAAAAAACATTGCTTGTCTGATGATTCTTAATCTTGCTGCAAAAATTCAGAAAATAGGGTGAAACTTTGGTGCAAACAACATGAGCGCAAAGATCTTTTCTTGTATCTGTGGTTCAGGCTGCTGGTCCTGGCGTGGTCAATATTTCCTTTGCACTTTTTGGACCCCTTAGTATCACCCGAGCTGACCATATCATACCTGTCCATGCCTGCTATTCTGTCAATATGAACCCAAATCTCACATAAATGCTTTCAGCACCTTGTTGAATTTATGCCACGAAGAACCAAAACAACTCTGAAGGCAAAAGGAGGGCCAAGCTGGTACTAGAAAGGTGTACCTAATGAAGTGGCCAGTGAGAATAAAGGCAAGCGGGTGCCTCTGAGAAGATAATCTTCTCTCATTAGAAATGATTTATATGTAAATATTTTGAGTCATAAAAAAACAAATACTGCTAAAATATCATATAGCAAAATTCATTAAATAAATAAAATGCGGGTCAGTATTCCAACCTTTCGTCTGTTCAAACATCACTGTGACAAAAACATACGTTAAACTTTTTTTTTTTTTTAAAGGCAACTAGAGAATATTGGAATACAAAAAAGCAAAAACAGGAAATAAATTTGAAAAATCACAAACAAACAAAGTTTTCTCAACCAATCACAACATTAATCAATAGACCATATCTCTTTAGGTGTAAAACCACATCAGTCGCATAGTTGATTCGTTAGTAAATTCTTTTCTAAAGATTGTTTTCCAAAGAAATTTTAACGTCACATTTTCCCAAAGGTCCTTCTACAGCCAGATGGTTAATTAAGGATCCCTGCAAAAAAATAAGAGACTAAATAGATAAAAGAAGTGGGTGTAGCATTAATGTTTGCAACACTTCAGCTCTAATCTTGTAGTTGATGGGGCTACAGACCTAATCCTCCCACTTGTATTCCCACACCATCTAGAGTTACACAAGTGCTTTTCTTTTGTCTGTGATGTTAAATCTAAACACCTTTATGATATGAACTTTGCTCTGCTGAAAGGATTTAATCACATCTGCTTCCAAGTGTTGCCAAACTGAATAACAGAGAGCGCTTCTATCACAGTGTCTTTATGTTTTTGCAGAATTCACCATATTTAGCTCTTTTCATCTGGCAATTTTGCATCGACTTTTGTCCATGTGTGTCTCCCTCCAGCTCTCTTTAGAGGAGAAAACCGAGCAGTTTGACCTGAAGGCCCTTCTGAGGTGGAGAAGACTTTCCGATGAGTTGCAAAACTCAAAAGAGGAACTTCAGATCCTCAGGTGTGTGTCTTTATACAGAAACACGTTTTTGGAGGGTAACTAAAGAGCACCATGGCAATAATCAAAGCCCTTACCTGAATTCAATTAATTGTGCATAGCCCACTTCTAACATGATGGGATGCCTTCAGACTTGGAATCTGTGGAACCTTCAAACAAACTGCTGTTTGGTGTCTGGCCATAGTCTAAGACACCAGCTCTTATCACCACTGATGATGCTCAAAATGAAGTTAATGTTCGTTGGCAAAATTAGGTTTTTAATTTGTTTTATTGATTCAGTTACCACCAATTTTTGCATCATGTTATGGTTATGTTGACCCTAAACAGTTTGCTAAAATAAAAAAATCCATATACAATGAGATAAATTTCTTTTGCAATGAACAGATTCTTTACAGTGAATGTTATCTTCTATTTTCAGGCCAGACTGTGCCTAGATTTTTCTTAGTGTCTGCACATGCAGACGCACACATGAACGTAGAGTCTAGGCATTCCAGGGGTACAGGTGTGGCAGGTGTGGCAATAAAGTATATCCAGGTGTGCTGTACCGTCATGTCTTAGAAAAGCTCACATCACGAGGAAGGCAAGTGTGCGCAAACACATAAATTCAGACAGACGGACAGTGTGGGACCCACACCCTGCTTTATTTCATCCAGGGTGGAAGCAGAGTGTCATCGGGGGATTATAGCTGTAAACCCCAACAAGGGCTTAACCCTTTAGCTAATGAAAATGCTGGTGATTTCTCTGTGCGTATTGCAGCTCTCATTAGACATTAAATCAATGGTGGTTACACTTGTGATATTTATGGATATTCACATTCACTTTAACAGTGAAATTCAGCCTGCTTCAAATACTTCATGTGGTGTTAGTGATGTTCTTTATTGGTGAATTTACCTTTGTTTTTAAAACTTTGCTATGATGATTTAAATTGTTCCAGATCTTTAAGACTGCTGTCTGATAACGTCTTTATTTGTGGTAGGTTTCAACATGAAAGGAGCCATGGCTGTGAATTACAATGTACCTTAAAATAAGAAGCTGGCAGTGCAGGAAAGGGTTAAATATACATTGGAGAGTGGTGTCGGTCAGAGTTTTCCTCCACAAGACAGACACATGGGTTGTTAGAGAGGATCAGGCTTATGTTTCTCGTCACCTGATGGGGTTACATCAACAACATCAAACTTTTTACAGTATGCGCACACACACATGCACACATGCTTGCAAGCCTGGCTGCATGTTTTGACTGACTGCTACATGGAAATATGGTGTGTTGCATTTGTAGTGAAAAACACGTTATTGTCAAAGTGGCAAATAACTCCAAAAGGATTGCCAAAGCAAGTTGGGGCATAAATGAACCCTGCTCACAGGCTTAATGATCTTAATGATTGAACACATTTAGTCTGTGTATATGTACTTCTATAATGCGGCTGTTACTCTGCAAATGTGCTCCTGTTTGTGTTCCTTTACTTCTGTCAGCATGTACATTTTAGCAAAGCTAATTATTGTTTGTTTACTTTCAGCAGAGGCCCGTTGTAATTATAGTGCATCTACGCATTTCATTATAACATTTTATTTTCTGAGTCCTTCCTATATAAAAACTCTTTATCAGCTTCCAGGGAAGAGCTAAGACATTTGCTGCCAGTTATGAGGTAAATGCAGTCATTGTTCATGTAGTTTGAGTTGACTGATTTGTAATGTTGAGTGCCTTTTAGTGCCCAGCAAGTCAGATAAAGCTGTGGACATTTGACGTGACACCATAGTGAAGAATGGAATTCGGCATACAGTATGCGTCGATGGAAAAAGAAAGTTTTACGATAGTAAATGACTAATGACTCAGTTATTACAGTTGACTTGGAGCAGCTCTTCTAGTTTCACCTATAATTACTACTAAATTACAGTTATTTTTCCAGGGGAAATTTCCCATATAAAAATGAATTATAACAGTTTTCTTAAACAAACAAAGTTATTGAGTTTTTTGTTTTCCAACTGTTGTCTGATGAAGTGCACAGCAGTCGAGATTAAGCTTGATCTTTATTCTTGATCCTGTGGGTAATACAGGTGATGCAGAACCTCAACTGTGGGGGTTTTTGAGGCCTTGACCACACTGCAGTCTTCATCAGTTTTCTCAGTGGACATTAAAATGACTCTGAACTCATCATCATTATTATGGGGCAATCATGGCTCAAAGAGTTGGCAGTTCATCTTGTAACTGGAAGGTTGCCGGTTCCAGCCCCGGCTCGGACAGTCTCGGTTGTTGTGTCCTTGGGCAAGACACTTCACCGTTGCCTGCTGGTGGCGGTCAGAGGGCCCAGTGGCGCCAGTGTCCGGCAGCCTCGCCTCTGTCAGTGCGCCCCAGGGTGGCTGTGGCTACAATGTAGCTTGCCATCACCAGTGTGTGAATGTGTGTGTGAATGGGTGGATGACTGGATATGTAAAGCGCTTTGGGGTCCTTAGGGACTAATAAAGCGCTATACAAATACAGGCCATTTACCATTTATAGAGTATGAATTGAATAACAATTCCTGAAAACTTGAAAACTGATAACTAACTCAAGGATGCTGCTGCATGTCCCCTTAAAGGTCCCATGTGACACAGATTTTTGTTTTCTTTAAACTGGCTCCCTGGGAAGTTTAAGGGTTCAGTTTGAAATTTTGGTCATCACGGTTTGATGCCTCCACATATCAGTGAGCTACTACAACCACACATAACACCAAGATCTATTAGGTGTATTGGTTGTACCAAGATCCAAGTTAAAGATAAAAGGTGATTGTGCTTTTGAGGTTGTGGAACCTCATGAAGATCTGTGGACACTAATGATACCTTTAAAAAGTAACTTAGGAACCACCTCTGTCTCTGTCAGCTTGCCTTTATTGTTTTGTTTTTTTTTATCTATTTTTTACACTTTTAGTTATTGTATCTTGTAGGGCCCTCAAAGTCCTGACACAGATCACTTTTTCATGTGGAATACACAACCTTTGTGCCCAAGTCCACATGTAACTTCATTTGCATTAGAACCACATGCACATAAACACTAACTCAGTGTCACAACACAGTGAAGACTCTCTAAGGATCTGCTGAAGGGAAGGAAAGGAAACCACAGTGGGATATATACAAAGAGATGTCCTCACCATACACAAATGCACACACAAAGGCTAAATGGTAGGTTGTTCTTTCCAAGTTCAGTAGGTCACAATTGACACCCCATGATCCAGCAGGGGCCCCAGTGGCCAGTGTTTATCAGTCCATTTCAGATGAGTTATATTTAGGGCAGCCTGGGCCAGACGCCATTCTCCCTGCTGATTTACTGGGCTGCTGGGAGCGCTGCTCTACCTTATCCGGTTTCCACAGTCAACCCAGTGTAATTTGTCAGGATATGGCTCACGGAGCTATAAACCTCTCGTGTGTGTATGTGTGTTCTCGTTTGACATTAAGTTCTGTCAGTAATAGCTCCTGATTTCCTCTCGCTTTTTCTCTCCCTTTCAATCTCAGACACACCCAGGTGTACGCACGGCTACGCATGCACACACACACACAGACAAACACCCCCCCTCTCACTGCCCCACAAGTCAGATAAGAACGCCATTTATTCTGAAATACATTTAGCTATTACGAGACGCTGAAGGCAGCAAGCACCGTTTCCTCCTAAAGTTTTAGTTAATCATCCCTGACAAAGACAGGCAGCAAAACCCAGGGATTCACACATCAATAAATCCCTTATAAAGAAGGCTGAAGTCCCTTTGTTTAACATGACAGTGATGAATCAACATTTTGTCTCTCCGTGGTCTGCTAGTGTCTCTGACATAAGAAATGGTTACATTTTCCGTGGAAAGACAGTACATGTTCTGTCACTGTTTTCATCTTTTGTCCTAATCCTTCTTTTTCCTCTCAGACCCACACATACACACAAGTTCCCAGGGGTACAGCACATCCCGCTGTCTTAAAAAGAGTCCATTTCATCTTATCGCAAGGAACAGACAGCCACAGGCTGAAATGAGCAGGTGACTGGACAGAGAGCAAGTTTTAAAAAAAATCCAGTGTTTAAAGGAAAATGTTGATATAAAGGAACCACATATAAAACAAACACTATATTGCATATTTTAAGTTTTAACTTGTAGCCCGTTTGTTATATCCAAATGTGTTATTCATTATATACAGTCACTGACAGACTGAGAATAATGAAAGTCTTTATTTCTGGAGAGTCAACATCATTAGTTTGATTTTCTGAGGCAGATTTTCCGAAATCAGGTCATTTCCATAGCGATTTCTCTCGCACAGCATTTATATGACATGCATACATCCACACAAGTGGGAACACGCCCTCAGATGCATGATGAAAGTGCTTGAAAGAATGACCAGTTGAATTTAGAAATTCCAGGAAGCTGATGACTTCCTCTCTTTCAGTACACTAAGCAAACCAAACATTCCTGTCTATTTTCTGCCCTTGATTTCTCCCACACCTCCTTGTCTTGTCCTCAGCCCTAGTCTGCTTTACCCCCCTCTCTTCTGCATCCTGCCTTCCCTCTTCTGCTCACCATGGCTGGACAAACACTTGTGTAAATCAAATATTTGACCAACTTGTGGCTCCCTGCTTAAGCTCAAGTCAAAAATTTAAACAGTCACATGTGACTCTCTGTGCCTTTAGCCTTTCCGATCGTCCATGTACGTCTGCGTGTGTGTGTCTGGCCGCTTCTGTCATGAAGCGGTCTTGTGGAAAAGTGCAAGCCAGTGATGAAGGGTGTATTGATTGGTGGGCCAGGCGCCTGCCGTATCGACTTGGCAGGAGGGTGATCCTTCAAGGCCTTCCTATTGGCACACTGAGTTAATCTGCTCATTCTGATCAATACCAGCTAACTAAAACTATCATTGCACAGCATCCCATGTCAGGGATTTGTTTGTCTGGTTTTTTATTGGTTTTATGCGTGTTTGTTTGTGTGTTTTATGGAGGTTGAGGGGATGATTTGTATCTTCGTGACGGGGAAAATGAAACCCAGAGCGTGGCTCTTTTGTGCTGGTAGTCAGGGGTGCTTTTTTTGTGCGCAAGTGTTATATGTTCGCTCCATGACTCACGGGCAGTAAAAGTTAGAGCACAGCACTGTGAGGTCATATAAACACTATAGTATGCTATTATAAATCCACAGTTTTATTTCCAGCCTGCCTCTGGCAAAGTGTGGCAACTTGGCAATGTGTTCACCATTGAGAAATGGCCTGAGTGGTGCCATTTAGTGTTGCTGACAGTGTACTCTTGCTCTGTTGAAATGGTGGTTTTCCTGCAACTAAAATGTCTTGAGAGCAAGATAAAATAAAAATGTGCTCCTGTTCTCCAACATCTCACTCCTGTTTTGCCTTCTGGTCTTGTCATGTACCTCTGCACAGTACTGCTGATGGTGTGTGCTGAAAATCTCGCTTTGTGTGCTGTACGTCCATCTCTTCACTTGTTCAGTGTTTCTGTGAGCAATTTTTTCTTCCCTGCTCTGTTTGCCCTCCTGCAGACCTAACATGGAGAAGACTGGTCAGGTCAGTGAATCTGGCTCCTCCACAGTTAAGCATGCCCTCAACCCTGAAAAACCCTTCATGCAAGTCCACTACCTCAAGGTGAGACTAATGTCGTAGTAGGAAGGTGGGAAATGAACAAAGAAAGGAGGGAATTAATGAAGACAAATAAAAGAACCAGATCCAATCAAAGTATCGAATAAACTTATAGTATCTCTTTGTTTTTTTTAAAATTTCTGTGAGCTTTCTTGTTTGGTGCTTTAGACGTTTGTCTATAATTGATTGTTTGCATGTCTCACCCTTTGTCCAGGGCTACTTTCTCCTCAGGTTCTTGGCCAGTCAAGTGGGAGAGCAACAGTTTATTGAATTCTTCCAATTATTTGTGAAGAAATACCACGGCCATCTAATTTTGTCCCAGGTGAGGCTGGAAACATATCTCTGCTGCTACTTCAGAGGCTGCTGATAACATTTTAGCTCACGTGTGAACTATTTAATTCGACCCGTCTCTCCAGCACATTTGCTGCTTTTATAAATTATTGGGAGGCTGATGTAAACCTGATTGCCACATTGTTACAATAGCTTTCTCTCAAATTGATGATTGTACATCAACAGAGGCACATGTGTTTATTCTGGTGGGGCCACAAAGCTGAGTGATCCCACCTGGAACTGTGTGTGTGTGTGTTTGTGTGTGTGTGTGTGTGTGTGTGCATATGAGTTCCACCTGGCTCCTGTTACTTCAGTCGCAGATTGAGTCCTCCCACTAAATAGAGGAAGTAACATAAACACTGTTTGACCTTGTACTCTTGACTTAAGATCAGGTATGCCTTTCTCTTTTCTTTTTGTCTTCCTCCCACATCTACCTAAACGACTCCATTTCTGCTTGTCTTTTTTTTTTGTTCTGTTTTAAACAGGATTTCCTGCAAATGTTACTGATTAGCTTTCCCGGCATGGAAAGGTATGTTGTTTGCTATGAGAAATCTCTGCAGTGTAATTCATGAATAATGTAAAGATGCATTAAAACCAATTTGGTTTGTACTATAGCAGGAGTAGTCTTAGCTTCTAGTTGCAGACAAATATGAGATGCGGTTAAAGATTATTATTTTTTGTTTGTTTCAATGTAGCTTTTAAACTTTCAGTGGCAGATGTGATATGTTAATCGATTTCATGTGAAATGCGTTTGGTCCCACTGTGGAAATATGGCAAACTGAAGCATCCAACACCAGTTCTGTTAGGTGAACAGTCTCATTCACTCTCATATTCACTGAAGTGTAAAAGGATAACTGCTCCTCCTGCTCTCCTCCTCTCTAATTCTCTCTCACTCTCTCTGCACTCTCTTAATCATTCAACTTTCTTTTTCTGCCGATTGCCTCATTAACCTCTTCATGTGTCTTGTCCTGCTGTCCCACGTTTTCTTCCTTGTCTGTCATTCACATTATCAGCCCTTTCTTTTCTTACTCTTCTTTTCTCGAGCATCTATTTGTCGGCTCTCAGTGTTTTCTTTCTGCCTTCTCTGTCATGTGGAGTGTGCTGCTGCTGGACGAGAAGAGATTGATTGAATTAAACAGAGGGAGTTGGGCAGAGTCAATATTTGGATTTGATGCCTCTTTCAGTAAACAGCTCAGTGAAATAGAAGGGTTTAAGATTAGAATAGACAGTTGCTGCTCTGGGTCATGGCCAGTCTTTTCGTGATGTGAGGTCATGTATCCTTGGAACAGTGGCATGCAGGGACTTTTACAGAAAGGCAACCAGAGACAATCCCAAACCTCTCACTCCCTGACCCCAAGCACACACAGAAATCAAAAACATACCATGCGCATTGCCTGTATGCTGTATTGAGGAATTTTTCAAGCAATTCCTTTAGGAAACTAAGCAATAAAACACCTCATTGCACATAAAATTGTATTTTTGGACAAATTTTGCGTAAAGTATCAAAATTCAGAATAATTATTATGCAGAAAAATGTTTCCTATCAGTGTTAAATATCTTAAAAATACTGGTGCAGATGTTTAGTTGTTGAGCTCATTTTAAATACTTTATGTTCTGTTTAATATCCAGCATCATATTCTATAAATTATATATTTTGTAGTGGATATCCTTTCCTACATCTTGATAATAAAAAGTGTGTTAACATTTTGAGAGATTCAAAAGTAATTGACTGACAAGCAGTTTCATGGCCAGTACATCCCAGTTTCCTCTACAAATTAAGCAGATAAAAAATCTTTACTTTGTTTAATCAAAGTTTACTTTGCATTTGGATCTGTTCATTAGAACTTTCATGGTGAGGTACAAGGAGGTGTAGATGTAAATGAAGGTCATCATTGGGGTGAAATGCCAAAATAAGTTATTTTGATAGTTAAAGATCACACTGCACTGGCCAGTAGCACCCAAAGCCCTCAAAGACAGTGTAGGAAAGCTAAAGTGAGTGCACATTCTCTCCTTGGTTTAAAAAAAGAAGCCCTTCATAACGTCTATGCAAGTCAAGAACACTCTTGAGTATTTTCTCTTGGAGCTGGAGCCCAGCTGCCATAGGACGAGAGGGAGGGTACATCTTGGACAGGTCACTGATCTGTTGCAGGGCTAACACATAAAGCCACAACCAATTTAGAATCTCTGATTAATCTAAGATGCTGTGGGAGATAATGAGAGCAAACGTGCAAACATCAGAACATGTGAACTCCATATAGAAAGTCCTAGCTGCCTGGTGGAATTGAACCTAGTGTTGTCTTTTGTGTGGCAATGATGACAATGGAAACCACTTGTTACACTGACGACTAGACCTTTTTCAGAAAACATCTAAAAGAACAAATTAAACCAATATTAACTTGCACCAAAATGATGGGAAATAAAAAGTATGGAGAAAGTAAGAAAAATAGCTTATGATCCAAAGCGTATTACATCATCTGTCAAACATGTTGGAAGCAATGTTATAGCATAGGCATGTATGGCTGCCAGTGGAACTGAGTCACTAGTGTTTATTGATGGCTGCTGAGAGAAGTAGGAGGATGAATTCTGGAGTGTACAGGGTTATACTTTCTGCTAAGCTTCAACCAAATGCTGCAAAAACTTTACAGGACAAATGGAAAATGCCCCAAAACATTCTCCAAAAGCAACACAAGAGTTTATTAAGGCAAAGAATTGGATATTTTTTAATGGACAAGTCAGTTGCCTGGTTTCAACCCAGTAGAGCATGCTTTTCAGCTACTGAAGACAAAAATGAAGGCGAAGAGGCGCACAGACAAGCAGCAACTGACGGTGGCCACAGTAAAGGGCTAGCACAGCATCTCAAGGGAGGAAAAACAGCATTTGGCGACTTCCTGCGAGTATTAAAACGGTCCTCACATTCAACATTTTCTAAGTGTATCACATTACTTTACAAAATGCAATACTTTTGCTAAATCCTTTTAATTAAACTCTGCACTATTTTTTAAAATTTAAAATCCACAGTGGTGGTGTTCTGAGGCAAAATACAAAACATATCATTGTCCAAAAACATATAGACTTAATTGTGAATTCTTACATGTCACTAAGAGGATGACTAATTAGTGAAACTAAAGTGAAGTTTACATTTTAGCGTCACAGAACGGAACGGGTAGATACATGCCTCATATGCTCTCGTGAGAGATGAAGCTTATTTCTCACTAGACCTATTATTAAGCATCACTTGATGAGTCATGTGGTATATTAAGTGTATTAACCTTTTGTTTGCCACACAAGAGAAGTATGCTGACATAATCCCATGTAATCCGACTTTGTGGGTTCTCACTGTTGGTGTGGCATATGTTTAGTCTCTAGACTCTGTCTATAATTTCAATCATGCCAAGAGTTTAAATGCGCTTGTGATGAAGTCGCTCATCACATTCTTAATCCTTGGTTTTTAAGCAAGTTGATGTTTTATTTGGAGTATTGCTTCTTCTAATATGCTTTAAAGTGTAGTTTCCCAATACACCACTCTTTTAATTTGCCTAGAAATGCACTAGATGAGCTCAGCTAGTGTGCGGGAGCGAGGAGCTCAGCCTCAACCCCGCAACAAAAAGCCAATTTAGTCACATGAGCAATGTTGAGAATTAGGTTGGTTGCTTGTTTTCAAGTTTGTCTCAAGGCAACAGATTGTTTTTGTGAGCATGTTATCTTTCTATAATTAACTTTGAGCTTAAACCACTGAGAATACATTTTGACTTTTACAAGTTGGAATAAGATTAAGGTGACTGAGCCTGATGAACTGAGTTTAAGATTACCTTAAATGGTCACTACAGGAGGTTAAACCCATTGTGACAATTATAATAGATTTACAAAATAGACCTATTTACATTCTGTGTCTGTTATTTTTCTCAACGTGTCCTTTTAGGGATAAGTTTGGAAAATGTGGGGGAGCCTGAATTGCATGTGTTTAATAAAGAAAAAATACTATCCAGAAATAAAAAATAAAAATGTTTCAGTGAAGGTATTACTGTATACTTATACTGCACTGAAACCTTCAGAGTAGCCAAGAGTGGAATTTTTTCTCTCTAAGCACAGGATTGATAGTGGGGTGAAGGGCATGCTATTTAGTTACTCTTCGACTCTTTGTGCACTTTGTGTGTATACTTGATGTATACTTTACTGTTTGCATAAATACACGAGGCTGAATGTGGGATGTTTGTTTGCATTCACATTTGTCTTTGCAAGTCAGCCCAGTCACTGTGTGTGTTCTCTGTATGGTGTTTGACTATTTCCACATGCAAACCATCCAATTTGGCCTCCTTTCAACTACTCAGACATGCATATACATAGACTCTTTTTTTTTTTTTTGCATGTCCATATGTATAACTCCAATTCATTGTCTGTGCATGCCTCTTTTCTTGCCCATGTATAGGAAGGTGGGTGTGCCCCTTTTTTGTTTAAGGTGTTGGCCTAAATCTCAAGTCTGCCATAACCCTAACAGTATTTTCCCAGAACGATGTTTTTACAGTGCGTCTTGGGCAATAACAGTCATTGCTGTAATAATAGGAATAATACTAACACTTGTGCCATTGTGTTCCAGAAAAGGCCTCACCCTCGGTGCTATTTATGCTGACTGGCTCGATCAGCCGGGAATTCCAAAGGTACGAAAAGTCCTTCAGTATTTTTTATTTTTTTGGCTGAGTTTAAAATAATTAAATACCAGTTTATGAAAAAAACAAGGCAATTCCTCACTTTTAAGCCTGACAGCTCTTTAAGTAGATAAAAACTGTGTTGGAATTTGTTCTTCATTGTAATGTTTAAGATAAATCAGTATTACTTAGGCTTCATTGTACACAATAATGCAGTAATTTAGTCTCACTAATTGTTGTAATTGTGCTTACAGGGTTGCAATTCCCAGTGCATTGTTTTTCTTGTAGTCCACTGAAGATTTCATTGTTTTAATGTTTTACAACCATTCTTACTACTCAGTAGTTAATGTTTACTTACTGTGGCAACAACCTGGCTGGCATTACCATGAACCGTAGAAAGACTGGTTCAATCCTGGTCACTCACAGGTTTGTGAAGTCCCATTTTGAAGCCCTGACTTTCACATTCTGGCAGCTGCCATCTTGGTTTTCTTTTAACCCCCAGATGTGTTTAGACAAGGTGACGGAGTTCTGAATTATGAGCAGCAGCCAGCAACATCCAGGAACCACTTTCCTCCATTGTCTCACGTCTAATGGAAGCTTCTCGTGTCGCATCTGCCACATTGGTTGTGTCGCATCCGGTATGGCATGACGCTACATCAGAAGAACAGCTTTAAAATGGCTACGCAGCAGGGAATATTATTAACTACTGTAGTTTAAATTGTGTGCAATAATTCAGAAACCATTTGTTAAAAATGGCTTATATTTAAATTGGTTATAAAAGGTTATGTATATTAAGATTGTGACTGCTTTGCATTAAAGGTAGGTGCCAACCTTGCTCGGCTTCAACTAACAGAAGTTACTGAACTGAGCACCTTGTGCAGTTATTAACACCCTGACCTAGGAATGTGTACTCCACCAAGCAAGGTAGTTATAACCCCCCAAATAGTCATAATGCTAACCTTAGCTTTAACACAGGATTTCACAAACCAGTTTTTAACATCATGGTGGTCACGTCCATCTTTAAGTTATATTTAGCCATTGCAAGACTGCTACTGTATCTTGGTGAGGTGAGCAGTCCTGCTTTATCTGCCCCCTCAAAGGGTTACAAATACTAGGATTGCTCAGACAATCAATCCACTCCAACAGCTTCTTCAATTCTGCCATCTCCATGGTTACAGATCTTAATTACCACTGTGCGTGTGTGCAGTTTTTAGTGTCTGTTCCTGTGTCTGGGAGCCTTCACCTTCTGGATGCGATGATGTAACTTGAGTCTTCCAGGGGCCTCTCAGGGTGGAAAGGACAGTGCGGAGGGAGTGCTCCGCTGTTTTTTCACACCCGATTGGGTGAAAGCTGATTGTTTTTGCAGAGGCTTTTTTTGTGTTTGATGTGCCAGTCAGAGCGATGGCTAATAAGATCAGCCCGATCGATTGAAACCTTTCACAAATGCAAGTGCTTGTGCATTATGTACACTGGGCACAAACACATTTTTAAAATCTCTTTCTCCTCTCTGCCTCCTTTGCTCTTGAATGTGCTTGAATTGAAGAAAGGCAGGAAATGATTTGGCCTAATAATAAACAATGACATCCACCAATCCTGTGCTGAACGATGGAGAATGAGAAGGCCAGTGTCGGTTTATTTTAGACCTCAAGAGTTCCCATTGGGATTATGATGTAGCATGGAATATTTTGTTGATTCATTGATTCACCAGAGCTTTTAGCTCCTTCTTCTACTTAAACTACACCTACATGATAGTGTTTATTTTTTGTATTAATTACCAGTTGTCATATACTGATTTAAGTGCTGCTGATTTACCTAGTACATAATTGATGCTTTTTGATCTTCCTGGCAGGTATTAGATTTAGATTTCCTAAACCTAAAAATCTTTAAAAGAGCAAAATGAAACTCTGGGATTTGACAAAGAAAATAGTACCAATACCTAGAGCTCTGTCTTTGTAAAAATTTGCTCTCACACTTGTGCAATACAGCAACACGTATGTGTTTTGTAGCAATAAAACTTAATTAAGACAAATATCCTGAAGGTGTTCACCAAATAAGTTTGATTTTCAGTCTAATTTTTAAAATATATATAAAAATATAAAAAGGTATTTTTTCCCTTCCTGGTTTAATTTTAATTTCTTAATGTTAATTTGTTTAATTTGTCTGAATTGTAATATTAGAAAAAAATAACCCGAGTACATATGAAATGGGGTTTTTAAATGATGATTTCATTTATTAAGGGAAAAAAGCTATCCAAACTTACATGAAAAAGTAATCGACCCCTAAACCTAATAACTAGTTGTGCCATCCTTGGCAGCAGAAACTGCAATTA
Organism: Copadichromis virginalis; assembly: GCF_057382275.1. Taxonomy (NCBI): domain Eukaryota; kingdom Metazoa; phylum Chordata; class Actinopteri; order Cichliformes; family Cichlidae; genus Copadichromis; species Copadichromis virginalis. The sequence goes on from NC_140629.1 coordinate 26,717,763, forward strand.
GGTGTTTGTGATAACTGGCAGTGAGTCTTTCACATCACCGTGGATGAATTTCGGCCTACTCTTTTTTGCTGAATTGTTGCAGTTCAGCCACATCGGAGGGTTTTTTGAGTTTGAACAATCTGTTAAAGTTCAAGCTAATGATGCTTAATCGGATTTAAGTTCAGACTTTGACCATATATATGTGTAAATATATTCATTTATTTTTAACCATTCAGAGGTGTGTTTTGAATCATTGTCTAGCTCCATAATGAACTGATGGGCTCGACATTCTCTTTCAGGACTTTTTAGTAGAGAGCAGAATTAATGGATGTTTTAACCCTTTCCAGACTGATACATGTCAATGGCTTTGTTTTTTTTATCCTTGAATTGTGGCATGATGTGTTGCAGCTTGTAGCTAAGTCATTTTTTTTGTATTCAACAGGTCTCACAGTAATCAGGTCTCGGTGTGGGTCGTGAAATTAAACTCAGCTTTCCAAAAGTAGTTAATCCATCCTACAAACATCTTAAACATATGTGTGACAGATATGGGAAAAACTAAGAAATCAGGAATGTGGCAAATATTTTTTCACACAACTGAGCTTCATATTAACAAATCTGGATATAAATACACTTCCTCTAAACATATCCGGATGTGTCCAGATCCGGAGCTTTACAGTTGGAAAAACTGGATGTATTCACATTATTTATCAAATGAAAAGACTGCTGTGAAGAACTTTAAGTATATCCGTGCAAAGACATTTCAAGTAAAATATGGTTAAAGCAAAAATACCAAAGCATGAAAGGATCTGAGAAACAAAGACAGAGACGTCACCATTTACGAGTATGAAATGAATGAGAGGCACTTAAGAGGGAAAGAGATGCAACTTGTGAACTTCTACACGCAGTCAAATATCGATTCACTAAAGAGACTAGAGAGACACCACAGAGATGCAGGCGCAGGACGAGAGAGTTGGAGAGAGACAAAGGTCTTGCTATTCAGGGAATGGCAGTGGAGATCTAGGCAGCAAGAGTTATGTGTGGTATCCTGTTACACAATGGCAATTTAGTACTTCAACACTCACTACATTCTACACTACCCACTCTCAAAACCTCCCTCTCTCTGTACCTCTCTGTGTCTCTCCATCCTTGCCTTGTACACACACCTTCATGCTATTTCTGCTTGAGCAGCAGACACTTTTGTATAATACTTGTAGAGAACTACGCAGGCATCCAGTTATAGTATTGAACTTTGTGTGTGTGTGTGTGTGTGTATGTGTATGTGTGTGTGTGTGTGTGTGGCTATGGTAACGCTAATACCTGAAACACAGCGCGGCTCTGTGTGTGTGCGTGGGAACGTCTGTGGAGTGCATACCGTGGATTGAGGCTGAGGCGAATATCGTGTGTCGCTGCTGCCTGTGTGTGTGAGTGAGCTGTGTGACATTGTGAACACCTTGCTTCCACGCACTCCTGTCTGTCTCCTTCTTTTTCCCCACTCCACGTACACACCCGCAAGCACACGTGTACACATGGCATCATCGCTCTGGTGCGTGATTCACATCACTTGAGCAGCGGCTTTGCTGAGGGCTTAAATAAGGTGAGAGAGTAAGGGCTGTGGGTGCGTAGATGTTCGCTTGCATGAATGACTGCACATATATGTGTGCGTGTAATGGTGGAGGACTAAGGTGACTATCAGTCCTGTAGTTGCTTGTAAATCAGGTGATCCCCCCCCCCCCCCTCCTTTTCGTACACCACCCCTTCCTCCTCTTTACTCCTTTCTCTCATCCTCCGGAGTCAAGTTGCGAGTTTCCGTCAGAGGAACAAGTGATAGCGCTCCCACCTCTTCCCTCTCCTCCCACCTCTCTTCTCTCTCCCTCCCCTTCCTGCTTTGCTCTCTCTCTCTCTCTCTCCTTCTCTGCCTCTGCAAAGCATTCCACTCTGTCCTGATCACTTGCCCCTGGCTCACTGCTTTCCCTTCTTCTCTCTCGTTCAGTGGCTGTATGAAAGGAGCGCCGTGTGGTCGCAGGCAAGGCTGGTGGAAGAAGTCAAAGCAGAGGTAGGCACTCTCTCTCTCTCTCTTTCTTTCCTCCTCTTCTTTCTTTCCCTGTCCCTTCCTCTCATCTTCAGGGAGTGGCAAGGAAGCACTCAGATTTTCAAATATTGCACCTTAGATTGCTTGATATGATTGTCACCTGATTCCCATCAGCCTCGTTTCCTTCGGTGTGTTACTCTGCCACTGTTTCTCTTTACTTGCTTTGTTTTTCTACCATCTGGTTGTGTCCTCCGCTTATCTCTACCTCTCTTGCACTCCCTTTACCTCTCTTTTTCTCATCTGCTCACTTTCGTTTCAGTCTCTCCCTCTGTCTGTCTCTGAGTGAAGTGCGGCACACAGCGCTCTACATCTGTTGCGTGTCATTCTGTGCAGCCTATCAGATTTCCCTTAAAGCTCTCATCTTGTTCTTAATTGCTTTGCCTATATTTTCCAGTTCTCCCAGTTGTATCTCTGTAAAAAGTAATTATTTGTATTTTAACTACCTTAAAACAGGAACTGTGCTTAAGCGACTGCGCTGTAGACGTGATTAATTTACTTTACATACTTTACATTTACTTTACATACTTTTTGGGAACTTGACTTTTCCTGTAGTCGTGTGTTTCTGTGAATTCATGTGGAACAAAAGGAACCAATGTTGGTAGATATGACTTTGGCCTTGATTGTGATTGGCTGTTGCACTCCAGGCTCTGTTACAACAACATACTTTCACTAGAACTCTTTTGTCTCAGCCACTTGTTTGGGTTGGAGCACGAGTGAGTGTGAGCCTGTGAGAAGGAAGGAGCTGTAGACTGTTATATATTATTGTGCCTGTCATGCTAATGGCTTGTTAACCTTACTTTTTTTCATGGAGATTTGATTTGGTTTACATTTACTTCTTGCTATTTACTCTTTTCTCTACTGTACACCCCTTCTTTCTCTCTCTCTCTGTCTGTGTCATCATTACACCCTGTCATAATTTCTTCTGCGGTTGTCCCCTTTTTTCCTGATTCTCCTTCACGCTCTCTTCCCTCTCACTCAAACCCTGCTACTTTGCTGTCTCCACTTGTCTACCTTTACACGCTCTTCTTTTTCCCGCCTTCATCCCCCCAATTCTCCCTCCTGCAGGTTGTAAAATGGATCCTCCTCAGTCAGAGTCATCACGGGAAGGGCAGAAAGCGGAAGAGAATGGAGCCCAAGGTGAACTACAAAGAGGTAGGAGGCACTCTGCTGTATTAAAAACTCCATCTACCTTCACTCTGCTCTACTTCTAACTCTTGGACATGTCCCCTAGCTTGTTTGAAAGCCTCTTTCATTCTAACCACCTTGATTTTTTTTTCTCCACTTAAAGTAGCTGATCGTTACAGTATTTCTTGTTTTTCTGAAAACACAATTATCCCTAATTCTGTTTATGTGTTACGTCTGTGAGGACAGTCTGCCCTGTACTTGTTTAAGTCTGTGTTTATGTTGTGTCCTCTGTCTACATATTTAACCTTTTAAGAGCTTGTATACATCACATAGCATGTGTGTGGCCTTGGTAAGTGTGTGTGCGTGTGTGTGGGTAGGTGTCTGTGTTTCTCTCAGGGAGGTGGACATCATTGCGCTTTTTTGACATTGAGGAGATACTTTCTGGAACTTTCCTTTGCAAACAGTTTTCTTCTCATTTACCAGCAAATAAAATAGTAAAAATTCCATTAAAAACAATCCAAAAATGATGCTTTAGCCCGTGTGAGTATGTGTAGTGTTAATTAGGAATCTCTGGAGACTGCTAATCCCCTCCACCCACTAATTGACACATGGACTTGCACACGCCTGCATCATTAATGAACACACACTGATCTATAAGCCACAGAGGGCCAGAAGTCATTAGCGAGAGTGGAGCAGCTTTTATATATCACTCGCAATATGTTCAGATGTTGTACACTGTAGGAAACATTTGCAAAGCTACTCAGCTTTTTCTACAATGTATTTTATGTCATGAATAAATTAGGTGCCCCCGGAGTCTTTGAATAAAATTTTGGAGGAGGAAATAAAACACTGCTCTTTACATCCACTTTATTTCTAGGGTTTCACATTTTCTCTCTTTGTACTGCTGCTTCCAGTGAAAGCAGGGGTATACATATTTAAGGTGTGCTTAAAAGTTTATTTTAAATAAGATCTCATGTTGGAGCATGACCTTTTTTCTGGATTCAATTAGCTTCAGCTCCTTTCAATTCCTGTGTTGTAATTTGGAGCACACGTGAATGAAATGTCAGAGCGGTCCCTACCCCCACCCCCTCCTCCCTTCAACCCACCTGATACCTATCGTCTGGCTTATTTACAACATAAGCACACACATATATATACACAAATACACTTAGTTCTATGGGGCAGCAAAAGGGACTGTTCCTATGGGGTGGGGGCAGAGAGTGCTGAAATCAGCCTCACGAAAGAATAGCCAATTACTGTCCACTTGGCCGTGCACAATAGTGAGAAAGAGGAGGGAGGGACGGATGGACGGACGGACGGATGGAGCGAGGGAGCAGGGGGGATATAGGGGCAGGGGTGTGGGAGGTCAGCGTTTGAAGTTACACCATAAAAGCCATCCTGAAAGGAAACACTGAGTGACCCCTCCCCCCCAATCCATCCACTCCTCTCCCCTCTCTCCCCTGCGGCCTGGCCCTCTCCTCTTCTCCTCCCCTGCATCTCCCTCCCCTCCCTTTGTTTCAGCGAACAGAGTGCCCCATGGACCAACCAGGTGTATTTTATATTACTCCTTCATGTACTTCAAACGCCAAACAGCCCAATTTCTCCTCACCCCCTCTCCTCTTGATCTACTACTCCTTCTTTCCTTTTCCCTCCATCTATCAGCCTGTTGTAAGGCTATAAATCACCTTGCAGATCTGATCAGCAAAGGTAAAGAGAAAAACCAAAGGTAGGAGCATAAAACGGCAGAGACGGGAAGGCAAGAGAGGACTGACTTAAATAGCTGAGGCTATGATTGGATCATTAGATGGAAAATTGTAAACCCTTGATATCACTATTTTGAATTCTGTATCTCCTGTGGTTTATTTTGGATCAATTCAGCTGAAACTTAAACTTAAAATAGATCTAAGCCACAAAATGATGAGCTTCAGTGGAAAATGACAAAGGGAGGGGAAATGGGAGATGCTACTTAGGTGATGGCATGACTGTACAGACAGAGGACAGCCACGGGAATAAAAGGTTAAAAGAAAAAGTAGAGGACAAGGGGAAAACAAATTGGTAAAACAGGATTTTTGGACCTCAAGCTGGCGCTAGACTAGCGGTGGATTAGAGGTTGATGATTGTGGAATCCAGTACGGTAATGAATCCGCTGCAGACATTTGAGGAAATGAGGACCAGAGTGGATATTTGAAAAGATGAAGCACACATGTGTGGATACATATGCAGCATTGGTCAGTTGTTGTAGAGGTGGTTAGGAAGAAAGAGAAGAAAAAGTGAGGGGGGCAAGAGAAAAAGTAGGATATTTAGTGGGAAGGAATCAGGCTGAGCTAGTGTTTAGCACTAATGACATCAGGGATGATTAGGGAATATACACACATTTACGCACCGACACAAACCTATAGGTTCATAAAGTGCATGAGCCAGACACCCCCTGCAGAGCAGCCCGAGATCTGGTCAATTTAATAGAGCCAAAGTTTATTACCAACTTCCCCTCGTCTTTGTTTCTGTGTAACGTTATTGATTTACAAGCATCTCGGTGTGCACGCCGAGCATTTTCCTTGTCCACACGTGTAAGTTGCGCGCGCACGTCTGATATGTGTGCATGTGTCCAGCGTGCGTGGAGAGGTCTGAAGAGGGATATTAGTCACACCCGTGTGGTAATGGGCCTCATTTTGCTCTCATTTTCATCTGTGGTCTCCGTAATGAGGGGGTCCATCTGCCCCTGCTGATCAAGACAGGAAACCCTGTAGGGGAATTTTGTGAATAACTGGAGATCTTGGCCAACTAGTTTGGCAAAAATCTGCTTGCCTGTTCTGATTGTGCAGTTAGTAATTTGTAATTGATCTGGTACTTTATCATCAACTAGCTTCCATGTTAAATAGCTGGGAAATGGTCAGTGGGCATCGTAACAGACCAAAGCTTATCCTAAAACCTCAGTGCAGCCTTGTTAGCTGTATGGAACTGCATGGAAAAAGTGGCTTGTGGAAATTTCTTGTGGGTTTAATGGCAGGCGAGTTACAATAACATTTTAAAACTCCTATAATGGGGTTAAATTAAAATCTGGGTGTTTAATATTGCTAATGTTGATCAAGTAAACAACCTCCACACTTTAGGCTTTTTTAAGGTACTTTTGTACTTGAATGCAGTGTATTAGTTCAGTTTGTCCTGCTGTATTTAGCGCAGATGTGATAAGGTTCTGTATATAGAGCATGTTTACATAGCTCCTTCTCCAGATAAACATATCTGGAAATTGTGTAATCCTGAATTCTTTTCGTTCCAGCTGAAATTGTTTTAGACCACACTATTTTTAATTCCAAACTGCAAACCTTTGTGAATGTAAGCATGCACGAGTCTTCTGTCAATGAGATCAATGAGATTTTATTGTCCCAAACATTGTGATTTTAGTCATAATTAACCGAGGACTTCTAATCATTTCATTTAGATTGTATGATTCCACATTTTCACCATGCTTTCACCCACACAAAAAGATTTTTAGCCTTGTAGTATTTATTGCACGGTTTGCCATATGATTATAAACACAGAGTCTCTGCAGGCTCAGAGTGATAATGTAAGAACAGGGACATCTTTCTCTGGGCCACAGACGCAGCAGAATACGCTGACAATGAATCAGCTTCCATCTCAGTGTCACTCCGTCACCTCATTTGCACCTACACGCCAGTGTGCATCTTCCTGGTTAATGACACGAGTTACTATGGAAACACGCATCATCAAGTTTGTGTTTGTTGCCATGGAAATGTCAACAACAACAGGTTTAGAAGAACATCCTGTCTTGCAACAGCACTTCGATGGTTAAAGTGTACCCTCTTGAAACAGAAGCAGGGCGGTTGACTTAGACGTTGTCACACGGGCTGGCATTATCACAATATTCAGCAGCTGCAGCTTATATATTTTGTGAGAAATTATTGATAACTTTAACTTTATACTGCATGCCTTCTAGGTTAAAATTTTAAAGATACGCATGTCCAGTGTGGAAATTTAATTCTACTTCCGTTTGCTCTACAGCAGTTACTAAACGTACCTTGCAGCTCTGGAATGCCGCAAGGACATATATGTTGGCTTCTATTTTAGGAGACAATTTAAACCCGTGAATAAATGAACTGAGTTTGAGTGGTGACTGAAATCTCTTGTGTTGTAATGAGGTGCGATGTTGATTGATGTTGGTTCGACAGGGGAAGTAGTTGTGGTTATAACAGGGGCCCCTGTTGGAGAGTAAACAATAGGAAGGCCATGATCAAAAGCCTCTTCAGTTGGGTGGGGTTTGCAGGTGGTGCACATTACCCTTTCATAGTGGGCTTCTGTAATTAGCAGATGGGAAACACGAGAGAGAGCAATGTGGAAATAGTTTCAATCAGTGTTATTTGGTACTTCTTCATGACTTTGATTATTGTAAACATAGCTGAGGAGTGGGAGATGTTCCCACATAAAAGACAGACAGAATTTAATCCTTAGCCCATGTTTTGCAAACAAAGACTTAAATGTTTTGCGTCTGCATGTGTAAAAATTGCAGGAAAGTCTTAAGAAGGAAGTCCGAGACGCACGTATGCCCGAAAGCCTTGTATTTATTTTTCTCTCCTTCTGAATCTGTCTTCCTCTTCTTGCCGTTGTTTAGAGTTTGACCAGTAGCCATGAAATAAAGCATATCCGTTTAGTAATGGTGTTTTTCATGGCATCTGTGTTGCTGTTTTCTTCAATAAGACGTCACTGTTTCAAATTGCACTCAGCCATAATTGGCGATCTGAACTCCGCCCCTGTGTACTGTTGACAAGGACACATCTGGTTTTCCCTCGTTTTTGTTTTCCAGTCTCCAGTGTGCTTCACTCCTGGTTTATTCGGCCTTTTCCTTTACTCTTTATATCAGTCTTTTTTCCCCCTTTCTAACTCTGTCTCACTCTTTCTGTGTGTGTCTTTCTCTCTGTGATTTATTGGCAATGAATCAGGGATGAGGGAGTATGCCGAAGGAGAGATGGGAACATTCAGGGAAATGGCTGTTTCCGGCCAGACTTCACATCAGGGTGGGAAAGTGTATGTGCATGTGTGTGTGTGTGTGTTTCTTCGTCATCACCAACTGGGGATCAGCGAAGGGCTGCTTTCTGGCTCTGTCCGCTTTCGTGTAACAGCCCATTACACGAAAGCGGGCAGCCCACTGTTTTTAAATAAAATCCCGATGAAGCTTTTAATACACACAGGAGCACATGTGAGTTTTTGGAAAACATTGCATCCTTCCTTTTCGATAATACATTGAATAAAAAATGACCTTCGGCTTTGGTTGTGATTTTATGATGATTAGTTCTACTTTTTTAAATTTTAGACTTTTCTTATTGAACAATCATGTTATAGTCAGTGTTGGTGTGATGGGAGGTTGAAGGCTGAGGTTTTGTTCAAATTATAGATTGTTATAGTTTGCGAGTGGCTGCTGGCTGATGCCAGGTCACAAAGAGGGTGGCAGACCGAAAAACCACATTGTGATCACTTTGATTGCTAGCTGCAGTCGCATGTGGTTGGACGTTGACTTGTCTGCAAACACTTGCCGTTTACTTCCCAAGTAGTAGTGAAACTCGGGAGTGCGACGTAAACCACAAATGGAGACCTTTCACCTTTAAAGTAAGAGGTGTGTCTTACTGCTGCAATAACAACACACAAGTTTTTATATTTAGAAGTTTTAAAACTTTTACTTTGTCAGTGAACCTTCTCCATTTCTGACTTGCATCATAGCAATCTGCTACCAACCAAAGCAGTCATGAGGATGTTTTCTGTGCAGCATCCTTTACCTCTTTGCTACCAGTTTCACACTAGTGACAGCCACACGTTGGTGGCTGCCACTCACCGTTCTCTAGGCCTGCATGAATGGAGCTTTAGCAATGCATCTCATTACAGTAACTGGCAGTACCAACTCAGAACTGTTTGAACAATACAACATTTTCCCTTTAAACTGGTGGTCTCCAGGCCTGTGTTACTGAGGTCAAAGCTTAGATTCTTTTGTAAATATGATGTACAGATTGTCTGGACTCTTGGGTGTTAGATAAAGAGTTCAGGGAGGCGGGAGGCAGAGTTTAAATAAGGATGCGGTGTGAATTTGAAGTTTCATACACAAAGTGTTTAATATGAAAAACAAAATTCTTGTATTTCTCTTCAGTGGGAGCACCGCAACCAGTGGATTCAGTCATAATCACTTATTTATTTTAAGCTTTATTTTCTTGAACTTTTACATGTGATTTTCAGTTACTGAACCGTAGCAAACCATCTCCACAGTGCAGAGCTTTGTGGGTGTAGTGAGATAGGTGCCTGCAAACCAGAGGGTATTATCTTTGCTTATTAGCTGTGTTTTATCATCTGCATCCATTTATTCTCTTATGCTGTTAGTAATACGTCTTTTGCGTTACACTATTTGAACTTGTGTTGATAGAAATGGAGATACCCTCTAAAGAGTTTTTTCTAGCCATGTGAGTCTTTGGCACTACATATTTACATATTTCACAAAATGCACAAACACTGTACACCTGTATATCTAATCTATGTGTGACTGAACAATGATAAGTAGCCAGAAATTAAATAAACATGAGATAGAATGGGCAGATATATGGACTTTATTCTCCCCCACTCTGAGCTTTTAGTTTTCAGTTTCCAGAAACTGTAGAGAAGTATGAGCACACAGAGTCATTTACTGTCTGCTCAACATATACAAATAACACATTAACCACCTGAAAGACACAATGGCACATATAATGTAGCTACAGATAGGGAGTGAGGGTGAGTCCAGGACATGTTGAGACAATGGAGCACGAGCAAAACAACAGATCAATAAAAGTATCTTTGCAACTTTGTCATCTTCTGCAGTATCTGTTGTGCAAAGTGCTGACCAGGAAGGACAGCTTGTGTGGGAATTGAGGGATCAGCAGCAAACAACTGCTCTTTGATTCACTGTTCTCTCACAATTGCTTTGCATCAATAAGCTGTTGATCCACCGTGACCTTCCGTGGAAACTTCTCAGTCTAGTTTGTGCTTAATTCAATGAATAAATAGTCAGGGATGAAGTAGTTTCATGACAGACCTGATGTCATAATCCATAAATCCAGTAAATGCTTCCTATAATGAGTTTAACTCACGGTGCAGCATAATTGGATATTACTGTATGAAATGACACGCAAAGTCTGTAAAAGTTACACCCAGTTTTCCACTTTCTCCTGCAGTCATGCTGAAAATAGTTTTTCCTAGTGACAGATAGCAAAAAGCTAGACAAAAATAAAGTGAGAGGAGATAATTAAAATTTATCAAGGTTGCAAGTGTTAGTGATGGGGAAGACTTATGTTTAGAGTCGGGCGAAGTGGAGATGGCTCCATTTGTGTTGCGTTAATGAGGGCAGAGACAGAATGAAAGTGAGAGGGATAGTGCCAGTGCCTATTTGTCCCATTTATCATTCAGCTGCGTTTCTGTTTTCGGGGTCATTTGAAGCTCACTGGCGCCCTCGTCTTATCCGGAGTTCCCCACCATCTGTGTTTGTGCATTCGTGTATGTGATGTATGTGTGTGTGTGTGTGTGTGTGTGTGTGTGTGTGTGTGTGTGTGTGTGTGTGTGTGTGTGTGTGTGTGTGTGTGTGTGTGTGAAGTTGATTAACAGTAAAGGCGTAGGGCATATAGAGATCAGCAGTCAGGGCTGACGATGTTGACAAGCTGTTTTATGCCGGTTGTTGCTGCTCAGAGATACCACTGCAAATGGGTGTTTATGTGCACCTGTCCATACACACACACATTAGTGATACTGTCTTTGTGTGCATCCTCTAGCCTTGTACAACTTGCAGCTAAAAGCTTAATCCCAATCCATTTAAAACCAGATCTTAACCTTCAAAAAACCTTTTAAATACATGTCAGAAACTGAGGATGAGCCAAAATGTTCAAACTTTCCAAATGTGTCCTCACCTTAAGGTCTCAAATTCAATTTGGTTTGCATAAATATTGACGTACGCGGACACATGCACACTCACGGACACACAAATATAGAAATATACGAGAAGGCAAAGAGTTTTGCTGAAGAAGAGTGGGGTTGGCGTAAAGAGTAGTTGTATACAACGAGAGTAGCTCCAATAGGCTTTTCACTGAAGTGGTCAAAAGCAAAAAAAAGTACACACACACACATACACACATACACATGCATTCTGAATCCCTGAAGCATTTGAGTGTCATTAAAGTGCAGCTGTGTTTGTCTTTCCAGCACACATGGAAAACACATCAGGGACAGACGAAGCGAGAGAGATCAGCCTTCTGAATATGTCTGCCACAATACGTAGAAACAGAGCACCACACTTTGTCACTGGCACAGATCCCCATCGTTCATTTTGGAGTCTGTTCAAACACAAATGTAGACATTTGAGTATAATGCAGTGCTATAAAACGCAGTGTAGCGCAGAGGTCGCGATGTTAAAGCTGGCGACACTTCAGCCGGACATTTAGTGTAGAGTCATGTTTAATATTGGGCTGGGCTGTAAAATGGAAGTAGCTTTTTAATGGTGGGAAATGAATCAATGCTTTTCGCATAAAATCTGATTTAGGCGTCACCTCGCTGTTTTCATCGTTTAGGAAACAGCGCGCAATGTGGTGTTTGTGTGTCTGTGTGTGCGCATATGAACGCAGAGTGATGAGTGCTACAACATCTGTCTTTCCTGGTAATGACTGGGGAGACTACAGCGCCTCCGGGCATCCCCGACACATTTAGTGGCGTTAAGAAAAAAAAACTGCTCACACACAAACATTCACACATGTACACAAAGTAATGTCAGCTGTATGCTACTAGATCCAATGATTACAGAAATCCCTGTGAATGAGTGCAATAATATTACTCAAATATTTGACACTAAGTGTCTGATGTGCGGGTGCAGTGTGAGAGAAACCCTGGCTCATAATCCCCTGTTCTTCATTTGTTGGGGTTACGCTTATTCACTCCATGTGAGTGGGTGTATGTGCTAATGGCCGCATTGGCTTTCCTTTAACGTTAGAGACATTTTAAAACTGTTTGAGAAGCAGAGATAGATCCATCACCTAACTGTGACTTCACTAAGAGGCTTGTTGCCAGAAACCCCCGTTTTACAAATTTTATGGCCCCCCTTTGAGACCCATTGAGGTACTGGACCTCTGTGGGGTCTCCGTTAAGTGTCTGGCACCAGGATTGGATTGGAGTCTGGGGCGTTTGTTGGTTGGGTCCGTGCTTTGTGCTCTTTGTTGTGTTCGCCGTTGTGTGTGGTAGCTGGTTGGATTGTCCCGTTAGGATGGCTGCTGCCATTGGGGAGTGTCGTTACCATGGAAGTGCATGGTTGGTCTGGAGCAATGTTGTGCTGGGTGGTACGTCTCAAAGTAACATCAAGAACATTTCATCGTAACAAGATAATCAATGTTATTCACTTCACCTGCTAGTGGTTTAACTGCTCATCAGTGGAGACAGATTAAATATGTATTTTCAAACCACTCATTTTCTGAAATATGAGTCAGGTTTTTCCAATAAATCATGTGGTTTATAGAATTGTAAAAAACAAAAAAAAAACAAAAAACCAGAGTGTCTTCTATCTGTTAATTTTGCCTAACCCACAGTTTTAAAAATATTTCATTCACACAGGACAAGGAAAAGCTGAAGATCATCACAATTAAGAATTTGGAACAAGGGGCCTGCTGGGAATTATGGACATTTTTAGGTCTGGTTTTAGCTCTTGAAATGTTCTCATAACAAAATGTCACAGACACCGTCGATTCTTGCCCTGTTAAGAAGTAATAAATGCAATAAAACAGTAGAAGAAAAATACTCAAAAACAAAACAATAATTTTGTTGACATGTCAAGGTACCAAAAAAACCCTGCCGGGGGATGACAGGACTCACAGTTTGAATCTTTTCAATGCTCTTGTACTGTCTAGTATTTACAGTCAGATACAGATAAATATTCCTCTCCCAGTCTGTCATATATTGCAAAGCTGAGTGTGATATCATAATAGGAAAAAAGACGGGTTGTTGTGTAAGTTAATCTCTCCTCTTTCTGTTGCGTCTTCCTTCATTCTCTAATATCTTTTCCCCCTTTTGTGTCTGTATGTGTGCGTGTGTGTATCTGGCTCTTTGTGGATGCGCATGACTCCACAGCTGTGTGTGTCTGTCTGTCTGTCTGGGCAGCAGATATCTGGGTTTAGTCCATCTCACATACCTCTGTCAGCTCAGACTGCTTCAACCTACCAAGCCCAGAGTTCACTCATGAGACAACACGCATATGCAGTATACTCCACACATACACACAGATACACAGGCAAGCCACAGGCAAGTTTCTCAGCTCGCACACAAACAAAAAGACACACTGAGACTTAAACTTTGAGCCACAAGAGGATTCATACAGTCTCTTCCTGAACATGACCTTTCTTTTTGATTGGTCTGGCAACATTAGCCTCACTGCTGCCGCTCCTTTGTTTTTGACTATGTCTGGCAGACACCTCCCATTTATCGCCCACTGTGTTTTCTTTTCCACTATGTTTTCCTTTCCCCTATCCTGTTTTTAATCTAGATTTCTCAGTGTATCTTTCAACAAGAGTTGATGCTGTCACTCCAAACTGGAGGTCATTGCTGATGCATGTTTGTGTTTTACCCTTATTATTGTTGTCATCTGAGTAAACCTAGCTTGAGTAGAGTCCTATCTGCCAGTGTGGGTTTGTGTGCATGCTTTTGCCTTCACTGTGTATGCTGACATTTAGAAACCTAACCACATCCAAAATGGCGTGGTGGAACTCTGTTGCACAAGCCGACAAAAGTGCTTTGACCCATTTGCTTTTGTTACTGTGCCCTGTTAACCCCTGTAATTATTATAATTTAGAACAGAAACCACCACTGATATTTATCTGCCAAATCCATTATATGAAAATGGATTTTATTTTATTTTTTTTATAAATACTACCCTGGTGGTAATATTTAACCACACCCCATAGGCTGCTCTCACCCTCCAAGTATAGTGCTAAAACAAATGAGATAAGGAAATTAAACTGAGGCTATTTCCAGCCTTTGTCACAATTCATGCATTTATACTTAATGCCTTTAAAGAGAGTGCAGTTTGAAATTTGTGAGGTATTTGAATTGTATTTGTGTCGAGCATCTGGGACGAATCAAATGCTTCAGCTAAAATCTAGCATGTTGATGATTAAATCAAAAAAGGTGCAAGACACTTACTTAATAAGTGCTGGTATCAGATAAAGTTGACATCAGCTCTTATTTGGTAAGTTTAAGGCTTTTTTGTGAACTGCCAGCACGAGTAAATGTTTATATTCAAATTGTGTATAATTTAACAACCTTGTTATTGGAATTTACATATTAAAGGAAAAATCTGCTGTGTATGTGTGTGTCTCTGAAGAATTCACTGTGACTTCTAGGTGTCTGACAGGCATGTATTTTAACTTGTAGATCCACTCGAATTATTTAGACAGGGATAAAATAGTTTGTAGAGCTCTGTTTTAAGTTGCAGAAATCTGTTGCACTGATTTGAAAGAATTATCTGGCTTTGGATATGCATAAAACATTAGTTGAAAGGATCAACTCAAAGTTATGTTGGTATTGTCATTGGATTTGGTGATAAAAATATAGACTATCATCAGGCTTATGCTCTGTCTGCTTTCATAAGAGTTTGTCTCCCATCACTTTGTCCTTGTGTAGCTGCACAAAAAAGCCTATATGCCTCTGTTCTCCACAATCCCTTTCTCCTCACCTCTCTCTTTGTCTAAGCTGACGTCCAGCTGTTTGGTTGTGTCACTGTTGTACAATTGCTACAGAATCCCCCCCCCCCTAACACACAAACAGCGGTCCTTTTGTTCTTGCTCTGTTTGAAAGGCCTCTCTCTTTCAAAGGCATACGGGTGGTGCAGGGGCAACACACTCAGCAGCCACCACCGAGACCTGGATTCGGTCTCCTGTTGTAACTGTGACTAGTTGTTTGGGGCACCTGCTTGTAGGTGCGTTGGAGCTAAGGTTGCTTGTTATAACCTTCTGAGAAATGTAATTCTTGTGGCACACTGGGGAGTAGGCTATTGCCTTTCTCTGCCTTCCCAGATTAGCAGTAGCACACTAGGTAGTAAGGACTGTCCCACAGGGGAATTGAGCTTTGCAAAATTGAAGAGAAAAAAGAAGAAAAAAAAAAGGTTGTGCTGATAAGAAAGAAGCCAGGTCTGAATTGTTTGAGGAGTTGTTTCTCTGTCCATCAGAACTTAAACAGAGGATTGTGGGAGGAGGAGGAACAGTAAGAGGGAGGCATCCACTGGAGACAGTTAGATTTGCAGCTTGCGTCAAAGCACAAAGTGCCAGAGATTAATTAAACTTCTCCCTGTTTTGGAGGTGTGTGCATGTGTGAATAAGTATGAGTCAGGGTGGTGATGAGTAGGAGAGAAAACATGTTAATTGCCTTCATCATCAGTGCCAAATTGCAGGAACATAGAATTTTACATAACAAACGCCCCACCTTCTGCAGCGCACAAAGAAAGAACAAAGTGCTGAGGCAGAGATGGAAAACCATCTAAAGAGCAGCAAAGTACACACCTCAATGCATGCTTGTGTATACTTGCACACTCATTTTGTGCAGGTGTTTTCTTTTTTATGTTGTTGGTGCATGTGCTGCTGATTCCCCACTGAGTCCCTCCCTACTTACAGGTCCACTGTGTGTGGTTTTTAAGCTTAACCCGTCAGTCGCAACCCCGTTGTGACCTCATGCTGCTTTTTGATTGGCCTGAGATTGTGAACTTGAGGCCAAGAAAGAAGACGAAGGGGGGGGGACAGGCAGCTACCCACCCTAACAGCAAGCTGCTGATTAAACATACTTGAAAAGTGATGCATTTACATAATCATGTATGTACATAAGCTGGGTTAAACGTTGGGGATTTAGGGTCGAGAACACAGGCTGAGTGCAGAGTGTATAATAAAGCTGCTCTTTGTATACGCCCTCAAAATTGATTCCAGCACATTTGACTGAGAGAACCTAATTTCGGCACATAGGCTTGTTTGTTTTCTAAATGAGCTTTTCATTCTCGTTCTCACAATGGTGAATATCCCTGACCCTTTGCGTGCTGTCAGCCCATATTTGTGTAGGGAGATAAATGAACAAAATAATTGATTTCAGCAGCTATTGTACTGTGAGGATAAAGCTTCTTCCCCTATATCTGTCCCTCAAAAGCCCTCTATATGTTTTGACCCCCTGAACGATTGCAACAGTAACTCACACAAACGCATGCATATATACTGCCTCATTCCAGCATCTGTAGCTATTCCGGTTTTTTGATTAGGCTGGTTTCCAATTTGGAAAGACAAAGAATGAGGGATATTAATGATTAAATTACAGATAGACAGGCACAGTTGTAGGTCATCACCGAGGTCATCAGTCTGTGACCGGCACTATCTGTGAGATCATCACCATGCTGTAGCAACAGCAGGTGTGACATCATTTGAGGAGATGATAGAATAGAGGATGGCTCCATTGCACAAGTTGAAAGGGCAGCATGTGACTCATAGATAACCTTTTAGTATCTCCTGTGCGTGTGTGTGTGGACTTCAATCCATTATCCAAAATTGCTTTACAAAACCTATGTCATCAGACCCTTTTGTAATGTCTTTTTGGACCTTGTGAACCCACAAGATTGCAGTATTATATCCTCACAGTGAATGAATTTATTTTTCTCGAGCCACTTATCATATTTATAGGGTCATCTCAATATTGCTGCACCTTCAGCTAAAGTCTCCCACACTTGTTCCACACCAGCACAGACTTACCACTATTGTGTAACAGGGACCTTTTGCTAATAAGTGATCATGTGATGTTACAATTAAATAAAGCGTTTCTTTCTGGGGAAGGTAGTAAGAGTCGGTAGGAGTACACATTGAGAAGCAAAAACTGATTAAACAGTTAAAGTAAAGCAGCGGTTCAGAGATTTCAGAGAAGCGGTTGAAAACATTCCAAAAAGTACCCAAGACACAGAAAGTTTCTTTCAAATTATTTGGTTTTGGTTATTTTCTTGCCTTTTGATTAGTATTTTATTCTCGGCCATCTGCCCTGTTTTTTTATGTTTTTTTTTCTCCTGCACATTTTAATTTCGTGCAGCTGTATAGAGCAGTTACGAGCTAATTAATAGTGTAAGTGTGTGTGATGCTGTTTATGCTGTCATGTCTGTTGAGAGAACTTTAACAGCTGCTTGGTGTACTGTTCCTCTATCAAGCTCAGTCCTGCCACTATGGTTTGAGCAGATGTACATTTGGGCCTTTAAATCAACTGTTAAAAAAAATAGGCAAAAAGAGATAAAAGAAGCAAGGAGGAGCTTTAATTGAAGGAGCCAGACACATAGTTTGGAGCTCTGAAAGAAAGAGTGAAAGGCAGTTGGTATGGAGACAGGGAGCAGACAGTCATGGAGACAGAGGCAGAGGGAGAAAGAAAGGGAGGTGATCTGAGTAAAAGAAAGAGTGAAACCTTAGTACCTGAGTCGTGGGTTGAGGCCTTTAGCTGCTGGTGCCAGAATGTGTTTTTACGAGCCTGCGGTCAGACAGACATAAAAGGCAGCCGAGCGGCTGAATGGCATCACACACACGCACGTGCATGCACACACATGATTCAATGGCCTCTCAGAAATCACAGTTTGGTTTTATAATGTCACAGTTAGTCAATGTCTCCAACCCCCATAATGCAATGTGACTGAACAAGCAGCACATTCTCCCCTGTGGTACTGAGGTAGGTAGGGACGGAACTGAGGGGAAGTAATGGAGGAAAAGAAAGCATTTGTGTTAGTTCAGATCAAACTTTATTTAATATGGGACAAAATCACAAGTCAGAAATTTGATTTAAGAGACTTTATGATCTTCACATCACACAACTTTCTTTATGTTGAGGATATGGAACACCCCCCCGAGCGGGGAGCAAGTCTGCAAGAATTTGTGGTCAACGGCAATGAGACAGAATCAGTCTGCTATAAATTTCTGCTTAATGGGTTGGCAATTACACGCAGTTTGTGATAATGTTGCTATTAACTGAGAAACATTAGTGAAAATCAGAAGTATCTTGCAGTCTGCTGGAAATCCATTGCTGTCCTTCTTTAACTTAAGAATGGGGAAAATTCCCTCCATAATCCCTTATTTCTACAGTCTCGCTAGGAAAAACATTGGTTGCAACCGTGTGCAGTAAACTTGCAAATGGTTGCTTCGAAGACAGTGATCGGGTCTGCAATTACTCGCAGTCAGTTGCCAGTTTCAAAGCAACTTGGGTACATCAAGATGGTGATAAAATGTTAATGACATATATTAATTCTAATGAACGTACATGTGTCTAACGTGCAGTTTATTTTAATATTGTAATTAACTTTGATAAATTGAAGGCAATAGATGGAAAAATTCTATCTTTTGCCAACTATTGTAAATTCCTTGCTGTTTACATACACAGAAATTCAAAGGAGCAGCTTAAATTCCGCCCAAACTTCATAAATTTGAAACAGAAATAATCAGAACGCAACCAACTGGCAACCATTTGAGTCCCTTATTACAAAGAGTCTCTGCAGCACAAACAGACTCAGATTTATTGCGACGTGCTGGCAATCTGTTTTAGACGGCAGTTATTTGAAAACCTTCGCCAATCTGTCTGAAAGTAATGACAGTCAGTCAAACCACAATCGTTTGGAGATTGGTTGCCTCCTACCAGGCAACCTGTGCAATTTCCTTGCAATTAAAAGCGGTTCCAAATGCGAAAAAAATTCAATGCAATCACCATTTTTTTTCCCCTAGATGTGAGGAGGTTTCCACTGTAGTGGGAGTGAGCCATATAGGGACAAAAGAAACAGAAGGGCATCAGAGGAGGTCGGATACCTGGTTGGACAGGTTTATTGTGCAATATGTGTTATGAACAACATATCTGTCCAACCAGGAAGAGTTAGAAGATATGCTGAGCATTATAGTAAAGTTGCAGTTAGAAAAAGAATATCAGTACTCCTAAACTGATACTCTTACTACACAAGATTTGACAAGAAACAACACAATCTGTAAAAAGTGTTAGTTATAATCCGTACCCTATCAACAATAGTTAGTTTAGCCTTGAAAGATAACTTCATAGAGGAATTACAACAAAACGGAAACAAAAAAGGAACAACTTTTCAGTAGTGCCTGGCTATAACTGATTTTTTATTTGTTTACATAGCTTGAGATGATTTGATCTACCACATTTTTTCCGTTTTGCAGGCTTTAATTTTAGTATAAAGTAATTCAGGATGTAGGACGTCTGTTTTGTCTGTCGTCTCCTTTCTGTTGTTTGCCTTTGTTTCCTGTAACCGTTGCTGTCGTCATTCCCCTTTTTATTTTTATTTACAGTTGTAATTGGTTGCACGCGTCTTATAATGGAGTGGAAGCAAAAAACACACCAAATAATAAAGTGCTAAAAAAAAAAAAAGGATATAGAAATAGAAGCATTTTTAAAAATTCAAATCAGAAAGCAGAAACGTGGGCGAAAGCAGGGATGATTCACCCACCAGGGGTTACTTGAGGTTATTGCAGTAATGTGATTGTAAATGGTGATTGGCTGCTTGAGCTAAGGAGAATAAAAGAGGTAGAGATCCTGACCTGATTTAACACAGAAGATGTAAAGGTTATATTAATGTTTTGAATCTATTTGTGCATGCATAAAGGCTGCAGAAAATTGACATGGGCTCGCTGTCCTATGTACTGTACAGAACAAGAGTCCTGTTGCCATGGAAATGCTGAACAAGTGATGGATTGTTAGATAGGCACAGAAAGGATTTAAGATTTACCTTTTCTTAAAAGAAAAAAAAATCATTATTTTTGTTTAGTTTTTCACAATTTTAAAGAAGGAGATGCAGTGGAGTCAGCTGCCCCTCGTTATCGCTCCTTATGGTGATCAGTATTAAGGATAGAAATCCCACAATAAAGCTTCTGTTGAGCTTCACGTGATTTTGTGCTGTGCAAATGTGTTACACCGCAGCAGTAGTATGACTAATACAAGTCCCATAGTCCTATACACCCACACGTATGTACTGACACACACGCACACAAAATGTAGCTGCTTCTTTCTTTTGACTCTCAATTACTCTCAAACTCTAATTTTCTCCAACTCTTCCCGCTCTTATAGGAATACATGCACACAACTGTATATATACACACACACTCGCACCTACACACAAGGCAATATATACCTTATTTCATTTATAGTTTGGGGTGGATATCATATCCTGTGTCTCATTGAGCTGTCAGTCACTGAGGCAAACAGTGTATATTTGCGCATACATGCGCTCACCTGGGTGCGTGTGTCATTGTTCTGTGGAGGTTTGGAGGTCAGTATGAGAGGAGACATTTCAGCAGCATATTTCCCAGAGGTTCTTGAAAGGTGTAATTCAGCATACAGCTGGTTTCAGATGACCCCTGTTAGTGGTTTGTAACAATGCGGAGTTTGTACGTTGGTGCGTAGATTCATTTATGTGTAGTCTTTAGCGTGTATGTGGATGAATGTGTGCGTTTGTGCATCTGAGAGGGAGCGACTGTGAACTGTCTCCCTCCTGACATTCCTTAATTTTAACAGACAGCATGGGAATGTAATGCTTCTTTAATTTGGTCAAATTCTTCTGTGTGTGTGTGTGTGTGTGTGTGTGTGTGTGTGTGTGTGTGTGTGTGTGTGTGGTGAACTTTTCACACAAATCATTGCGCAATCATTGTTTGCTTTCTTCTATTAGCTGTTTGTGTTGGTGTGCCATTCTCTACCCATTAATAAGGGAGTACTCACCCGTAGAGTTCACCTTTTACCCACAACCGGTCTTTCTCTTCCTCTCTTTCATCCACTAACACACATGTCCACGCTCAGGCTGCCCTGAAGTCAGAATTTCGTAAAAGCCCAGCAGTACAGCAGTTCTCAATCCATAATCCATATTTTAACATGAAACATAAAAGCGGATTAAACGCTTACCAAATTCTTATTATTTATCACATCATTGTGATAACATTAATGAGACCTTTTATATACATTTACATAATGTTATGTAAGTTGTACAGTCAGTCCTACAGGCGTAGGAGGAGACAACATTGTGAATAAGTGCTATATCACTCACTTCAGATTTCCACCTGATACAGGCTTCTCAGGTTTGCTGATGGATGCTGCAAGGCTTAAAAGAAAATGAGTTAAAGCAAGTTGAGCAAGTAGCTACTCTTAACCAGGGGTTCCCATATCTCATATTTAAAAAGTCAGCATTTATTAAAGTATCAACACTTTAACATCACAGAAGGTTTTGGGTTTTTATTAAGCTACTTAGAAATGCTGTATATTCATGTTTCTTCCACTGCTCAACCAGTGCATGTAAAATATCCACCAACAATTTGTTGTCTTACTTTTGCATAATTGTTGGTTATCGCAAACCCCAGAATGAAATTGACAGGTTTTACAAATCTTTAAAATTTATACATTTTCACAAAGACCACAGTCATGTGGACAAACGATGCAAATCTGGTTTCCCTGTTTTAAAATAACTCGGTACACAACCACATACCTCAAATACAAGCAAAATATACACTTCAGGATAAATTGTATAAGCCACAAACAACCCACTTTTTTCTTATGTTGCACCAACGTGAATGCAGCGTAGGTGTGTGGGAATTTTTTTGGTTTAAATTACACAAACCAATATGAAATGTTCCCTACTAACCAGAACCTTTTAGACCAAATAAATACCTGCCCACAGAAGAAAAATAAATAGCCTTTTTTTAACCAGTGAACGTTCCCTGTCATTTTTTTCTGGCTTTAATTCAAGTCATTCAGTTAATTTTTTTTTCTTTACAGACGGATCAGTGGGGGAAAAAAAATGGTCATGACTTTTTTCCCCCATAAGTCCCCCCCAAAAAATAATGACCAAAAAACAGTGGACCTAATCCTCTTCTGTAACTACCCCATCTAAAAGAGTCCTTGTAATTTAAAAAGTTTCCTTTTGTTTCTAACTTTAAAAATTTTCCACCCAATTAAGTATCCACCGTTTTAAAAAAAGGATTTGAATAAATAAATAAAATGCTTGAGGTAGGGAACTTGGCAAAAATGTGGATTTAGTATGGAATTGATTAGGAATTTAGGAGTTTTAAAGTTTTTAGTTGTAGAAGTAAGGATCCCTACCCAAGTAATCATGGGCTAACTAATTATGCACATAATAAGGTTTTAAAAAAGTGCAGTATTCTCCTCTGAAGAACAGACAGAAGGAGTATAAAGTAGCTTAAGTACTTTAGTTTGTTTGTGTTTTTGTTGATGTATGCTCGATAGTGTTGGTGTGGTGTGATGGTAACTTCACCATGGAGATGACAACTGATGAGGGAGACGATCGTGTTTCAATGTGTACAGTGTCTGTGTGCGCGCGTGCGTGTGTGAGGGTAATAATAACAATGTAAGTTGGTTTGTAATGTACCATCACTGACCAGGAATTTGCTTTTGGAGACACTGTTGCAGACATATTGATTACCACCATGGCAACACAAATATATACAACACACAACAGGCTTTCACAGTCACCGCAGAGGGATGTGAGGAGAGAAAGAGTTAGAGAGAGAAAGACAAAGAAAGAGCTTGCTCCTCACTTTTTAAAGGGAAGGGTAGGAGAGTGAGAAGGATCATGGGTGGGCCCCAAAGAGACTCTTTAGAGATGGAGACGGCACTTTAGAAAACACTCAGCCTTCACAAATTGGAGGGAGGAGGGATGAGGAGCGAGGAGAGTCAATAGAGGGTGAAGAGAAAGACTGGATATCAGATTTTCCACAGAGCTGGATGATCGTCAGTATTTGTGTGTGTGTAGCAGCGATAGTAATGTTTGATTTGAATGTTTTCCAGCTTGAGTCTGAGTGTTATTCCCTCAGCTTCAACAGGTACATGCTAAAGTACTTCCTGGTTTTAGATCAGGTATTTCCCAGCAGCACTAAGGAGGTTGTTTACCATAAATAGCTTTCAACAGACTGCACAAATGTAGCTATTCATCATGCATTTGCTGGCTGCGTTCACCTCAATAGAAAGAGGTAATCGTATCCAGAAAGAGCAGAATGTAGCTTTCTCCTCTGTGTCACTTTCTCTTCACTTCCACGCACCCTGCCTCTCTCAGTTGCGCACGCACGCACGCACGCACGCACACACACACACACACACACACACACACACTCTCACAGCCACTTCATACTTATTTTCACATTAGTCTCTGCGGGGCCTTCAGCCATTAATTGTGTCCCAGACTGGGACCACAGAAGAAGTGTGGCCGGTAGTGCTGGGTGTATCCAAGAGAGAGGCAAGCAAGGCTGGGCACAGCTGTCTCCGGAGGAGGAAGCCACTCTCTCATATCGTTGCCCACATCCATCCTCAGAATACTCATCTAAACTCACTGTCCCTGAAGATGGCAATCACAAGAAGAAAATAGATTGTTTCCTTCAGGTCTACCTCAGGATAACACAAGCAATATATGCACGATTAGGAAGCAGCAGTCAGGCATTTAGTTTTTCCTGAAAACCTTTTAGTCTGTGACATTGATACAGTGGGGGATTTCACTGCAGTCTCGCAGCCTACGAGCAGAAACGTTGTCAAAGATTCCCCCCCCCCCCCCCCCCCCCCCGCCCAAAAGTGTGTTCCTGAACAGTGCTCCTCTGAGTTTCTCTCCAATAGAACAAAATTAAAAAAGACAACTTAATTTCTTTGCCCTAATATTTTCCGTTCATCTGTCTTTTGCCTATTCTGTAATATTTCCCAGCTGTACAAGATTCACTTGATTTACCATATTTATTTAATTACCACTTCAGCTGTTTTATTATTCCACCATTTCCTCTGTTTGAAAGGCGGCATTAATTGCCTGACTTTTATTGATGTTTTTTTTTTTTTTTCATCAAAGCTTTCATTTCACGGAGGAGAAAATCTAACTCGCGGAAAATAATGCAAATGTGCTTATGTGTGGGTGCACAGGATCCAACATGTAAATGATTCAGCTAGTCTTGATAATTTTTGCAAGTTTGGTAATTTGAAGCTGCTGGTGTAAGGAAAATGTGAGTTTTCCCACCCCTTGTATTATTTAATAATGCCTCAATATGTTTTATGAGGCTGGCTAGATTAGTCAGAGCTATTAATATCATAAACCGTTGTCTCCTCAGCTGACGTCGGACCAGCTAGTGATGCTTCTGGAGCTTCTGTTGGAGGAATCGGAGTTAAGCGTGGCATCACTTCGTGCTCTGCAGAGAACCTACAGTCTGCAGAATCAGGACGCTGAGGTAAGACCACACACTCGCTTATTCACTCATACAAACGCAGACACATGCTCAGACAAGTGAGCATATTCACCCAACATTTACAATCCCCTCCGATAATAAAAGTAGCTTTCCTCTCCGTGCACATCTTAAAGCATGGCACTTAGTAATGTGTTGTAAATTCTGTTGTAAGAGCTCTCTTCTTTACAGCAGCCATTACTGACTAAATCCCACAAGTATTTGCTTCATTTTTTAATGTTGAACAAAGTTCCTTAATGGTACTGTTAACAGTGTTTGCCTGTGTGTGTGTGTGTGTGTGTATGTGTGCATACTTTTCACTGTTTGTACTCTCTGGTTATGTGTGTATGTATGTGTGTGCGGATGATCAAGTGCTTCCTCTCAGTACAGGAGCGCTGTGAAAACACAGCTGTGCCCGAGCCTGTAAACTGTCCACGCTGACTTCCATCATTAACACATGGCCTCTCTTGAAAAGAAAAATTTGATACATATTTAGGTTTTTTTTACGAGTTATTATTAGTTATATGAGCTGTTTTGTTGGGGCGGTAATGTATATAATGGAGCTCAGATGTTCTGTTATATAGAGGCTGCTCAATTGTGGTGCGTTTCCACTCATTTACTTGCTGGAATCTGAAATCATAAAGGCGTGATTTTCCCTAGCAGGTCCACGTAGCAAGCAGTGTGTTGGAAGCTGGAAACATTCCTTAGGGATTTTGGTCCATATTGACATGATAGCATCACACAGTTGCTGCAGATTTGTTGGCTGCAAATCCATGATGTGAAACCACATCCCAAAGGTGCTCTATAGGATTGAGATCTGGTGACTGTGTTGGTCATTTGAGTGCAGTGAACTGATTATCTTGTTCAAGAAACCAGTTTGAGATGAGCTGAAGTTTGTGAAATGGTGCATTATCCTGCTGGATACACTGTCTTCACGAAAGAATGGACATGATCAGCAACAGTACTCAGGTAGAATGAGGAATTTAAGCAATGCTGAGCTGGTACTAAGGGGACTGAAGGGTGCCAAGAAAATCACCCACAACATTACACCACCAGCATCAGCCTGAATTATTGATACAAGGCAGGATGGAATCATACTTTCATGTTGTTTATACCAAATTCTGGCCTTACTTTCCAAATGTTGCAGAAGAATTTGAGTGTTTTATTTTTTAAGCTTCTGTTGTCCAGACATGAGTGGCACCAGTTGTAGTCTTCTGCTGCTGTAGCACATCTGCTTCAAGGTTTGATGTGTTGTGGCATGCTCTTTTGCATACCTTGATTGTAACGAGTGTTTATTTGAGTTACTGTTGTCTTCCTGGGCATTCTCCTCTGACCTTTGGCATCAACAAGGCATTATTGTCCATATTTTCAGTTTTTCAACCCTGGAGATGGTTATGTGGGAAAATCCCAGTAGAATATATTTCACTCACTAATCTAGCCAGCCTCAAACATTTCTGAAATATACCGTGTTCAAAGTCCCTTAAATCACTTTTCTTCCCCATTCTAATGCTTGGTTTGATTTTCAGCAGCTTATGTTGACCATGTCTACTCAGTCAATATGACCTACACCCCAATATTTCCAAGATAAAGCTGGGAATAAATGGAAAAGGATTTGTGAAATTTGGATGAAAACTTAAAAGCTCCATCTGAGACCCATTAAACTCATCTTTATTTAGTAGGTTGCAGAGGTAATGTGAGGATTTGAATGTGGTTGTAAATGGAGCATTGCTCAGTCTACATTCTTCAGCTGCAAGTAGGTGGAGGGCGCGGCAACATCTGCTGCACAAATAAAAAAAAGTCAAAAACTTCTGTTAAGCTTAAAAGAAAGGTAGTCTTTGGTTCCTTTCTTGACCTTTCTGATTTTCAATTTAAACCTTAACCTACATGCCTAAATACATTGTAGTTGCTGCCATGTGATTAGGCAGTTAGATATTTGTATTGATGAACATGTGAATAGGTGTACCTAGATGCATTCAATCAGAATTCTCAACTGGCACTACCCCCCAAGTCAGGCTTCCAACTCGGAAAGTCGGAGCAGCCCCGCCACCCTCACTTATTCATCCAAGATGATGGCAGTACATGTAAACATTAGTAAAACTGTAAAAACTCTAGACTTCTACTGATATATATTTGTGACTGGCAAAGCTGACTAAGCCATATGCAGGGCTAGGCTCGATTGTGCTGTGTTGCTAGTGATAAGTAGCTGTATCTTGCTACCAAACAAATCCTGTTTTTCATTAGTTTTCTGATGTTCCTTTGGAACACATTCAAATCGGGAGTGATGTCACTTCCAGCTCCGACATCCGACTTCCGAGGCAAATGGAACGCAGTAAAAGTGGGTGTATTTCAGTAACTCGTCTGTAGTTCATTGTCTTATTTTCACTTCTAGTAATCCACCTCGTGGTCTCAGTCTGAGGTCACTGTGTGTTTGGCCTTGAGTCCAGCTTTTTACACGTACACCTCTTTAGTCAGACTTCCTGGCAGATGAAAGTAGATTCCCATCTGCAATTTCCAGGAAAAAAAAACTTTAAGTGTTTGCTAAAAATACGCAGGGCCATTACGCACATAGTCATGCATGGAAAAACACTCACCTACATACACACACACACACACACACACACACACACACACACACACACACACACACACACACACACACACACACACACACTCACTCACACAAGCATACCTGCACACACCTGTCTGAAGGCAATGGGCCAGTCCTAATGTCAGTAATCTCATTCAGAAGAGGTTAATCACCTACGTCTCTCCATATAAACGTGCCCATTTATTCTCTCTGTCCAGAGGTCTTTTTTCCCCCCCTTACTTTTTCTGTCCTCTTCTCACGCAGCTTTGCATTGTCTGCTGCCACTTTCATCGCAGAGGATTGATGATTGATCTGTTTAAAATAAATACAGGACTGAGTGCAGTCGAGCCCTCTGCAGCTCTTCAGTGTTTACCTGATGTAGAAAGAGCTTTTCAGAGTGAATGAATATTGGGTGATATGAATAGCTGTTATGACTTCTAAAAAGGCCGTTAGTAATGCCGTGGCTCTGAATGCATTGTGAAACAACTGATTGATCACTTGAAGATAGACGTGTATTATCAGCCCTTAGCAGCCTATAGTAAACCCCCAGCTGTTCCTCTTATATAGCAGCATGACACTACATGTTATATATGTAACACAGAGGGCGGTCGAACAAAGTTTCACACAGTCAAAGTGGAGTGAAGTTCACATGAGATGCTGCACAAAGCAACAGAAGACTAAAAGGTCTGGACTAAAGGTGCTTTCAAGACTGGCATGCAAACTTGAGTTTCCGTGTGTGTGTGATTTGCGTAACCATGTACACAATAGTGAAAGGAAATACGTGGCTGACCACTGGTGTGCGTGCTGTCGGAATGCTTTGTCTATGGCGTCAGTGACCATGAATATGTGTGCGAGTGTGTCTGTGAGCTGGGGC
This sequence comes from Copadichromis virginalis, assembly GCF_057382275.1. Taxonomy (NCBI): domain Eukaryota; kingdom Metazoa; phylum Chordata; class Actinopteri; order Cichliformes; family Cichlidae; genus Copadichromis; species Copadichromis virginalis. Next base: position 26,745,671 of record NC_140629.1, read on the forward strand.
ATGTGTTTGCATGTATGAGACCAAGTGCGTGGCCCTCTCCCTTTCATATGAGCCTTATGTGACGTGAGATGCTGTGTGCAGTGATGGGAATTGAGAACCGGTCTCAGATTGTCCAAACCATTTGACAGTTGCCGCAAAGCTTATAAATTCCCTTGTTGTGTATTGTTAGACTTATTGGTGCAGAGCTTTTGCACACCTGAGTCACATGCAAACCTTAAAAAACACAGTTTCTACACTCCGTACAGACAGGAGATAATACAACAGTGAGGCTGAAAATCTGCACAAGCTTACTGTGTTCCCACACAGGAAATTGATAAGGAATTGTTCAAGTGCTCTTATGAAGAATGGTATCAGTCTTAATGAGATCGATCCTTACCTGTGTGATGCTACATGAGCGCATGAACATGCAATTCAATTGCGCCACAGTGCACATGCACATATGGAGCATTATCTGAGACTATAACTGGCCTTATTGTGCAAGCGTGATGCTAGGATTAGGTTTACTGCAGTCACTGGAGACTTCACCGAACCACATCAAGAACTGGGAACATGCGGAGCCGAGTAGAGGAGACAACAGAACAAGGCAAAAAAGTTATTACCAAGGGTCATCTAAAAAGAAGTAAATCTCAAGTTTATTTGTGCGCTTTAATCCAAAGGACTTCAAAGGCCTTCACTGGCTCATATTAGACTGGAAACAAAAAACAGCTCCTCAAATGGGCAAAAAAAACCCCACCCCAGTTTCAAAAATAAAAACCTAGGGGAGGGAAATTCCTTGTAGACTTAATAGATGCCACTGGGCAAACAACATAAATAAAGCGTAATGGTTAAAGTAGTATAAAAAAAATGATAAAAAGGCAAAGATTTACAAAGAAAAGAGATAAATGGATAGTTCATTAAGTTTTTATTTTGTCGTTAGAAAACCAGATCCCACTCACATACACAGTTACACTAGCTTTACCAAAAGGTCTCCTAATAGCAGCTCTAAGGTTCTCTTGTATACATTTGTCTCATCCCCTTGCTTCATTTTTATGGAACTGGTATAAAATTTGGGAAAATCCTTCGTGAAGAAAGAGAATATTTCCCAAAATGCTGGTATGCAGTATGAGCATTCGCATCTTTGCTCCATGCGTGTTTTTGTGTGAGACGTGAAAGTTTGTTCATTGTGAAAAGAGCGCACATACAGACGCTGTTCCTCGGTTGTGAGGAGGATTTGGGGGGGAGAGGGGAGGTTTGCAGTAATAAATGAAGGAATGTCACTGTGTAATTGCATGTGCTGTCAGAGAGAGGGGCCCAGCGAGAGGAAACGGGAGGGGAAGAAAAAAAAAGGAGGGTAAGGAGAGGTGCACCAGGCAGCTGCTCTGCCCCCGGGCTCTCCCCAGGAATGTAACCCAGCACGGGGAACAGCTGCCGGGGCTACGCAGGCCAGAAGGGCAGGGCTGGCACCAGAGGCTACACATGCTGTACACGCTCATGCACGCACACCCACCAATGCAGACGCACGCAGACGTTCCAGTGCGGGGTAGAAGAGCATTACTCTTAATTTGCTTTCTGCTCTGGGATTCTCACTGTCTTCCAGAATAAAGCTGAAAATAAATGGAAAAGGATTTTAAAAATCTGGATGAAAGAGCAACTTCAAAGCCCCATCTGAGACCTGTTTAACTCATCTTTATTTAGTCTGTTGCAGAGGTAATGTGAGGATTTGAATGTGGTTGTAAATAGAGCATTGCTCCGACGCCATTCTTAAGCTGCACAAGTAGGTGGAGGCCAGGGCCACATTTGCACAAGCAAACCAAAAACTCCTATTAAGAGTGTGACTGCTTAAAAAAAAAGGTAGAGTCTATTGGTTCTTTTCTAGAATACACTATCTCAAAATGAATATCTGTACTGCTCCTTTAGAAATGCCCAAAGCCTGAGGTGTTGAAATAGAATCAATCTCCAGAAATCCCACGCTTGGTCACTGTACTGCCCAAAGGACCAGTTTATCATCCTGAGTGTGCTGAGATAGTTATGGAGAAGACTGAAACACCCACAAAAAAATCAGCCAGGGGAAACTGTCAGGCTTTAAAGTAGCGACAGTTCTTTAAAACATTTTTCATCCACATTTCCTTTTTCAAATCGCTCTTCTGTCTCTTTTATCATCTGTGTCTGCCTGTATATCCATACACGCACTTGCTGCAGATCCATGCACGGTCGCACATGTTCACGTGCACGCTCGGAGCAGATGATGAAGGATGATGGCTGAGGCAGGGACAGAGCCAGTCTCTGATCTCTCCTGTAACCGCGGCAACAGAGCTCCTATTGATCCTCTGGAAGAAAGGCCAAGCGTTAGCTTCCATGCGCACACAAGTGCACACATGCACGCGTTCAGTAGAAATACACCTCGACACACACGCACATGTGGAATTAAATCAAACTTTTTAATTTTTACTTGAACTTTAGACTGTTTCGGAAAGAAAATCATCTCAGTCTTCTTAAATATTAAATATATTAAACGTCCGATTGTGGATGACTCAGTCCACAGGCTCCCAGCTTGAGCTGTTTTGGTTAATCGCATGTTTGAATTCACTGGCTACAAGCAGGAAAATATATCTGTCAAAGTGGTGAATGCAAAAAAAAAACAAACTACAATAAGATGTGTTTAGGAGTCAGTTGTTCCTCAAAATCATTACTGTGTACAATCTTCTGTCTTGGTTTGCAGGTCCGACATCGCTGGTGTGAACTTGTGGTCAAACACGCGTACGCTCAGGCTTACGGAGATGTGGAGCACTTTCTGATTCATGACCAAGTAAATACGCACAGCTGTGAAGCCTTTATCTGATTCAACCTGAGAAAAATTAAACTAAATAAACAGTTTTTTGTGTATGTGTGCTCCAGGCCATGGGTGTGTATCTGTACGGGGAGCTGATGGTTCAGGAGGACCCTGAGCAGCAGGCTCTGGCGCGTCACTGCCTCTCACTAGTCCAGGGAGAGATGGACCAATCGGCACGCAGAGTGGTGGAGGAGATGGTCCTATAACAGCAGAGGTGATGTCTTATTTTCAGTTCTTCATTCCAAATGCTGTCAAACATATTGGCTTTTATTTTTATGAATGCTGTTGTTCTGAGATAAAGTATGTAATAAATTTAACCTGACTGAAAACTTTCCGACAGCATAATTAGTTTTCCTTTTTCATCTTCTTTTTTTGCTCTCATTATTGCATAATTGGTTTCTCCTCAACTCAGAGGAATTCTGGTTTAATCGTAATTTTAGTGGCTTTCACTGGCACAGAATGGTGGGAATTCTCCAAACAAGCCAAATAAGAAATATAAACTATATTTGCTTAGGTTTATAAAATAAGATTACAAGTTACCCGCTCAGGGATTTGGTGGCTTTTTATTTGGAGCTCAGACTGCAACAGGATGCTTTAATAGCTTGGTGAGTTGCTTGAACCATACACGGGAAAAAGAACCAGTAATCAATACTTTGTTATCTTTTGAAGTTTTAAAATATTTCTCGGCTACAAAGCCACTATCTTTATCTCATAGTTGACCTTCTAGCCTGAAATGGAGTCTGTAAAAGAAAGCTTTGTATTGAATTGATCCTGATTCCATCTACCCCAGCGGACAGTCCGCACTTGAGTCACTTGGCTACTTTTACTGCACATTCCTTCCTGAGCTTATTGAGTGTGTATGCACATGTGTGTTTGTACACTTAGAATGGGGCCTTTTCCGTGGTTTCACAGCAGCGCCGTCAGGATGTGTTTGTCAGAGAAGGAATTTGGGAATGTGTTCCTCAAACAAATGAGAGGGAAGACAGAAAAAAAGAGAGAGAGGGGGAACGGGTCAGTGAGCATTTTCTGATGGGCTCAGGATGGTCTCTACTCGATGTGGAGGCATTTTCATACTGTTGACCCTGAAATTCCTCCTGCGTGTACGTGTGTGTGTGTATGCAGAACCACAACTGTCAACCACTGGGCTTTTGGATGACTCCGTACAGTGAGGGGTGCATTGGTCTGACTCTAAATGAAGGAGAGAGGAAAAAATGGTTTAGTGAGAGAAAGAAGGAAGAGAAGGAGCAGAAGAGAGGACAGGGCTCTTTGAAGCTGCTGATCTTTTCATAACAGTCCTGTTATTACTGACATTAATAATGAATAATGAGACGAGGCAATTAAGTGGATCTAGGGTTGACAGTTGAAGTAAAGCAACCCAACTATTCTTCAAAATATTATTAGAGTGCTGTAGTATGTTATGAATAGTGTTATAAAATCTTATTAACTTTCAAGCGAAATACCCTGAGATTATAGCTTTACTTTTAAAAGTGCAAATAACTGAACTGAATTGAAGTTATGGCCACAAGGACACAAGATATTATTTTGCTACTGTTTTTAAAAGGCATGAAAAGCTGGATCGTGAAAAAGTAATTCTTTGTGAAAATTTGTTCAATTTTTACTCAAAATAGCAGCTTATCTGTTTTAGCGAACTTGTCAGTGTTGTCAGGCTACAACTAATACTAGATGTTTTCTTAAAAACCGTATGGTCTGTGGTTGCTCCCATAGCTCGGTTGGCAAAGAACGAGACCCGTGTGTTGAAGCCAAGTCTTTACTCCTTGAGTCTAGACTAGCGATCCTTTTTCTCCATGGCATTTCCTCTCCAGCAAAGACATCAGAAGCCAGTCAGAAAACAGTCGATTTACTGGTCGATCTACGCCCTTAGCTTCACCTGGTCACGAACTGTGTGGGTAGTGACTGCAAGAATGAGATTGTGGATACAAGCGGTGGAAGTAAGCTTTCTCAGAAGGGTGCCTGCGTCCTCCCTAGGAAATAAGGTGAGGAGCTCAGTCCTTGGGGAGGGACTCCAAATTGAAGGAGCATCTAATTAGGTTGCATCTTGGGTGAGGTGCTCTGTCCTACCTGGAAAGAACCCCAGGGTAGACCCAGGACATGCTGAAGAGAGTATATCTCCTGCCTAGCTTGGGAATGCCTCGGTGTTCCCCTAGGACCGACCCCAGATGAGCAGCAGAAAGTGGAGGGAAGCAATAAGCAAATTAAAACAAAAAATATTAAATATAAATTAAATAGCTTGTTAAAAGCTTAAAAATCTCAACAATCTTCTAATTAGTGGGATTGCAATCCAATGGATTGAGAGAGATCCATTATAATTTTGGAGAAAAGTATAAACTAAGTGACCCATTTTAATACAGAAACAATAACCCCCCCCCCCCCACACACACACACACACACACACACACACACACACCTCGAGGGCCACTCACAGTTTTTACACCAAGTTGATGAGTTATGGTTTTGACTTCATAAGCTGTTTCTCTGGAGGTGGCCCTGAGGGAAGTTTTACACAACTGCTGCTTAACTGACACAGGTGTCAACAGGTGCTGATAGCTGACGAGCTAGGATCTATTTGGATTTCATCATCTGATTGGAAGATTTGAATCTCCTCTTGCTCTCATTCTGATTGGAGGACACGTCTGATAGTTTTTCTTTGCAAAAACTTCTCAGTCTGTGTCTCAGCCAAGCGACTGAATCTGATTATAGAGCCAACGTGATTATAGAGCCCCGCTTGGGATTGCACACATTTTCACCATATTTAAATAGTTTCATCCACAAAGACCTTACACTGACTGACAGGAAGCAGTAAGAAAACAGATATGCTCTAAAATGTGTGGGATTTTCAAAATAAAAGCCTTCAATTAGCAGTAGCAAGTCCATCCATCCACTTATCAAATTCAGGGTTAAAATAAAATCTTCCAGTTATGTTTTTTATTTATGTATTTATTTTATTTTATTGAGATTTCTAATCCATGTGTTTCAAAATAAAAACCCGAAACTCGAGTGTTCAAGTATGAAGCTGCTGATTTTTGGTGGCTTTTTATTTGTTCAGATTTGACATTTACTTTTAAGGCAAAATACAAACACTGCTAAACCCAGTCACATTTCTTTATGCCCCACCCTTTCATTCACACACATCAGGTAGCTTTGTTGCTACACTAAGTGTAAGGTCAGGGGAAGCGTCAGCAACCTCGGTCAACACAGGATGCATCACGAGGTGCTGCTAAACAGTTGTCCACATCATCCTGAGTGACTTACAGAACTACATCCTATTTTAAGCCATGACCGAGACGGGCTTTTATCTTCACACACGCACACACTCCGAGAAAGCTTTATGCATTTGCACCGGATGTGAAAGGCTTTCTCGACAAGTGCTTGGCATCTGGCTCAGTCCTGATAAATCTGTCTAACACACACGTACAACACGCACACGTCCAGCGCCTATCTGTCTGTACCCACCGATCTGTTTCGTCATCATTCAATCCCTCACGACACTCTGTGGGTTATTACTACAAGTGAGGAAGAAAAGAAACAATTGAAGAAGAAAACAAGCAGTTAGAGACAAATTTTCTAACTTTTATTGTTCCTTCCCATTGGACTGACCCAAACAAGCCTCCATAAACATCAGCGGATCACGCCGGTCAACTGAGCTAAGGTCCAGATCTCTAACCAATTAAAATGATGGATGAACAGACCTCCCCGCTGCTTTTTCATATCGCACTGTAGGGAGACGGATTTATGTTTTACTGCTCACTTTGTGTTCCAGCGTCGGCCTTTCTTAAGTAGAACAGTTCCTCCCTGTACCCTTTTACACCCTCGCGCAGACCACAGTACAGTGGGATTAGGCTGAGGCGGGCTGAGAGGGTTTTAACTGAAAACAACATGTCTGTCAAGGCTCACTCCCTGCTCTGTGTTCCTAAACCCAAAAAGCACAACCCTTAAAAAGAGAAGGGTGGTCTCTCCCTGTCTTTTTTTCAAGTTCTTTTCCCCCTCCCTGCTCACTCCCTCATTCTTTTCTTCCCCCTCCGGTACATGCCTCTGGAATCCCTCTTGATCCGCTTAATGAGGGGCATATCGCCGGGTTAGCCGAGCGTGGCGAATGGGAGACGAGGAGAGGGGTGACCAAGGAAATAGTACGAGAGAGAGAGAGAGCAAGGTTCTACAGGTCTGAAAGAGACAAACAAGCTGAAATCACACATATATATATATATATACATATATATATATATATATATATATACATATATATATATATATATATATATTAGTCTGAAGGCAGTTATAGGTTCACATTGGACTGGAGCTGGACTTGAGGATGTAACTAGAGAAAATAAGAGTGGAGCTCTTGTTCTTTCATGTCTGGGCTGTGAGGGTTCCTGGCGTGCTGATTTGTGACTTATGATAAAATCACATTGCCAGGGATTACCACACAGCCTTGACCCAGTCGGCTGCTATGGCAACCACAGCCCCTCCTATACACATACATAAACACACTCGTCCTCCAGAAACTTGTGGGGGGGGGAACAAAAAAACAAACAAAAGAAGACTTGATTATCTGAGTGTGTGATTGTGTTTGAGGAGCTGGTGATTTGGAGGAGAAGAAGGGAAAAAAAGGGGGAAAGTGTGATGAAGGAGCTCATCACTGCAGCTGTTTTGTAAGAGCGCGTACACGTCGGACAGGTTTTTGTATCCTCTCTCCAGCCAGACACAGAGCTTAGCTGATTGGTGAACAGTGATTGATTCCCTCTTTGTTCACAGTGGCTAAGTTCTGCACCTGAGGAGAGCATGACCCAGACAGGGAGACAAAGAGGAGACGACAAATGGGTGTGGGAGGAAGAGAGAAGAAAAATGTGCCACAAAGTTTTTACAGTGGCGGTTACGTGCGTGTGTGGACAGTTGGGCCTAATTTTCCTACTTCAATTATCAAATGTGTGTTTATACAACACTCCCTTCCCCTTCTCTGTTTTAAGCCGTTTTCCCGCTCATTGCTTGATTGTTCTGCATCTTTTTGCACCTTTTTAAAATTATTTTAATTTGTTTAAAATCTCATTTCACTTTTCTTTTTCCCCTTATCTCACTGCTTTTGCTCTCAATAGCTCTCCTCTTGCATGTCTGGAAAAGCTTTCCACTGAGACGACCTCGCTCAGAAGAATTAAACACGCAAGCACCCCCTTCGCAAATTCAAAACACTGCGCAGGATTACTAATGAGCGCCACGTTTCGCTCTCCTGCTTCGCCTGTTGTTCTTTCTCCTCCTTTCATCTTTCCCTCCCTGCTCCGTACTTCCACCCCTCTGCTTCTATCTCCTTTTAGTTGCGTAGTAGAAGAGATAATCCTGCAGATGATGCCAGTTGCACGCTTTATAGTTCTAGAGAAGGTGAGAGTATCTCAGGAGAGAAAGTGTACTTGAGGTACTAATGAGGTCTGGGAAGACCCAAACTCTGCTTAATGGTGCCGACAGATATTTCATCAGTCCTTAAGCAACGGCTACCATCATCAGGCTCATCACCATCGATGCTGCGTTAACTACACCCTCAGCATATTCGAGTACTATATAATACAAGGCAATAATATGATTGAAATCAAGACTTTGGACTCAAAAAAGTGGCACAGAATTGATGGATGAAATGAACAGATGTAAAATAAACTATTAATAGGCCATTGTGAGACACTGACTTAATACTTCCTGCAGGCTATAGGTGAAAAAAATGAATTTAAGCCTTTCTAATAACCCTCAGAGCCTTTTTTAAAAGTCTCCACTCAAGGTGTGACGATCAGGTGACCATAAAACTTTAGACATTTGATACATTTGAAGACGTGCTTTCACCTGAAGCACGGTTTCATGTTTCAAGTTTTCCCGTGTGAACATACTGCATAGAAACCTGTTTGGAATTAGCGTGTAACATGGGTTTTAGATTTGGCGTCTTGCTTTGTAAACATTTTTTTGTAAACATTCTGTGAATTGCGTTGCCCAAACTCAAAAGCGGGGCTTGATACCGCTCTCATAACTGCCTGCTTGATAGGAAGCCAGCAGCCAAAGCTGAACTCAGCACAGGCCTGAAAAGGGAGCGTGAGGATAGGCTGCGAAATCCTCTAAAGCTGAGTCATTCATTTTGTTTATTTACTCTGCTATAAACTGACTTTTCGGTTTTACAGGGGATTATATGAGAGAGACGGTTTCTTGGCTAGGTGCAGTTGCTTCCTGGAGTCTCCGTCGGCCGCTGAGCACCCGCAGTGACACCCTGCTGATATGCCGCCGGCGTCGTTCTCATTCTTTATATTAGGCATAAGTTAACCATGCTGCTGGCTGTGGCTTCATATCGAGTGGCATCAGTGTGAAGTCAAATAACTGTTCATTTAACTTATCAGTCATGTTGGGGTAAAGCTGGGTAACTTCTTTTAAAAAGGTTGACAGGGCCATCATAAAATCCCTTTTTCAAAAATGATCCTTTAAGAAGTTTAAGTGCCTCAGGTTTAAAACCTAAAATCACGTTGGCAGCCAAAAGTGCTGTCTGGGCATCCCAGGCTGATATGTATTGATTTTTGATCTAATCTCAGCCCGAGGAAGCAGAGATACAGAGACCCATAAAGCAGACCGATTCTCACACATTTCCACGCTGTGGAGAGAAAACAAGACCGAGGCCTCAAAGATGGAAACGCTGATAGTGATTTCAAGGTCTTTCCAATATTTTAGGTCTCCCCTTCTCTGTATTGAGTTCCTCCAGTAGATTTAATGTGGCGATATACACGTCTTATTGTTTTGTCTGAGATGGGAGAAACAAAAAAGCTGTGATCCTGCGAAACCCCCACTGATAACATGAAAAACAGGAATTCTTAGCTGGGTTACACACGCTTTGTTTCAAGCATCATGGGGAGTGCTGAGAGAAGGTTTTCTTTCCAAGTTCCTTAGACTGAGAGAAGGTTCCTGAATTAGTCAAGATAAGCTATACAAAAACAATGCACGCACGGTATGAAGCTTATCATGGACGACTATATTTTCCTTTGCAACTTCTTCCAACGGAATGATCAGTAAAACTCAGTCCTACTTCACATAACACAAAAAATAGTTATTTTGAACGGGTTATACAACAATATGTGAACAAAACGCATCTCAGAAAAATGAATTCCACAAAATGAAGTGCGCCCATCAGCTGTGCAGCTGGGCTATGTGCAGAGAGTGAATCTGACTTTATAGTTTAACTTGCAGTATAACCTCTGATCAGATGTGGGTGTAGTGTGTGCCAGAGTCCACTTTTTATCCAGCTAATTGTAATGCAAATCTATACTATTCTGGACCAACGGCTCCCTGATCAAAACAGTGACAGATGGTTGAAAATGTATTTTAAAACCGGTCAGTCTTTTTGGAATGGAAGCCGTGAGGAGGCATTACAGCGCTCTATATTAACAACGAGAAAATGGCGGCTAAACGAGGATAGATGTGTGAATTAGAAATGAGGGCCATGTGGAGCCTGCCATTTTTAGACCTATATTTAGGGCCTGTTAAAAGAATAATGACCATCAAAGGCCTGTAAAAGAGAGGAATTGCCATCAGAGCCCGTATCCAAAAGGTGATTTATTACACTCTAATGGGAAGGAAATGGTCCTCTGCACATCAAAGGACAAAGCAACATTGTATAAAGAGACCGAAAATAAACTTATTCGCCCCACAACGCCCACATTTTCTTCTCCTCATGCATGTGAAACTCGACTGATCGGCTGTTGAACATCGAGTGTATTTCAGGGAGTTGAAGCATTGAATTCCATTTCAAAGGATAAGCAGTTTGAACCAAGTACAGATGCTCATCGCAAGCAGGGAGTGGAATGTGGATTTGATGGGTTTAAAATTTCTATTTTTATGATCAGACTCTCGAAGTACCCTTGTAGTTTTTTTCTTTGAATGTCAAAAAAGTACACTTAATTTGTGCCAGCTCCCACCATCTATCGGTGGCCTCGCTGACACTTGTTAAGTTTCAACCATGCGAGCCGCAACGTTCAACAGCTGGGGAAATCCAACAGTGTCAGCTGTACGGTTTTTCTCGTGGGTTTAGCAAAGTGGGTGGAACGCTGCTCGACATGCTACCTGAGTTGGAATTGCTTTTTGCCTCATTACAAAGGGAAAAAACAATGCTCGTAGCCAGCACTTGATGAGAGATGGAGTGAGAACGAGAGATCTGGGCTTGGATTTCTGTGCCTACTGAGCTGATAATCAGTCCTACAGAATCACTGGCTCAGTTCAGCAGGAACAGGAATCCAGTCCACTCACCACCAGAGCAGAACCAAACGGACGTCACATGAAAGATATGAGTTATGGAACAGTTTTGGGGGTTTAGAAATACGATCGATCCATGGCGGGACGGCAGCTTCCACACAGCAGGGGCGCTGGAGTCAGATTAAATGCATTGTATTTTTTTAAGAGAATACTCTACATCGTTTTATTAACAGGTGAAGAAATATTTGGGAGCAAATGTATTTAAAAAAAAAACATCTGTGTGATAGGCCTGGGACTTCTTGGTAAACCTGGCTGCAGAAAGATATTGGTTAACACTTTAAATGTACTGTTGTCGTTGTTTTTGTTGAATATTTTGGATTTTGAACTTGGTGACATTGAGAGCAAATGGAAAAATGTCTTTTTAGGATATAAAAATGTGTTTTATTTAATCGAAATATTTTCTACTTGTATGTCCTGCATCTTAGCCAATGACACCTGCATTGGATTCCTTAGACTAGACTAAAACCTGCATTGTGTGTTTGTCTTCACACCACATAGATAACCCGTTAGAGCATTGTAAGCATCTACCAAATGTTCTGTAAGGCTCCTGTGTGAACATATTCTTCATTTTCTTCCAGGTTGCTGACTACAGACAGGAGGGACAGGAGTTTGGCTGCAGAATAACTCAGCAGTGTGAAAACCAGAGGGTTGTATTCATGCTCTGCAACTAAGACCAACTGGCAAAGTTTGGAGCACAGCAGTTCTGTTCATTCAAGTCTAAGGAATAGCTGGTATGTGCTAGATATGTGCACAATTAGTCAGCCGGAGGCTTGAATGCTGGTATACTTGCTGGTCAGCTGAAGTAATTATTCATATTTTATTAACCCTCTGAGGACTGAGTCATCAAAGGTGTTAATCCCGATCCCCTCATATAAAAAAAGAAACAGATATTTGTGTAAAATAAGACACAATGTGTGATGGGTCTGTATAGAGTCTCTATTGTCTTTATTCCATGATTGCCAAGACAGCCACTTTGTTAGGTTCACCCATTCAACTGCTTCTAAAAGCAGATTTCTGATCAGCCAATCATATGACAGCAACTCAATGCATTTATGCATCTTTGGAAGTGGCGTGCTTTTTAGAACTAATTGCAACTTGGATCTCAGAGGGTTAATGTACAATGCCAGTGACTGGAAATTGTTAACCAGTAAAATGGAAAGTTCTGCACATTTTAATATATTTGGTTAATGAATAAATTGATTAACAGCTTTAGATGACTCAGTTACACACAAAATATTTGTACGGACAACGTTTAACCTCATCCGTCAAATTTGGCTCAATTTTTGACTGTTTGCTGATTTCCCACCAGTCAGTTAATCCAATTTCATTCTCCTATTTAAATGTAGGAAAAAAAGTGAATTGAAAAGTGAATTGTAACCCATAACTATACAATCTGTTCATTATGAGATGTTGTATTGTTGGTGTGGAAAGAGAAAATAGAAAAGAAATAATGTAATTATGTAAAAAACAAAACAAAACATATTTCAAGGAAAAGTCACTGCATGTTCATCCAAGCTGAGCTGCTGTTAGTGTCTGTTTGTGTAGGTGTGTGTGTAAGTGTGAGTCTGTTTAGTCTAAAGTCACGATTCGGTTCTTTGGAGTTTAGACTGGAAATTCTTTGAGGTGAGTAATGTTTTTCGAGTTTTTTCGGGTTTTTTTCCTGTATTGAAACAGGCAACTCTCAGGGCATTTCTACATGTGCTGCTCTGCAGATACTAACGGCAAACCTGTTTGTGTATAATTGATTTTTTTGTATTTGCTGTTTATGTTAAAATAAAATGATGTTTTGTTAAAAATCCGTGTACAGCTTTTGTTTTAGAGACAAAACAGAGAAAAGCTGAAGATTAGTCAGGCACTCGTGGATGTTACACTGATTTTATATGTAAATTACATATCCGAGACACTTATTACAGCCGGGCAGACTCCATACCACCTGGAGGAGAAATGTTGCGGCAGAGCTACAGGAGATGGGCTACACCTGGAGGGAAGCTCAGCGTGGAGGGAACTTGATGTGGTCTTATGTCCCACTATGACATGCAGAGGATAAGAAGGCGAGGAGACTTATAATAAGGTGTTTCATAACAAGTGCATTTAATTGATTAATATGAGGATGTATATCTTTTGTTTCACAAATCCAGAGCATAAAAATAACAAAAAACAGCGCAGCACTAATGTTCTGCTAATACTTAATGGTTCAATGACATTTTTAAGCGCACAAATTCCAGAAATCACTAATTTTTCATTAATGAAAGAAGCCAAAAATTAATTATTCTACAAACTATACATGCATAGTTTGCATAAATACATGCACATGTATTTGTTTACATTCTATCCAACTCCAGCAGTCAGCTAGTAGTAACAGTAAGTGTAATCTAAAAGCACCGTTTGCTTCCAGTTTTAAATCAAATGTGACCTAGACCTTGAGCTTTACAAACAATAAAGCTATTTACATACAGTACAAGTACATACAGAAATATCTGCATGAGTGACATTAATCATTTACATTTATCATACACTCAGCACTGTTGGAGCATGTTTTTCAAGCCAGAAACAGTAATTACACGACGATAACTGGCGTTTGGCTTTCCTCCCCACAAACCTACGTCTTACAGTCGGCATGTGTAGCATGAAGGATTTATATTGTGAGGCAATTATGAGAGTGGGAGGACTCTGACACGTCGTACGAGCTGCTGCTGCTATGCAGCGTGATCTGTCACGCAGAGTGTCCTTGTGGGCCTCGGCAGTTGTTTGTTGTGTGCGTATGTCTGTGACCTGGCTCCGTTGTTTTGACACAGTCCTGTCACCGCTCCACGGTATATCAACAAGAGAGCATGGCTATTTGTTATTCTGCAAACGAGCTAAAAGCCCAGGGATGAGCTCACAGTTGCGTGGTTTTGTACAATTTGGTATGTAATTGTGCGTGTGTGCCTATTGCTCACTCTGAATGCATTTGCGTTATCGTCTTTTGAAGTTCCTTGATCCTTAGATGAACTGTGTCTCTTGATAAACAGCATCCTTCGTTTAGTCTGAGCTCCAGTGAGCTGAGAACACATGCTGCTTCATCAAGCAGACCAGACTGATCCACCACCTGGACTGACACACACACACACACACACACACACACACACACACACACACACACACAAAACAGTTATTGCCGTGACTGGGCCAAAAATCATCACCAGAAAAACCAAATCTCGTCTCATGGGCATAATCATAAAGAAACCTGACTTCACGTTTATAATATGACACCAGATAATTCTTAATATTGGAACGTGTAGAAAAATCTTGTGTTTCCCACATTCACACGTAAGTTAAAGTACATGTTACATCATTAGATTTGATGCATATGAGACACATAAAAATGAAATACTAAAATAACTTTTTAGTTAAGCAAAGAAATGATAACGTACAAGTACTTCAAAATAAAGCCTCACGTCATGCTTGCTTATTTTAATCATGACAACAGCTACAGCAACCACTGCCATTTATACATTTTGACTTTGTTATAAGTTTTATTTTATATACAAGGTATAATATAAAAAATAGAAATACAATCATGTCAGTTTATTTTATCTCCAATTAACAAACCTAATTTTTAATATTCTTCCTTTACATGGACAGTGTTGCTGCCTAAGATGTTTTGGGGTTTAGATACGAAAATATGGAAAAAGATTATTCAAACTAAACAGCTTTTCACCTCATGGTTTTGAATACATTTCAAATACACACAGAAATGTACATATCACACCAATGATCTACCTGCCCATTACTGTGTATCCACCCTCTTATTGTGGAAAGCAGTAACAGGGTGGACGTTTTATTCTTAAATCAACCATTATTCCTCATGTGATGCACAACAGGCTAGCAAATGAAGACCATAAACATTATTTTTAACATGTTTATGAACCATGTGATTGGAATTACAAAAGAATATCTGTTTACACTGTAAATAAGGGTAACAGGGTGAACAGGTTATGCTTTAACGCATCTGTGAACCATTCTGAAACATGGGGGGGAAACGGTTGATGAAAGATTGATGTTTACTCTGGCTTTTATAGAGGATTTCCCTCCAAAACACTAATACAACTTACTGTAAGTCATGTAACTAGCAGACCAATAGAGGGGAGCTATCCAAAAAGACTGGTAAGAGTAACAGGACGGACGGACAAATGTGGGACAATTTATTTTATTTCAGACTTTAAACGTAAAAAAAAAATATATATATATATATATAAAAATGTATTAATAGGGGGAAAAACATCTAATGTAGAATATTACTATTAAGGCTGTACAACAGTAATGAACAAGTTTGTGTTTTTTAATGACTTATATTAGCAAATGAACTTGAACTTGAATGAACGGGGGTGTTTTAGGGTATTTGTGCTTAAAAAAAGAAAATAATTTTAAAAATAAATATTTTCTAAACATATAACTGTTTTCTAATAGTTAATAGTGTAAGGCAAGCTTTTGAAATAAGTATTTGCCAATTTTTATACAAAACGCACTCAGATCTGTGATCGGGATTGAAAGGCATTAAATACTAGGAATGATTCACATTCCCAAAGTGTTGGTATTGCTATTGGGAATTACATGTCACATTTCTCCAAACTTTACACTTTTAAAGCATAATAAAGATGACAGACTTCATATATGTTTTAGAGGCTTTAAAGACCTGCCACAGGATTGACTTTGTCAAAAAGAGAATCGAGAAATATTCTCAGATGGCTGCATCTGATCCATGTTTCAACCTGTCCAAATGTCCAAGAATAGATTAGAATAGAAAAGCACTTTACTGTCACTGTACATGTACAATGAAATTGTAGAAAAAAAGACCGGTGCAGGACACTGAACCCTCCAACCCAGTAGGTTATGCAAAGTGCTGGTGTACCTACTTTTTGTGTGTGTCTGTGTGAGTGAATGAGTTAAAGAAAGTCACATTTAAAAAACAGCTGTCAACATAAAATAGTTTCTATGGACCACCACCTTCTTTCAGACCAATCATTTGCACTCGTACTTATGTATCTGAGATGATCCAGTGTGTCAAAATGTTCACCCATCAGCTTGAATGGGTGGTGGGCTAAGACTGTGCTGGTGTAGCCAGTAATTCCTGGACCCTTCCACCTATCCCTGAGACCTAATTATCATTACTGCAATGACCTTGGACATGGACGTTGGGCCAGTTTGACACAGGAGCTTGCACGAGTTTGACTGGTCAACCTTCTGAAAACTAGCAGAGGGTGTGGAAGTAGTCTATAGGTGTCCCAAGGACACAACCTTGAGGAGAAAACTAGCCAGGTTTTAATTATGTATGTTTCCTGATTTAAATGGATTTCATTTGCAGAACATTCAGATCAAACCTTGCATACAGCATGAAAGGAGGGCCGAAATGATTAACATCTTTCTCTATAAAATGGACCCTTTGAAGCATTTCTTTGTCAGTAGCTTGTATCTAAGGTCCAGCATTTCAAGCATTATGCATACTGAGCTTTGCATTTAATAAGAACTGGATGGAACAATAATCTGAAAATGACAGAAGAGAAACAGTTTTCCTCACCGCCTGTAAAACCTCTGCCGAGCCACTTGGTGGTAGCTGGCAGAAAACGGCAACATTAACCAAAAGGCTGACAGTCAATGATGGAGCAAATGATTGCTGCTCAGGTTGTGGTGAAACCAGCGTGCCCAGTGACTGCAGGCGGTCGCTGGGAAGAGGATGAGCTGCGCCTGAGAAAAGAGTGCGTATGTGGTTCCAAGCTTCTTTGGCCCGTGCCTGGTGGGAAAGATGTTTAAAAAGAAAGGAAAGAAAGAAAGAAAGACAGAAAGAAAGAAAGTAAGAAAGAAAGAAAGAAAGAAAAAAAGAAAGAAAGAAAGAAAGAGAGCATGCTCAATTTCAACCAAGTCAGATTTAACGGGTCTTCTGGTGTCTTTCATGTAAAAAAATAAATGACAAACAGACTGCTAATTCAAAAATGAGACAACAAGAAAGCCTAGCAGAGAAGAACGTACAACTGTAGTAGAGGAGATGGTGGAGTCTCCAAGGGTTATGATGGGAGGCGGACAAGCAAGAGACAGAGAGGTAAAACTCAGGCAAAGCTGGCCCAGACACTCACTGAGAAATCAATACTACATCACCCTTTCCACCCAGCCCTCTCATCTATATCTCTCTCCCTCTCTTCACCACTGTCTCACTCCCTCCCTCTCAGTTAGGGGTCATCCATAATTAATTCATTAATGTGTTATTCCGTTTTTTGCCCCTCTGTATTGTTTCTTTTGCTTTCAACAACAACAGACCTGCAAATAACAGACTATCCCCGATGTTATGTTGCCGAGTTATGCTGAAGCACTTAGCTGCCGCAGTGTTGGTAAAAGAAGAGAAATAGTTGGAACAAACTGGTTTTCAAACAAAGTCTATTTAAGAAGATCCCCAGTTGCCTTCTTAGTTTATAATGACGGGGCAGAAATATCTGCATCGATCAGTTCAACACTTACTAAGCAATTATTTAAGTGGAAAATTTTGGATTTCATATAACTAGATTAAAATGATTTATGCAAAAAACAAACAAACTCACCAGCTGTGAAGCTCTGTGGTGCCACCTCTTGGTGGGGTAGTGGTAGAATATCAACAGCCACAGAAAGGGATCACCATCTTCAGTCCCAGATGTGACCAGCAGCTGGACAGCCACCTGTACCCAGTGGGCACACTGAACCAGCAGGAACCAGGCCTCAAACACGTTGTGGTGCCCCCTGCAGGACATTAGGAGAAGCAGCATTTAACAGCAGAAGTAGAACCCTTCATGAACAGTGGGTATCATTGGGAAGTGATTTGTTACCGAAAAGACACTGTACCACATGAGAGAACATATATTATATGAACACATACCTCACAGGGTACAATTTCTTTTTAAAAAAATGAATAATTCAATAGCAAACACCATCAGTTATATTAAACCAACAGTTTGTAGGATTTAGGGGGAATTGTAGCTTAGAAGAAGTATAGGATTCACGATTATGTTTAAATTAGTGTATAATCACCTGTAAGTAGAAGTTTTTTTGGGGCAACCGTGGCTCAGGGGGTTGGGAATCGCATCTGTAACCGGAAGGTCGCCGGTTCGATCCCTGGGCTCTCTGTCCTGGTCGTTGTGTCCCTGGGCAAGACACTTTACCCTACCGCCTACTGGTGATGGCCAGAGGGGCCGATGGCGCGATATGGCAGCCTCGCTTCTGTCAGTCTGCCCCAGGGCAGCTGTGGCTACAACTGTAGCTTGCCTCCACCAGTGTATGAATGTGAGAGTGAATGAATAGTGGAATTGTAAAGCGCTTTGGGTGCCTTGAAAAGTGCTATATAAATCCAATCCATTATTATTATTATTTTTTTTTTTTTTTGTAAGCTAAAAAAAAAAACTCTTCCATCAAGTAGACCATGTTGTGCCAGCAATATGTCTACAGGAGCCCAAAGTGGACAGAGCACCAACTGGATATATATATAGAGAGAGCTTTCCTGTGTGGCTTAGCTTCACTCTTGGAAAGGGAGGAGCGACGGAAGAGTATTTAGTTGCTTGCAATCTGCAACCAAACTGCAAGATGCCAATAAATCCTACATGCTGGTCATTTATGCTTAAAAATTCATGACTGATTATGTCAACTATGTCAACATCTGTGGTCATGAAACCCTTCGAACGACTGGTGTTAGCCCACCTGAAAGACATTACAGGCCACCAGCTGGACCCTCTGCAGTTTGCCTACCGGGCAAACAGGTCGGTGGATGATGCAGTGAACATGGAGCTGCATTACATCCTGCAACACCTTGACCGCCCGGGAACTTATGCCAGGGTCCTGTTTGTGGACTTTAGTTCGGCTTTTAACACCATTGTGCCTGAACTTCTTTCCTCCAAACTCTCCCAGCTCAGCGTGTCACCAGCTACCTGTCAGTGGATCACCAGCTTCCTGACAGACAGAAAGCAACAAGTTTGGCTGGGGGAGATCACCTCTGAAACCCGGTCCCTCAGTATTGGTGCCCCTCAAGGATGTGTCCTCTCACCACTACTGTTCTCCCTCTACACTAACAACTGCACCTCCAAGAACTCAGCTGTCAAACTCCTAAAGTTTGCAGATGACACCACTGTCATTGGCCTCATTCAAGATGGTGATGAGTCTGCATACCGGCAAGAAGTTGAGCGGCTGGTACTCTGGTGCAGTCAGCACAATCTGGAGCTGAACACTGTAGAGATGACAGTGGACTTCAGGAGACATCCCTCAACTCTGCTCCCCCTCACCATATCAGACAGCCCTGTGTCGACTGTGAAGATCTTCAAGTTCCTGGGTACAACCATCTCCCAGGACCTGAAGTGGGAGACCAACATCAACTCCATCCTCAAAAAGACCCAGCAGAGGATGTACTTCCTGAGACAACTGGGGAAGTACAGTCTTCCACAGGAGCTGCTGATCCAGTTAAGGTAATTTGGGTGGTCTGGTTCAGTTTGTTAATAGCTTGGCACTTAATCTACAACTTAGTCTCAGTTTTTCCGAGGTATTTGTGTGAATATGTACAACTTTCCCCTCTACAAAGCCTTCCCCAAAGTCCTGGTGGAAAATACAACTGCTGACTGTCAGCCTAACAATTTATACCCAGGCTGCTTTCCAAACATTGAAAAAAAGTGGCCATAAAGAAGAGAAGATGGTTTGTTTGTTGTTGTTGTTGTTTTAAATACATGCTGTCAAACTGAGATGGCAACTGAGCAAAATTATACTAAAACAATCTGGTGTTCAGTGTAGAGCAGAAAAAAAACTCTGATAGCAGGCTGTCAACTGACTCATTAGGACTTTATGAATGAACCACAACTGAGTCCCTGCCATGGAAATTAGCACACCCCCATTGACAGGATCAATGGAAGATCAAAGCGACTTAAATGCAGATGATGCAGATCTAAGTCATTGTCTGATCTATTGATGAGCATCATAAACAACACCTCAAACTACTACATTTGTACAAAACTAGAAAACCTTCATTCAGCCATCACGATTCGTGATGGGCTCTGCGTAATTAGCAACAAGGTCTGATGTCCTTTGATGTCCAAACCAATCAGCTGATGGTTATGATCTTGAAAGGTATCAATATTCTCTGTATTTTCTCATCATTCGTAGACAAGTTCATATTGTAGGCAAGCTGCTTCTCGTTAGATTAATGTTTTATAAAAAATGAGAACCGTAAATCTAAAAGTAAAAAGAGAAAGAAGAAATATTGGCAAAGAAATTGAGATTTGGGCAGACAAAGTGGTACAACAGAGCGAACAGAGCTTCACAGCTGCAACAGCAAGAATGACTTCAAGTCAGAAGAGCGATAAGGATCTCGTTCTCAGATTTCCCTAATACCATCATTAGAGCTCTCCTCCTCATCTTCCCTCTCTCCACTTGGCTTCCAAATAGGAACAGCAGCAGCCCTCTGCAGGGCCTTGGCAGCTGCAACTTTGCTTGGAGCAACACAACACACTACTTTCCCACCGCTGGCTCCGAACAATGTTTTGGGAATTTTGCACTCAACTCCAGAATGAGGCGACAGTGGGGATAATGGGCCCTGTTAAAAACCGCAGCTGAAGGGCATCAAGTCATCCGTCTCCATCTCCACGACATCACCTAGTTGATGTTCTTTTAATCAGAAACCCCTATTCTCTTTTTTCATGAATCCCAGACTAAATAGTCTACTTTTCTCTGTTTCGTTATATCTTTTTTCTACTCTATCCACTTCTTCTCCACTCATTTTCCCACTCACTTGTATTCTCCACAGTTCTCTCTTTCCTAAGCTAATAGCCTCTAATGAATGCTTGGAGAAGCTACGCACTCCTCCAGGACCTCTGTACTGTGAGGCAAGGGAAAAATATCTGACTAACCACCCCCTCAACAAGAGCTAATGGAAATAAGAACACCGCACAGGCATTCAGTAGGGTGGTGGAAGCAGGCACACATTAACACATTCTCTCCGCGAGCCATTCTCACTCTAACCTGGTGCTTCTGCCGTCTCCCTCCTCTTCCTCCTCTGTCAGTCTCTGTAATGAGCTGCTCAGCCAGTTCAGGTGATTTCTCCAAGCCCCCTGAGGCATCTCTGCAAGAACAGATTCAGATTTAATGACATAATGATGGCTTGTTGCACAAATAATCGCTTCTTACAATCCACTGATCCAAAGCTAACTATTAAGTGAATCTTGAACTAACCATTCAAGAATAATGAAAAATAAGTTTATTATTATTATTAGAAAAGTTATATTACTGAAATATGTGTGTGGTAAATGTAGCACTACAATAACCCAAGAATCAAAATGTGACTCCAACATTTAATTCCCCATAACACCGCAAACTGCTGCAACCAGCAATTATATTAATTATTGATTCATCTGCCAGCTATTTTCTACATTTACGGGAAAATTATTTGGTCTATTGAAAGTCAAAATACAGCAAAAATGGCACAGCAGTTTCACTGAATCCAAAAAGAGATCTTCATAGATAAATTTATTCCCTTAGTTTGAAATAGACGGATAAGAGGACCAAAACCAATAAATATTTGTATACCTTTGACAGCCTCGTTTTAGATTTGTTAAATCTTTAAATCTTATCATATTACCAGAAAAAAAGCATGTTCACATATATTAAAATAGATAATATAATTATATTTAGCTAAGATAATAGTTAAGCTTTTTATTAGTAAAATACATAAACAATCCTCCAAATATCTTGCACATTTACACTCACTGGACACTCTGTTAGGTACACCTTGCTAGTGTTGAGCTGAGAACTGCCTTCATTCTCTGTGTTACAGATACAGCAAGGTGCTGCAAACATCGCTCAGAAATTTTGGTCCATATTGACATGATCGCATCACACAATAGCTGCAGATTTTTCGCTTCAAATCACAGATGGTTCTCTCCCTTTCTACCACATCCCACAGGTGTCACGGTTCGGATGTGTGGTAGACAGGGAGTGGACCCAGATGCAAGACTCCAGAGACCAAAAGTAATCTCACAAAGGGAGCTTTATTGCTGAGCTCTTTACAGAAACACAAAGAATCACAGGCCTGAGGTAAGGAAAGGAGCAGGAAGGTAACTAATAAATCTAAAGTCATCAATAACTAAAGTAGAGACACAGATAATACAAGAGGTATCCAACACAAGGATCAGAAAACAAAACTACTGAAATTACAAAAGTAAAAACTCGAGCTCACAACTCATGGAAACTAACAAAAGGTGCTCTACTGAATTGAGATTTGGTGACTGTGGAAGAGTACAGTGCACTCACAGTCATGTTTAAAAACAAAACAAAACAACCGTTCACATTACCCTACATTACCCTACATTACCCTGTTGGAAGCAGTCATCAGAAGATATCAAGACTCATTAGAGCAGGCAACATTTTTACAGACTTCTGTTATCTAATTTTGGTGAGCCTGTGTGAACTGTACCCTCAGTTTCCTTTTCTTAGCTGGCAGGAATAGGACCCAGTGTGGTCCTCTGTTGCTGTAGCTCATCTGCTTAAAGGTTTGATGTTTTGTGTGTTCACAGATACTTTGGTTGTAAGGAGTGGTTATTTCAGTTACTGTTACTTTCCTATCTGCTCAAAGCAGTCTGGCAATTATCCTCTGACTCCTGGCATCAACAGGCGTTTTCACCCAGAGAGTTGCTGCTCACTTGGTATTTTCTCTTTTTTGGACCAATCTCTGTAAACTCCGGAGATGGTTGTGTGGGAAAATCTCATTGGAACATTTTCTGAAATCCATATGACATCCAGAGTCCCTTAAATCAGCGGTCCCCAACCCCCGGACCGGTACCGGTCCGTGAGTCGTTTGGTACCGGGCCACGAGAGTTGAGGCTCGGGTGTGAAATTTATGGTTTTCAGGGTTTTTAATCGTTTTTTATTGTTATTTTTATCCTTAACTCTGTTTCCCTGAGTCTTTTCCCGTGTGTTATCAATAAATCTTCTTTTTTTTGGTACCGGTACTGGTTTTATTTTGTTGTATTTATCTGTGACACCTTAAAGGCCGGTCCATGAAAATATTGTCAGACATAAACCGGTCCATGGTGCAAAAAAGGTTGGGGACCGCTGCCCTAAATCACTTTTCTTCCCCATTCCGACGCTTGTTTTGAACTTCAACAGGTTGTTTTGACCATTTCTAACTGCATACCAATACCAAACAGCTGAACAGGTGTACCTGAAAAGTGGCCAATGAGTGTAATTTCAAAGCAGAAATGGCCCAACTGTGATTACTTTCTTGTGCTTTTCAGGATTCATTTTAACTGCTGTTAAAATAGTTTTTTCACATTGCATTGTAAAAAATAGATTTCCCACCGCAAACCAAATTTTTTCACAGAAACGCAGTCCAAATGACACCTGAGGTTGACAAACAAACTTGAATAAATATTTCAAATACTTGTCAGCGTGATCCAAGTTTTTTCCCAAGGCTGTGTTTTAACAATGCAATGCTAAAATGTAATTCGTGGCTTTTTCAGAGAGGGCACGAATCATAATAAATCCTCAAATCTTCTACTTTTCTCAGTACCATTTCTATTCAGTCCCTGGTGAAAAATTGCCCTTCACCACACACACACACACACACACGCACACGCACACACACGCACGCACATAGTAATAATTAACTCTGAGTTCTGGCTGGGCTCCAGCGTGTCCCTAAATGGCTCCATTCATGTAAATCATTCCTGCCTACAGGCCAGTCTGGGCACACACTGATAAGCTTACTGCTCCGTTTTGCTCCTGCACTCACCTACTGTGCATCTCTTTAATTGTAAAGATTCCCAAACACAAAAACTGTTAGCACAGTGATACACATCCAGCATAGATAATACTGATCCTTTTTGATAAGACAAATAAAAATGCTTTGTGTGTTTATGTATGATGACCCATATTTTCATTTGTTCATTTTTATAAAAAACAGGAAAACAGCTATCCCAATAACACAGGCACTGACACCTAAGCCTCCGTTTCTTTTCAAATCACCATTTTTCATGTCTGACATAAAAGGCTTCATAGTTATAAACTAACTACTATTGATTAGCAAGAACAAGACGCACAAAAGACCGTTCATTCTGCTGCAGGAAAACTGTTTACACAGTGATAAAGCGTAACTAATCACGGTCTTCTTCACAGTGATGGGTTTTGTGCATAGTGTCAGAGTGAAACATCCAAAAGCAGATGATGACGCACACAACATGTGTGTCTGCACACTGACCTGATGGCATCGTCAAGAGGGGAACCAGCAGACTTGAAGGCGACTGTGGGAAGAAGGCTTTCACAGATATGCTTGTCTGAAACAACACAAAGCACATTTTTACCTCAGCTTCATCAATGTAAATCACAGTTTCCTTCAACTCATGCATCAGTGTGCTCTGAAAGCCTGAAAAATGGCATTTTGAATGGGAGGCTGTGTAACAGTGATACAGTTGGTGCTAATGTGTAATGTAGCGTGTAATAGGTAGCGTTTTGTGCAGGGTGACTACAGCCATTAAAATCGAGGCCACTGTAAATGCACTATAGCACTGCCATCTAGTGGTTAATAGAGGTGAAAAGAAAGGAAACGCTCTACTCACAAAGCTGCATAGCAGATAATACATCATCCCTACATAGTAACACATCTGTTTTCTGGAATGGCTGACATGTAAGTGCCAGATTATTCCTTACAGTCCCACAAACTGTTTGGATGAATGCTCCCCAAACAGTGACAGAGAACATGTGTCAGCTGAGGGCTGAGAGTTTTAGCAAAAGTTGGAAAGTACACAGTGACACAGAAGTGTAAGAGCTCACAGTGGTTTCCACATTTATCTGTACAGAGTTATTACCTGCAAACTGATGATGTGAATTCATTGTCTATGATGCAGGGGTGTGAAATGTGCTGTGTTAGGTGTGAGCAGCAGGTTCCCAGCTGGAGTTCAAGTGATAATAAAGTGGAGGATTCATCAAGTAAGTGATTTTTCCTGCAGCTCTAGAGGTAATTGCTTGTCGACTGCTGTGTTTGTGTATAACCCTCAGGTTTAAAAGTACCCTTTCTTTAGTTTCCACGCTAGATAAGAATCACTGGAGAAAATCTGCTCGACACCTACAATCCTGTGAAAGAGAAAGTTTTCACAGGACTCCATACGGCCTGCTGAAAAACTGTGATTCAGTAGCTTGTAGAATCACCTTTAGCAGCAATAAGCTGAAGTGACCATTTTCTGTATGACTTTAACAGGCTCTCACATTGTCATGGAGAAATTTAGTTCTTTTTATGACAATGCTTTAACTGAGTGAAGTTTGTGGCAAATAATTTATGCAAAACTCTCTTAAGGTCCTGTCACAATTTGACTGGACTTTGAGCAGCACCTGGACTCTCTTCTTTTCCCTTCCATTGCAGATTTTCCGCTGTGACTGAGATCCCTGTCCTGTTGCAAGCCCATATCATCACCTCTCCATCACCGTACTTGGTATGAGGTTTTGTGCTGATCTGCTGTGTTTTGGGTTTTTTTTGTGCATTATGGCCAAATATCTCGATGTTGGTCTCAAATGTCCAAAGGACATTGTTGCAGTGTTGCAAGTGTTGTGGTTTGTTCAGATGCAACTTTGCGAATCCAAGCCTTTGTCAAAATGTTTTCAGAAACTAGAGATGAATAGACTGAAATAATCTATTAGTCAAATGACTGTTTGCAGTGCTGCAAGAAACAAACATGTATGCATTTATTGTAGCTGACCTGAGGCTTCAGCAGTGCCAGTTCCCTCAGGAAACACTTGGTAAAGGTTTGGACCAGAGTCTTAACAGACTCATTTCCTTCGGCTTGCTTAAGGATGGACCTGCAAAGTACACGTTCAGTAACAGCATATCACTGTAATATTCAGTAAGCACCAGAAATATATACTGACTTTCTACACAAACATAACATATTTCAGCCAGAACTCACCTAAAGATGTCATTTACAACCAAGAATATTGAGCAGTGCTGAGCACAAGCTTTAGGCTGAAACACAGAAACACACAAAAATTTAAATACTTCACAAATGCTAAAAAAATAAAAAAAATAAAAAATAAAAAACCCTACCAATCCAATCCATACAGAAATTACTGACAATAAATACCTGCTCCCATTAAACCACTTTGAATGTTTGTCCAGAATACTGACCAGAAGGTGTCACTGTTGAATCACCCAGAAACATTCTGCTTTTAAGCCTCAGTTATCCTTGTTCTCACTCTCTCCTCATTAAACACTCAGTTTACCACTCTGTCAGCCCTTCCTTCACGTACACACAAACACCCCCACACACAATTACTTTCTCATCTCCTCCTTAAATGCACTCATCATGTGTTTTGGATTTAACACATTCTTAAACGCCCCAGCACAAAAATTTAACAGCTGCACTGTTCATATTTTCTAGTCCCTAATTATCCTCCAACCCAACACCCATCTTATATAAGGACAAGCACTTCACTATGGGGGAGAAATGGCTTTATTCCTGCAAAATAATGTGCTAGTGGAATGATACAGAAGGGATGCAGATAGGAGTAAGCCTTTTAACTTATTTAATTTACACATAGCCAATTTAGAGCTACCACTTGTGTCAGTATTTAAAAAAAAATGTAGCTCACCGTTCACTGTTTGAATTAAAACACTAATAGGTTAGAACTTGATTATATAAATAGGGCGCTAAATTGCATTTCCACCAGTTTAGGCAGACTTTTAACCACACAAAGCGCCAAATTATGAGACCAATTACATTCACAGAAATAAACAGCACCGCCAAGTGTTTATGTGGTGTAATTACAACATCTTGTAACAAAGTGATTTTATTCTTAGTTTTATAACATGTGTGTTTCTTTTCTCTCCTCTCAGTTCAGAAGACACCATTAACCAGCCTGTTTGCACGGGTATGGAATTCCATAGAGTTTATGTATAACAGTGTACATCTGCATATTATGTGGGTTGCATGCCAACATGCATGCATGCATGTGAACTGTCATGGTTTCCGCCTTAGTAAAAACAGATGGGACTTTTTTAGCGTCTTCCTCCATACCTTACCACTAACACTTCAAGGAGGGTCAATTACAGCACACAACAAACATTCTGTTTTTGGCAGTCAGACCCAGGAAGTGAGTGTTTATTGTTATTGGGCCTGCGCTTCTCACTGGATCACATGGGGGTGGGACAAGCCGAAATGAGGAATGTAAGAGTAATTCCATGGTTCCCATTTTTGAATGTAGTCTAAACAAGTGAGCAAAAGAGTTGAGGAGAGACGCAATCCAGTGTGCTTTTATGTCTCACGTTATTTGTATCCCGACAGAATATTACACATTGTATACTCAACATGCACGAAACACGAATCTGAATGTATATATTTGTGTGTAAGGTGATGAAAATCAGAGATCGTACAGCTCTACCAAAAGTGGAGGCACACCTTGTAAAGTACAACCCCTTTAGCAAACAGACATTAACATATACATGAATAATCTGTCCAGGGGTTCCCAAACATACAAACATGCCATTGTAAATCCGGAGCAGAGAAATAAACAGGCAAAAATTACATCCCTTATATACAAAGTTAGTTCAACTGTTTATAAAACTTTCCATCAAAGCAGTCCCTGCAAACTAAAGAGGAAGAAGCAGGAATCTAACCCAGAAGTTAGCAGACACGCACATTTTTGTGCATGCAGTGTCAGTGCATGCAAACAAGCATGTCCCTATCTAAAACTGAGAACGTGTGCTTTGCTACCTTGTTATATACACAGCTCAAGTAGACCATCACTCTGTGAAAACAAGAGTGACACAACTGACAAACTTTATCCAAGTTAACTGGAGCAAGATGACAGGTCAAATTTTGTTTCCGTCTTGAGTTTCACTGACATTTATAACTTCCACTCGGAGTGCAATCAAAGGGCTAGGTAAATAGGATGCCATTCATAACGCGCACACAAGTATTTTATTGTTGTGTACAGATGTTTGGCACAAACAATGTGTAAAAAATGTCTGCTTTAGACACACATCCAGATTCGGGTTGGCACTGTTGTATCTAATTTCAGTGTTTTTCCACAGCTTTCTCGAATTGTCTTGTTTCAGTGACACACTTAATTATTATTGTTGTCCTTACATCTCACTGAGGCTTCACTAATTTGGCAAACAAGTTTTAAATGTGGGATAAAAAAAAAGCAGCCTCTGTTGCCCCTCCTCCCAAAAAAAAGAACACCACTCACTGCTTTTACTTTGTGAGCACTTTGCAGCAACGAGGACGTCATTTTCATCAACCAGTCATAACAATTTATAAATCAAAATCACCTCTGACTGGACATGATCTTAAGTTATATGAACTTAGGAGTGGCCAAGAACTCGAGCGACAGAGAGCTCCGTACTTACCCGGCACAGCAAAGGCTGTGTAGCACAGGCCAAATGATGTGAGATGGGGTTAAGAGCTTGCCAAATTATGTGAGACCCATGCAGCGCAAAGCCAACTGGTGTTAGCCGGGCAAGAACAGTCCATAAAGAGTCACCAAAAAAAGCAAAGGAATGTTTCCCAGAATTATGCATATTATAATCAGCAAAATTTTGCAGCAAGGCCTATATTAGAAGCAGCTAAAACTGCAGCTTAACACATAAGGAGTGTGCAATGATTTCTCATGCGAGCCCCTGTAATTCAGGGCAGATGAGTCAAAGTTTGTGCATAACAAACTAATTTAACAGCAGCAGTATATCACCAATATATGAATAAATGAGGCCAATTCATGCAGCAGTAAAACTGCAGAAAATCTCACAGTACAACAGGACAACATTCTGCACATTCTCTCCAACTCTGTCAACATAAAACAACAATATCCTTAGATACTCGTATTTCATCATAAGTTCGGCTCTTCAGATACAGCACGTATACTTTTTAAAAACTTTTTGGCACTTCTGTGACTGTCATGAACTACAATAGTATTGCCAAATTGTTGCTATAAAATGTAAATGATGGGGGAAAAAAGATGAGACTTGATCTATAGCCCAGCAGACTAGTCAACAATCGTGTCAGGTACGATTTAGATGTAACTGTTTCAAATGTATTTTAAATCAGCTCCTAATTTTCAAATGTTCAAAGTTTACAATATAACTGATTGTCTGGGTTTCAAACTCAGGCTTTGATAGAGAATCATGGGTATTTTTTGACGTTTTGTACACTGCAGAATTAAGGTAGAAAATAACTAGAAAACAAACGTTTACCCACCAGCAGTGACTGTGCTACTTGTTGCTCTAGCTTCTGTGGTGTTAACCCTGTAGTTATAACAGACTGCAACAGACTGAGGACTGCTTCTTCCAGGCTGGAAAAGCTGTGATACCACAGAGATACCAAGGCCTGTTCCTCCAATGCCAAACCCTGCCTGGGAAAAGAAGAATAACTTACATCACTGGATGTATATTCCCAGCTGTGAATATTGTGTATATTGTAGATGCATGTATATCACAATCAGATAAAATTCCGGGTTACATTTGGGAAAATCCTTTCTACATCTCAACTATATGAGCCAAGAAATCGCCCTTTGTTTGCCTATGTAATGCTCCAATCTATAAAATACAACAATTAAAATGCTCAATATAGTACAGTAAATACAATGTGATAATGGACTAGGTCATAAAATATTCAGCTTCAAACCCTTAATACTTTACTACCTTGAGTAAGCAGAGGTCAAAGCATTCAGAAAGTCTTCACTGAGACCTTCTGTGACACAAGCCACCGGCCGCTGTAGCAATAGACTAATGAGAGAAGATGCCTCGGGACAAGTGACAATGGGGATGCATGCCTCTGATATATCCACAATCCTGTCACATGAACACCTACATGGAAGATAAGATAGATCTTTATTGTCACTGTTACCAGAACAATGAAACACAGTACTTTACCTCAAGTTAAACATAAACAACTCTGCTATTATCATAGAAAAGACAGAAATCCATCCAGGCTCAAGTTTTATTTTCAGTCCTCCTTTCCACACATCCTATTATTTAAAAATTCACAGTGTGTTGGATTCAAATGTGATTTTAAGTGCACACATAATTATACTAACCATTCTACAAGCTAATACTAACAACTTTGACAAAAGCTATCTATTAGTGTCCTCTAGAGTGGCAGCAGTTAGTCAAAGAGTTAGCTAATATGATGTTAAATGACTGATTACATCACCATCCCTGGATCTAAACTGTGAGGATTTGTTATTTTCTCTGCTGTATATAAATGCTAATAAATACTTTTATTAGCCTTTATTAAAGATAGTTTCAAGAAGGTTTTATATAAACTATGATGATTAATTTTTTCACCATTTTACAACATTTTCGTTAAGAAACAAAACAACCCACTGATGAAATATGAATGGCACTTATCCAGCTGGTCTACATATTTTATTTATTTATTTTTCACATTTACCTCTGACTGTTAAATAATGTGCAGCTTTGTCCAACGTTTTCCTGCAGCAGCGCCACCTTCTGAAAAGCCGGTCAAAGCACAGTTTACATATAAAGCATGTTAAATTCAATATCTTTGTATGTAATGAATGATACCAACGGAAACAAAGCAATAATACCTTTCTCAGGACTTTAAGGTGGTACTCTTTAGCTGGTACACCCGTACACTTCATTAACGCTTGTGCTGCAGTTTCATCTTCTTCTGTGGAAAGCTGACACAATACTTTCTGTGGAAGGCCAGAAAACACAATGTGAAGAAAAATATATGTACTGTATGCATACAGCCATGTGGAAAAGAAACACCCTTATGGCTTCTATAGGAATTAAGAACGCAAGTAGCAATCAGGTGCTGCTAATAAAAGATTGGTTTGGTGGTCTGCACCATTCAAATGTGTGTTTACAGAATCTTCTCGGGAACGGACATCCTTGCCAACCCACTGCTCAATACTCTGGAAAGTTCCCAAAAAGTGTAAGAGCTTGAGCTCAGGCTCTACTAGCCTTAGTTAGAATGTAAATGTTAAAGCTTATGAAAGGACAATCACAAAAAGCCTGAACAAGCATGGCTGGTTTAGAACTGCTACCAGAAGAAAGCCTTACGCCTCTAAAAAGATGGCACCATTTAGGTTTGCAAAATTTCACCTGAACAAACCACAAGCCATCTGGAACAATGTCCTTTGTATATGAGACAAAAAATAAAGATGTTAACAAAAAACATCACATTTCAGCCTAAATCTGTTATATTAACTGTGAAATACAGTGATGGACAGGTGGTGATCTGGGCTTGTTTTGCAGCCACAGAACCTGGGCACCTTGCATCAAGTCAACCATGAATTCCCCCTGTATACCAAAGTATTCAAGAATCACAGGCAGTCTGTACAACAGCTAAAGCTTGGCCCAAACTGGGTAATGGAACAAGATGGAACAAGATGATGAGACAAAACACTTGAAACAAATGGACAACAGAATGACTGAAAAAGAAAAGAATCAAGGTTTTGCAGTGGCCCAGTCAAAGCCCAGACCTCAATCCAATTGAAATGCAATGGTGGGATCTTATGAGAGCTGTGCATACACAAATGCCCACAAACCTCAATGAATTAAAGAAATGCTGTAAAGAAGAGTGGGTCAAAATTCTTCCACAATGATGTGAGAGACTGATAAAGTCCCAGAGAAATGATTACTTCAAGATTTTGCTGGTAAAGCTTGTTCTGCAAGCTCATGAATCAAAGGGTGTACTTAGTTTTTCACAGGACTGCAGAGTCCAGTGATTTTTTTTTCTTTTGACTGTACGTGCATCACAATATAACAAGACTTTGATACAATTTTCCAAACCCTAAGATCCATAACATCAAAGCTAATTAGTTACTGGAATATAGGATGACTCTACTGGCATCACATCATTTGAAACACATGAGTGGAGAAAAGGTATTCCAGTAAGTGAGACTGTATGGACAGCATATGAGCAACTTCAGAGAAGAACATACCTTCTTACAGAGGGCCTTGGTGTTTTACGAGAATTTTTTAAAAGGGGCCTCATCATACACTGATAAACTAGACTAATAAACTCAGCTGATTCTGGTCTTCAAAAAAATGCTGGTCGTAATCAAGGAACAACAGGAGAGAACACAATGCTCATAGTGTAAGGCACAATGCTACATGAGTAACTCTCAAACCGCTTTCAATAAAACAGCAAAACTGCCAAGATGTACGATTTCTCAAAATATTTAATAAATATGTCACAGCAGAAGAAGCGTTGAGACATATCGCCTTGTTTTTACTTTCAGTGTTGGCATTTAAAAACCAAAAGTGATGCCACACAGCATTCAGTGGTCTCGTGAATGATACGCTGAATTTTTGACAAAAATATTCTTCAGAATTCCTTCAGAAGTGCTTGAAAACTCAAAGATCCATAACATGAAATTAGAGATTGATTTAAACTTTAGAAATCCCCTCAACTCAACCACAGATTTGACATACTGTTGCAGGCTGGAAAGTGAGATCCAACAGAAACAGCCAAAGCCTCACATCTTCACTAGACGTAGAGCTGCAGTAAAAACAGAGAAACATCTATACCACAAAGAACCAATCCCCTAAAACTACAAACAGTGTGCGCTTAACAATAGATAAGGAGAAAAGGAGACTTTGGAGCACAATTTATAAAGAAAAGAACTCAAGTGAAGCAGAAAAACAGAAACCAATGTAGGGATGCTGCAGCGTTGTTGGTGAGGATGTGTGGTTTCTTTGGCAAAGCCCTACAACACGCTAAGATGCTTACCCTCCACATAGTCGCAAAAAACAACCCAATAACTACCATCTGAGAGCCCTCAAACTCTGCACATTGAGTGCATAAAAAAACCCGATCAATCTTATCCCACCCTTGGTAAGGAGGCACAGTGAGGCTGGGGAATGAGAGGGAAGGGAGGCTGGTTAGAAGAAATATCAGAGGGACACTGGAATGCACTGCGATGGCTGCAGTTTAAAAGTCATAAGCAACCAAGTTGGCTTTGGGGACATTGACTGCCATTGCTGCCATAGAAATTATCCCTCCATAAATCTAAAATTAAAACAGAGGATGTAGAAAAATGCACAACGCAAAGGCTTGGGTTGTTTTTGATGGGTGTCTGTTAACAATTACTAAGCCATGACTGAATTCTCCCAAAACCAAAGAAAGACTGAAGTATAACCTCAGATGGTCAAAACAGCAAAGACAAAAAAAGAAGACGAAATGAAGGATAAGAGTGCAAAAAAGGCTCATTATAGAAAATAATAAAGAGAGAAGCAACTGCCCTCAAACCTGGCACAAAGACAGCTACAGGAAAGAAGCAAGAGCAATTTAAGTTTTCCACCAAAATGGCCAAATGTGTCACTTTTGACCCCATAAACCTTGTGTATATGGACATTTTAAGACATTGATTTTTGAAAGAAAATCATTTGTGTCATGTAGCCAACTCAGATTGAAAATAAAAGTTTTACAAGAAACACCCCTTTTAAATTCAGCAACTTTTATGATATAGTTTTAGCTTTTTGATTCTTTTCAATGCA
Source organism: Copadichromis virginalis (assembly GCF_057382275.1). Lineage (NCBI taxonomy): Eukaryota > Metazoa > Chordata > Actinopteri > Cichliformes > Cichlidae > Copadichromis > Copadichromis virginalis. The sequence goes on from NC_140629.1 coordinate 26,779,243, forward strand.
CTGATTCTTTTTTAGACTGAGCTTCCCTTTTGTTGACACATTGGTCATGATTTATGCTATGATAGGAAAAGAAAAACAAAATCGTTAGCAAGTAGACAAAATAACATTAATTATATTCCTTTATTCTAAATTTTAACTTTTGACTTTAAGGGAAAAGTATGACAAAGTGCTTTTGGTAATTAATTGTAATTATAAATCCACCCACCCTTCCGCTTCATCCCAAATGTGCTTTATTGGACTGAGTTTGGGAGAATTTCTAAACAAAAATTGAGACTCATCAGACCAGGCAATGTTTTTCCAATCTTCTGCTGTTCGGTTTTGATAAGCCAGTGTGAACTGTAGCCTGCGTTTCTTGCTCTTAGCTAAAAGGAGTGGCACCCGGTGCGGTCTTCTGCTGCTGTAGCTAATCTGCTTCAAGGTTTGATGTGCTGTGCGTTTAGAGATGCTCTTCTGCCCACATTGGTTATAAGAAATGTTGAGTGGTGAGTTGCTGTTGCCTTCCTACTGGATTGAAGCAGTCTGGTTATTTTCCTCTGACATCAACAAGATACTTGTCCCTAGTTTTTTGTATAGTTTTTTTTTTTTTTAAATAAACATTTTCTCTAAACCCTACAGATGGTTGTGCAGGGAAGTCCCAGATGATTAGCAGTGTCTGAAATACTCAAACCAGCCCATCCGACTTCAAGAGCCCCATTTCCATTAGTAACTCCTCTGATTGACTCACCATGGATCGCCAAGGTTTCCAGGGTTTTCCATTAGGTTACCTGCTCGGCTGTTGTTCCAAGCGATGCGAGCAGGCACTAAAAAAACGTTGTCACACTGCATGCCACCGATTGCCATGCTATGCAGCACTGCTATGACAACGACAACGTACATTAGGTGGTACTCGATTATAATAGAAAATTGGTCAAACCAAGTAGGTACTAATGGAAAAGAGGCTTTAAATCAACCTTTCTTCCCTTTTCTGACACTGAGTTTGAACTTCAGCAGGTGGTCTACATGCCTAAAGCAATTGAGTTGATATGTGATTAACTGACGAGATATTTCTGTTAATAAGTAGCTGAATGGGTGTACCTAATAAAGTGTCAGGTGCATATTCATTTTACATGCCCAGTATTCTTGCAAGCCCTACTCATAGTTATTTCTATTAATTCTATAATTATTAATTCTGACATGAGAATGCATGTGTCTGTTGGTGGCCATTTAAAAGTCACAGTCTTTAACGCTTAGATATGTTGTTTGTGTATCAAGTAGAAAACAAACAAGCGATGAAACGATGAAAAACTCTTCCTCATAAATAAAAGGAAGAAATGGAAAAGAGAATCTCAGTCAATCGGGCAATGACACCCAAAAAGAATCAGATAAATGGAGACAAAGCTACTTTCATCTTCAAATAAAAACACATAAAAGGAGCCAGTGTTAGCCAATAATAAGAAATATGTTTTAAAAGTGAAGTAGCCACTGTGGCTCCAGGGCCAAGCTGTGGTTCACTCTGTTTGAGTCACTAAAGATAGACATCAAAGATTAAGATATCAAACGGTTCATCTTCTGTCCCTCTAATATTATACTCTCATGCTCTGCTTATCTGTCATCTCCTCAAAGCTCATGCCATGGTAGTGCAGCACTGTGTGGTCTCTCTGCAAGTACAGGATGTCGAGAAACAGACCAATTGAGTTAATGACTATCTGACATAGCCTACAGCTATAACAGGAATTCTTCAAACCCAGTCAGAACACTCAGATGTGGGGAAAAGAGGCAGACAGGGAGGGGTGAGGCAAAGACACATGGGAGAAAAGGCTGAGTACTCTTAAGTACTATCATTTTTTTAATAATAAAAATAGAAATATATGGCTACTAACATTACACACAGTAGCAGGCAGGCAAAACACACATATTAGTGCAAATACTCAAATGTGCATGCACAAACATGCACAAAAAATAATTAAATTTAAAAAAAAATAAATTAGGTGCCACTTAGCATCAGAAACTCAGCTTATTACAGAGGCAGCAAGAAAACAATGTTGGGGAGCAAGATCAGACAGGGCTAACAGAAAACAGGCTGCTTTCTGCATTCCAGGACAGTCAGCCCAACACAACACAGACACGGGGAGAGACACAGAGACAGACCATCTCTGGCCTAAAACCATACATCTGCCCTGTTCTCCCAGATGGGCCGAGTTGCGGTGAAAAGGTTTTTTTGTTCTTCCCGTTATTCCCGTCTTTTGCGGTAAATGGAAGCTCCTTTTGAGGACAAGAGAAGGACAATGAGGAGCAGCTACAGAGGTGGTTATGTTATGTTATTGTACTTTCAAGTGCTACACAGCAGTGTTGGTCAAGTTACTTGAAAAAAGTAATCAGTAACTAATTACTGATTACTCCCCCAAAAAAGTAATCCCGTTACTTTACTGATTACTTGTTTCCAAAAGTAATTAATTACTTAGTTACTTAGTTACTTTTTAAAAACACGATTTACAACCTGAAGAGGTGATAAAGTGATAGATCTTTCAGCCCAATTCTACTTTTTCTACATAATCCATCATACAAAATGTAATCAAATGGAAAAGTCTCTTTTTTTAACTTGTTTTATCAGTTTTAATCTTTTAACTTTATGCATCAAGCAAAACATTTAATTATATGCAACATTCTCTGACTTGAATAAATTAGTTTAACATTTAAACCTATTTTCTACACATTCCAGCACATAAAATAAAATATTTTTTGTGTTTTCACTCACTCTTTCAAACAGATGCAAGTAAAACACAGCAGAAAATAAATAAAGTCAAAGACTCAGCGGTCCTTTTGCTCTATTTTCACCTGTAAAGCAGGAGCAGGGTAGGCGGAGGGTTACCCTGGTGCAGGTGTGCTGCGGTCAGTTGAAGAATCCGCGCGAGTGTCTCTGTGAGTTTCCCATCACGTCGTAGCTACTCGGTGCTTGCTCGGAAGTTTAGGGGTTTTTTTCGCTGTAAAAAGAAGTTTTCTTCCCACGCACGATGGACGCTAATGTTTTTGTCACTTTTTATGGAATCAAACTCAAAGTAAGGTCAGTACTTCCACACTTTAAACGCTGCACGCTCATACTCTCTCCCGCACTCGATATATTATCCATTGTTGATCTGCACACAGCTGCTGTCACCAACGTCGCACTTGCTTACGTCACTGTCATGAGACATTCTCGCAAAAAAAATCACGGTTTTAGTAACGCAGTAACGCAGCGTTCCTACGGGAAAGTAACGGTAATCTAATTACTGATTTTGCAATAGTAATCCCTTACTTTACTCGTTACTTGAAAAAAGTAATCAGATTACAGTAACGCGTTACAAGTAACGCGTTACTGCCCATCTCTGCTACACAGTACACAATACATGTGAACCATTTTTCTAGAAATGACCTCAGTGAACCCAGCACTGGCTGTCAGTGCAGCTACTACCAAACCATCATGAACAAGCATTACATTACTTTGAAAATACAATGGAAAAACTGGAAAAACTAACCAAGTTGTCTCTAGATTAATTTATGGTTTTATTTACAGTATGGGAAAAAATCTGTAGCCACCCCTAATTTATATTACTTTACTAGGAAAAGCCTCCACCATGTTTTACAGATGGCTGTAAACCACTGAACCTCTCTCCTGACCTCCTCCGTACATAATGACAATGATTTCAACTACCTCAAGAATGGCTTCTTGACAGCCAGCCATCCACTAACACTCTTCAGTTGGGGTCCTTTGTGTCAGGTCTTTGCTAGCTGAGTTTTTTCACCTTTCTTAAAAACATGACTTTTTAGATACTGTTCATCTGCTACAGAAAGTTTTTTAGGCCTGCCACTTTCTGTCCTCCACTCCTCCAGTGTAATCTGATTTTTTTACAATGCACAATACACTGACATATGCATGTGTGATAGGGTGATAGTAAATAAATGAATAAATAAATAGGTTTTTCTAGCTGTTCGTGTAGACGGCACCAGTTCATTCTTTAAGTTACAACTGTTGTAACTGTAACTGAGCGGTTATATCTTCACCATCTATCCATTTTTATTAACCCCTTATCTAAACTGGCTCAAAGTCATGAGGGAGCTGGGGCCTACTCCAGCTGTCATCAGGCTAGAGGTGAGCTACACCCAGGACAGGTCATCTCTCCTATCTAATCATAAACGAGTCTTATTGTTATTTGAGAAAGTAATATTAATCTTCATATCTTAGTATAGTTCACGTACACCTATGTACACAACCACAATGCACACATGCACTCTGCTTCTCCTCTTGCAGGTCAAAGACCCTCTGGCAAAATTTAAAGTTTACTTCCAAGACACTGTTCCAATTAAAAGGATGTTTTATTAGATGAGAAATTAATCCAAGTAATACTAACACACAGATAATCTGGCAAAAATGTGAATGTTCCACATTGTTTATCATAAGCCATCTGTGTGAACCCTCTCAAAGTTGAACACCACAGAATCTTTTCTTCCCTCTGTTCCCGTTCCCTCCTTTGTATGTGCGCCCTGAGAACACACAGTTAGCAGGATCCGCTAACTATAATATGAAGGCTGATCCTCCTCTGGTGACAAGAGGCAGTAAAACAGTCCATTTTGATTTGCTTTCAAAATATGTTTTACAGTTTGGGGCACAAAAGCTTAGGCAAACAGAGATCCAATCTACGACATTCATCATCCATGTCCAATTGGAGAGGAAAGAGAGAGCTGGCCATCAAACTCCTATTAAAAGTATATTAGACTGAAAATCTCTTCAGCAGCCCGAAGGCAGTCAAAGAGAGATTCTTTTATGAGTATTTGCTAAAAGAATGATCTGTAACAGCCAAATAATCTGTATGTCAACTCGGTCCAGAACGAATTAGAACATGAATAGCAAACACACCAGGTTTTAATATGATGGCAATAGGAAGGAAAATGCCTAAATGTTATAAAGGCATAAAAACAACTAGTACAATATCAGAATTTTATAGTTCCTTTCGCCTCTATTTTTTCCAGGATTCCTTTTTTGTGATAGATATCTACTCACAGTAGAACTATAACACATATAGTACATGCCACAAGTTTCTATATTAAGTCAACTTGTGAAGTGAACTTGAGAATTTTGGCTTCAGACACGAATTACATCTTCACTGCATATTCAAGTGAAACCATCTTTGTTCCCCTTTGTGTAATATATTTTGTGTCTTTTTCTGACATTCTCACAATAAAATATATCAGGTCACCAGGTCTTAGTGAATATACTGCAATTATCACTGGTAATCACTAAACTTATATGACATAAACAGTCACAGATATACTGAAAAAAAGCACTGAGCCATATACAAAACTGTGACCATCTTCAAAATATATCAAAAGTCAGACCAACTTTTATTAGTAACCTGAATGAGCCACTGATAAAGATTTAAAATGCTAAGTGCGTACCCGTATCCACTGGTTGGCTTTTTTCTCCACAGCATTGCTTGGACGCTCTGAGTACAGTCCCCAAAGACACCCAAGCAGCAGCCCTCTGCTTGTATCTGCAAAAAAATACACCACCACATAACGCATTATACACCATGCGAGAATGATTACCATCATTATTACTTTTATCTGTTTTGGGGCTGTGAAACCCACTAGCGATTGAGTGAAAGTTGTCCAGAAGCTCCACTCACCACACACGGTGACATAAGGATTCCAGCACAGCTGACCCAAAAGCTGGCCTAAGAAGGGCAGCCTCTTCATGGTTTCTGTTGTTGAGCTCTTAGAGGCAGAAAGAGGGAGAGAAAAAAAAGACTTTATACTGTACGTGTTTTTCATTTTCAATACTCTCTTACTTCTGGGAAGGTACATGCAGAAATATGTTTCTAATAGGATGGAAATATGACACAAATGGAAGAAGGACAACAAAGGAAATATCTTTTCATTGTTTCACTGTATTACAGATGTTTGCACCTCGTCACCGGTTTCATTTATCCTTTTAACCTAGCAACACTTTGTCATAACATTAGCTGAGTAACAGACACATCAACAGCTGTACAGTATACTGCTCACGCATCACCTTGTTTCCTTTGTTATGGTCATGTCACAACTCCTTCCATAGACTCAACAGTGATAGATACAGAAAACAGAACACATTGCAAAACAGGGCTCTGGTCAAGGGTGCGATACCTGTAAGGGTTTAAGTACTCATGTGTGTGCTTGTTTATCCAGCTCAGAATAACAGACCATGTGATATAGTTCACCTCACAGCCAATTAAAACATCCAGAGATGTTTGGAGCAACAGCAGATGCTGCTTTTGAACTGGAATGACTTTTACACTTGACTTCTTATAACTTTAATTTCTATCCATTTTCATTTAATGGAATATCAAAAAACACTGCCGATACCCTCATATGAACAATAATAAAGCAGAGCTTGTCCCAGTACTTATCTTTTAAGGCCAGAACTAGTTTTACAACTTCTACAAATGGCTCTTTAACAATATCCAGACCTAACTTATAGTTTAGCAAAATATAAATATATCTGTCACAAATTTAATTCATTCTAGTTTTACCTTTGCTAGCAAAAGGCAGAATTTTCATTCAAACTGGAGACTGAGGCTTTGAGCTTAGATTTGGAAAAGAAAATACATATAAATAAACAGGTGTACGCTTCTTTTGTTGTTTTAACTTATTATTTTATGGGTTTACTACATCAACATGATTGCCCGCACTGCGACATGCAGAAAACAGATCAAAGAGATGACGCATGACTTAAATTTACAAGCATGTCTGCACATGTGAGCAGGAATCATGTTTACGTGCATGTGCAAAATTTCTTATTATTCAGCCCATATTAACAGACTATATCATACATTTAACCTCTGGGCTAATTTAACTCTACAGCAAGTCTTTACAGCAGAAAAATCCCACACAGTGATTCTGACATATGCCAGATGTAATTGAAGCAGCGTGCTGTTGCCTAATCAAAGACAATTGCTCTTACTTCACTCCCATGTAGGGCTGAAATAATTTGTTTATTGGAGAAGCTGAATGACAAACAATTAATCTGGAAAACAGATCAACAGGCAGTTAGAGATGTTTACTAGGGTTCTGTTCAAATCTAAAACTCTGAGTAAAAATGTGTGTGGAAATGCAATAGACAATCAAACAGAAGTACAGATGGTGGTAGACACAAGGTGCACTCGAGAAATTCTACTTTCTGTTTTTTGCATGACTTTAGTTTCCAGCTTTTACAGGAAAAAAGACAATTGGAACAAAGTGATTATTGTTCCAATTGTCCAATTAACAATTACCCGCTTTTTTGTTTTGTCTTGTGATATAAATCCGGCCCAAGTTCACTTTGCGGTAGGTTGTTGCACGTGAGGTCTACATCACTTTTTCTCTGGTGAATTATTTTTAGAGTTCAAAGAAATCCGCTGTTGAAAATCTGTTTATTCTAAAGTCATTGACTAACCTTGTAGAGCAAAGTCTCCTATTGAACATGCCTGGGACATGCCGGGTCAATGTGTGCATCAGATACAGCCACAACTAGGGTTATGCCATATCACACTGTCCGCAATAAATGGTAACTGGCCTGTACTTGTAAAGTGCTTTACTTAGTCCCTAAGGACCCCAAAGAGCTTTACACTACATTCAGTCATTCACTCATTCACACACACATTCACACACTGGTGTGAATGTGTACAAATGTTTACATGACTAAAAAAGTGTGATATTACGATATCAAGAATTCAATTCAATTGTATTTATAGCACCAAATCAAAACAACGGCCGCCTCAAGGGGGCAGCCATATGCCGCGACCAGTTGGGGTGAGGGGAGGAAGACAGGACAAGAGACATGCTGTGGATTATTAAGAAGAAGAAGAAGGTTTACGTTTCTTAGCGTACAAAACAACATGAAAAAACCAGCCATGTCTGAAAGTGAGAGCCGAGTGCAGCCTCCAATGAATTAAGTTAATAGGGAGCTACTTTGAAATCTTCCAACAAACAGCAATGCTTTGTGAGGAGAGGGGAAAAGCAGCTGGTGATATACGACTCAAAAGAAAACAAATAGGAACAAAAAACTATCTTGGTATTTTAAGAAAAATAAATCTGCACATTTAAAAAACACACCACCCTGTTTTTTTGTTGTTGTTTTTTTTTTTAAATCAACAGCACATAAGAGCAGTTACTAATACTGCTGCATATTATTTTACAGTGAACAGTAAGCAGTAAAAAAAGAGAAAATGAACGTTTCTTTCGAAGCCATTATGCATCAATAGTGCTCTTTCCACCAGAATCAATCAGAAAACAAATGCAGAAGTTTCAAAGCAGGTGGGGGGAGGAAAAAAATGAGGCAGCATCAGGCTGATGCGTTTAAAAGGATCACCAGACTGTCAAGGAGACCGAGTTGACTCATTCAAGGGGATGAGATCAACATTAATGGGAAGCATGATGATAATAGGCCAATCAGCGTTTCTATAAAACCCCAACTATGCCTAACAAAACCAGCAACGCCATGTGAAACTCAGCCTCTCACACACACTTAGCCTTACCATCAGCTCAACAACCCATGGCAAATGTTGTCTGTGGGCATATGCATGAGCCTTTGCATGCTGCTGGTGCAACTAAAAAGGAATGCTCATTTACAATAGAAACAGCACCATACTCTGTGACTGCACTGACTGAATTCCCACAAGAATAAGCCATCATGAACAAAGTAATTATCTAAGACTACCAAAGCAAGAATCAGCATCAAAGCCTTGTCAACCATGTCCCTAATTGTGAAGTGGGTTTGCATCCATGTGTCTTGTTTTGATTAGGGACAGACATCTCAGATAGAAGTGACTGATTATGTACAAGCGAAACAGCCAATGGGACAAGTTTATAGAGAAGTGAGGTAACACTTTTGTCCCTGACATCATTGATCCACAGTCGCAATAGCCTTGACAATAAATACCAAAGTTGCTATGTTGATCACATAAATATACACTCACCAGGCACTTTATTAAGTTCACCTTGCTAGAACCAGATTGAACCTGTTTATGCATTCAGAACTCCATTATGAGACTCAGCAAGGTGTTTCAGAGATTGAACATGGTAGCATACAGCTATTAACACAGATTTTTTGGCTACACATTCATAATGAAAGTCTCCTGTTTCCAAAAGTGCTCCATTAAATTGAGATCCTGTAACTGTAGAGACTATTTGAGTGCAATAAACTCATCATCATGTTCAAGAAACCAGGTTGAGGTGATTTGAGCTTTTTAAAATCAGGCTGGAAAGCACCCTTCAAAGGATGGGTACATTGTGGCCATAAAGGGATGGACAGTGTCAGCAACGATATATAACATATATAAAATAACAATGCCAAGAAAATATCCACCACACATCTGTTGCTAGGTTTGGACTTCAGCACATCTCTTTGACCATGCCTACATTCCTAAATGCACTGAGTGGCTGCTATATCATAGATATGATACCTATTATTTTATATTGTGATAAATTACATACTTGTGTTTACAAGTACACCCAACAACATCCTCCCTTCATGTTACTTTAGTGGTCCAGGATTTTCTGATCAACTCCTTTGAGGAGTGATGTAATAATGCATCTGTAGTGTAGCAGGCATGTTTAAAAGAGGACTTGTACAACAGATAGCAGGTGCACATATTTAAACACTTGACATTTGAGGTGAATATGATCGCTTATTTTCTTGTTCAGGGATAAAATAAAACAATGAATATACTGTATGAAGCTAGAGCCAAAATTCGGCTTGGCATAAAGATTAGAAATAGGGGAATGCAGCTAGCTGAGCACCCTCCAAAATTCACCCAAATCCCAGCTCAGCAGCTGATTAATCTCATTCATCCTTTCTAAAATGTAGGAGCAAAATAGCAACATCACAGTGATGGATACAGTCACACTAGCTGTTAAGGTAATTAACCCGTCTTCTGGCTGCAGCTCCAGATGGATAGAGATGACAGCAGCAGTGGTCTTCTCATCCAAGATCTCGATAAGTGAAAACGCATACCTCCTAAAATGCAACTATTCCATTATGCAAGGCAACATCCTCCACTGTTCTAATCAAGTGTAAACCTGGAAATTAACAATAACTTGGAGTATTTTTCATCTCAGACCATAAGCCACAAGAAAGTTGTTAAGTCATCAAGGGATGTAAAATGCTGCCAAGAAGCAGGCTATCCTCAGCTGGTCTTTTATGAGCCAACTGCCAGTAAAACGGATTTCAAGCCAATTAAGCTATACCATTCTCTCTCTTTGAATCCGTGCCATCATTCTACACACACTGACACCTCGGCATGACATATACCCAGAATAATGTTAACGGAAAAGAAGAAAGACAGAGAAAAATATCTATAAAAATATGGGGCTAACCCCAAAACCAACAGGGAAGAAGAAAGACAGGCAGACATGGGACTGTTTCTGACTATTATCAAAGTGTTGCGGTAAAACATATGGAGTACATAGCATCACAAATTAGATCCTGAAAGGACACTATGACTCATGAGAGGACTCCTTTTGCAAGAAAAGCGGGTCACAAGAACCCGTGAGAGGAGAAAAAGCTGGAACGAGGCAAAATGACCATATAGAAACACCGAAATCTCACAGCGGCCATCCTGTCCCCTTCCCAAATTTGCTGAACCTGATACTGGGATACATTAGGTTAGCACTGGAGGTCCCAGTGCGGCTATTACCTGACTAACTCAACATCGCAGTGCTGCCAGCCAGACATACACAGCCTGTCCACAGCACAGAGCAGCTTCTGTTAGCGGGCTCCTAACGATGGACTCATGTTCATGCCCTGGCTCTAAAAGGGAGTGAACTCGCATACGGGGCGTGATTTTTAAACTAACTTAGCGCTTCGTTATTCAGATGGCTGCTTGGCTGTTCAACCTAGCTGATTAATTGTTCTGTTCTATTTCATCAGATAAGGCGTTTGGAGCCCATTAAGCACACCTCTTAAAATATACAGAGCATTAAATCAGACTGAACAAGCATCTAAGAAGTCTGGTGTAGGAACAAGACCATCCACATTTGTCAGAAACATACACCTCAGGCTTATACCTGCAGCTTGACAAAGTTTACATGGGCCCCACTGTACACTTTTTGTGCTTACCATGCTGTTCACTTGTGTAAGAAGCTGGTGGAGGAAATCCCTAAGTCTGCTCATATGTAGGCAGGTGTCTTTCTGCGTGTCCGGACTGTCAGCCTGGCCCCATGCCACTGCTTTGTCCAGCCAGAACTGCATCTCCTGGTCATTCAGCAATGGCTCTTCAGTTTGCAGGGGCTGGCTCAGTGGCTGCTGCTCAGACATTTGGCTGCTGGTCAATGAAAATTTACTGAGGAGCTAAGAGTGGAAAGATAAACAAAAAAAAAAGGTAAAATCCAAATATTACACAGAGAGTATCTTATAATTTGTTCTTTATCATTTTTATTGGTACTTTCATTTATATACTATTTTTACATTTATGACCTTGACTTTGTGCAATGATTTAAAGCATATTAGCAGAATCTCTAAATGTTTTAAAGAAATTCTGTTTTGTATTGTGGAACTGGGCCACCCAAGACACTTAACCTGTAAACAGTGTTGAACACGGAAACTCCTTTGAAACCAGAACCTTCTTGCTGTGAGGCAACAGTGCTAACCACCACACCAACGTGCTGCCCTGTATTGAAAACATTAATCCAAATATATCAGTTAATAATTTCAATCTGCCAGTGTTATTGCTGTGCTCTTCTTTAATATGTGTTCCAAAACTTTGTAGCACAGGTGGCACAGGGGGATAATCCAATAACAAGCTGAATTTACAACAAGCAGAAAATAAATTGAGGCAAATCCGATTATGATAACCTCTCGGCGATCAGGCCTACTTGCACACACATTCATGACAACCTACTGAAAAATAAACAGCACATTCTTCACCTTTTATGAAGACGGGGAGAGAAAAAACGTGTGTGGGGTGTGTGTGTGTGTGTGTGAGGATGTGTTTCGTGTCTGTAAATAGCCTGCTGAGAATGGTGTGTGTATTTGTTGTTTTTTGCTATAATGACGGGTCTGTGTGGGACACCACAGAGTTGTGTTTTATGATCACGTCGTTACACACGATTTGTTTAATGTCTTGCCATCATCTCTGCTGGAAAGCCCCTATGGCTCGCTGATGTGAATATATAAATACTCATTTTCAGGCAGGAAAAAACCCAGACCAAATTAGGAACAAACACCCCTTGTTGACTTGTGTCTAAGGGGCTCCATTTTTCAGTACAGTAGAATTGAAAAAGAACTACGTGCTTAATAACTAAAAGTAATGATGTCACCCACAATTTCTATCACACAGGCAGCTACCTGTGCACAGGAACATGCTAAAAACTGTGGTCACACAAAGTTGTTGGTCCAAATGCATGTCAGAAGAAATATGTACATGCACAAGCACACTCGTCAGCAGCTCTGGTGTTGGCTGAACACATTTTGGAGCAGGAACGAGATGTGACTGGTCAAATATTTTCTTTGAAGATTTGTTAAACTAAGCTTGTGGACTTTGGGTTACTCTGCGTTTGCTGTTCCAATTATGAGATTGTTGACATTATTTCAGTATAATCAAATCAGTCAAACATCACTTCTGGCAAATTTACTTCTGTATGCTCAAGTATGTCATATTTAAAAACACTTGGAATAACTGAGAAGGGCTGTCACAATATTAGTCTTGTTAAAGAGTTTAGAATAACAAAGTAATGCATTTATTCATTTTAACCAGTGTAGACAAAGCAACAAGGGCCATGGAGTAACTTAATAAGTGGAAAATTATGTGAATTATATGCTATTACTTTCACCTCACCAACTGCAAAATGTTCAACTGTGCAAAAAGGCTTATTAGTTGGGTTGCAACAAAGCATTCTCATACTTAATATATTAGCTAGCAAAACATCTTCATTCATCTGTAATTCGCAAAGAATTTCTACAAAAGGGCCATGCTTTTTTTGCAGCTGAAAACTAAGTGGAAACCAAAGAGAGTTTGGTACTGACAATCCATTAATCTAATTTTAATTTCAGCAACACATCGCTACTTCCCAAAGTGATCTATTAATAATAATAATAATTAAACCACCAAAATCATTAAATTTATTGTAAAACACAAAATAAAGGCAGGTACTCCCCCAAATTGAGCTGTACCTGTCAGTTTCCAAACACAGAAGCTCAACGGCTTGAATGCAGTAACTACGCCACACCACATGATGTCAGTATTTCTGCCGCTCTGCACTTAGGTACACATGCTGAAACATTGTCACTTCAGTGTTAACACACAGAATAACTTCGAATTACAACTCCTATGCCAATCGGTTTCATACTGCTGCATGAGCCCAGCGCTGATTTTCTTCCTTCGTAGCCCGCAACTCCTGGTATTTCAGCTGTTCGCTAATTAACTAAACCACTCTACAGTTACACGTCAATTTGCTCCTGTAGTTTCAAATTACGACTTGCCTGTAAATGAGACGTATAGCCATTAGACTAAAATCTCCACGGAGCAGAAGTCAACTGTATCCAATCATTCTTTATGACTTCGGAGAAGAAGGAAAGCTATTTGTGACTCGATGAAAACAAACTGAACTTCCCTCTTCAACCGGGGTTCCGCGTATGGAAGAAGACAATTGGCTGGGCTCGACGTCACCCGCGAACTTCCTCTCCGCACTGCCAGGTGGGAAATTGAGTCATATGGCTGAACGCTAAAATATTATCTGATAATGGCCTCGGCACACTGCAAAGACTGAAGTATGAGCAATGTTCCCTCTAATTTTTCACGTGTCTGAGCGAACACACAAACTCCCTGAGCGGTCCCTTGGACCACTGTAAGCAACATTAGACGTGTGCACTGTGGTCACGCCAGCATCGAATCCATCCAAGTTACATGGTTTATTAATATAACCAAATTACAGCCTTCACATTTATGTTAGACTTCTTTTAATTAACTGCTTTAGCCCACTTAGAATGAAAAAAAAAATCTTGTTCATGACCTGTGCAGTATGTTAACACTATTGGAAGTAAAAATAACATGAAGTCCAATTTTGAAAACACAACTTTCTTTTCTTTTCTTTTCTTTTTTTTTTATAAAGCTCTGACTTGTATTATGAGTATGAGTCTGTGGTCTCGGAGAGAGTCCTGTAACTCTCTGTCTGCAAAATACAGTATATAATGACCAATGTTGGGCAATTAATTATATAGTTACTTCTTCAAAACAAAGTTTTTTGCAGCTGTTTACCTAAAAATGCAGCCAAGGCGTTTTTTGTTTTTTTTTAAATAAACATTTCAAACTATTTACAGAACAATCAGGTGTTCTGCATCAAATTTGCCACACAAATTATTTGTGCCACTCCAACAAATAATTTCTGTCCACTATGAGATAAAGGGGAACAACAACAAAAAAAAACTGGTATAAAGTCCACACTTTTTCCATCAATTGTCCTGATCGCATCTCCAATGGTTGTACACGTTGTCGTTAACGTGGCTTCACTCCACATCAGCCGCTTTGCTAGCTAAAACACCGGCGTTGGCACATAAGGACGCTGTCATAGCCTGTCAATGATGTTGATTAGCTGCATAGATGTGAATGTGAATCGCATTATTGGCTGGACTATGGGATAAGGTGGCATCGTTCTGATCCCATACTGGAGCAACCAGTCACTTACTAATACTGAAAACAGAATTGTTAACGTATTTATTTTAATTTCAATTCAGGTTAGATATTTTTTTGTGCGCAAAGCAGATTTTCTGTGCGCAGAGACCGTGCCAGCAGTGCGTAATTGCGAACGCGCGCAGCTTGTAGGGGATATGGAGTATGAGTATAACGAACAACCATGAAATTTGAAGGTTTAAAGTGGTATGCATAAAGAGTTACCAGTGCTTCACGAAGAAGTAAAGAAAATAGTAAAATAAAGGTTTATTTGGATATTTTGTTAATGTAAGTAGTTTACAATGAACCAGTAGTCAGAGAAAGAATAGGACCTTTTCTTCTGTTGAAGAAGTAGAGGAGGCTGCAAAAATGTTAGGAATGTTTGAAAGTCTTGCATAATATAACACCATTATGGTTTGGTTGGTTCTCTGATTATTGTCATAATAATGCCTTACTTGTGCTGTTTATTTATTTATAGAACAATTACAGAGCAATTTTAAACATTATATCCTGACCAAAGTGATGAGATGCTGACTGATTACTAAGAGGATGTGAGTACACAAGCTAAAGTCTTGACACAATAGTATTTAAGGGAACAGACCAATAAAAACAAAAAGTGAAAAATGAAAAACAAAGCCTGGCGGTCATGCTGTTTGATTTAACTTAATGAATTCCATGTGATTTCCAACTTGTTATAAATTATAATTGCATGTGATCTATTGTGTTTTCACACTGTCATTTTGTCATAATTTGTTTAATCTAATCGTTTGTTTAATGATGAAAATATACATCTTTTCCATGCATAGCCTTATGTTCTCATCTGAGTGTACACATTTTCTTCGGGTTAAGGGTCCACAAGGTGAAGCAGAGTGCGTAGCATGGCCAGGAATTCAGGGGTCCCAGAGGGACACACTCTGGGACCCAAACCCAAAACTGTGAAGGGTTTCTAATCTGCATAGCTCAAACTGACAAATCACCCAGAGGCTCCAGTCAGACCCAGAGCAGCCTAGCACTCTGCACCAGGAAACGGTTGTTTAAACATACGTAATACATTGTGGGAGTTCATGCATGTACGTCTGTGTACATAAGCACGGATCCCAACATTAGAAAAAGAGTAAAATGTTGGTATTTGAACTCCTTGCAACACGACTTGTGCGTATGTGTGGCCCGGTAACGGTTAATGTAAGCCTTTAATGCTGAATATTCAAGTACAAGCTATGCAATGTGTGCACACTATTAAAGCTATGCAGTGTGTTTGATTTGGGAATATGTTTAAAGTGGTTTAGTGGCTCTACATTAGACTTCAGAATTTCTGTGGTAGGAAAGCCCAGGCCTGTGGTTTTGTGCAGATGAGTGTAAGCTATAGTGGGTGTGTGACTACAGGTGTGTGCGCTTATTTAAGTATGTGTGTTCAATAGCTTTAAAATAATGCTGAAATTGTATGTACAGGCTGTGAGATGTAGCTATCTATCTGTCTTACACATTTAAGTATATAAATGTGTTTCTAATATTGGGATCTGCTAACATCCAGAAAAAGCAGATGATAAGCCACCACCAGAAGCTTGCCATCAGCTCCACCCTCGTTGCCTGCTTGGGCCAGCATGTAGGTCAACCGGTGCTTGATCACTCCACATGCATTGTGGTGTGTGTGTGCGTGCGTGTGTGTGTGTGTGTAAGTCTTGTAAAAACATCAGACTATGGGTTTGGAACAAGGTCCCTGGCAAAACTCAAAAAAACTAGCGAGAGAAGGAAAGAAAAACCACGGCAAAAACTTTAGAGAGTGTGGTTTGATGCCCAAAGTGGAAACCCACACGCTGATGTTTTTTGTGTGTGCACGCGTTTATGTATGCGGCTGTGGGTGTGCGTTGCGATGCTTATGCTTGAATGGGCACATATATGGATTCTAGAAGAAATGTAGTGTAAACCACGTGTGTTTTTCCTGTACTGCTACTCTGTGATTATTACAGAGCCAAGAGACGGGTTGTCATGCAGTGGAGCAGCAATTCATCCATTTGCTGGTGTGTGTACGTTTTGCATGTGTGTATGTTTGCTTTCGTGCTTGGAACGGAGACCTGATCACAGCCAAATGGGCAATTGTGCCAGTGGGATCTTATTTCAACATCCAGACACAGTTTGGGACACTAAATAAATAAATAAGATAAATAAAAATTTATGACTACTATTGTGTTGATTTTGACATGTAGAAACTCTCTGCACTCTCAAATTCCCAGGTTCACCATCTCAATTACAATATCGAAATCACTAACAGTAGTCCCATTAGATCATTTAGGAAAACATAAAGACACAAAATAGAACATAGCCAAACTGTGATGCTGGAAATTAGAAATGCAACTCCCACCCCAGTGAAAAAAATATTAAGCATAAATAGAGTTTAGGGAAAGGCAAAGCATGTGATGAACAAATTTTTCAAGTTGTCTTTTTGACCTTGTGGTTTGGCCAGAGAGAGATGGAGCCAAGTGAGGAGATTGGATATCAATCTCTCCCAGGGTCACTGGAACCAAGAGCTGCACAGCTGCTGACAAATTAGTCAGTTCTGATCCAAACCAATGCTTTTACCAGTTCTGGTCCAAACCAAAGCTATTACCAACCTGGCTCTGCCACCGTGGTTCTATACGACTTGCATTTCTCACTAAACCATCCACCGATGCTGCTCTGTTATATGGCCAGCTTCTGTGAGTGTATTCGTGTGGAAAATATGATGGCTAAGATAAAGTACATTTTTAATTTCATCGTTTAAGAAAACAAGGATTATTCTTTTTGCATTTGTAAAATAAAGTGAAGAAAATGAGATATAAGCTAATCTTGTTTGGTGAAGTTACGTATAAATCAAGAAGCCTTGAAAGTTGTACTTTATTTGAAAGTGTGTTTACAACAAAAAAGCATGGAAAAGACAAATTTTCCAGCATCTCAAAGGTGTTGATTCCTCTGTGATAAAATTTACTATAAATGATCACAGCTGGGCTTTATCAGGAACTCATTAAGGTGAGGAAGGGGAGGAAGGAAAGAGACATTTAAATTAAAACAAAGGAATGTGCTGTTTAAAATCTTCAGATCTGTTTGGGCTTAACTCTGATGTCTGGCTTTGAGGAAACACAGAAGGAGGGGGCCAAGGAGAGAGAAAGAGAGAAAAAGCTTTTTTTTTTTTTTTGAAGAAAAAGGAGTAACTGTTAGAGGTGTCTCCTGACATTGGGCAGCTCTCCTTCATTAATGGATCAATGTCTCAAAAAAGTGTTAGTCTGTAACTGCATCTCTGGTGGTTTTACTTTAATGTGCATTCAATTATTAAGGAAAGTTGGGACAGGCTACAATGCCAGTAATGTATTTTGATAGAAATAAGTCTATTTTAAATGTACTAGTCTAGTTTAACTCCAGCGATTTTATTTTTGTTATCTTCTCTTTTCATTTTCTTTGAAATGAAGTAGGAAGAGTTTGCTGGGTTTAAAGGTATCGACTCCATATGCTTTGGTGGCTTTGTTTCAGAAGGAAGAGCAGATTGTCCCCGGCTACTCACGGGACCCTCAAGTTGCCCTGATGTGGGAGTGTATGAGTAAATGTTACACAGAGTGCTTGCATATAGAAAAAGTGTTTGCATCAATCTATGTATGATTAGGTAAATAAGGCTTAAAAAAAAGGGAAAGGAACAGGCCAGTCTTCCAGCGCCCTGTCAGCTCCTATTAGCACTATGTCTTTTACTGATTAGATTGCTGTTTGCTCACCTCCTGGAGCTCTTCGGTCTGCTCCAAACATGGAAATTTACTGATTAGCAATCAAGGTGTTTATGCTTGTATCCAACACTTCTGTTTAGGACAGGGACAAGCTACCTAACTATCCTTCATTGGTCTAAGGCCTGGTTCTTATATAGGGTGCTTTGTGAGAACAAAAAACACATTTGTCAGCCAGTGAGTATGAATTTCTAGCAACTTCCAGCAACTGCTACCTGACGAGACTGCATGGAAACCATTTTCCTACAAGTTAACCATATTCCTAAAACATATTCTTTGTCCTCCTTTTTTTTTCCTCTGAGGCCAAAACAAAATCAAGAACATGTGATATTAAATAAGACTTAAAACTTAAGACTGAGGTCATACGTGTGTAAAGAAAGTGTCTACAGAGGTCATCGATCAAGGGAGCAAACTGAGAATAGCTGCATAGAAGTCTATAGTTTGTAGCTAGAGGAGATGCTCCCTGCTGGACGTGATAAAGAATGCAGCACTAAGCCTTTTCAGATTTAACTTAATTTTTTTAAACTCAAGAGCTATGCCCATGATCTGTCTCACAACTGCATTAAAATGTTTTCAAAAGGCACCAAATTCACAAACATAGTAGGGAGGTCACGCTCAGTAACTTGAAGTGTGCTTTAAACTCTGCTGTAGGACACAAAAATGTTAAAAAGCAGAATATGAAAATTTGTCATGCAGAAGGAAATCAAGTTCCACTGCCTTAATAGTGCTTGGTGCAAACAGTCACAGAAAAAGTGTTTCAAATTCTGCCTAGAGGAACACCTCCCACCTCACACAACCCTTCTCACGTCTTTCAACTGCAGACACTTAAACATGTAATAAGGTAAAATACGTGGCATCTAATAACCTTACAAATATACAAAAATGTATTTACTCTATCCTATTCTCTCGTTCGTAGACAAACACATGTAGTCACAAGGGTACATGCTTTATTGGCACTAGTAGGCATTTTAAAGTATTTTTCTTTATTGCTTTGAGAAGGAAGCTGGGGGTTGGCTGAGAAAGGGTGAGCGATTCTTGGACCAATGTGAAACAGTCTGTATACACCATCACACTATCAGGCATGCATGGACACACAAATACACACTTTCTACAGTGAAGTGAACTTGAATACTTACAGGAACTTTGCATGAGGTTGTAAGTATTTACACAAATGTTTATGTTTGAATGTATTCATAGAGTGCTTTTTTGGTACTGTGTGCGTTTTTTTATGACATGTCCTTGAAGTCTCGCATCTCTTTTAGATTGAAACCTTTTATGTAGAGGTTTCAATCTACTTTTGTCTGTACCTCTGCCTTTCTCTCCTTAAAACCATACTTACCCAAAACCTCCTCATCATCTCTCTTCCCTTCACCTATATGTCCACTGAAGTCTCCTCCAATCACTGCCCTTTCCCCCTTTTGGACACTCTCTTTCACTTCATCTGATTTACTCCTGAATAGCTCTTACTCTGCTGACTGACATCCAGCTTGTGGGGAATATGCACCGATATCACCCTTTCAGTTTCCTGCTTCAAACTCATCATCCTGTCTGATAGTTTCTTCACCTCTATTCACATCCTGTTACTTCAAGATTACACTTGCTCCATTTCTCTTCCTATCTACACCATGGTAGAACAGCTTGGATCAACCTCCAATGCCCACAGCCTCCCTTCTCTCTATCATCAGCCAGTTCTCTCCCTTTAATAGACTTTTAAAGTCCCTACTCTCCCTCCGCACTCCTGCCGTTCCTTCTATTGCTGCCTTCCACCGGCACCTTGCTGGCCAACAGCACCGGAGCCGCTCATTGTTAAACCAGGTCTCAATCGATCCAACATGGAAATCTCATTCTTGATGATGTGAATGTTTGATCTGGCAAAGGCTTTACGCTGGCGCTTCCTGACGTAACTCTTCCCATTTCTCTGGGCTTAGCTGAAAGTCAAAATTTGCAATCAGTTAGTTGAAAAAAGCAAGAAATCAGCACTGAAACTCTGGCAGCTGTCACGTCTGACATCTTTAGCTTCTAATTGCCCCTCTCAATGTCAAATCCAGAAATGTAAAAACTTTCTTTGAACTCCACAATTTGTGTTTCAAGCCCAGAAATTCTCTAAGCAAAGTTTAATCCATGTTTGATTGATTGCCAGAGTTTAAAACAGTACATTATAAATATATTCATTATTGCAGTGAACACTTTTAACTATTTATGTAAGTCGGATCACTAGTTTAACGAACATGAGCTAAAAGTTGATTGTGCTGTTGCCAAAGCTGGAATCACTCCTGGCTCTGTTGAGCCCCTAAAGACTCCACTTGAGCTAAAAATGACAGCAACACAACTTTGTTCATGTCATTCATTCATCGCCTAAATTCAACAAGCTGATACCAGAGACGTGTGCACATTTTTGCCATGACATACTGTACAGTGCACACACACATACTCTTGAATTCATACCGACACAATTACCACACACACACACACACACACACACACACATACATACACACACTGGGACACCTGCTTTCTATTAGTCCAGTAGATTGCAGGGAAAAAGAGTGGGAGTGTTAAACACACACACATCCATCTATCTGCCCCTCTGTCCACAATAATTACACACTTCCTGCTCTAAAAACCTTCTCCAACAGCTTCCAATCTAGGTTTGAATGTGCATATGTAGGTGTGTGTGTTTGAGGGGTTCGGTTAGCAGATGCGTAAGTTTGCATCGCTTCATCATTAGCAACACAGACACATACTTCAAGCAAATATTTGACTCTAGCGCCTCTAAAATATTCCTAGGGGTGGCCAGATGAAACCAACTAAAATCGTAGTGTGTCACAACAACACTAAAAGCAGTAACAGAAGCTCCCATTTTGTTGTAGGAATAAACAATGAACAGTTGTATAAACACACAAATGCACTCACTCAGTGGCCACTTTCTTCAACTGCTCGTTAACAGAAATACCTAATCAGCCAATCACATGGCAGCAATTCAAAGAATTTAGGCATGCACACATGGTCAAGACAAATTCTGAAATTCTCACAGGCTCAAGAAAATTGGACAAGAGAAGACTGAAAAAAACATTGGTTGGTCTGATGAGTCTCCATTCCTGCCGGGTCACTCAGATGGTATGGTCAGAATTTAGCATGGAAATATGAAATCATGGATCCACCCTGCCTCATAATATGTGAGGGGTATTTTTCTTGCACACTTTGATGCAATTTTCAATAATATAGGGGAACATTACAAAATTAAGAGGCATTTAAAATGAACAAATAATTAAATATTAGAACAATACTGGTCTGAGTAAATGTATTCTACCTCAGCCCTGTTTATTTCCTTGCGTATGATGAATTGGAACCATGTTTTCTTGCTGTGCTCTCATGGTACTAAAAATTTTATAATATTAGTAATGCAAGTAGCATCACATTATCAGAATTTTGGTTCTGATGGCTGCTTCCAGCACAAACAATCTCTCAACCTGGTTCATTGTATTCAAATGGCCTCCACAGTCACCAGATCTCAATTCTTTGAATGCAAAAGGTGGGTCCAACCTGGTATGATGAACTTGTACCGAACAGAGTAGCTAGTAAGTGTACATGTTCCAAACGCTGCAGTTCAACAGAATGGTGCTTTGAGAATGACCACGAAAGCTAATCATTCACACATATTGTATCAAAGAGGAATAAAGCCACCATGATATTATTCATCGGTTTTGTACTCACTACATTTTTAAGTCTCTGTTTTAGTGTTTTACAATGTTGTGGGGGGGTTTTTTAAGCTAGAAGGAACCATACTTGGACGAGAAAGTGGTGCACACGTTATTGGCTAATGCAAGCAAGTTTGGTTTATTAGCTGATTTTACTAATCACTCACATTAACTGAAGTGCGAATGTCTTGTGCCACATAAACACAGCATAAAGCACATTTAGCAGAGGCGAAACTTAGCAGACAGCTACTTGGCACAGCTACCTGTTTCAGCCCATGTCAGTCAAAGTGTCTACTTCTCAAAATCCGGTATCCAGATGAATGATTAATCAAAGTTAAAGATTTATTTTAATGATGCAGACATGGGCGATTTAACATGGGAGCCACTTTTACAGCAGAAACAGGCAACACAGGTGGCCGTAGCTGCTAGCGGCCTGCTAGGTTTCAGCCACATTAGTTCAAGTCACAGATCTGTAACCTTTAGTTATGTTTGTGACTTTTGGAGCATTTTAATACATTTGTGATATATTAAAAAATGCTTTTTCTAAGTCTTTATTCTGTATGTAGTGGCGACTCAGACAAAATTCACAGATATAAATTTTGGTATATATCAAATGTAACATTGCATTTGCAGGGATGTGATGAAATCAAAACTGAATTGGGATTCATAATATCCTTTTTTAAAAGCATATCGTTTTTCTTTAATCATCTATATCTATGTGTGTATTTTATTCATCTGTTTCATCCCTATTCTAGTTGTTAATCTTTGTCATTAGCTGAGATAACTGAAAGACTGAGGTAGACTTAACAAACTTGACATATAGATGAAGGACAGGATCCTGCCTTCTTTAAGTTTTGTAAAGGAACAAAAGGAGCGTTTAAAGACCGATCGTTAGACAAGTTATGACCTTGTGGTGTGCAAATACTCGGGGGCTCATCTCCGCGTATTCACACACTCATATCTGTATATATATTGCAGACCGACTCTCTCCTTCTCTGGGGTCCTCAGAGCCTCCTTCCAGCCCTGTTCCTCATTAAGCATCTGTCATGGTGCCAGAATCAATAAGCACACATGGAAGAGAAAAATATTTCTCCTCTCCTCTCTTCTTCTCTTTGTGAATGGGGTGATCATTAGCGAATTCCAAAGTGTTTACCATCATCACCAAGGAAAGACCCTCCCCAGATTTACTGTACTTTGAGTAATTTGTAGTCGTATTATTTCCATCTTTTAAAAAAACAACTTTAAGTCCTCCGCCTTCACACAAAGTGGTGCATATATGTGAAAATCATATGCTCCATTTTGGCATATCATGTCTTTTCTCAACTCTTCCAGACACAGATGAAAATGTTTAGTTGTGGGTTTCTTTCTGTTGCTCTTTCCCTCTTCTGACCCCCCTCCTTCATCTTCAGATGATACATGTGTTTCCATACATTGTTGCATGTTCGCTGGCTGGCAAAGACAAACAGAATTGTTTAAACAAAGAGGTGGGTGGTGTGTGCTCATCTGGTGTGTGTGCGTGCATGCCACCAGGACTACATTAAACAAAAGGAAGAAAGGATGACAGCATCCAACCTCAGTTTGTCATCTGCAGTGTAAACGGCCGTGCATCACGCTAACATCTTGCATGTGCTCGCAGCAGCCGCACATAGCCGTGTCAACACAGCAGCAGTGAAAACAAAAGGCTGGAAAGAGGGAGCTGGGAAAGAGATGGATAGAGACAAAGGAAAGTTTAGCAAAGAGAAAAACGAGAGACGTCAGATGGAAGCAGAATATTAGCGAAGGAGAAAAAGAGAAGCTGAGGGCAGAATAAATGTTTCCAGTATTAGCAGAAGAGAAGAGATTATGGCATGGCTTGGCACCACTCCGTAGCGCTCGTCTGTAACGCAAAGAAAGAGTGGGTGGGTTTTCCACCTCACAGAATAAATGATGCGAAGGGAAATGGGAGTAAACAACATCAGTCATTATAATTACTCTCATACGACTACTCCCATCCACCATCAACCATCCTCCATCCCTCCTCCCTTCACTCTTTTACTCCTGCTATTTTCCATCTGTCCTAACTTCCAGTCTCTTGACTTGATTACACTTTTTACTCGATTCTCTCTCGCTCACACGCTTCTTTTACCAATCCTCAGTTTCTTTTTTTCGGGCTATTTCCAAATTAACCGATCTGTTTCAGGCCATAGATCTGGGGGGTCTGGATCTACAGAAGTAATATGAGGCTGTGAGAGTTCGAAAAATCAGGAGATCAGCATTTGAGTTGGGGAAGACAATAGCCAATAACCATAAGCCAGCAATAACAATAATAATGGCATATACATTTCTTAATCAAATAAAGGTTTTGAATTTTGGCTCTGTAGGCGACTATCTTGCAGCAGAAACCTCTGAATGCTGCTGGGTGAATACAGTGGATCATATCAGCTGTTTTTAAGACTGGATGTGGTTCCCTCACTGTCCTGGATGTCTCTGCTACTGTCTCCCCAGCTCTCTTTCTCTCATTTCTCATATGATTCCTGGAAAGCTGTAGTATGTTGTTTGAAAAATGTGTTCCTGGGCTATTCCAGGATTTTTTTTTTTTAAAAAGAATGTGGTGGCATATGTTGAACCAAGAACTGGGCAGGGAGGCCCATGGGAAATCAGAAAATTCAATCAGAAATAAATACAGTGTTGAAGATTGGCTGAGAAAACATTGTGGATGATTTATTAGGCAGGGATCTGTGCCCTAATACAGATGGTAATAAAAGTAGTGATGCCCAAGACTTTGGAAATTGTTTTGATTAACTGTTTTGCGTTTTGGACTGTGGAAGAAAGCTGCAGCACCCCATGGAGAGAAAATGCAAACTCTATAGGGAAAAGTCCTCGCCAACCATGAGGTTTGAGCACATTATTGCTGTGAGGTAACAGTGCAAACCACTGCAGCATCATGCCACCCAGATTTCAGTGTAGACCATGTGCTGAATAGCATTTTACCAATGATCTTCACCATGCTATGATACGCTACATGTTTATTTGATCAGTTTTTGAATTTCTAATAAAAGGGATTTCGAGAGTCGCTGCATTCGTAATTATTCTAAGGGGCACATGTTCAGCATACACATGCATCATGGCAATCTATCCAACCCAATGTTGTTGAGACACATCACTTCTTTTTTTTGCAAAATCGAATCTAAATTTATATAAGCATAACCTGCTTATCAGACTGTCAGTCAGGTGATATCATGGCTTGTGAGGTTAAAGAACTCAAATTTAGAGTGAGGACTCAGAGAGATAAACTAAAGGCAAGTTTTATTAGAAAGCTAGAAATTAGTTCCAGTCCAGAAAAGACAACAAACGAAGGGTAATCTAAATAAAATAGCTAAAAAAAAGGCAAGAACAGGCCACGGGAATACAGTGAATGCATGGCACAATGTGACAAAAACTGCAGCAAAGACAGGACTTTTTATACACGTCAGGGCAATCGGGGAATTTGGCACAGGAGGCTAGCAACATGGACAATCAGTCACAGGAAGAAGTAAAACTACAAGACACCCAAGATGTGTGATTACCAAAGTAAATTAGGAAATGTTAACTGAAAAAATAACTAACAGAATTCTAAAATTATAAATAGTAATTAGAACTAAAAGAGAACCAAGACTAAAAGCTCGAAAAATAAACTTAAGTACCAAAGTCTACAGAACTAGCGCAAATATAACGTAATACAAAAGGGGCAAACAAAAACATTTTCTGTGATTCTAATTAAACACAGAAAAAACAAAAACCATGACAATGACAAAACCCATAAACCACAACAGGTAATGGATCCTTAAAAGGTCAAACCTGATTTTACTATTGATTAAATTCTGAAAACAACTTTTTCAAGAATCAAGGGCTTTCACTTTATCAACATTAGGAAATCCAGCACAGATAGCCACTAAGAATTAGCATCCTGATAAACTGTTTTCTCAAATTTGTGAATTGCATATTTCTCAGATATTTCACAGGGACCTGTTTCTTAAACTATCCAACTGCCCGCCCTGCTGAACTGCTCTTTAACACTTGTGTAAATCTGGGCACTGGGGACTTGGACCTAAAAAAATCATCTGGCTTACTCTTGTAGAAAGAACAGCTATCTTCCTCTGCAGGAGATAAAGCAGTCAGCCAAGTAAAACAGGTCCCAGAATGGAGCTGAACTCTAGCAAAACCTTCCCTAAACCACCCACCTTGTTGCTCCTACAGAATAGATCCGCACAGAAGAGGTATGTGTTGTAATGACAGTGGAGCTTCTAAATCTCCCTTAAAAATAATTTTCCCTTAAAAAACAATTTATTGCAAGCAAATAAAAGAAATATTTGCATGCTTTTAATAAATTACAGATAAATGGAAAAAAAGAAGCTATTCTTCCTTGTTTCTAGCTTAAATGCTAAGCTAAGCTAAGGATCGTCTAGCTCATATTTAGCACCCTATGCCTGGGGATTATCTTATTATCAAAATACTGATGACAAAAAATTAAGTGAATGACTGAAAACCCCTTTTAAAATGCCATTCAAATGCCTTTTGAAACAAACTGGCACCATCTTAAAGTGTTTAATGTTGATTTGATGAATGATCAGTAGAAACTGATGCATGGCTTTCTTTCTCGACTCAGGTATTCACAAACCTCCAGCGATCTTGACGTCAGTTTGGCAAACAGTGCTTAATCATTGCTGTTAGACACATGGACACAGAAGCAAACACAAGTCGACGGTTAAATGCCTTTCAAGGTGTCTGTGAGGCCTCAAAGGTAAAACTCCCATTCGTCTGGACCTGGAGTTGAATCACAACACTATGTGATGTTTCTTGCAGATTTATTCTTGAACTCCCTTTTTAATAAAGAATGTGCAAATCTGCTTCCCTGGATCTCGCTCTGTGTGTGTGTGTCCCATGCAGTCATGTCAACAGAGCAATCATTCATGTAAAGGAGAGCATACACTTAGAGGGTTTAGCTCTGCTGGCAGGTGATGATGGACAAGCCTTTCAGGGAACAAGTGAGGGATGGAAAGAGGGAGGAGGGAGACAGATGGTTGGAAAAGAAGGAGTGGAACAGAAGAATCCATAAACCTCTTTGTGGAATTCTCCTCACAAGTGTGGGGTGGCGATGAGAAAGGAAAGGGGGCAAAAAAACAGCTTAAAACTTTAAAAAGGTAAAAGCTATCATTGTATGGGGCATTTCCGTTCCATTGTCGCCCACCCTGGGCAGAGAGCCATGGCCAAACAACCTCCCTTTCTCTCTGTTGAGAGGACAGGTACAGGAAACAGTCATTCATTAACAACCTGGAGCTCATTAGCTTTGGTGAAGTACTCTTCAGAATATGTGCAATTCCACCTCTGAGGGCAACTCTTAGTGTGTGCGCATACATGTGTTTGTGAAGGGGCTTAGAGGTGAGGGGGGGCTAAAGGGTAAGGCAGGGCCAGAGGAGGTGGGTGTGCAGGTTTGGTGACCTGGGGTCCTCCAGCAGATGAGGGAAATGCTGGTGCGAGCGACTTTAACAACATTAGAACTCAGTGAACCATGTCACCTACAAACAACCACGATGATTTACCTTTCAGCAACTTGTTTTTCATTAATGGTTTGAATTGTGATTTTTGAGAGACTATAAGAGCTTGAAACCTATTTGACTGTTTTAAGTGCCACATCACAATCTGCATGTGCCACATTACCTCGGCTCTGAATTCTCATCAAGCAGCAAAGTAAAAAAGTCAAGTCTAGTTAGAAAAGTTCAGAACACGATACACAACAGGCTACCACCCAGTTTTCCAAGTGCACCCTGTCATTTGTAAGTTGTCAGCCTGCCCCTTTGCACTGGCTGGACAGGATGCAGGAGAGTTGTGTGCCTTTATTGGCTTTAAAAGATAATGACATGCCTACTGCCCACCGTTTACTGCTGATCCAGGGTCAGCGAGTTCCTCAGCCTCCTTGAGGTCCAGGTTCAGACTGCAGCTTAGGAAAATAGCTCTTGTATTTGTAGTTAAGAACACCAGAAAGGACACTTGTATTTTGATTGAAGCACTTTCCTCCGGGGTGGCTAAAACTTTCTCTCACAACCTTCGAATATGAGAATAAATAGCTGCCACCCATGCAGTTGACAAGGCGCTCGCACTCTTTCACCATCACTGCAGCAAGCTTAAGGCCACATGCCCTTTTTCATTACTCCGAACAGGCCAGCTGTATTGTAACTACAACCAATTTCCTTGCAGTCTATAAAGCTGTCAATCAAAATCATGCAGAATGAGGAGCGGAGTGGAGGTGGTTGGGGCTGCTGGGGAAGGGCTGCAGGCCTCCAGACCAGATGTCAGAGTTTAAAACTGCAGGACGTGTCAGAGGGAGGAGAGAGGGGTGGAAGAAGATCATGTTTATCTGGAGAAGAATCAACCAATCAGACCAAAGCAAACGTTTTAAGTTCCATTTATTAAAGTTATGAACAAAAAGACAAATAAGTTATATTTTTATTTGTTAGAAATCTATCAGTGTTTGAACATTAATATTTAGGGAGCTAGTACAATTTCTACTTTCATGACTAGCTTTCGACAAACCCATAGAAACAGCTGATCGGAACATAATACTGAAGGGGAGGTGTCAATGTTGTCTAACAAGACAGTTAGCAATGAAAGTGTGCACCTTAAGGCTTTTTTTCTGTTATGGTATATCATTACATATAAACTCTTTAAAAATATACTTCTGTCAAATACCTTGACAACTACTATGTACACTACAAAAATAAATTTTCATATAAATAAATTATATGGCATACATTTATCTTTGTAACTGAAAACAGCATACATCCACGCCAAGCAAGACCAGAAAGGCAGTCTGGAAGAACCAATTTTTTTTTTCCTTTTAAAATCCTCTAAGAGCTATGATGAGACCTGTAGTGTAATATTGTTATATACTCTTTTTTTCCTATTTAACATTAGTAAGCACTTTATACAGATCAAAATCCATTAATGTAAAAACATTAAACTGTAATAGTGTTTTTTCAATAGACATAAAAATCCCTGCATTTGTTATCCACATCACAACAATAATGAAAGAAAAAAAAACAACAAACATTTTTTATATTACAAAAATATAAATATCGCAATTGACTGAAAAACAAACAAAAAACATTTAAAATGAATAAAATAGTTGCCAGCTATGATTCTCTCCGCTACTGCCAATGTGACACTGGGAGAAAACAGAACAAAAAACATAAAAAACAAAACAAAGAGAACAACCACCTATTTCATGCAAGCAGCTGATGTAACAGGACGAGAAAAACTGCAAAGATTTCTGGGAAAAGCTACAAGTGTTTAACAGGATATGAGTGTAAAGGTTTTGAGGAGGGTACTCACGGGGTGCCAAAGGGGAATGGGGAGTCTATGGGTACACATGCAGGTATAAAATGGCCATTGGTGGTGGAGTGAGGGGCTGGCGGTGTAAACTCTGACCCCTGAGGCTCTGTGCTGTGTAATGCAGCATTTTGAGGGGAGACGTCCAATTAGTGTCGTGGCATTTAGCTGTGGATGTTTTGTGAGATGAAGACAGTGGCGACAGCTGTTGCTAAACTGGAACCAGCTCTCTTTACTGTCACTAAATTGAGCATAGGCAGTAAGATGATGGACCCGCACACATACACGAACGATTATACACACATGCACATTGTAACACACATGGAGCGCTTTGTCAGGCCATATAGGGCTTAGCCCTTAGCAGGCTGCATGGGCTTAGCTTACTGGATGGACAGAAAGAGCTACTTTACTTCCTGTGAATAAAGTTTAAATGCAGTCAAGTGCCTTGGTTAATCGGGTCATACAGTATACAGTCTGATTTTTTAGCTTATCCACTAGACACAACCACTTAGGGTGCAGAGTTAGCACCCTGTGTTAACCCTGTTCCAGAATCAGTAACATGAATGTCCCTGTAAAGGTAGAGTGAGTTTTTGAGGTGGGTTTACTGCTCATAAGTCAGTATGTAAGACGGAACCTGTTTTGAGCCTGCTAGGGTTAAACAATACATAACCTCATACAGTAAAATACAACCAGCTTAACAGACAGTGATACAAAGCTGAGAGCAGAAACAGGTTCCAATGCCGAGGCGATAAAATTAAACAAAATTTAAAAAACAGCTTTTAAAATTCTTCATATCAGCTCATATTAAATAGCACGCATAGCGTGTCAAGTTAAACAGTAAATGTTTCATAACTACCACAGGTTTGTGATAAAATTAATAGTTTTACAAACGTACCTTCTTACAATACACACACACACACACACACACACACACACACACACACACACACACACACACACACACACATATACATATATACATATACATATATATATACATATACATATACATATATGTATATATATATGTACCATAGCTTTGTTTGATGATTCTAACACTTTCCTTCATGTTTTAAATGAGTTTAAATGTTAGTCAGTTCTGAGGATGTATCTGATGTGTAAGCCAGAAAATTATGATGCTGTTTCACATTATACAGCCCTACACACTCCTATCACACACACACACACACACACACACACACACACACACACACACACACACACACACACACACACACACACACACACACACAGATAGATCTCTTCTTTTGTTTAAAGAGAGATTTGCATAGAGTTATAAATGTATATCACTTAAAAAATATTCTCAGCAGCAGCAGTGAATGCTGACAGATGATTTTTGCCAAAATGAAGTTTTCTAATGGCACAGATCCACAGATAGGTCGACAGTAATCAGAGATCTATCTATCTCTTGCACGCACACAAACACACGCACGCACACACCAACATAAACACACATGCATGTACACACCACAAATAATATGGCAGCCCCAGTTTGTTAACATGAGGAGTTGTACAGCTCCTAAAATTATACCTACTTTATGTTCATATTTACATATGTATACATCTTTTAAATATAGATAGAAATATCTAAGACAATAGTCCACTGGGTTACAGTAAGAATGAGCACCATTATGGGAACACTGGCAAGTTTCTCGCTGCTTAGCATTGGTGGTGAGCCAACTTGGGCTATGCTGGGCTGGGTTGGGCCAGACTGGGTCAGCTGCTCAGTAATACCGAAGAGTCCATCTTTGGCCATAGTACTTCTATTCTCCAGACCTGAAAACCAAAGGAGATTATACTGTCAGTGGTTTATGATGAAACAGACATTTATTTTAAAAAAAAGGACAGTTGTGCTACACGTCAAGCTCCTCAACTTGATAAGATCTCACCTCAGCTAGCCCGTCTGCCATTGTTGCTCTCAGCTGCCTCAAACTCCAAATCTTGGAGCTCCATGGACTCTACTTTGACTCCCCTGGTACCTGTGTGGGTGTAGAGAGGCACATGTGGGTCCTGGAAGGCAGGCTCTGGCCCCTCTGTCCCTGACTGGCAGTAACTGTCTGCTGCAGCGTATCCTGGGTAAGTGGAAGCAGGGGTCTGGCTGGACAAAGGGGGTGGGTGAACTGCAACGGTGACTGAGGCCGATGCTGTCACCGTGGTGATGGGTTGGCCATATGGAGTAGGGTTGAGGTGTTGGTGCGGGAGGTGATGACTAGGTTGTGGGTTGTGGGAAGAGCGGCTTCTGTGGCCTGCTGAGTGTTCTCTATGGCTATGTGAGCCATAATGGCCCCCAGCCTCAGTAGCAGTTTCAAAAGCGTCCATGCGCGGCAGGGCTGGGGGCGGGCCCTGCCAGTGCACCTGGCTCTTGGGGTCCCTGCTGCTGTTTGGAGTAGTTCCATTCTGCATCCCAGGATCACAACCCTGAGAGAAGACAAAATATGGAACAACAACAACAACAAAATTATCTTTCCATTTCATAATGTGACAAGCAAGAGAAAATATGCAATCAAAAGAGTCATGCAGGAGACACAATATGACATATTTCTCTTACCGAGGACACAGTATAAGCTGGAGGGTCAGGCTGTCTAGCTGAGCGCCGATGTCCTGATGCTCCCCTCCTCATCTCCTCTGTCCTGGCTCTTCCCCTGCTGATCTGGAGGTGGTACTGCTGCTCGTCTGCTCGAGCTTGTCCTCTGTGTGAGTGCAGGTTAGAATTTTGCAGCTCCTGGCTGATACCAGATGCTGTGGTGTTTGAGCTGTACTCTGAGTCTGATGAGTCTGAAACTGCACCAGAGGTGGTGGTGGCTGCAGTGGTGTGGTGAGGACGGACTGAGAAGTGGACCACATGAGGAGGGGCCTCTGGAGATGGGGTTGGTAACCGGCTGCGACCATCAACTGGTGATACCTGAGTGTTGAGTACAGAGAGTTGTCTATAGTTTGGCTTTTGAATTTAAAAAAAAGTCACTAGTCCTGGTTGATTTAGATTTTCTTGCATTTGCATTTTGTAAGATCTTACCTCTGGATAAGGTCCAAAGTATGATAGTAATACTGGGAGCAGGACTAATCCATTCAGTACCCCAAGAACTGTTAGGATGGCTAACACTGCAAAGAAGTACCTGCATTACAAAGAAAGAGTTCACAAAGGGAAATTAACTTTAATATCAGCTATAAACACAATGAGCAAAAAATGCATGTAAAACACAACACTTTCCTGTGGCTTCTGCGTCACACAACACAATAACATTTATTAAAAATAAAAGATTTAAGCAAAGTCACTCATACCAACAAGGACACACAAGAAGTGAAATTAAGCAAGCTGAAGAAACAAAGAAAATACCTGCGCAAAACCACAGAGGTTTAGACGTGGGGAGACATGTGCAAGATCAACCATTACACATGCCCAAAATAATACTTTCACAAAGACACTCACCACTCCCAAAACACACACACACACACACACACACACACACACACACACACACACACACACACATATATATATAAACCCCCCACAGACAGGCTGGCATGCACTGCAGTCTTGAGGAGCAAAACATAAATGTACCTTGTGCGTTTCTAAGTCCTGCCAAAGAGGGTTAGTCTTAAAGAAGCCATGTAGAGAAAAGAAAGGGGAAACATAATTAGCCAGAGCTGGTTAATTCAAAGGCACGGGGGGAAAGGAAAAAAGACAGGGGGTGGGGGGTTATTGGGGGGTGAGGGTACTCTCTTGGGTGTGTGTGGTGTATAAGCAAACAAGGAGAAAACAAAGCAGTGAGGAATGTGAAGGGGGAGTGGTAAAAGAGAGCAAAAGTGGGGAGGGTGACATTGGGGCATGGGGGGTGGGGGGTACAAGAGGACAGGGGCCTCTCTCTCTCTCTCTCTCTCTAGCTCTCCAAAAAAAAAAAAAAGAAAAGAAAAAGAAAAGCGAGAAGCAAATAAATGAAGTGAAGGGTATAGAATTTAAACAATTTAGTCTAGGAAGAAGAGAAGGGGACCCTCAGCGCCACCCCTCCCTGGCCTCTCTCACTCTCCTTTCTCTCTCTCTCTCTTCCTCGCTTTTTTCCCTCCCTTCCTTCCAGCTAAGCCCCTGTGAAATTCCCGGCCACTCCACAAGCCACTCCATCTAATTAAATCTCCAATGTATCAGGTAAGACTCCCCAATCTCCACTCTAAATCTCCCTCTCTCACTAACCCTGCTTCCTTCATTATGGAAGCCCACCCCATACCCCGCACAGCCACCCATTGGTTTTCCGCTGGAAGCTCTCAGGTATTCAGGGACACGCCATGAAGGCTTTTTCTTGACTCTTGACTATGTTCTTTGTTTGTGTGTGCACGGGTGGGTGTAAATAGGAGCTAACAAAGGTGTAGATGTGCCATGCAGCTGGGCCTCAGATTAAGTGCACATTCATAACTAATCCTTCAGTTGTGTTTTATTGATGTGTGCGTGTAGAGAATGAAGGGACACTGTGGAAAAGACTATTCACAAGTACGGAGCAAGGGTCCCTGTCTACACAGCAGGGGTGGCCTTTCATGCACAGTTCTAGAAAACCGAATTACAGTGAAACAGTCTCACCCTTTCCATTTGGTTTACTTGGAAAGTAACAGACATGCTAAGATCGAGTAAAAAGCAACAACCCAAAAACCAATGCAAAGCGACCCAAAAGATGGATGAAGTGACTTGTAGAAATTCTGATACTGCAATGATGAGGCAGCGAGGCACAATCTATAGACAAGAGCAGCATATTGTAGTTAATTTGAAATAACTTGAAAGTTCTGTTAACTAATTACAGCGAGTCAGGATTTAGTTGCATAGAGATAAATAGTCTATGCAGGGAGCAAAAGAAGGACTGCATTTCCTAAATTGGATAATGATCAACTACGGTCCTAGGATGATTTTTTTTTAATATAGCTACCTAGAGCTAAAATAACAGTTTCATAATTATGGTTTGCATTTCCATACAAAGCATCAGGAGTAAAAGCCACGTCACCTTTGAAGAAACATGTGCACACATATGTACGAGTGCACGCGTCCAGCCCACATACCAGGTTGCATGCCCCCGCCAGGCTGTTTAGAGTGAAAACATTCACAGGGCTGATGGGGAAAGTCAGGGAAGCATTTCTTTCGGCACAAGCAGAAAAATATGAGCTGGGCCTGTTGTTATTGCACCGTCTTGGGGCGCTGCTTTGTTTGCTCAGACAACAGCAGAACCTTTAAATGGAGGCCCGAGACTGAGCCAGAAACCAGAGCACACCACTGGAGGTGCGGAGAGAAGGTCTATAGGCCTCTATAGTTTGTGTGCGTATGTTTGTATGTGTCTCTCTGAGTGTGTATCTGTGTGTTCTCTCACTGGCAGGCGCACCATCATTGACCCCCATGATTAAAGGGTCAGGGAGCAGGTTGGTGTGTCTATACGAGGGGGGAACTGTGTAACTGTGCGGGTGTGCACAGATGAACGCTTGCAGATCACATGGAGTTCAGTGATTCTAGCTCTCAAAGAAGAAGGCCAAATCATACAGCTACCTCATCTGGCAGCAACCAAGAATGTGTGTACATATGGCCATGTAAAGACATAAGGTTGTTTAAATTACACACTAAAGTCTGGGGAAACTTCTCATAATACTGTAGGAGTTGAGAACATACAGAATTATTCATACTCCTCCCTTGAACGGCAGCTGGTCGCTACCTCTCTGTCTGACGCTTAAGAAGGTGCAAACACAAAAGCAGCCACCTGCACGGAGCTCCGGCAGTGTGTCGGTTTTAATTTCCACTTCTCCTGTCTTTGTACAACTGCTCTCTTGCCCCCCACTCTGTTACTCCTTTCCCTGCTTATAAATGTCTAGTGAGGGCAGTTAAACCAGTTGAGGGAGATTACAAAAGCCAGAGGTCTTTCCTGCTCTCCCTCACTCACTCACTCTCTTTCACTTTGCTCCCCTCTGTCACCTCCCTTACAGCCTACTCCCCCCCACCTATTTTTCACCTTTAATTTTCAACCCTTTCCCTGGTTTCCCATAAAATGTCAGGCACGACAGATATTAGGAGGAGGAAGAGGTAGATAAAAGAAAAGACAAAAAAGGAAAGAGATTTTTGGTGAGGTTTCCTGGAGATCATCCCCCAGAAAGAGACGAAAAATATAAATAATAATAGTAAATAATAATGAATAATTGCTAGTGGTAGTGAAAATTGGATGAGATTTAAAGAGGAGAAGCAAAAGAAGAAGTGAGTAGCTGTCATGCATGATCGGGGTCTGAGGTGGATTCCTGTGTGGTATACAGGTTGAGGCATGGTCTAAGAACATTATTTAAATATATATGATAACTTCTGTATGTGCAAATATGCATGGTTTCAAGTTCAAATTAAAGCAGTAGTTTCTTGTGAGTTTGATTTTGTAACTGACCTGACAATAAAGTCAAACTCAGAGCCTGCGAGCATCAGGACGCCTAAAAACGTGGAAAAGGCGCCATCGAGCACCGGTGCAAACATGTGCTCCAGTGCCAGCACTGCCCGCTTGTGACGATCCCCTATGGCTGTCAGGAATGCCTACAACACATAGAAAAAACAAAAAACAAAAAACAATTTATGTCTTGTTCTCAAAAGGTTAACTTTCTCCACAACCATCAGAGAGACCTGAATCCATCCAGCAATAGACCTCACCATTCCAGCAAGCAGCATGTAGGATTAGAAAGTAAGTAAATTCACTAATTCATTTTTAAACTTACCAGGGCCACATGGACAGTGAATTCCACTCCAATGCCCACAGAGGCGATGAGAATGACAACAGGGACGGCACTCAGCTTAATTTCCATCAGCCCCATGAAGCCAAACAGCTCCACAGTCATGAGAGAAAGCACCAACACCTGAAGAGAAAGCAAGAGTTTCTGTGAGAAATGTGGGTAGTTGTTCAATTTACATGAACCTTTAGTTACACTTGTGTAGTTAATAAACTCAAAGTTCTAAAACATTTTTACACATAGAAAGTGCCAGTTGTTACAAAAAGCCTGCACGATTCAGTGTTTGCAACCGTTTTATTTTATCCAATATCCATTCAAATGGTTTCTGTAGGTTTTTCAGGACACATCGTCTTTTTCTCTTCGATGTTTGACTTTAAAAGATACAAACAATACCTTTAAAAGGGATAAGAAAATGCCAGCTAATTCAGAATTATAATGCACATTTGCTAGGTGAAACAGGTAAAACTTGTCTGTGAGCACAGTGCGTTTAATTACCACAAATGGAGTTATTCTACTTTATGCTGTTTTATTATAGAAAGAACAAATCATTATTCCCTGCTTTAACTGTGTGAACTTCCATTTGACCTTAAATTTGACTGCATACAAGACAGATGAGGCAGAGAAATAACACATGAGGGTGATATGTGTGAGTATATCTGCCTTATAAATGTGTTGAGCAGTAACCATACATGTGGGTGAAATGTGTGTGTTTGTGGAGACTCCGGAGCAAAGCATTACAGGAGCTGCTATTATCAGCTGACAGGTGTCAGGTTACACGGGGCCCAAATCCTTTGAAGAGGGTTAAGGTGGGCAGAGGAGGTAACTATGTGTACGTGCACCTATAGGTGACCCAGCACAGAGTATGTGCACATCCACAAAGGGTATTTGTACTGTGTGGTGTGTCTGCCACTTTATTCTGAAGGGCATTTTGGGTGATCTAATTACAAGTGTGCAGATACTGTATATTAAAATAAAATAGTTTGAGGAAAAGATGTTACTAGATTTAACACATTTTCTTGCATTATATTACATTTACTATTACTAAAATTCTCTGTGTGAGGTAAAACCTTGTATACACCTGCCTTTTTGTTTCTTTTAAGCAATGTTTTTTCTATAAATAACATAAAACATAAATCAAATCAAATTCAAATTCAAATTTTATTTGTCACGTACACAGTCATACACAGTACGATATGTAGTGAAATGCTTGGACAACTGCTCGTGACCTAAAGAGAACAAAAAAGGAAAAGGCTATGATCAGGACCACAGATTGAGATTACAAAGGATTGCTCTAAATCAGGGGTGCCCAATCCCAGTCCTCGAGAGCTACCGTCCTGCAGCTTTTAGGCGCATCCTTCTTCTGACACACCTGAATCAACTGAATGGCTTGTTATCAGGCCTTTGCCAAACTTGATGGCATGCTAAAGAGGTAATCACACCATTTGATTCAGCTGTGTTGGAGTAGGGATGCATCTAAAAGCTGCAGGATAGTAGATCTCGAGGACTGGGATTGGGCACCCCTGCTCTAAATGTACTGAGACCCATTCAGATTTTAAGTGTTAAGAGGAGTCAAAATCAAGTGGATTAAAAACTAACTGTATAAATCTAAACACAAGACATGATATTTACACAAAGCCTCTGTCTACATGGTCATGGTGGATTTCAGGGCTTGAAGGCTTTGAGAGTTTGATGTTGTATGGCTGCCTGTGCTTTGGGCTTTGATAGAACTCTCTTATAACTGATGTTTTGATCTTACTAGTAAGGCCTGAAGAGGATGAACATGAAGTCCCCTCCTCCCTTGTTTCAAGGTTCGGGTGGCCTGGCCACTGCCGGTTGTAAAATACAACCCACTAGAGAGAAAAACCAGAGTACTCTTTGTACGTGTTTCCGTGTGAATTATCACCTGCGAGTTTAAACATTCATACTGTATGTGTGTGCAAGTATGTACATGCACTAGAGTGCTCAAAGTGTTTTTGAGAACTGGCTTGTGTATGCGAACACGTTTGCCAATATCCTTGGAAACGTCTTGTCTGAGAGGAGCAAGAGTGGATGAATGTTAGAGACGGAAATAAAATCAAACATTTTATAGGTTTAGAGTGGGAGCCAGTTGCTGGGGCAACTTTTTGTCCTCTTCCCATTTATTTCAGAATTTGTGTCTGGGAGTATTGGACTAGACTAAACAGACTGATCCTAACAAAACAGCACAAGATAAACACTGGTGACTGGGGCTACGATAACACACACCAGCCCCTTCTCTTTTCCGACTCTCTCCTCCTGACATGCATTTTGGACCACACGCAAAAACCAGGAAATGACATGTAGAGAGGGAAGAAATTGACTTTTAAATAATTGAAAGCTAAGATCTCTCTCTCTCTCTATGTAAGTAGCAGACACATTTGTATCTTTCTCTAAAGTTATCTCTCAGAACATCTGCTGCAATCTATGGAGCTACGTGTGTTTCCCTGGGCATTGTCATACCACATATTTGTAGTTACTGCATTTGTCTCTGTGCATGTGGTGTGTTTTCTCCAACACTTACTATAATGCCAGCGGTCCAAGGGTTGAGCAGAAAAAGGGCACAGACGAGAAAGGTGCAGGCGAGCACCACACTGATGGACAGCAGAAGCCAGTGGCGTAGACTAACATACTGTTCCCAGAACAGGAAAGGGTAGCCGTTGGGGTAGGAGGGCAAGCCTTGTCGGCTGTAGTTGCTGCAGATGGCCCGTACGCTCTCGATGGCTTCCACAAACTGCGGCGTCTCCCGGAGCCCGTTGAGGTAGAAGGGGAACTGTGCGTATTCGATGGGCTCAGCAGCCGGGACTGGATGGTGAGAAAATCAGAGAAGGTTGGTTTAATTGTTAGCAAAGCTGTACCCCCCCGACTTAAGATTTTTCATTATATGACATATGCCATGAAGCAACTGGTGAAGTATTCTCTTTGGGGCCTTGGAAGCAAACACCACACAGCTGATAACGTTTCAAGACTGTAGACATTGACGAAGCAATCGGATAAATCAACAGTGGCTTCTGCAGATCACATTTGTCTATTCTGATAAATTCTCATTATATTCTGATCATTTCGTGTGTCTGCAGAAATAATTGAGGCTCTATATCCAAACCACGAATACCAAGGCTTTCCGTTCCTAATGCAGCTCTGTTCCAAGAGAAGCTACGTTTGCAGACGTATGTGCATGTGTGCGTATCTGCATGTGTGTGTGTTCTGTGCGGGTGGCGGAGGAGAGTGAAACAGACCTCCATTGACTCAGTCCTGGCCAGCCTGTGGCCCAGCCTGGCTAATGAGGGCCTATCAGTTCCAGACACAGCAGACTGTCAGAGCTAACGATGATTCAAGCTAATTACAATGTCAGAATCACTGCCATTACCACACCCTAATCTTAGCACCACCACGTAAGGCACAATATAAATGTGTGATCACGTATATATCTGCCTGTCACGATGCTATGGAGGCATAGTAGGTGCTTACAAAAGATTTAGAAGTTGCCACATTTAGAAGTAGCTTTGCAGTATCACTACTAAAGACCAGACTACTAGACCAGTCTACTGCCTATTTTTTATCTTATAGAACATGTTGTAGTATTGTCTAATGTTGCTTTGAATGTATTCATTTCATAGTAAGTGTAGGGTTAGATGGAAGAGCTTGCTAACATGGTATGGCCCATTATAGTCTCAACTATAAAATTTCGATTAGAACACCTGCAGCTTTTGGCAAACATAGATCTGCTCCGGGGGTCTCCCGCACAGCCAAACACTTCATGCAGTTTATCCAGTCACGTTCCCCCGCTGTCAAGGACTTCCTGTTTGTTATCCAATTGTGCTTCCAACCCAAACCCTGTCTCTCTCTTTTAATTATCCAATCATCCCCCTTCCTTGTCCTGTAACACCTTCTTACACCAAATCACAGGCTAGAGTCAAATAACAATGTAAGTATATTTTTTATGTGTGTGTGTGTGTGTGTGGTAGGGAAACGAGAACAGGGTGGGTGCTGTTTTTGGGGTCGCTGAGTTTTAATAATGTGTGTATGTGTGTGTAATGCTAGAGCCCCATGGTAGTCAGGATTATAGCATTTACCACAGGCACTATTAAAAGAATAACAGCAAGTTGTGTCTTGGTCCTCGGGTTAGCAGAGTGAGCTCAGTCATGCACAAATGCACACATATTGCAGTGGTACAGTAAAGTCTAATACCTCACTTAGAGCTAAAAAGGACCAATAACTCAAACCACAAGATGTGAACATTGCTTACATGCAGCTGCTGCCTTATGGAAACTGAAAAAGTTGCAGCCGAGACTCATAAACCTCACAAAAGTTAGGCATAAAATTTCAGTAAGCAGATAATAAATGCAGTATGTTTGGCCGTACCTTACAGTAACATTTCAAATTAATGTGGAGCTGGATTACCGAACTTGTTGGAACTAAAAGCAATATTATTTCAAATTTCTTCCATTCTGTCGCACTACTCAGTATTCAGCGGTAAAATAATGTGAACATAGGTCATGCAGACTTACTGCTGAGGCGTGTCTCGGGCATGGAGTCGGTATGGTCGTGGAGCCACTCGGGAGGGTGTGGACGAATGTTAGCTTGTGAGGCAGCATAGGCCACAGGATCATTGCTGACCCAAGCTGTTAGGTAGATGTAAAAAGCTCCGGGATTGATGATCCCATCTGCATCCACAAGCCTCTGGCGAGTCAGCTACAAAACCCACAAACGAGATGAATTAATGACTGTAATATTAGACTTATAGGTTTTGGTATAGCCTCTTAAATTACAATTTTCAAACACATAATTCATCGAATGCATTATGTCATTCGTCTGTCTACTACACCCAAGCAAACTGTCAAAATTTGAACTGAAATGGAATTATTAGAAAATGGAAAAAATTTAATTGAGGGGGGAAAAAAAGTAGAAAAAAATTGAAGTGCTTGCGGCTGTTAAGTACACGCTGGAAATGAAGGTATTGTAGAAATAAGGGATGTTTAACCATAACATTCTACAGGTGAGCTGACCACAGAAATGCTTATTTATACACACGCATGAGCGCAAGAGAACGGAGCAGCTTTCAAAATATGAGTCAAATATTAGCCCCTCTCTCTTTCCAACCAAAGAAAAACCAACAAGTCAGACACTGGTTGCCTTTCTGAACATTCCCGTACTTCTGATCACAGCTTCCCAGAATTATCATGCCACATTAAAACATGGAAAATGTTGAATCAGCTTCTCCCTTTACATATAGTAGATATTGGCTGGCCAACCTCAGACCCAACGTCCTGACCACTCTGAATAAATTTCTAAAGGAAGCCTTGCAACGCTCTCCTGTCAAGAAGTAACTGTTGCTGCTGCCTGTAGAACCAAGCAATCTGAGCAAGGAAGCTTTAAACAGGCATTCTGGTTATTTTAGAGCTGTGCAGGTTGTGTTTTGAGTTTCTGGAGTTGGGCACTTTCAGGTGAACAAAAACATAAAAGTATTTTTCTTTCTAATTGGTCTTGTTAGGAGAATAAGTGCAATGAATGCATTGTTGACTTTGGTAAGGTGGTCCACCACTTTGGTCCAGGCTAAATATCTCAGAAACATAGTCAAGGCTCATTCATTCAAATACTGAATCTGTGTGACTTTATGAGCTACTGGATCAGCCATCCATCCATCCATGGGGGAAGGAAGCAGGTAGTGTGGGAGTAGCCGGAGAGAACTCACACAGATAGAGGAAGAACATGAAAGGATTCGATTCGGACTCAGGACATAAAAATACAAAGATTGACATTCCCCTCAGTAGAATTTGAATAATACGTTTATGTTTTATACAGCGCTATCAGGTTCAAATTGTAATTTTCTCATATTTTATTACCACAATACTGAAAAGCTAATTACCCGTTTGCCTCAGCGACATAGCTATTTAGTTACTGTGTTAACATAAGCATGATATTATATTTTAGCATCCTGGGCTAAACATCATTGCACCATTGTATTGTACCTTTTGTCTGTGCATCCAGGCGAAAATGGTACAAGTAATTACATCACATCAAACTGTCAAAAGGAAATCCAAGTGGAGTTGTCACTCCACTTGGATTTCTTTAGGATAAACTCTCTGAGGCACTTTGTTTATCTTTGTGAGCGTGTGAGTCTGTGATTCTGCCTTATTGCACTCTTTTATTCAGCGTCATTTGCCTTGACGGCAAAAGTCAGTAGGTAGACGCGAATGACTGTCTCACTAAGGGCTGTTAGTTTTGCCCTCCCATGTGGAAACAGGATCCAGTCTAGCATTGCTACCTCCTGAGAGGTAAAACCATTACTGCGCACCACTCTGCCATTCTCCCTTCTAGGAACCATAAATCCCTCTTTCACAGAGGCAGGGAGCGTTCTGGGGGTTAAAGCTAGACTCGTGGGGTTAGGTACAAGAAAGGAGTAGTTTTTTTGTGGTGGGGGGTTGGGAGAGAAAAATTGCTTGAGTTAGCGTA
This sequence comes from Copadichromis virginalis, assembly GCF_057382275.1. NCBI lineage: Eukaryota > Metazoa > Chordata > Actinopteri > Cichliformes > Cichlidae > Copadichromis > Copadichromis virginalis. Next base: position 26,821,873 of record NC_140629.1, read on the forward strand.
ACAATAAAAAAATTGGCTGGAGTCCCTGAGCGCGTCTGTGTGCAGTTAACCTGGTTGTTAACACTGAAGGAAATGCCACCCAGCAAATGGAGTAGAGCTATAAAAATAACACAACATCTGTACAAATGTTCCTCACACTTGGTTCTCCTGACCCCTGTGGGTACCCAGAATGCCTGGCGCCACAGATGGACCTGCCCTACGAAGAAAAGAGCTCTTGATAATGTTAGCATGGCCTTTCTTAGGACTTATCTCGCACGCCACAGATTTTTTAATTGCGATGCAAATAGCTTTAAGCCACACATATAGGGAACAAATGGTCACCAGCACAGAGTAGGGACAAATCAAAAGCAGAACACCTCTGCACAGATCCAAAGAGTGGCATATCAAAATAAAACATCTAGCTATGCAATTTACCAGGGATGTTGAAGATCTGGTCCTCATTTTAAGGAACAAAAAGGAAGCTACTGCTCAACAAGTACACGCACAAAGAAAAAGGAGAAGCACACATTCAAAACATACAAATGCACACACAGAGCTGTCTAAAAGAAACCACTTGTTTCTAGCTCCCTCAATGAAAGAGGACAGAGCAGTGGAGAAAAGGAAGAGAAAGGGAGGGAGGAAAAGACAGAGGGAGTGAGAAGGAGAGAGCGAGTGGTGGTGCGAGCTGGAGTTTGTGAGCAGGAGAGAGAGACAGCTAGATTCCAGTGGATCTGGATCGAATTTAACAGCAGGATACTCAACAACTGTATGTCTTCAAGCTGTCACGGGAAGCCCAGGCAGCTCTGCTGGCGGCCCCCACGCCTCACGGCAAGTACACTTCTCTCACAGGCAGAGGAAGTGATGTCACGGGGCCGCACACCAGGACTGGCCCTGTTTCCTGTCAGCTAGATAACTGCTGCAATGGAGTTTATTTGGATAAACAAATAGCCATAAGAGCAAAGGGGAGAGGTGGGCAACCCTTAATAAACATCTGTAGAGCTGTATGATTGGAACACAGAGTTGCACAAATTCTAAATACAAATAAACAGGAGACACAGAAGAGCTATGCGTCAAAGTTAATCACCCTTGATGAAAATGATTTCGATGTTGAAACGGACATGGCTTGTTTTGTGTTTGAGGTTTGCAGATATTCTGGCCAAGAATTTTGTTTTTATATTTCTCCAGTTTCTTATCTTCTGTTTTTGCGTTTTCCTGCCAAAGAATGCAGCCATGCATCCACATATGTTGTTTTTTGGAGGTGATACTAAACTAAGAAAAGCATTCAATGCCCTGTTGAAGCTGAGAACATTTACCCAGCTCCACAAATGCAATCTTTCCCCTCATTTCCTCCTGTTTCTCCCCCAGACTTTCACATTATCAGGTTGGTATCTTTCCACTGACATACAAGAGACCTGATTTAATCTTCCTCAATAAGTTCCTGTCTCGACCTCCTTCCGAGACCCAAGGTGCTCAAGTCGCTACACTCGAGTTACTGCTGGACATCAAACACTCATTCGGTGGCACGCAGGAGACAGTTTCAACAGCTCAGCTGGAGTTTACCACATGATTCAGATAACATGCTTTGTTGTATACTCACTTTATGGCTTAATTTTGCACTTCAGCTTCACCAATGGCTGTGCAAACTTTTCAGAAGCTCATGGAGAACTACTTCAGTACCAGAGATGAAGCTAAACAGTCATGTTCTGATTATGGAATTAAGTATGTGTAAAGAGGAGACATTTTTACTTTTATGTGCAGTGGATATAGGACTAGCATCTCAGACCTAAACAAATGCAACCAAAACCAGAGTCACCCTGGAAGCCTTGTGTCAGCTCATAGGGCTATCTATATAAGCAATAATGACATTAGTTTATCACACTCTTTGTCCTTCAAGGCTTAGAATGTATTAACTGCAACAGACAAGCATTTCTATACCACACCAGTAAACCTCAACTGCTCCTCTCAGAAAGTAGTTTGACGAAGCAGACGCTATTGTTTATATTAGAAAAACATGCAAATATGTTTTAAAAATTTAGTTCTCAGTGAATCAGATTCAGGTTTCTACTTAGAGCCACAGAATCCAGATTAATTATTTATAGACACTTTGGGGTTGGCAGGCGTTTCTCTGCACCAGTTTCAGCCATCCCAGCCTCTCATACTGTAAACCGTGGCTGGAAGCACTGACGATGTGTCAAGCTGAAAGACTTGATGTTTAAGGGAAACAGCTCACTGTCAAGGCCCTGCTATACACACACACACACACACACACACACACACACACACACACACACACACACACACACACACACACACACACACACACACACACACACACACACAAAAAACCCCACACGCAAACTGACAAATCGTTTAAATGAAGAGTTAATAGGTTTTTCAGAGTCAGGCTGCAGCTCCAGTGAGAGCTTTAAATTCCTGAGCTCGGTAAAGTCATCACACGAACACAGACAGAGAGAAAGAAAGAAAAATATGAATAGTCAGAGATGGTTTTAAGCTGGGTGTGGCTCCCCTAGAGTCATAACAAAATGTACAGATATGCATACACATACAGCGTCACAAAAGAGCTTTGAAAGTGGTGGAAGCATCTCTCAAGGCTATTATCAAGTTGTAGTCCATGTAATACAGTCTGCATGGTCTATGCTTACATAACATCTGCACATACTTCCTCATATAATGCAAATCAAGCTGCTAACCCAACATGTCCACACATCTTTTGAATTGCAGTGTACCATTGACAGTCAAATAGCCAGACAATAGACACTCAGATAGCCAGGATTTCATTCATCAGGAACCAATTCACTCGCAGGCTAGTGCTAACTTCCAGTATTAGAACTGACAAATGAGAAGGAGATTTCTCTAACGCAACAATAAAAGCTTACCGAGGTGTGTTCATCCATCTAAAGCCTTTGTTTCAGATCAAAGCTTTGTTTTCTTTCAACAGTTTGCACCTGGGCATTGACCAGGAAGCTTTTTTCATGATCTCTGTGAATTATTATCCCCTTTCATCACCATAGCAGCACATTCAATTTACATCTGATGCATTTGATAGACGGATGAACTTTTACGTGTTAATGACAAGAGGAATCGCTTATCCACTTTTAATAAATTCAATTTAAATCCTAAACGTACCAGGTTGAAGTTGATGGGCTTGTCCCTGCGCCCTGTCTGCACCAAGAGTTTATATGCTAGGACGCCATCATCAGAGCCATTCCTATAATTGTTGTGGGTGATGCGGCCAGCCTCCCAGTCCTTGTCAAAAGCCTGCTGGAGACCTGTAGGAAACCACAGCAAAACACACTGGTTAGATGTGGATGTTTAAAAAGGTTACATGCCTTGTTATCTTCATTCTCCCACTGCAACACACAACAAACAATAACCCAACACAGTAAATAACACAACACCCTAACCTAACCCTAACTCTATAATAGGCTTGATTGATTTAATATGATAACTCAGTTCCATTCTCAACCACTAAACATGACTTCAAAAACAGAAAATCTGCTGCTTTTAATTCAAAGAGATCGTTATGGGGCTTTATCAGTAACATCTGCCTTCTTTTCTATACTACTCTCTGATCCATATGTGTATCACTCCTCTTTTCTCGGCTCTCCCCCAAGGCCCATGCTGTGGTCCGTCTGTGGGAGATGTTGTTTTGGGTCTCGTTCCTTGGCCTGTCTGGCTCCAATTTGTCCCACCATTGCAGAGAGCAATATCAGACACAGTTCTCTCTCTCTCACCCACACACACTCCCTGTGTGGTTCCCAGCCGGCTCACACACACACACACACACACACACACACACACACACAGACTCTCACGATGTGTTTTATCGTTAAGTACATTTCCTCACTGAGAATTAAGCCATTCATAGATTGGGCTGACATATGAAAGAAAATACTGTTCACTGATACTTTGCAATTCTGTATGAAACAATAAATCCATCCATCACTCCTTTCAAAATTAATTTAAAGCGTTGTGTACCATGTCTTACGTGTCAAATATTAAATTTTTATCTAGAAAAACAAACAAAAACACTAGAGCAGGCAGTACTGGTTCAATATGTGCCGATTTGCACTGACAACATATTTGCTGCCAAAGGTTTTTGAATATTGTACATTTCCCAAGATGAAGTTGAAAAATATTGACTCCCACTATACTCTTCGCCATCAATCCCACTTATGGAAGAAACAAGTGATTTTAATCAGCTACTGTCAGTGTCCATTTATGCAGTCCCTCCTACTTCTGAACTCCTGCCTAACATCTTGTTTTCTGCGGATTTATGTCAAAACACGGAATAAAATTGTGATCTCAAAATGCTTTCATGGGAAAGTAAATTATTCCCATGCCTAAACTATCCTGAATAGCAAAGTTAAATAAGTTAAATAAGCAAAGGTAAAATTTCAAATGAACTAACACTGGCTCTACACCATTATGCCACATCTGACCCATTTTATTCTCAACCAGAAGGTGCAGTTTATGTCCATACCTGTCCACACTCATTTCATACCCGAAAATTCGAAAGGAATTTATGATGTGGACACAAATGATTAGTGTCACTAACTCAGTATCCAACCACATGTGAAATATGACCACAATTTCCCGTTTAGCTCCTGAGTTACAGAATTAAAAATCTTATAGATCTTACATCGAAGTTAACCTTTGATATTTTTTCATTTTATCCTATTACCTTAAAATTACTGACTGACACAGTAACCTTGACTTTTAATCGATGAATTCTGGTCATCCTTGAAACCAGGTGAACTTTGACGCTCATGAGAAGATTATGGAGAGCCCAAAATATGACACCTCCAGTCATTGGTGTGTTCAGTGCTGAGCCACAAAAATTTGACATATTCGGTTTTATTCACTGTTTAGGTCGGGTTGAGGTGGCATGTGTACGTCAAGCTTAAAATTACTTAGATTTACCTTGCAGCCAGTCCCTGAAGTAATGAAGCCACATGCGAGGCAGCTGTCCATTTTCCTCCTTCAGCACGTAGCGAATGGTGTGGAACCTCTGGTGGAGCTGGTGAAGCAGTGGCTGGTTTTGAGCATAATCGGCGCGCTGTGTTACCACATACATGTTGTAGAAGGAGAAGAACTTGAACTGGGCGCCGAGAAAGTCGTACTCGCTTGTCTCCCTTGGTACAATATCTGTCAGCTCCAGGCCGTCCCTCACTTGGGTGGTCCCGTATAAACTGACTCCCAGCAGGCAGAGGAACAGCACAATCACAACCACCTGGAATCAGAGGGATGAAGAGACAGCTTTATCAAAAAACAAATATCCAATTAAAACATCTGCCTGTTTATAAGCTGTTTATAAGCTGTCAGATGCTTTTTGATACAATGTAGCAAAAGTGCTACTTTTTCTTTTTTCTGCAAAAAGTAAAGTGCCGGATTAATGCCTTGCAGGACTACGTGAAGCAATTTATATAAAATTAAAAAAAAGAAGAAGAAAGAAACTGAGGAACATTTTGTAATGTCAAGTACAGACCACCACATGATTTCAGTTCTGGAAGGCTTTAAAAGGTCTGGCCACCCACTGTGTGTCTGTGTGTGTGTGTGTGTCTCAGATAGGACATAACCACAATTTCCACCCCCGATTTCCTCCTTCCTTACACACTCCGGTGACTAACCCTCCCATTCAAATTATCACCACAGTGAGTCAGCACACAAACCCACTTTTACCTCATACAGAAGCTATTCCGCTTGTTTCTTTGTCTCCCTACTCTACAGAAACACAGAGAGCAACTGAACTCACCTTGGTGGTGGGCTGCAGAAGGAATGGCGCATAGTGCTTCTCAGCAAAAGAGGCCAGGGTCCAGCGCGAGCAGGGGGGCTTGAGGCAGCGTAGGCCCAGCGAGGCTTCTCCAATCTGGGACAACAGGTCCCGTGTGGAGCTGTTGTTCTCTGGACTCTGGCCAGTCGATGAGGCTCCATCACCCTGAGCAAATGAGCTAGCACTTGGGGTCGATGCAGCAGGAGGAGGTGCGGGATGATGATGATGGGAGAAGCTGGCAGAACCTCGAGACCCCCCATTATTCAAGCCCCCACTGTTGTTGTTGTTGCTGATGTTGGCGTGATTGCTGCTACTGTAATACTCGTTGTTACGGTTGGTCCTAGCTGGAGCTGGGTTGATGGGCTGCACAGAGATTTGGGATCTGGGCTCAGCTGTGGTGTAGAAGGCCTGAGTTCGGGGGTCGTACTCCGTCCTGAGCTGCACTGTGGACTGCATAGTGATTTGGGTCTGCTGAGCAAAACCATGGCTACTGTAGGAAGGAGGGGGACTGCTGTAGCTTGGGGGAGGCATGTGATATGAGGGAGGAGGGGTACGATATGACGGGGAAGGGCTGTAGCGACTCCCTTCTGTCCCATCCAGGTACGCCTGTGGCTCTATCTGAATCACACGATTGGAACAAGGGCTGCAGACATAAATACGATGAAACACTGTCAGGCACTGCTGTGAAACAAAATTTAAAACCAGACTTAACGAAAAAAAACAACATTCCAGTACGCATGTACAACATCTGATTTTGTGAAACAGTTAAGTGTTGCATTACAAAAAATATTTATTAGCCCTATGTTATTGTGAATCTTCTCTCCTTTGCCAGCAGCATGAAATATAGGGCCGGGACCCAACCGTGGAATTTAATAGTGTGTGTACACATCTGTACAATAACCGAGCCAACGAGCATGCCCGGGCTGGCAGGCAGACTGGCAAACTTTAATGAAGACTGGAAAAGATAAACATACAGTCAAACAAGCAAGCAGTCAGACGGAAAGAGACAACTTTTGCAGTAATTAGTTTTTAACTGAGGGGGATTACGGTGAAGATATCTTTAAAGATAGCTTTGTGCGTACACGGTTCATTATCATGGAAGAGATCGGTGGAAAACATAAAAGGAGGAACGGTAAAGCAATAAGTGTCTCGTCAGATATGAAAGCGCGTCTTTGTGTGTGCACACCTGTAGAAGCAGCAGAAAATGTCAAAACGCCTGTCCTCTCGCCGATAGAGATCCATGCTGAGGATGGCAGGAAAGATGAGCAGTACCATGGCAAAGTTAAACACCACCACCACTGCAGCCTGCAAGAAAAACAGAAAGGTTATTTCAGGTGAAAAAACCCAAACAAAACTGCTTTTTATCAAGAAAAAGGATCAGATTGACTTTTTTTGTAGTTGCAAACAGTGGGAAAAAAAATACAGGTGATCATATGCAGTGTAGACAGTGAAGATGTGAAATGATATGTAACATTTAAAAAGGGCATTTTGCTGTAAATTTAACTGCATTATCATCCATACACATGCTGCAACTTACAAAACTACTTTGAAAGTGTATTAAATGAAAGAATTACTGTTTAACAAAAACAGTGTTGCTCTGAATATAAATCAGAATAACACAAGCTGAATAGGCTCAAGTGAGGGAAAAATTGCCTTTCGACACATTTCCAGTTCCTTTCAAGGCAAAAACACTGAGTGTGCAGAGAAAAAGTGAGGCATATGTATGTGTAATAGAAGCCAGTACAATGTTGTGGTTAAGTATTTGAAGGTGGTGCACTAGAGCAGAGGGTGGGGGTTGAGGTTAGGTTGGGGCCCTGCCCAGAGTACAATCTGGATATTGCGTAGTTGCCAGACCACTACACACACACACACACACACACACACACAATCCCGTGTGTGTGCCAGACCACCCAAGGAGTCAGAGGCCCGCGGGGCCTGAGGTGATGAGCAGTCGCTGTGGCTGTACAGACAACACACACACACCCCTTACAGACTCACACAGAAAAATGCACATAAACACACATATCTGTCACCTTAAAAAACGTACAGCCTCCTACTTAAACCACACCATAACACCAACCAGACACAGGCACACACACATCCTCGCCCTCCCTCATTCCTCAGCTCGCTACTCAGTCAACGAGAGAGATATAATGTCAATGAAGGAGACGTGGAGAAAGAAAAAGCTGTAAGTAGAGCAGAACAATTAATTCTCAATTGGCCCACTAACATCCAGACAGATACAGTATGAGTCCACTGACACACACACACACACACACACACACACACACACACACACACACACACACACACACACACACACACACACACACACACAGTGACCGTGAGCTGACCCCAGAGTGGGGATATTTATCATCACATCTGTTTTCTGCACATGAATGTGTGTGTTCCTCTGTGTGTGTGTGTTTTGCTGCTGTTATCAGGACAAGATTCCTTTTCTTATGTTTATACTGATAGGAGGAAGTGAATGAGACATAACGCAGGAGCGCGCGGGAAAGAGCGATGAATCCAAGGTGGAGTCGACCATGGGAAGTGTTTAATGCTGATAAAGAGACGCACACATGCACGCTAACACAAACTGCAGGCACTGACACAAGGTTGCGGTGTGTGGATGCACTCGATAATAAAAGATGAGTATCACCGTGAATGTCGACTTCGTGAAGTTTTACCGTCTAGCGGTAACAAAACCACTAGTGTGAAGTATGCATGGTATGCGTATGTGTGTGTGTTGAGCATGCGTCTTTTCCAATGTGCGTGTGTAGAAAACGAAGCTCCATGGATTAGACCCATGGGGTAAATGGATCATGTTTGACAGACTCTCTCTACTAAAGCCATCAATCCACACATGCTAATATTGTACTCAATGTGGCAACATCTTACCTCACACTGTGTGTCCATGCAAGTGTGTGTGAGTCTATGCATGTGCGTGAGGACTAAAGAGCAAGAAACAGGAGGGGGAAATCACTTAATATTTTCATATAGTCAGTGATACATCACTTATGTAACTGCAAATACTTGCAAATGCGTATTACAACAAGTTTTCATAGCTTCCTTATGCAAAATATGTGTTGAAATTCTCAGCTGAATGCTTTTATTGTGTGTGCTTGATTGTGATGGTTCAGTGGTACAGTGGACTGTCCTTCAGGTACTCTGGCATCCTCCCCAAAGACCAGAGGCAAGTAAGTTAACATAAGTGGTTATTCCTATTCTGTCACAAAAGTATATTTGAGTCTTAATGAGTGCCTTTTTGTCTTAGTGGCAGATTGGCGTCCTGTCTTGGGTGAACTAACTGGCTTTTGTGATCATCCACTTTGGCTTGCTAACCCACATAAGAGTGCCTCTGACTATAAAGATGGTGTCAAGAAAACCTTATGTAAACAATAAAACAGAAACTCTTTTGGGTAAATAAACTGAACAAACCAGATTTTTGACAAAACGGCAAAACCTACACTCACATTAATGGAGGGTCACCCATGTGATTAGAAGATTAAGGTGATCATCACACAAAGGTGAGATGTCAAATTTGTTGTTGTTGTAACCATCACTTTTTAAAACATGTATGTAGCCTTTTCTTTCTCTATCCATCTGGTTAGTGCTGCAGTGACTCAAACTTCAAACCAGAGATTTTTATCTGACCTTATCCTCTCTTTAGCGCACGTATCGCTATGACTGACTGTTTAAATGAATTAGGAATTCATTGATTATTGGAGGCATTTTGTACTAGTTTTCGCTGTTCTGGTGATGTCTGTAATTACTGACAGATGTTAGAGAAGTCAGAGCTCCCCTCTCGTGTTCCCCCACCTTTGCTCGTACATTCGCTCACATGCGCACATGCAAACATCTAGGCCATTGCGTTTCAAACCTCCCACACAGATACTACAACTCCCCACACGCACACATGCACATGGATGTGAGGGTATGTGAGTACACAGACGCGCACACACACTCGCAGAGGGATTCAGTTACTAGGACCTCAGCCACAATCTGGACAGACACCGGGCCCACCACTAAACAGCCTCAAAGAAGGAGGAGGGGGGGATTTAACAAAACGCACACTTCTCCTCATGCACACACACAAACGCACACAGACGTACACACTTTCAATGTGATGAATGAAATCAATAAAACAACAGTCTGGAGAAATCTGGAGCCAATGAAGACGGGAACAGGACTATTAGTAAGAGAGAGGCCCCACACGACTGAACTCTCACACACGCACACGCACGCATACAACCCTCACTCACTAGCCACTGTACCTGTAGAGAAAAGGCTCTGAGCGCTGGGATGGGGATGAGCGCTGCCATGAAGAATGCTGTGACGTTGCTGATGGAGGTAAGAGCCACACTGGCCCCTGTCCTCTTCAGACACTCCCCCGTGCGATCCTTGTCGAGACAGAAAGAGAAGTTGGTGAGAGGAAAAGCAATGAAACTTTTGATCAGAGTTTAGCCAGAGGCACACGTGTAATACTGGAGATTATGTATCATTATCGTGATACTGATATGACTGACAGTGATTACGATGTTTCTTGAAGCCCTGAAGTGCTTAAATAATCCACCTGGGCCTGTCTACTTCTGTTTGAAGTAACGGAGGAAAAAGCCGACAGAACAAAACAACGCTTGGTAAAATCACTGCTGCTGAAAACTTGTAATATAATGCGCACAAAGAGAACAGTGATAAACACACAACTCTAGAAGACTTTGGCGGCAACTGTGTGAAGATCTAAAGACGTGCAGGACCACACAGAGAGCGTCTGCAGGCATGCGCATCTTTGTGTGTGTCTGTGTGTGTGTGTGTGTTTGTGTGTGTGCGCATCAGACAGGAGAGATCAGGTTTGGCTCTGTTTAGTTTTCATCTCAGCCACACAATAGAAGCTCGGGGATGAGGGAGGCATAGAGACGAGGGCTTGAACGAGAGGGAGGCAGGGGAAAACAAAAACAAGCAAATACATGCCTGTGTTTTCCCCTCTGGAGATGAAAAGCTACCACACACACACACACACACACACACACACACACACACACACACACACACACACACACACTCAGCCAGTTCTTTTTTTTTTAATGCTATTTATTAGATTCTGTACACTTCATCAGCTAATGGATGAGAAAGCTCTTGCTCCTGGTTTAATCCATACTTCAGACCGCACAGAATACTTTAAATGCATCAAATTAATTTATTTATTTTTTTTATTAGACCCACTCACAAGTGTGTGTGTGTAACTTATCAATCTGTGTGTAAAGCAGAAACAAGGAAGTCATAATCTAAAAGAAACAGACATATTAATCCATTTAAAAATGAACGTCTTTAATTCGGAGCATTGCCGAGATAAGAAGGCTGGGTGTGTGGCACATGGTTTGCTTGATGCTACATCACAGGCACAGACAAGCTTTCACACATTCCTCCGCGGAGTAGATAAAACAACAAAGGGGATGTGCAGGAATGGGTGATGGTGGATGTTTGCCTCACCTCGAATGGGATCCTCTTGTTTTGCCCGGTCTCACTGAAGGCATGGGCGAGGAGAAACACATCATCTACTCCAACTCCCAGAGCCAAAAAGGGAAGCACCTGTGGCACACACACCCACAAACTTAATGAGCTCCTGCATGATTTTACCTCAGAGGTTCGCTATTCTAGGGGTAGCCACAAGTGCATATTATTATAGATACACACCCATGCAATATTTTTCAAATTCTGGTGCTAAGGTAAATTAAAATGAAGCGTCAAAACCTGTCTCCAGTGTCCAATAATATCTACTACATTATCTTCTGTACATTATTCTGCTGGTGTTGACCCACTTCAATTAGGCAATTTAAGAAAATGATTTTAAGTCTAGCAGAGACTTCAACTCAAGTCTACTAGCAGCTGCTGTGTTGACCTTTAGCCCACTGGGTCCAGTGGCATGTGTGTGAGTTACCTGCGTAGTGGCAGCATTGAAGGAAATGCCCAGGAGGGAGCAGAGGCCCAAACCAGCTGCCACTGACAACGTCACCAGGAGGACACCTGCCAGCCCCACAGCCCCCTGAGACTTGGCACAGTCCCATCGCAGCATGGTCAGGCATGCATAGGCCAGCTAGGCACAAACAGCAAGCAAACCATTAATCAATCACCCTTTTGTCTGTAAGTCCCTTCTCAGTTTCAAGCAAAGCAGAGAAAAATTGAATAAAATTTTCCTTCCCTCTAGTCTTACCATCAGAAGGTACCCACTGGCCACGCGGATAACACTTATGTCCGAAAAAGACTTGAGAATATCTTCCAGAGTGGTGGTTGTGAAAGATAAGACCTTCTGAGACGAGTTTGCTGACACGCTGTGCTGCACCGCCTGAAGACAAGACAATAGTAAATAAAGAGGAAGAAACTCTTTAAAATAGGATTAAATATCCTATATATACACACTATAAAATATATATGTATATAGATTAGAAATAATAAAATAGGTCACTTATAAATGAACTCTTAATGCAGCACCAGTAGCTCCATCAACATTTAAATCTGGTTTACTGACCAGTAAAGCATTTACTGGTTTGGAACTTTGCAACAAGATTTTCTTATCCCTATCTCATTTTCCCTTAATATACCAACTAGATCTGCATCAGCTATCAAAATACAACTAAATCTAATTTTAGCAGAATAGATAATTGACCAACCTTGCTGCCGCTTACTCAGTGGTATCTAAAATGCACATTCTGGAAAAAGGGAATTAATTTTCAGTGATTTAGCGCAAGCTGTCCCTCTTTTATGTAATATAACATCTTCCCTAGGTTTAAATTAACTAAATATTACAGGCTGTCTCTGAAAAAAAAAAGCCTTGAATCAGGAGGCTCTGCAGACAGTATCCTGACCTATTCCCTCTGTCTCTCTTACTATCTCAGGACAGACAGTTGGCTGCTGTTACTGCTCAGTGGGGAGCAATGACGGCTGACACACATTAAGAAACATGCTCTAGATCACACACACACACTCGCACCCACATGTAAACTTCCACATGTGTCTCACACATACCGACATATTCTTGCAGACACGCCTAAATGTGAATAATACAAATAAAAAATGCAATTTTTGGCATATTTTTTCACTTTGAAGCTTAAAAAAATAAAACTATGTGTTTAAAAATATGATCACATTTTGTTAAAAATCTGTGATTTCTGGACCCAAAGATAAATGACACACACACACACACACACACACACACGCACATTCATACACACAAGGTCACACCATGTGGAACAGAGGTTGGGGCCCCCAAAACAAAGACCAGATGATGTCACACATGAGCCACCAATGGGGCCACAGCTGGGAAAGCGATTGTGTGTGAAGTTGTGAGTGTGTGTTCATGTGTGATTGTGTGTAAGTTTAAGGGGGAGAGCGAGGAAGAAAAAGAGAGATATCCAGCACTCACTTAATGTATTCCAGACATGCTCACCCTGTTGCTCTATTGCCCTCTCTACTCATGAGTGAGAGGAAAACTTTAGTCCTTTACCACACACCAACAGTGGTTTTAGTATCTATCAGGGGCCCCGGCTTTGGATGGGGCCTTCCCATGTTCACCTGTATCCGGTCTGTGATTTACAACGTGGCTATAGAGGACTTAGGGTAGATTTCGCTACTCTTTTCTCTTTCGTTCTCTCTTTTTCTGAATTTTTCTTGCTCTCATTTCTAAATTTTCTGGCCCTTACCTCAGAGTACCGCCTCTGCCAGGCTTCAAGTATAGCTGCAGCCTTTTCTTCATTCCAGTTGATGTGGGAAACCTCATCGTAGCCCCGAAAGTGCTCAAACATCTGCTTGGGAGTCATCAGCTGGAAGATGGTCTGCAAGGCCTGGGCACTGGAAGGGAGTTAAGGGGGAAGGTGGCAGAGAGAGAATGAGGGAGGGAAATGGGAAGGAAAACATGGAAAGGATGAGAGAACAAAAGGAAGGAGGTCAAGACTTCAGTGAGAACATCCCATCTAGAGAGGAAGCGTGGGGCGATGAGCAGGCTCTCTGGATTGTGGGAAATAATAACAAAATCAAAACTTGGACTTGCAAAGTTTTAGGCTCTTTGATTCACAGCGATGTCTAACACTCCATGAATATAAAGTAAAAATAAATTAGGTGTTCATCAAAATGATGGTCCCTCAAAAGCATCAAACCAACAGGGAGATGAGAGAATAAGATTAAATCATCCCAGGAAAATTTTTAATTTTTCAGTTTAATCTCTAATCCCAGAACAAAGAATGTGTTAATTTAAGCAGTAAAAGGGAAAGAAAAATGAAACAAAACCAAAGTCACATTGCCTGGAGCACATTGGATATCAGTCATCATAAACAATGATGCGCTTAGCACATGTGCTGTCTGAGCAAATACTGTTCCATCTGATGTGACTAATATATATATATATATATATATATATATATATATATATATATCCAGAAACTACTGATATCAATATCTCAAAATCATATACAAACCCAGTGAGAGGAAATTTAATAAGGATTTAATAAGGATAATTTAATTGTGTATTTACATATTTCCTCACATGCATCCTCTCCCTCCCACATGCAAGCTCTCCTTCAGCCCTTCTATGGGTTGCTGATCTTAAGGACCAAGACATTGAGTGTAATGAAAAATGCACACCGCTAATGGGGTGATAAATTATGAAGGTAATAAAGTAATATGGCGGATTAGGTAATAATAAAGGACTCTGGACCAGAGTGCAGCTTTTTAACAGTAGTCTACTGAGTGGATTTATTTTCAAATCATAAAATTATATAAACCAAAGCAAAAGACATTTGCCCGTCTCTATGAATGTGTGCTGTGTAATATGGTGATAATCACAGTAATGGTGGCAGTTAGTAAACAAGGTGAAGAAGCTGAGTGCCAGCAGTAACAGCCCAACAGAGAGAGCAGCCATACTACACATATTCACTCACACACACGCAGACACACACAAGCAGCCAGGCACGCACAGACACTCTAATGACCCAACCTTGCCAGGAAAAAACACAACCACAAAACACAAACAACGCACCCCACTGTACTCCGTGACCAGTATGTGTGTTAATGTGTGTGCGTGCGAGTTTGCTTTGCACCAAAAGTGCATTTTAGCCTTAAAGTAGGAGGTCCACAAGCAAAAGATGTTACTGCTGCTGTAGCTGCTGTTGAAGAAACATTTTTCATTTCTATGCAAATTTCATGCTTTCTACTTACATAAACATCACACAAAAAGTGCAAGACTTTAATTTGTTCCCTTATCATGCGTTGAGCTTGTATGTTGTCGGACGGCATACAACCAAATCTTTAGGCTTTTACCTGATTCTTGTGCTGGAATTAAGTCCACATATCGCTGTATATTTGGACAAACTAGCCAGGCAATACATCACTCTGTGCATACACATGTGTGTGTGAGTGGGTAGTGTCCAAGCAGAGCAGCCAGAGCTGAGCAGGAACAGCTGGAGCTCTAAGATTTCACTGGAATTTGCTAATGACTGCAAGATTTATAGCACACAGCACACACGCAAATGTGCACGTGCTGCACAAGAGAACAAAAACCACACAGTCTGTCCAGAATACGCGCTGTCATGATTACTACAGTGTTTACGAAGAAGCAAGTTCGGTTATGTTACCTGAGCAGGGGTCCGCTGCCATTCTTGGTGGTCCCTCCAACAATCAGTTCCTCCTGCCAGTGCATGTACTTCCTGGCCAGACCATGGCAGCCTCCACTCAGAGCCCGTGCCACATCGAATGGCTGGAGCAATAAAAGCAATAACTGTCAACAACTAATCTCAAACTAAACACTTTACGTTTGAGCGAAACATATTAATACCCCACACTTATTGAGATATTCCGAGCCAAAAGCTTGAGGCTTGATGCATGCCCACCTTAGTCGAGTTCTTATTGGGCGCGGTGCGGGGGCAGTCAGGATCGGCTGGGTTCAGGCAGGGTCTATCCATGTAGCCGTGCCCAATGTCCGCTTTTTCTAACATCTCCTCAAAGATTTCCACGTGGTTTTGCTGTGGCAACTCCTCAAGGAATTCCTTAGGGTCAAAATTGGTCCACTGCACAAGTCCTTTGCCTCTGCAAAGGTTAAAGGCAAATGTTAGTGTGCTTTTATGATGCTAGGTTTCTGTTCCTAAGAATAGCTGCATTTGGATCCCCAAAAAGTAAAATCTTATAGTCAAATGACAATAAAAAATGTTACCTAAGCCATCCACTATATCCATTAGAGTTGACAGGTCAACACTAGATTCAAATTCTGGCCTATCTGGATGATTACAAAAGATTACCTTACACCTGTTTGAATGAAAGGTTTTGTTTTATGTTCTTAAACATTATCTGCCCATCACTTTTTATTTCTCATTGAAGGGAATAAAACCACAAAAAGATAAAAAGTTCAAGATTACATTTTAGCCGATGAAAAAGGCACAATTCTGATAACGGTAACTAATCTCTTTCTTGCTATGTAATAAGTGGCGATAATTTCCCATCATGCAAAAGCTGAGTTCCTGCTCCAACCCAGACCTCGTCCCTCTATGCTCTCTTTTCCTCACACATACCGATCTCTCTTTTTCTCTCTGCCATTCAGACGACATTGTATGTGCTTAACCAGGCTTGGGTTATTATTCCCAGCCTCCCAACCAGAACATAGTAAAAACCTTATTTACCATCTAGGTCCAGACACTCACACTCACACAGATAGACACACATCCACGCACTCTGATGATGGTGACTCAAGCTGATACACCTTTACACATCGACAGAAACGCATGTATGCACTGATGAAGACGACGCACAATATGGGCATGCATAAACACATGCAGAGGTAAAGGTCTGCTGAGTATTACTGTAGCAGCAGGCCATTAGCAACAGAACGGCCAGACAATGGTGTGAGGCCCAGGGCTCGAGAGAAACCATCGCCAGCGATACGCATGCCAGCAACCACTACAATAGAGCCTTCAGAGGGGACGAGTTCAGGACACACACACACACTTGTTTCTCTGTGGTGTTTCTTTAGATGGGTTGAGTGTGTTAGAGCTGCCACTTATAAAAGGGGCTAATGCAAGATCCAAAGATTCACATCTCTTGTCATCTCTTTCTCATTATCACATTGCCACTGCTACTGTATACACTACCGTTATGAGCTGAGCTCAGCACTTCAGGTCTTATTGTCCCAACATCATCTGAATCAGTTTGCCAACTGGCCTCACAGTAGATAAAGCTATTATGTAAGCCCAATTAGGATTTGATCATTTGGCCATAAGCTTGGAAGAGTTTGGTCAATCCAATGATATGTAGTAATGATCACATCACAAATGCAGATTCTGTCTAGTCAAAAAGAGCTTTTAAGTACTTACGGGAGATAGCCTGTTCCAGGCTGGAGCTTAGCCCCCTCCCAGAAGCAGTCCAAAGGTGTGATGATGAGGCAGGGATGTAGCCTTTCTATGATCTAAATGGTTGAGCAAATAATAGAATTGACAAACACTGAAGAAGTAGCAACAATACAGAGATAAAAAGTAAAAAACAGAAAAACTATACACACTGTGCTGGTTGTGTCTCACCTGATTCAGGTGATGTGTTTCTGTGACTACTTCCCCTGATTTGTAGCATAAGTCTTCTAATTTCCATTGTCTGAAAAGGAGAAAAAGAGAGTGAAAAAGTCACTTGGATGAGTGACGAAACTTTTCATCCCAATGAGAATGCTTCATCCAGAACAAAAGTTTAACTTTTTCATCACCACATAAACACGACGAGTGCACCCAGGATCAACTGAACAAGGAATAATACAAATATATCCTTCATCATTACGAATTTCTTTGTGTTTGTACACACAGAATAATTGCTATATCTCGTCATGTACAGCAATGAATTCACTCAGAGATTACCACTTGAGGTGCATCGATTTGTTTTTTTCCTGCTGATTATAGTGTTGGCTGATATGATTTTGTTTAAATAAGCACAAGAGTTGATAGCATACAGAAAAAAGTTTGCACATGTGCACCACGTTACAGCACCTTTCAGCACTCCTACTCAGACATATTTCAAACTAAATTGTTCCAGCTTGTAGGATAGAGCTTTTTTCATAAAGTAAAAGGGTTACTAAAAAAAATGATTTTTTGTGCCGTTCTGCAATCACACCTCCAAATGCTAGTTTGCAGGAGGGTTACTCCACTGTTGGGATCAGCTTATTCGTTTACTTCCAACAATGTTGAATGAGCTGAGCACATCGTGTCAGCGTTGTAGCTGAGAAATGTTGACTGACACACAAGTAAGAGAATTTATACCTGGACCTATAACAGGGCTACACTCACAGATTACTGGCCACTGTGTTAGAATAAAGAGGAAGCCAGATACAGTTATTGGACTAAAGATATTAAACTTGAATTAACTTGTCCAGAATTGGAAAACATGATGCTTAGATACAAAATGACAAGAGGCACGTTACCTGTTATAAAGGTAAACATGAACTCTGCTGGCTCGGATAGCTGACTCCAGGTGCTGCAGGAGCGCCTCCACAGTTAGAACATTGGCTCCCTCCTCCCGCGGCGTCTGGATCATCAGCTGAGGGGTAAACATGGCCTCCTCGCCTATCTTCTGTCTTGTATACTTGAGTTCCTGGTTCACACGCCCGCCAACTTGACAAAGAAGAGTGAAGTTACATATTTAAGGCTTTTGTGAAAACATCCAGACCATTATTGCATTTGATTCACAAAATCTTATTTAGTAAAGTTAAAGGTTAAGAAAAACTGCATGTAAGGGTTAGGGGCCAGAATTGTGCTGGCTTTGAATATGTGCTTAAAAAGTCTGTGTTTTTCTGACACAAAGGCACAAATATCTGCAAAATATAGACACAGTAAAGGTTAAAACACTGACTTTCGTTCTGGTTCTTCAAGTAAAACAGGAGTACAGCTGACTAGAAAACATCACACTGCTACCAGATCCATTCCAGATCATGCATACTTTTTTTATTGTAATGCATTATTTTGCTCTGAACTACAAGATAATAATAATGCACACACACAAACAGCATGGTGTGCTATAAAGTCTGCGACTCACACAAGAGATCCCCTGCTCGTTCTGCAAAGCAGACCCACAGACATCGCAGCCTGTCTGTGACATTATCTGACTTGTATCTTAAATAAAAGCACTCTCCTCACAGTAAGCTTGTAACACTACAATGGCAAACATCCCAAGTCCTTTGAATCCACAAAAGCAGCATCACCTCAACAAATCCACATTTCACAAACAGCTCAGTGTTTCTCCTTAAATTTGCTAACTTGTCAGCAGCGCCAAAACACGTTGTCTGCATTTGTGTGTGACACTAGTGTGTGTGTGTGTTTGATAGAGAGAGGCTGTCTTCCAGGCTTTGCTCCCAGTATCGTGGTGAGACTAAGCCCTGTGCGTGCGCTCTGAGCCCTGAGCTAGCCCGAGCTACAAAAGCAGCCTTTCAGACCCTTTAGCTGTCCAGCTCCACCCAAGTACATCCAAGGAACGTCTGGCAAAGTATCCCTCACAAACACACACGCACACACATAAACATACACATGCATGCAAACGAATGCGGGCATGCAAGGATGGGCAGATATGAGCAAAATTATAAGGCAAATTAAATTTTAAAAAAGTACCAGAATTGTTTACGTTTTGTGTTCAGGTTTAAGATTCATGTGTCTTCATGTGCATCCCCCAGTTTGGTGTGTCTGTTTCTAATTTACGAGCTGATAATTTGAGCCGTTCAGCGAAAGCTCGAGCAATTTATACTCATATTATTTCACTTGGTCACCCAGCCACACACATACACAAAACAAGAAAACTGTCCAGTGAGAGAGCAGACTATGTGAAAAATCTGTAGCATTTTATTATGCCTTAATCCAATTTAACAATTCTGCTCAATCCGTGTAACAGTGGGCATGGATTGAATATTTTTTTGTCTACTGTAATGGCATTAAAGTTGAACATAAGCATGCCTGTTCTGCTGGGCTGGACCACCCAGTCAGACCAAGGGAAAAGGGAGAGATGGGCCATGTCTTGGGGCATTAGGAAAACACATTTGATTTCTTTTTTTCTGGACTCAAACAGCATTCCTATCTGAACCTGTCTGAATGCATGTTTATAATGCTCATCATTAATAGCAGGCCTAGGCTAACTGGAGCGACATGCTTTCCACTGCTAGGCCAGCTACAGAGGTCCGTTACACCAGCCCTCCCTTCAAAGGAAAGCGCACGGAACTGATTAAGATCTGACGCACACTGACAGCGCACTAACAAGTCGGCTTGTCTGATACACTCAACGCTCAAAGGCAATGCTAGCCTGAGGCTTGGTTTAAGCGCACTGCCAGGAGGGACAACGGAAACACGGGTATATGGAAAAAGGTGCATCCATCAGTCAATACCCTTCTACACGTGTGGAGATGGCACAGGGGGATGGGAGGATCAAGTTTAGAAAGAACCCACTGTCTGTTTTGAATTCTTTCCAAGTCGTGGACTGCCACCCAAAGATCCTGAGTTTACAGCAAGCAGCGAGGAATGGGACAAGTCAAAGGAATGTACTCTCCCGCTACAGGAAACAGCACATTACAGCCTCGGGCTTCGAGAATTCCACACTTCACGAGGTTACAAAGTTTTGGGGTCAACACTCACACAGCCTTGGGGTGAAATTAACACCCCAGCTGGACCAAGAAAACATGTATGTGTGTGCGCACACACTCAGCATACGTGCAAGCATGTGCACACGAGTGTGCGTGAACACACAGCTGTGTTTCTTCAATGACACATATTCCCATATTCCTTCGCCTAAGAAAACTGGTTGACCCCAGCATGTGTTGATATCTTGAAGGTGTCCCGCTCCAGGCTCAGCTGCTGAGACCAAAACAAAGTGGAAATAATTTTCAATCCCTCCCTTACCGGCCTCGGTCTCTTACGAAAACAAAAATCATTTGTAATGTTTTAGAGTGACATGAAAAGTACACATCCAAAATAGATAATTAAGAGAGTCTGGTGAAGTCAAATTGTACTATCCATCAACTGGTTTTGAGCCAAAATGCTTTCATTCCAATAAATCACAAAACTTATATGTATTCTGACAGAACTGGAATCAGCAAGCTGCTTTCTGGTTTTCAAAAGTCCAGTTTCTTCACCTGTGTTCATGAACTTAGGCTCCAGAAACTTGTGACAGAAATATTTTATTATTTTCTTACTTGTAATAGATCAAACTGCTAATCAAAGTAATCAGCAGCATATGACTAGTTAGTTATTTAGCTAATCATGTCTGTATTTATTTTTACTGAGTTAGTGCGCACTGTTGACTACATGGGTTTGTAGTGTACGAGTTATTAGTTATTAATGATTGACAAACGAAACCAAAAACCTTAGGAGAAGAGAAGAGAAGAGAAGAGAAGAGAAGAGAAGAGAAGAGAAGAGAAGAGAAGAGAAGAGAAGAGAAGAGAAGAGAAGAGAAGAGAAGAGGCCTATGCTTGTCACTGTAGTGGAGCCCTCGGTGTGGGTATTCAGCATGTTGCATAACATTAACCCCTGGTCCCCCTATTCTCAAAGTAGAGGAATGGTGGGGGGTGGCGGGCACCAAAGGAGAGAAAGTAGGTTTCTAAGGAACTGACATCACCCCCTTCCTCCTTTCAGATCTGAACGCCCCCTCCTCATTCTCATTTTCTCTCTCTCTTTGCTCTATTCAGCTCTACACTGTGATTGGCCAGATCATGATGGCAATCAGCCCGGCCCCTCTGTCAAAGCCAAACCACCCCCCATATCCTTTCGCCAGCTTTCTCTCCTTTCCATGCAACACACAACAGCTTGTCCCCACCCCAGCACATCTCTTATGTCTGACAACGGAAGCAGCCCATAACTTTCGAGGAGAACACGCACCACCGGCGGCAACCACTCCTGTAACTGTGAGTGATGCTGGTATAATTCCAATCCCAATTATGTTCAGTGTACACCTGAACATATTTACACATCTATGAATAAATAGTCTGAAACACCTGACCTGCTCCACTAACTAAAGATTTGTGACATAATGTATTATATGTATTTGCATGCGGCTGAACACATCTCTGTGTGTGAGTGTGTGTGTGTGTGGGTGTGTGTGTCTGTTTGCAGAGAACGGATTAGCTGGATTAGCCCTCCATCCCAGCAGGCACCCCCTATGGTGAAGAGGAAGCCCCCCAAAACCAGGTCATCTCACTGCTACCAAGTCTACAGCGACCTCCCAAAATCTGAACCTCCAGTATTATCAAAGGGATAAAGAGACGACCACCCCATGAAACTACAACGGCATGTACTTAAAAAGCTGCTTTAAAAGTTGTGTAAAGAAAATCAAATTTAAGTTGATTTACACTGAAAAGATCTTTTAAACTTGGGAAGTGACACCTGTTGCATGAGACAGAAAAATGATGCTTTCATACAAGAGCTTGATATTTTGGGTTTCTCTCGAGTTTAGCAATACTGGTACTTAATGAATATTTGCAAAGGTATGAAAGGTTCTTACTGTGGTTTTTCAAGTTGTGCTTTCAAGTTTTCCATAGGCTGGTATTAAAAGATTGATATTATTAACCATTTTCTTTCTAATGAATCAACCCATAATCTCCTATAAAGACATTTTGGTATTTTCTGTTCAATTATTAAATAACTATAACATAAATATCCCATTTACCTACATACTGAGAACCTTATCCTAACTTTTGTCCTAAGTGAATTAATTCAACGCACTGAGCACAGGCACACACCTATTCATAGCAGGTCTCACAGTGGATGATATAAGCCAGAGTGAAAACCAAGAAGTGAAGTCAACAGGATTGCGAACTTGAAACATTATTGTATTAATACTTGGATCTGAGGAAGAGGAACACTTCTGCAGAATTCTTAAATGGTGGTTTTCTTCCTACCAAGAATCTTTCTTGGTCTGACCACTTAGTCAGGGGTGAAGACTTCTTCGTGGAGATGCTCAGTCAGTGATAAGAAAATTTTCAGTCCATAACAACATCCAGAACTTCTGACACTAAAGTAATGTAGGCAGCAGAGCAGTTTGCCAAATCCTCCTGTAGGTTTAGGAGTCAGACGATGGTTTTCATTTTCCGTTTTAGCAATCCTATTTGCAGTACTCTTGTCAAAGTTTGTTACTTGATCTCCACCGGTTCTGTATACTGCCATTTCTTATTACATTACAAACTGCAAAAAAACAGCGACCTACAAAATCTTTGCAGTTTTCTAGCAACACTCCTTTAAACTTTCAGGCAGGTGCTTAGAGGCAGCCTTGGGCTATAGGAGTCCTAAATCCTGAGGCAAAGTTTGAGGAGTATAGAGAAAAATTATATAACTCTTCCTTTCTTTTTGTCTTCCAACATAAAATTGCACAAGAGACAATAAAAACATTTGTCTTTTTTTAAAATGATAAGAATATTTCATCTTTAACTCCATGCCGTTGCACACAAGGTCATCTTTTTCTCATTGGTAGTTCAGTTATGTTTAAGACATAGTTTTATTTAGACTATGGCTGATTTCAAACTTTCTCATGAGGTTTGGAAAGAGAGTATATACTAATATAATAAAAATACATCTGTTTGCATGTTCTCCCCGTGTTTGCGTGGGTTCCCTCCGGGTACTCCGGCTTCCTCCCACCGTCCAAAGACATGCAGCTTGTGGGGATAGGTTAATTGGATAATCCAAATTGCCACTAGGTGTGAATGTGTTAGTGAGTGTGAATGGTTGTCTGTCCCTATGTGTTAGCCCTGCGACAGACTGGTGACCTGTCCAGGGTGTACCCCGCCTTTCGCCCTATGACAGCTGGGATAGGCTCCAGCGCCCCCCGCGACCCTGAAAAGGATAAGCGGAAGCAAATGGATGGATGGACATCTGTTACTTGGCTATCTTGGTCATTTATTTGAACTTGCTTGGTATCTGCTCCTGGTCACACTGCTCAGGTAGTTTCCCACAGTAGGTCTGTCCAGTGACATCTCCTACTTCCTGTTTGTCTCCCATTCAGCTGCTACTGTCAATAACCTGCTTTGATCACTAAGAGGACCCCACCTGTTTCTGTCCTCCACCATTTGTCTGCTTTCTCTTATCCATCTGCTGCCACGGCTCTGAGTTCATCTTTTTTCTTAGATTTTCTGCTGCTCCCATTTTCTGTAGGATATCATCACTGCAATGTGACAGACCCTCTCAATAAAAGTAGATAAACATCAACAGATCTATGCTAGAATGCATTTGTTTATCACTTTATACACCGATCTAAAATATTTAGCTGCAGCGGGGAAAAAAAGTGGCATAGATTTCTGTCAAAGCATTGTCAAAAAGTGTTAGAGAATTGTTGAACTGCAGGCGGGCACAAGATTATGATCAGCCCGCCACAGGAACAAGCAAGAAAGAAGTCCAGGCTTTAATCCAGGAGCACACAGAATATGAGGACAGGGTTTGATGAGAGGAAAAAGAGAGACAGGAACTGGCAAAGGAGATGCCAGTGTGTAAAGAGATGCAAAAGGCTCAGAACAACTTTGCGAGCAGGAGAAGGAGCGCTCACTGCAGCAGCACGCACAGCAATCCACAGAGCATTAACAGCAGTTTCCAATGTTCACTCTGCAATGCAGGTGTGCACACAGCCACAAATATGTGGTGAAAGGCCTTACTGGGAGCCGAGACCCTATCTGACCCGTGGTGAGTTCCCCTCACTTGTACTGCTCTCCCTCCCTTGCACTCTCTTTCCCTCCCTCCTGTCAGCTTATAAGAAGAGGGGGCTGCCACACAGAGAGGGGAGTGTAAAACAATCGTGGTCAAGAGTGGAAAACTGTGAAATAAAAAAATGAGGAAAAAAACATGAGAGTGACAGAACGGAGACTGGAAGTCCTCGGGCTGGCAGCTGTAGCCGAGGGTCTCCTCATGCAGCAGCGCACCCCCGAAACACTCCGACCCCCGACACACCCCAGCTGCCAACCACTGCCCCCAGAATCCCCACCCATACCACCAAACCTCACCCCCCAACTACTGCATTACCATATGTATAGCTCCCCTCTCCCCTGATTATGCTAATCACCTGTCCGGCCTCTGCGGCCCCTAAAATGGGTGTATTTAGCAGTCGGCTGGCTCCCAATGCAGCTTCCCCTGGGCCCGAGGTGTACATTCACACACTCCTCAATGGGCAGATTCTTCCACGTTGCTGCCTTCATTCAGGTCCCTCTCGCCTCTCCCACCCCCCACGAAAAAAAAAAAATCCTATTCAGTGCCAATGGATTCAGAGAGCTGTGTAAAGAGTAGTTGGGGAAGGAAACATTGACAGAAAGTCTGTTTTTGTAGCATGTGTGCATGCAGTGGTTGTAGTTCAATTAAAAGTGATGTCATAATGCAGCCAAACAGACATGGCAGATCTGAAGCCACCATCACTAAAGTGACGCGAAAGCTTTATAAACTCTTCAGCGATAGTACACCTCTTACTCTGATAAAGTCTAGCCGATTTTACCCATGAATTCTGTACATTTTTTAGAGAATCAAACTGAGTTATTTTCTACAGTTGTCTGCTTCATAAAACTGTAAATATTCTGTTTGGTTTTATAGAGGGACCTGCTTGAATGCAATGCAAAAGATGCACCACACGTTACGCTCACTCACTAGCGGTGAATGCCGGTGATAATTGTGTGGTTTCACACATCTGTAAAATCTGAAAGCACACGTACTTTGTTCCAGGAAGCTGGCAGGTAAAGACCAGATAATGTCCAATTAAACTGCAGCAGATTTTCTGCATTCTCAGGTGTGTGATAATGAAGAAAAAAAAAAGACTCCAGGACAGGGAAAAAACCCCCCATCACATTCTGTATTCTTCTGCAGTGCCTGTCAAATTTAAGCCAGCCTTTTGCTGCATTTACAGCCTTGTGATTGGCTCACAACCAAACCATAACAGACCGTGACATGAGCCTCAACAACCAATCTCAACTAGCTATCTCTTTGTCATTTCCTGTAAAGATGGTCAATGATTTCAGGGATCCCAAAAAGAAACCACACATTCTTGAGTGTGCAATAAAGGACACAGAAACAGTATGAAAGTAAGACAAAGAAAAACCAACAGGATCTGTATTTGTTTTTTGAGATTCACGGCTACCACCCTCATAATTCAACTATTATTCCATCTTACTAATAAATCAAGGAACCTCTGAACTTGCATCTGTTCTGCACTCATCACAACAACCAGTCGCCCAGTCTGTTTTAAACATGGGCAAACTTAGTACACTGCTGGGAATCTGACTTGCTCAGATTCCCAGCAGTGCACCCACCGAGTTTAAAACAGACAGGATGTTGAGGTTATTTGGATAAGGGGTGATCTCATTTTTGCGTTCAGGGCATCTCATGGACCTTCTGTGTCTTGCTTGCTCGTGCAGCTTTCTGGGATGTATCCATCACTTTGTGCCTGACAAAGGTAAGAGTGAAATGCACTACAACTTTCTCTTTTTTTGTTAATGGCAATTATCATCTAGTTTATAAGTCCAGCAAATGGTGGTTGTTTATACTCCATTCTGTTATGTATAGGTCTGCCCAACAACCAGAGCCAAACTTTTACAGAAGGGCGGATTATAGTGAGAGCACTGGTCCCTTTATTTTGAGGCAAAGTGTTTATGGTTTACATGGATCACAGTATTAGGGTCTGTGGTGAAACATGTTATTTGGTGAAATTCATACATTTTTGAATGAACATATACATTTACAATGTATGTATTAATAATTCACACAGTAAATACATCAACTATAAAACAACTGTAAATGTGTATGAAATAGTTATTTTGAAACAAGAAGATGGAAGATATATGAAACTGACCCAACTCGATACTTTAATGTGCATCTAACCTAAATATCAAACCCGTGCATTCAGCTACCTTTGTCACTGTAAGTGTTGTTTTTAAACCAAAAACAATCTCAATCCATTGTAAAAAGCCTAGAAATACATATTAAATGATCATTTGCACACACAGTGAATGTGTAGCTAGCTAGAAATCAGCGCTAGTATAGACACAGACTATACTAGAAAACGCCTGCAATTTGTTCTTCTTGCTGAATTAACTGCTGACAGTCAAGACAGATTTCCTAATTTTTTTTGTTTTCTTCTGGAAAGGGTCATGCAATGGGGGTGAGTGACAAATTAGAGAATGACATTTAGTGACTGATAAAACCCAGCATGACAGGAAGAGTTCAGACTGAAAGACAGCACAGTGGTGTCCAAACTTGAAGAGCATTAGAAGTATACAAAAGCTTCCCATTTCTGGGATCCTGTGATGGACTTGAAATCTATCCAATGTACTATAAGCAATACTTATTGCTCTGTGTCAGCTCCAGTAGGCCCTAGACCAGGGGTGTCAAACTCAAATACACAGTGGGCCAAAATTCAAAACTAAAACAAAGTTGCGGGCTAACGTTAATATTTATTGAAATATATTTATTCCTCCAGATATAAGAATGAATCTTTTCTAATGGACTCAAACACGTTTTGCTGAAAAAACTGAATATGGAACAAGCAAAGCTTAATACTAAACAATATATATATTAGCTGTATAATACCAGTAGGCCAGCTCTAATAGTAATTTGGTATGGCTTCGCGGGCCAAATGTAATTAGGCTGCGGGCCAAATTTGGCCCGCGGGCCAGAGTTTGACACCTATGCCTTAGACCCTCTGCAACATAGGGTGGGTGAGCAAATAATAAAATGGACAAATGCACAGGTCCAAAAACACTGGAGTAGTGCACGTGCCAGGGAACAACGAAGTAGAAAATGTTTAAGTGTAAACATGGTCTTTATAACACCCAGTGCTCTTTATGCAGATAGGTTACAGTGCAAGAGACGATTTCACTCAGTTGCATGCTGATTCAATCTGGAGCTCCTGACTTTTCAATCATCTGACAGAGGAAATGTTATCTTTGTATCTTTATGTCTTGCATGTGCATGTGTGGTACTTGTGTAACTGCCGTGGTTGCCAGATTCTATGACGACGTGCTGCAGGAATTGCAATGAAATATACAGCTACGTATGTAACTGTGGTGTGCCAGAGGGGCTAAAAAAAATAAAATAAAACAAAATACACACACACACACACACACACACACACACACACACACACACACACAGTTGGAAATGTTAGCGAGAAAATTTCTCTGCTCTGCAGTCTGAGAAGCATCAATCCACACCCCAATCTCTCTTTCCTAGTGTACGGTAGGCACTGCAGCCAAAACACAAACACACTACTGCTACTATACTCTTGCTTCTTCCCTCACTCAGTCTCCTCTCCAACACACACACACAGACACACACACTCTCCCTCTGCTGTTTTGTACAGAAGGGTGTTTCTCCACCCTTCTGGCAGTCATCGCTGTGAGGGAGGGAACAGAGGAAAGGGGAAGAGGGAGGGAGAGGAGGCGAGGGGAGGGAAGGGAAGGAGGGAGGCCAGACCACCCTGCTCTCATGGCAGGGCTGAGTGTTTACATTGCCGTGGCTCACTCTGTAATACATCTGGCATTCTGAGGCCACTCTCTCTCCAGCCAGGGACGGGGGAGTGGTGGGAGGGTGGGGGGCAGGAGGGGGGGAAAGGAGGCTCGGGTAAAGAGAGAGACCTTTCTGGCAGAGAGAAAAAGAGAAGAACAGAAGAGAGAGAGCGAGAGAGAGAGAGGGAGGTAGAGGGGGAGAGTAATTCTCTCCACAGTCTCCTGTGGTCGGTCATTCGCAGGGCTCTGGTTTTTGAATAAGAGCGCCTGAAAGAATGCAAAATGTAAACAGAGTGCTTGGAGGTATCTCAGGATGTTGTTTGTGAATGGGAGCATGCTTGCCTTGGGAGCACACACACACACACGCCCGCACACACGCGGGGAACGCTTGACGAGCAAATTTTTAAATGGTATTTCACATTCACTTTTGCCAGGTAGGCCTAATATACACAAAGCTGTTTTCAAACGCTAGCTTGAGAAAACAGCGCAGCGAGTCTGTGTACAGTATCAGAGGCGCAATGTTTCCCCACACTAAATCCCTCACCAGCCAGCCTGCACTTTTCATCAACTCGTAAAGTTTAACACAACACACTGGAATGTTATTCCTTATAGAGGGGTTTAATCATGTTTGTAGTGAACTGATAAACACAAACTCAGCGGAGTGCAGTTTGGAACAAGCGCGCATGTGTAGGTGCGCTCACGTTTGAGTATTACTGTATACATTTGATGTCAGGGAGCGAAACTGATGAGGAGAGAAGAATAGATGACTCTATGTCGTGTATGCCGCGCTAACTAGGGAGAAATATTGCGTGTGGGGGGGGGGCGTTTGTATGTTTGATCGCTTGCTGCTGCTTCTGCTGAAAGAAAGCTGCAGGAGGTGTAGTGTGAGAGAAAGAGTGAAAGGGAAAGAGAGAAAAAGAAAGATAAAGGGAAAAAAAAGATACTACCAAAATAGACTGGCATGCCAACCCTGCTCAACCACCCACTCATTCACAGAACCAAAACTCCAAAGCCTCTTTCTGCGTACATGTGTGTGTGCACATGCACCCATGCATGTATCTATGCTTGTATACACATCAAAAGCTGAATAATTCAGCCATGCAAACCACAATCCTCTCAGTGGAGACACCACATTCAGGGCACTCCTCCTCCTCCACAAAAAAGGATGTCAAGGCTTCTTCTGCATGCACTTAACATTATACTGCACCCTTTTCCACTGCCATTACCAGCAAAACAACAAAACAACCACCAGCTCTGTTGACTCAGTTCTTAATCATACTAGATACAAAACAGACACGGAGGAACGGGCAAGGAATGGCTTTAGAAAAAAAATAAAATAACAACAACAACATTTGATCCTATCAGACTGGATTTTGAAACCTTAAATCCGGCTCCACACAAACATAGCCTGGCACCACTGTAACTGTTACCATACTGATTTCAGGGACAGGCTAGAGGCGCTCCACTTTCAATTTAAAAGGAAATTAAATTGTGAAATTTCTGCAGTATGACTTTGAAATTACTCCCTCTGTGACATGTCGCTCCTTCAAGTGTATTCTGTCGTTGAAGCTGGAATGATGATGCGCGCTGTTGTTGCACTTGGATATTTATTTGACATAAAATTATTATACAGTAATTCAGAGATTAAATAAAAAAATAGATTCACTGCCCTCTGCTGGAGAAGAGATTTTAAAAGTTTGATCAGAAACTCACAAAACTGAATCATCACACAATTAGAAAAGAGTGCAAACTCGAAACAAAACAGCTGGCACTGAGGCGCTCTATTATACAGTAGGCATACACATGCGACATGCCCGCACGTGAACATATACAAACAGTGACCGGTGACAGCTGCGACCTTTGCTGCAGTTCCTCCACCCCCCCCCTCCCACTTCTGCTGTGAGTCTTCACTCTGCACCCAGGCCACAGGGTGAGTATCAGGTAAGGTTTTAAATAGTGGGGCCTCCACAAGATGACCTCAGGGTCTCAGGGGTCTACCCCAGTGGCCCCCAGCCTCTGCACTTATGCCCCCCAAGAAAGCACTCCGGGACCGAGGCCCTCCCCTCAGTCTGCAACCTTGAGACTACAATCCACTGCCCTGTGCCCCAGTCCCAGCCATAAATCTGGAGACCACAAGCTCTTTTTAAACTTGAATCATTCATATAATTGCCATACATTTGATATCAGACACAACTGTCAGGCAATTACACTCTTTTTCCTTCTTGGTAATAAGTTTCCATAGGGGAAAGAGATTCAATTTTCCTTAACCAATCATTACGGAGCAAAGTGTCTGACTGGATGTAATATATTTCTAGGTCAACACTGATGTGTAGCCATGTCAACATGTCAGTGGTTTT
The DNA here is from genome assembly GCF_057382275.1 of Copadichromis virginalis. Classification (NCBI taxonomy): domain Eukaryota; kingdom Metazoa; phylum Chordata; class Actinopteri; order Cichliformes; family Cichlidae; genus Copadichromis; species Copadichromis virginalis. Next base: position 26,852,459 of record NC_140629.1, read on the forward strand.
AAGATTGGAGCACAGCTAAGTTAAAATAAACTCTGACATCGGTCAATACTGCAAAAACATGCCGTTTACGTAGCAGTCGCCAGTGTTAACACGAAGCCTCTGTCTTCTCCTCCAGTTACTGTTCTTCACTTATCCTTCATCAAACCTCTTTGGTCCACAGATTCACAATTCTGGATCCTGAGGTGTGATGAGAACAAAATGCAGCCACTTAATTCATCCTCGCTTCAGTCTAGGCTGAATCTATAGACTAAATAAAACTCCAGCCATGATTACCCCACAGCTCCACATCGTCGGCTTCACCCCTGGCTTCAACTTCAACCCTTGCCCAGAGCTCAAGCTTCAAAAGCCCCAACTTCCAAACCATCCCCTCCCTGCGTCTCCTCTTCCCAATCAGCACAGCTCCATAATCTCCAGCCTTTCTCTCCGCAAAGAAACGGAGCAAAAGAGAGAGGGGCTGTCCTACAGGAAGGCCAATGTTTATGTGATACTGTTTTAATTAGTGGCAGGCAGTGCTCCTATTTTCTTTACAATTTGGCCTGTTTTTGCCATAACCTAGAATGCCAAGGGATGGCTCCATTTTCCATTTGCAGCCAGGAGGAAACCTAAAGGACTCTCATTCCTCGCTCATCCATGTCTCTTCTCCATGAATGTGGCTTATTGTTAATCACTGCAAGATCATCTAGATGATCTTCAGGTTTAAGCTGAGGATGCATCTGAGGTCGCAAGCCAGTGAGCATGTTTTCCAACACTGAGGAAAGCACACAGAGAGCTTCAGACCACAATTGTGTGTGGGGAGACAGTACACCACAATACTACAGCTTCCTGTTTGAACTAATCATTTCCTGTGAGTGGATATAAACACAGAGATTGTCTGTAGTGTGGATACAATCTGCCCTAAATAGAAACCACGGTCACTTTGATGTTTTCTAAGTGGGAAAACAAGACTGAAAATCTTACGATCTTGCCCCGATTGTTAAGTAAAGAACAAACTTCCATGCATCCTCAGAGGTCTGACACCACTGCGTCTTTGTGCAGGCATGCATCTCACTCCCAATTGGTCTCTGTCACTTTGTCTAATAAACAGAACTTCCTGTGTCAGAGTATTTATAAACAGTGCTGAGTGAGCACTGTGTGAGAAAAGACAATCCCTGCAAAAGCTGTGGCACGTGACCTACAAGCTAACTGCAGTAGAGACTTAACGGCGGTCTGCCGGAGACCTCAGCTGCTCTGCAGCTATCAGAAAGCAGGTGACGACCGACACGACACGAGATCGCAAACGTGAATGTTGCTCCGGTCAACACTGGAGGAGCTGAGAGATCTGATGGGAGCTGGGCTGTATTGTATGAGCGCACGCATCCACAGGCCACACAGCTTCCACGTGGGGTCGTCCATGGGTCGCCTGCAGTTCCAACCAAATGAAACATAAACAGGCACTCTGTCCTCTCCTCTTTTTCCTCTCGGACGATGGGCCAGTCCCCCAGCACGGCCCAGCACAGCGTTCCACGGTCCAGGCAGAACTAATCTATCCCTCAGCTGTGCAGTCTAATCTAAACAAACAGATCTCTCCCTACCAGCATCTGGAACCCCTCACTTATCGGGATGTAGAAAACCACAGCAGCCCTGTCTTGTAGTCAGAGCCTGTGTACGAGCAGGGGTTCGCATCTTGGTGTGAGCCAGTATGAGACCATTTTGTAGATGCCTACCAGAGGTCACTACACTACTTGTGTGTCAGTCAAGGTCAGGTTCAGTTCTGTCAACACCAAAATTTATTGGTGGAACAAAACAAAAGTGTACAGTCACTCTGGGTTTGAGTATCCTGAATTTGATGCAACACCAGCAGCGCTAAACTTGCAACAGAATCAGCTGAAACGTCTGAAAATGCTGATAAATCACAAGTTACCAGACCTTGCAAGGACAAAAAGGTGCAAATAATAATGGGAAACTGAGAAAATCTAAAAATTCTCACATTTGAGAAGCTACAAGAAGACCGTTTACCTACTGAATCAATAACTCTGAAGCTATAGCTTTTAGTAATTTTAACCTCAGTACTCTGAAGAAGCTGAAATAAGTCTACAGTTTGCACTTGCAATGTATCTTGAAGCCAAAAGACTTCATTGCTGTCCTTTTAAATATGCTTTAAATAAAAAGTTTGCCAAAATGTTTCTAAACCCCGTTCTTTGAGAAGGGCAGCAGTATGAGAAGGAAGACGCCAAAGTGATGCTCTTAGTATTTTTTTAGTAATTTTTGTTAAAATCCCACACAGCGTTTAAAATTAAATTAAACAGGCAACAAAACGGCGACAGGTCCCTGCAAATCTTTGATTTATTCATTTTTTTACATAAATTACAAGAAGTTATAAATATATTACTAATTCATTTGAGCACTTGTGTGTAAGAGTAAATGATGCACTGTGAAGTGTGCAATAATATTCAGTTCCAAAAGGTGCCGGTCACTTTAGTATACGCGACCGTGGTCAGACATGTGAAAGGGTGTGAAAACAGTGCGATCCTCTGAGTATAATCAGGATTCCTATCCCAAAGAGGCTCCCCTCTGCCTAAACTGTTGCCAACTGCGCCTGCGCCGCAGATTAGAAGAACACGCTGTCTGTCAGACCCCTGCAGCTGCACGCAAGGGGAGAACAGCCAACCCCGGGCAGGAGGTGTGGTGTTTGATCTGTACAGGAATCAGTTTGCTTTAGTGCTTGATCTTGTTAACTTTTTTTTTTTTAAACCTGAGACAAAGTGGTTTAAAAAAGTTAAAAAGGCAACCACACAAGCACACGCTAAAAAAATGCATTCATTTTTATAACCAAACAGTACTCCACTTCAATTTCTCAACAAGTCTGCTCCTCCATTCATGACTCCTACAGCCAACTCTACCCATAAGCGCAGGAATGTGGATCAAAGGAAAGGAAAAAAAGCTCAGCCCCTTCCCCTTAAACCCCCCACAAGCACCACCCATATGCACAGTTTCTTTCTTCCTTATATATTTTCACTCTTCATAAGTTGTTTAGGAATTTCAAAAACAAGGAAAACTAACAAATGTTCCATCCACCCCGCAAACACGAGTTCCTGCCCTCACTCCGCTTTTTCCCTGCAGCCAGAGACAAATCTTTTTGGAAAGTTGAGAGCTGTCCAAAACGGGACCACACACAGTCAACTGCTGGGGGCAGGCAGGCAGACACACACACGCGCGCACACACACACACACACACACTCACACACATCTCACAAAATGGCGGCTTTCACAAAAATTTCTTCTACCCCGAAAGCCCCTTATGAACTTAATTACAACTTGTTATGAGCATAGTTACACTCAGCCCTTGCACATCTTATGTGTGCATCTAGAACGGTTTTAGAAGCTAAGTGTGTTGGGAATAGGCAAGTATTTTCAAGTTTTGCTTGGGTGCTTGCCAGCACCTATACAATAAACAATCCCCATACCTACTTCATTAAGTAACACCAACAAACCTTCTTCCTCCAAACTAAACTGTGTCAAATTCTTGGAAACATGCAATATGAAGTCAAACAGTTTCAAAAGCACTGAAATAAAGAAAAGTCCCAGCAGGTCACACTTAAAAACATCATGAATTGCACAGCTTGTCAAAAAACAAAATAATCAAGAGCGTCTTACCTTCCACCCAGAGTTTCTCCACATCCGTTTCCAAATTAGCTGCCCGTAAGCCCACAGCAAAAGCTCCAAAAATCATGAGGCCAACAACCAAAAACTTTCCGCAGTTCTTTTGAATGTAACAGCCCAGCCTAAATAAAAGTCTCTGGAACTTCGCTCTCAGCCACAGAGGTGCTTTCCTCCCAGTTGCCTTCCCCTATGATAAGACAAGAGTCCCAGAGTTACTGTCAGTTAACAGACAAAGCACCATACTTACCTGCTCAGGTGAGGCTGTAGGGTTAAAGACAAAAGATTTTATGGTATACATGCAAATAAGCTACAACAATAAATGTGTCCACTTAAAAGAACCTTTACAGTTTTAAAGTACAAGCCTCTCTTTGATCAAAGAATCCCACCTGCTCTCTTTTCAGTAAGACTGCACATTTACCTACAACCGGGGATCTAAAGTCAGAGAGCTGGGATCTTCCAACACATCCACTAAATCCCTCTGCTAACCTTTATTCACTGAAAAACCACAAATCTGCTGGGGATCCTGGGCAGTGCTGAGGACTCCCCAGAGTGCGAGCTACAGGTCCTGTCAGATCAGAATCCTTAGCATAATACATGCACTGGGAAGGTACCAACATTCCCTGTCACTTCACAGCCACAATAACCAGTTGTGAATACAAATAATAATAATAATAATAATAATAATAATAATAATAATAATAATAATAATAATATATATATATCATTTTTTTTTAATAGTCCAAAATAAGTACATCTGGACCTCCAGAGTAGACACAGGTAAACAGGACATAACTGTCAAACCACAACTACTAAGCAGGCTCCCTTGTGTCTTTGTTCTACTCTTTATGTAAAATGGCCATTGGAAGCACAATACTGCTGTTAGTAGCAGACTATAAGTCTTAAAAGACAGAATAAAATAAAATACTGAATGCACTGTAGACCACATGCTCCCCACTTGACAGAAACTGTTACATTTTGAGGTGTAGTGTGATTGCTACTGAAGTAACCTGCACGCACACATCGCCCGGTGATATTAAATACCCTGAATCGGCGCATGTGGTAAAACCACAAATACCACCACCACGCACTCACACGCGCTCTCCCCGTCTGGCCGCTCGTGTGTTCCGGCCTGCACGGGGAAGTGAAGGAGCTATCACGGGGAGGAATCACAATATTTGTGAACGGAAGAGGGCAGCCACATGGATTCTTTACTTTCCTCCTCTTTACACGAGTCACCCAAGTTTAGACAGTGTCACCGAAACTCTTTAAAGCTTTGGGTGCTCCGCGTAAAAGAAAGGCTGGATGTTATGAAACGGTCAATGGCAGCGTTGCCTGCGAGAGTAAAAGCTGCATGTTTTTTGCCTGGTGCGGGACTGCTCTAGGTTGGGGATGCACTGGAAACAATCGCGTGTTTGTACTGGGGAAACGGGCACTTAGAACTTGCAGCACATCTTTCATCATAAGCCGGTTGCATCGGAAGAGTCGCGTGAAATCAAACACAACTACTTTGCGCTTTTCTGCAACCTTGCCTTACCGCTGTGTACCCCGTGCCCAGCCCGTCCCGTTACCTAGCAGCGACTGGACAGTTTGGCCACATTTTTTTCTTTTCGACGAATACAATGAAAGCAGCATCACAAAGCCTTTTCCCGTTCAAGATGAGAAATAAAAGCACCTCTGAAATCTGCTCCAGAGCAAAGCCCGCATCGCAGTAACTCGGCCGCTGCAAATACTCCAAATCCAGCGGTGTGTTGCGGGTATAGTCCCCCCTGTTCCTCCGCGTTATCCTCGGCCGATCGGGGTCTCTGTTTTCCTGCTCGGAGGGCGCATTACCAGCCGAGGCCATGTTGCGGGGACAGCGATATGGTTTCCCACTTTATAGTATTTCCCCGAAAGCGTGTAGCGATATCCCAAGAGAACAGAGTTTCACTCTCGGAGATCTCACACCCGTGAAGTAGGGCTTCATACTCCTGTTGGAGACGGCGAGTCAAAGTCTGCGCCTTCCATCCCAACATTTCGTGATCCGGAGGTCTCCACCGCTTTCACCGCATTCACCGTGTCTCTTAAAAAAGTAAGTTTCTCTCAAAAAGCGAGCTTCGCGAAGTGATTTCCATACACAAGTTGTCGGGTATGAAACCTCGATAGTCGTAGCATTCTGGTGACATCTATGTGGTCTTCCCCTGGGCCGCGCGTCACGGCCAACTCTGAGATTCAATAGAAATGAAGAAAAAGACCTCTCTCCATTTGGAGGCAGAGAAAGAGGAGGGGTGAGAAGAGGAAAAAAATACTCGAGATCCCGCCTCTGGGGCTGTCAGATTGCAGGAGTTTCTTGCATCTGATTGGTTCCAGAAGGGCAGAAATTACTCAGCAAACACGACTATTATTAGCTGCTTAGCAACAGCTCACTAAAGTAGAGAGACCACCCAGGCAGGCAGACCTCATGTGAGCATCTCCAACTTCAGGGGAGGCTCGTCGAGAGTCGAACCCATTTGGTGCATTCAGGTTTTCACGTAGAGCTCCGTTACAATAATGAAGCGTTTCCCCGAGAGGACCCGAAGTCAAATACAAGCTACCCGTTTGTGCATCGGAGGGGGCTTTTTGGCATGTCAGAACTTTAACTATTTTTTTCCCCTCAGATGATCCTCTAACTGGTTCAATGAGAGGGGGGCGGCTTGTAGGCTATACTGTTGTTGCATCTTTAGAGTCCAACACCGCCAAAATCAGCTCATTAGTGTTTTGTACATATCAAAATACGCCACAGCCTCAGGACCACAGCTCTCTACAAAGCAAAACAAAAGCCCTTTGATAAAACGTCTAACTGGGAAAATATTACCTATAGAGAACTGCGATGTGTTTATGCGCAATTACGCATACAAATGCCTAATTATCTCCCCTTTAGTCTAGTGATCCGACAGGGTAATATCACAGTATTATGGTTATTTAGCTAAAAAAAAATCACATTTCATATAGATGCAGATATACATAAGAACTATTTGTGCATTTACATCTTGCTGCACAGTAAGCAAGCGGATTTTAGGATTTCATTATAATCTCATGTCCCTAAACTGCCAAAGGAGGTAGCATTTATCTATCCGTGCTGCAGGCATCATTTTTATAATTGACTTTATTCTGATATAACTTTTTTCATGAAATAAAGATAAAAACAAATTAATTCAAATAAACAGACATCGGGTCAAAATAATAAGGTTATAATAAGCAAAACAATTAACTCCAGCAGCCACTCTTGGCTCGCCAGAGCATCAGGTGTACTTCACACCTAAGCCATCTAAGCTGACTCTGGGCGTGTGGCTGCCAGCCGAGCTCTTACCATCTTCTGTCCTGGTGGGGAGAACATTCAGAACAAATCCGTGATTTCCCGCTCCTCGGAGAGCGAAACGAGTCAGTTATAATAAAGATAAAAAGGAATGATTAAGTGTTGTGAGGAGAGAAAGAGATGCATCGTAATCTGTCTTGGTCACAGTCAGAATGCTCAGAAAAAAAGTTTACCCAATTATAGGACTGTTCCTTTTTTGGCCACGTTGGTGGTCTCCTTAGCTTCATAGGCAGGACCCTTTGATTGTCACGTGATTCGTCGTAAACTGTGCCAATCACGCAGCAGCAGCTTCCAGTATTTTAGGCTTTGGTAATTGAAGGGGGAAAAAAGAAAAAGAGCCCGCAACGCACACCTGTGTACTCTGACATCAAAGAAGTGAATGCAATGCAATATAGAGACGCATGTGCACATGTGGGTACTTAAGGAACAAGCACATAGGATCAAGCATACAGATTGTTTCCATTGATGCATAAGGGACTGTAGATGCTGTACAATAAGGAAACCACAAACAGATTAATACAATCACATGTCCTCAGCCACATAGTCTCAGATTATATTAACTTACAAAGACCGATTTGTGTTACTATCAAAGTAAGTAATTTTACTACCCTTAGTGTCACCCTTGGAGCAAATTACTTTACATTTGGTCTGGACAGAAATTGTCCATTTTACTGGAAATAACATAACATTCATATAAATGCTTATTTCTGATCTGTCTGTATCATAAATACTAAGATTCTTCTTTGCAGTTAGTATGAAGGTTGGTTGTGATGGAGAAAACCAACCTTAAATATATACAATTTAACTGCCATCAGATACTCCAGGTGTAGTATCAGATACTGCAGGTGTAGCATCCGAGTGAGGGAAAGTGTCCAAGGGGGAACAAAGTTAGGCTGCGATGCCCCCTAATGCTCCTGAGAAGAACCAGGCCTGTGTCAGTGGAACAGGAGGAAGTAGGAGCCGTAAGTGCAGCACAATATCTGTGCTATGCATGTTCAAGTTGTTGTCATGACAGTAACGCTGCAGGACTCCATATATGTGCCTTAGGTCATTGTGGAAAATAGTCCCCCTCCCCCCATTTGAATACTGTAGTTAAAAGTTGTAAAGATATGCCTGTAAAAATGCTCTCGGGAGATTATATTGCAAGCATCTGTGTGAACTAATGAAATACATATGCACAAACAACACTAAAACACCCTAGACCAAACATGAACATATATCATTTTTTATTTATTGACCATTAACATGGATGGGATGCACTAATTGCTGGCTTTAGGAAGGGAGAAATTAATCCAGCTTATTCTGATCTGTAAATGCAGGAAACAGTTTGGATTTCAGATTTTGTAAGATCAACAACTCCATTCAACTTGTAAGGCATGGAGCAACAAACAACAAACTAAAAGGTTTCAGTAGTCACCTTTTCATACTTGTCATCAAAATCAGATTACTCCCCTTTTTGTGACCGAATATGTTTAATAAATCTGTATGTAAACATCATTTGTTACATGTTGATCTACAAAGAAATAAGTTAAACTGCTCTTCTGCATCTGCTGTGACACACTCACTGTTCAAAACAATGTCCTACAGAGAGAGTTATCATATTTTTCTTAAATATTTGTTAGCTTTTCTTATGCATTACATTTTTTAAAAATTGTTTCAGAGTTAGTTTGCTTGTTTTACTCAAGTTGATTGTTCGAACTGTTTAACTCTAGGTTCGTTTTCATTATTAATATGTTAAGTTTTGTCAAGAAGACATACTTTAATTTTTATCTAGCCCTCTTTCACAGCCACATGGATTTCTTAATGAGGAAAGGAGATGAAGTATTCATTTAGGTGCTTGAGGTATTGGGCATTGATCCCAGAATGACTTCACCAACAAGTCACCTTTGGTGACCCCTGGCAGGGCCCCTCACACCCCTCAAGGCTGGTTGCTGGCCAGTGGCCATGAGAAAACACTGAAAAACCTTGCTTAGTGCATGCGTTTATTTATGATTTGCAGGTGGATTACAGTTCCAAGCAGAAGTGTGCCAAAACATTACTATCCCTGAGTCAAAACAATAGCGTCTTTTTAGCCAGGACCATGGTTATGCTTGATGCAGGGATAAACAAAGATTTCTAATCAATACTATTTCCATTACCCGGCGTTATGGACATACTTTGAATTTTTTTTAACCAGTCCAACCACTGCATTTTTAGTCAACTCGTTTTCTGTCACATCAGTAAACAGTAGCAGTATCCAACCAACCAATAGTTAAAAAAAAGTCTCGTAAATGCAGAAAGTTCATAAATACTCAGTTTAGTTGAGTATTTATGAAGCGTTTGTTTTTTCCAGTCGTTATAAGACTACAGTAAGTGTAAGTCACTTACAGTGAAGTGTATTGAAAAAAAAAAAGACCAAAAGGGGCAACAACAACAGAAGAACACCTGTTTATTGAAAACAAATGTTCCCAGTTAAGCAAGAACATCCTCTACTTTTGTTTTTCATGCCACTTACAAAAAGTAAAGTGAAGGAAAATCAATATGGATGCGTGGGAGTGAAGGTTTCTTGGTGCTTGAAAGCTTATGTGATATGTTCCATTCATGGGCAAAAGTGTTGTTTATACGTCCAATTTAGCTTTAGCAGCATTACACTGATTGTTAACCAAAACAAAACAAAAAGAAAACAGGTATTGCAAAATGTGTAAATGCCCCTAACATGACTGCTTGTTTTCTTGTATGCCCTTATGCACACATTGCTGTGACTATGATAATCATATGTTGTTTTCTAGGTTTTGCCCCAAACTTCTAACCAAGTTGAATAGTTTGCTGTTGAACCATGGGAACTTTACTTATAGAACAGCCAACACAGTAAACAATAAGACAATAACAGAGGTTTGATACAAAATCCTGGCTAGCCAAACCTTGAAAAAGAAAACAAAGCTTTGTTTCAACCATCTTTTGTAAACATAAATAAAGAGTAACATTCTGGTTTTGTTCTGACCAATATCGTAATGCCTAAAGGGGACCAGCTACGCCCTTTTCTATATCTACTCGGCCTTAGAGCTGCTCATCAAATCATCCACCGTCCATTGTCTACTGGCTTTTCGCAAAATTCAAAAGAGCCCACCCACCACTTTAATCGCAGTCGCATCTTTTTCTAACATATGCCATAGAAATGGAATATTTAACAGTATTCCCAAAAAGCCTATTTTTTCTGACTGTTTTCTTAATGACATTTACATTTACAACAATGGTTTTCACAGCAGTGGGGAATAAATTTCATTACAGTAGATTTCTTTCTGAAAGTGCTGTAACTAAGTTTAAGGATATAATTATATATGATAGCCTTGAGGAAAACTATTGTTTTGATTTGGCGCTGTATAAATAAAATTGAATTGAACTAAAAGAGTTTTTGATCTGCGGTTGATTTTATTAGTTTAGTTTCCTAGTGTCTATCTTTCCTCTATCTCATCCATGTGTTTGTACAGCTGTCTTCCCAGTTCATTTTGGTAACTATTTTTTTATGTGTGTTTCTGTGCACAGGCCTGTGCAGCAGGATAAAGTGCTGTGATACGATGGGCTGTATCACCGTGCTAACTTATACTGCAATGGTTAGGTTCTAGATTAGAGAGGAACATGTGCAAAATCACCACCTACTGACCAATAAATTCTCCTGAAAAACTGCATCATTACTCCTGCATAGATAGTAGCAGAGTCTAAAGTTTTTCAATAGCATCTCATGTCTTTGCATTTCCCTGATGAAAATTCTTAGATGCAACCTTGTTGTTTGATTTTTTTCCTCCCAATTTTCCGCTAACAATCTTACAAAAATATTATTGTTCTACAAGCGTTAATATATGATCCTAAAACAGAGCTGCTATTTGTACTTGTGGACTTTAAATCGAGTTTCCTTTACTCTAAGCCCATTTTTGCACTCACACATTTATTCAGTGCTTTTAATACCAAACCTGCTGTGGAGTGCCTTTCCTCTCAAATACTCTGGTGCTTTTGTCTTTCGCTCTATACACTAATTCTCCAAACTATGGAAATGGAAGACGAGTTGTATTAAACGGGAAATGTTCTTTGTGTATTTCTATCTGTAAGGCTGGACATTTTTAGTCAGCGGAAAATCTCTCTGTCAGTACATCCTTACGGTATTCCCCTTTGGAAGGCCCATATAGGTACCATTTCCAATATTTCTGCCAGGTCATAAAGCTCTCCCGTCCTCCTCCATCTTAACTGCCCCCCCACCCCCCCACCTCTGCACCACCATGGCTCTGAGAGCCTGCTGGGATGTTTATGTTGCAGCTCAAGATTGTCTTCAATCATACGTAGAGCTGTTTGACAGGTTGCAGCAGCAGACTTTGGCCTCTGTTTACCTCTTCCAATTTCTGTGAGGGTTTGTATGTACAATAAGAGGAGCTCGGCAAGGATACATTTAGCAGGAACATAGAGAGGTGGACCAAAACTATAAGAAAATCAAGAAAATGCTTTTTTTTTGTTTGTTTGACTGGCACAGTGAAGAAAGCAGGACAGATTTTGATTCTTCTTCTTCTTCTTTTGTGAAATCACAGTGATATGTGAAAAAAATAAAGCTTACATAAAGCAAGCTGATTTGGGTGTCTTCCTAGTGATGTCTCTCAAAAGTCAGTAGGCATGATGTGAGAATAGAGATATGAGATGAGGTTTTCCTGACAAGAAGTGTGTGACTGCTAATGAGAAACTAAAAATTTTAAATTGTGTCAGTTTTATTGGAACTATGTGCAGCAGTTGACAGTTAGTCTGCTGTTTGGCTGACATTTACTTTGAAATCCGGGATGGACAATGTTGGAGCAAGCAGATATTTAGACAAGGCAGTGGTCTGTTCTGCAGAACTGGCCTGAGAAGCTGTAATTTTTGGAAGCGAGCTGAGCCTCCAATGTTAACAGGAAATGTGTGCTGGTCTCAATGTATACACATGGCCTCAACAAATAAGCAGTATAATACAATATCAACGCTGTGGCTCTGTAGAAAAAGGGCTTACAAAAAAAAAGGAAGGAAAGTTATACAGTCCAAAATAGGCTGAGAGGAAGGGAGAGCAGACAGATGGAGTTAGTTTCACAAAAAATTCATTTTTATAAATTGCACAAAGAAAGAAGGGAAATTTTGAGTCACAGACACACATTCACAAACAAATATATTTGTTTAAATTCAAACATCTGCACTCTGCATCTTGACTGCAGCATATTAATGGAAGATTTACTTGTATTTGAACTGAGGTAGGTCTCTGTGGGAGGGCCACTGGAAAAAGTGACACATTTAAGAGTATGAAACTAATAAGCTGTCCAGACCTCTGTTTACTCACTCAGACCTCCTGTTCAGTTTGGTCGCAATAACAGCGGGAACTGTTACCTTTCTGGAATGTAAGCTCATAAACAAGCTGCATTAATTCTTGTTAGGGGAAAATTGTTTCAGCTGCGCAGAGAATGGATGCTCACTTTGGTGTTTGTAAATGCATCTTTCAAACGTTTCCTATTAAATATTGATGATGCATTTCAAATTTATAATTTAATACAACTTCCTTGTAAATGTCCGTAGTGTGTCAGTGGTGGCAGTTTGAGCTCAAGAGCTGTATTAATGGGAATGAAAGGTATTTAGCAGTTCTCGGAATACCAGCGCTCTTCTCAGGTGTGCCTAATAGCGTAATAAACCTATAATTGCAGGATTTTGTGTTGGTTTGTCAGAGGAATGAAGTGCACATATGGCGTCCTGAAAATGTAAAAATAATTAGAAATAGATTCACAATGTCTATTTTAAATCAAGCAGAAATGTCAGAGTTGTAAATAAATCCAATATATCGAGTGCAAAAAACAGCAGTTTCTTGAGCGTAAACTATGCCGCAGCATCATGTATAGAATTAAAACTACTGAAATGTTGGATGAAGAGAGCCAGGGAAGGGAAGGAAATACGGTGGCCAAAACAGAGAAGAAAAATCTGTTTTCATGTTTACATTTATCGCCATGTGTAATTTTGCGTGCAATAAAATGACTGTGCTCTGGGACTCGTGTGCCATGTTTGGCTTTAATCTGCCAAGAGAATATAAAAAAAGACTTGTGATGCTAACTTGTTCACCATTTTGGTGAGTGTTTGCTATAGAGGTTGATGGCATTAACTGAGAAAATTATTGCTAAAAACCCAGTCACGCAGGCCTAGCAGCCACTTGTTACTAGGTAAAAATGGTTGGAAAATATCTCCTTGTGATTGCTTTGGTCAACAAGTATTTTGTTGTGGTCATAGTTTGAATGGAAATTATAGATTTCCACTACCCATCTCTTCTCTGTGAAATGTGCAACACAAATGGGCTTTTGGAGTTTGAGTTTTTCAAGTTTACTTCTGCTAGGCTAATTTTTTACCACGTATTTGCAGACAAACATAAAAAAAACTAGAGGAAACCCTGGCAATCTGCTCAGCAACCAAAGCAATCAATAGAAGGTTTTTAACATGGCTCCTTCCTTACAACCAATTTCATCCAGGGACATCCAGCAACCTCCAGGAACCACTGCTAACCAGTCAGGGAATACAGATTTTTCCCTAGCAACCAGTGGTTGTATCACATCCAATATGGCAGATAACTCTTAAGCAATATATGTCTGACGTAATGTGAAACCTCAGTAAGTTACCAGCTTCGACATGCTATTGTCCACTAAGTCTACAGCTCATTGGGTAGTAGGCTCATCATTTCTCACCGCTGAGATGATCAATTACCAGCTGATTGGGCAAAGATATACACTTCTCCAACTTCTTATAGTGTCACTGTTTTCCATGTTGCTGCACCTTAATGAAATACAGCTTCGATGTAAGTTCATTAAGGAAAATCTGTAATTACTCATGCCCGCTTTCTACCTTCATGGTTAGGTGTTAGGCTTCTTGGCTGTTCTTTTCATCAGTACAACCTTTCTGTCAACCTCAGTACTGCCATCATTACTCTGGTCCAATCACCTTCTTACCTGCCTTCATTGTGCAAATCAGCCTCTACTCTACGTGGTTAAAATCTGTGCTCTCCATCATTTTCTGTGCCTCTCATTTGTGCAACTCACTTCCTTCCCATCTCCACCTCACAACCACTTCAGTCAGAACTCAGTCCAAGCCTCAGTCTTCATCTTCACCACCACCACCACCAGTGTCTAGATTCCAGGGGGTCCTGTCCTAAATCCTAGGACTGCTGGGATTCTGTTCTGCCTTGATGGGTCGCTGGAGTCTAATCGCTAAATACAATAATTTGATTTCTGACTGAAGTGTGCTTAATGACCAAATATTCAGAGTACTGGATGGTGTCACCATGCCTATGTCCATCCTTTATGTACACAGTCTATGAGTAGGTCTAAAGCACTGAGTAAGGAAAATAGTCTTTATGTAAATTCTACTGTGTTTCCTCATTATCTTAATTAGAAAGGTTTAATAGACGTGGCACACTAACCAGGCTTCATCATAGCTGATAACCTAGCACTCCACTTTCTTGTTCTGGTCCAAAAATGTTAACACTAAAGTTTTAAAAGCCGGGATTCACAAAAAAGTGGGTGACATCATAGTTACTGTGGCAATCTTTTATATACAGTCTGTATTTTAAATTCAACTACAGCAGCGTTTCACAAAGCTAGCATTATATTGTGTATTATATACTGTATAATTATACATTGTTACTCAAAAGACAAACAACAGACAACAAAGGCAAAAGCACTACAATTCTATTCAAGCAATGTCTCTCTTCACCACATTTTTGTTGGGGATGTTTTACCCTAATCTTAAATAATGACGAAAGATGAATAAAAGCACAGCTTTGCACTGTGGACTGAATTAGACAGCATGCGGGTGAAAGCTCATCTATCATTAAACCCTCTCATTACATTGATTGGGATGTTTGCAAGACTTTTAATTATGATGCTTTTTTGCATCAGCTGTGCTGGAATTTGGGCTTTTTGACAAAATGTCAATATTTCTTTGGGAAAATTTACTTTGGTGCAGCCACATTTGATTCTGGATTGTTTTGACCATCAGAACACATTAAGAAAAAAGAGATAATGAGGACACACCAGGCTTGGAAATGTTGGAACATGGATCATTTTTTAAAAATTGTTGCTCCCTAGTTGAAATACAGACACAACAAGGGAATTTTCTCATTCGCTGCTCTTTTTCAAGTCACATTTCTTCCACGTTTATGGAGTGGAGGAAAAAAGGGGGGAATGAATAAGTGGAACAGAGACAGGGAAACAAGCTGGGACTATAGGTTATATTCATTTTAATAACACTGCTTAAACTGTGGTAAATACCTATAGAATATGTGCTGAGACCACCTGCTGCCAAACCACTGCGTCTGACTCGGGTTTCTTCTGACTCATGAATGTGGCGTCACAGTCATCGTCTGCTTATTTTCTTCACAATACCATGAAGTCATAGCTTAAGCGGCCCAAACACGGTTAAATCCGGGACATATACGGTGATAGCATGAGCAGAACGAAGAGGGGTATTTATGGTTGCTTCACTGGACATCTGCAATCAGAGGATTATGAAACCTGTCTAACTTATCCCCATCACGGTAACATCACACCTGCACTTCTGTGCGCTTAGCTATGTGCATTTCTGGTTTATGTCTTTGGGCATCAGGGCTGTTTTGGTTAAGTGTCTAGTGTGCTTACTGTGAGGTCTGAGTTGAGCAGGGGAAAATAGCTGTCATAATTACCCAAGCCTGTATCTTGTAGCTGAAATCCAATCCCTGTTTCCTAATTACCGCCTGCAAGCAATCTTGCTAATTTATGCGTATTGGTCAAGAGATGTGGGCATTCCCTTCTGTAACTCTTTTCCAGTCCTGCCAAAATTGTTAGTGGTGAACATTCAACCATAATTTCTGCTGAAAACTTTAAACAGCTTCACATTAAATTGAAGAATGAGGGGTCCCCCTTTTCATCAGCAAGAGAATGACACGGCAGTTTCCACGCAAGGTGTGCATGAATATGTAAATATTTCAAAGAGATAAAACAATACATTAAAGAAGCAAAAGAAATGGTAACAGCCAGAACGTCAGTATGCCTTCTCTCATTTCAGAAAGGAATGGATCAGTGTAAACACAGCTGGATGAGAGTATTTATTAGTTTGATTTAAATTATTGCTTTGCTTTTCTGTAGACTGCCAAAGGCTGTTATGTATACAAAGAATATCAATCTGAATTGACTCTCATGTTTTGCAGCAAAGGTACTTGCTCAGAAGTCTTGGAACTCAGGAGATATCCATCTGCACATTTCAAAAGCAGCATTGTTTAAGATTTTCATCATGTAGTCAAGTGTGATGCAACCAGAGCTTTTTGTGTGTCTGTTGCAATCATTTCTCAATAAATAATGAGGGACAAAAGAAGTTAAAAGAGAAATAAGTGGGTGAAATACTTAGGAAGTTCATAGAAATAAAAGTAAGTTGATATCATGCATCATATTAACACATTGTTTGCAGGCTTTGGTCTCTAGACATCAGAGAAACACCCATTCATCAGTGCTCTCGCCACCATGGTGGTGTGCAGCACAGAAATGTCAAACAGTCCGAGACAAAGTCAACATGCGCTTGTATACAGAGGGACTCTGAAATTTGCAATGGGGGGAATGTCAGCTTGAAAGCTGCTCTTGGTTTTATCATTCGTGAGGAGCATGTTGACAAAGACTACAGACTCAAGAGATTCGAGAAATAAAGTACTGGAACTTAAGTTACTTCATCCAAAGTACAGATGTTGTATTATTCATCTGTCCTCACACCAAAACATTTTAATGGAAAACCCAGCACAACGTGGAGCCGCCCTGACATACTATAGAGCTGAAATGAATGTGTAAACAGGTTTTGAAGGCACAAAGGTGCAGAAAAAGGCACAGTTTCCTTTGAGCATCTGGAGATAAAATGCAATTATCAGTGATACGCTCCACTTCATGAAAATCAGCGATCTTTGTGGACTGAGCTGTAAACTAAATAGAAATTTGTTTGCATTACTTTTCTGAATACATGTGTGCATTTTAGGCAAGTATGAAGCCTTAGAGTGGAATTATCAAAATAAAAGCATCACTGACTAACACAGATCCAATCCCGAGTCATATCCTTATCATAAAGATAAAGTCAAACTTTCAGTTGTTGAGTGGGGATTGATGGGATTCTAGCCAACGATCTATTCATCTTGCAGATGACTAATAGTCACATGATCCCATGTGGATAGTTTCACTAGGACTGCCCTGGCTTCACCTTGCACAAATAAATTCCTAGCAAGGTTGTGCTTGAACCCACATGCTTTTTTCCCCCTCTCTTTTGTTTCCATGGGGTTTTTTTTATGTTACAGTAGCAAAAGTGTAAAATAGCCCCATAAAGAATTGTTCAGGTGGCTCATTTTGCCGAGAAGGATTAATTACAATTCGGTTAAAATAACCATTTTCCTTATTTTAAAAACTCACAGAGCTTTCACTAGTAATCACCTAAGAAGGCTTACACATACATGCTAATAAGTGCAAGAAAAATGGACCTCGGCTTCAAGGAGGAGGCTTTCCGGTACGTGGCCTTACTGTCGTCGTTTCAAGCAGTCTTTTTTCAAAAAAGGTCATGCGTGACATTAAAGAAAATCCAAGGGGCCTTAAAAAAAACATATTTGGATTCACACATGGACAGTTACAGATGCCTGACATACCACAGAATTGCTCACACAAGTTCATCAGTCGCTCAAACTGTCCACTGCTGACAACTGATCAGAGACTGGCTTCACAAACATTTCAAACACACACACTCCGAATCCCCCTGTGACTACACTGACCTTTGACCTTAGGTGAAGGAGGTTGTTGTCTGATGGTGCGGATCCATTCTCCGTGTGTGAAATCATTTCCTGCCAGTGTCACTGTGAGGGACAAAAGGGGGCGAAACTGGTTGACCTCGAATTGGGTGCCAGAAGGTAAGGGACATCGGCAGAAGGGCACCATATTTTGTAATAATGTGCGGAGTTTTAGTAGCTTGGAAGACACTTATTTATATGAAACCAAATCCTGATACACTGGGACAGCAGCATGTAAATGACTTTATTATGTAAAGTGTTACAAAGGCCAGCTTCATTTTGTTGATCATGCTTAGGTAAAATAGTGTCATCGCTATACTTTTACCCAACCCGAGCCTAACCCTATATTTGCTATAAACCATGGCGCTGAGGGCCGTCTCTAACAAACAGAACCTTTTATATGATAAAACCAAAACCCTCATTGTTTGCAGTTTATGTCAGAATGGGCGTCTGTGTATATAGACCCAGCAAGGGAAAAAGGCCAAAAAATGGAGGAATCTGCTTTGAGCAGCATTTGTAAACAACACAAACATAATCAGCATCTTTAGAGCCACATCTGGCTCTTGTCGAATTTGGGCCTGGGTTGAGATTCAGAGACCAATGTTCAATTGTTTCCTCAGAGTTATTTTGTTGCATGCCACAGGAGGGAAAAAACAAAATGCTTGGTATGCAAAACATTGGTATTTTCAGGAACAAATGGCTAAACCTGTCACATACTGTCTACTACTTTTAGACAATATCTGTCACAACAGTAAAGAAAAAAGAACGTAACAAGGTGGTAGGTGGTATGTTCCATCCACTTAAGCGTAGCTGAAGACCAAGGAGACCCCCAGTGGCAACAGCACACCCTGATGGCAGTGGTCTCCTCCAAGAGGAGAATGGGCCCTCCCACACCTCAAAACCTATTCAAGGACCCCTCAAGGAATCATCCGATCATCCACTTGAAAAAGCGCGGCCTCACATCACTTCACATTCACTGCCACTTCCTGGTGACAGAGGTCCCGTGTTCCCATGCTCCAACAGGTCAAAGCTGTGTGGTTGGAATGAAGGGGACCGACACAGAATTACAGAGATGATTTTAATGTTGGTCAGTGTATAAAGTCTAGAGTTAGATGTAGATATCTGTTGCTATTGACAAAGACGGCATTGTAGTTTCCTACTTCTTGCAGATTGATATGTCAGATTTATGCATTCTCATACATCTGAACAGGAGTGCAGATTTTGACAGCCCACTTTTATGAGTACATATTTGTGGCACTGAATCACATTGGTTTATATCAAATCAATACACCACAAGCCTGAAAAGTAAAACAAACATACTACAGTGAGGTTTTTTTTAAATTTGCCATTACTCATTCAAGGCATTAGTAACTACTGCGTGTGTTTTTCCTAGTATTTCTGGAAGCATGGCTGCAAAAAACATATGCTGCTATGCTTTTTAAAGAGAAATGAAGCAGAACAGAGCTTGGGTTGAATGTCTTACAGTAAAAATTCCAGTGAATATCATATATGGCTTCTGCCTTGTATTTAGCAGACATCGTGAAGTCACAGCATATATACAGAACACTATTACAGCGCTCCAGAGTTGTGTTTAAAAACCATTGTGCTGTGATGAGAGAGCCCCAAACTTGCCCCAGGGGAACCTCCTCTTCTTCTTTACGAGAAAGGCCTTAATTCATAGAGACAAACCAAGCCGTCGTTATATTTAACAGAGTGTCGTAAACATTCCTGCATACTGGATCTAAATGGCAAGTGTGTCTGGTAAGATAGACGGTTGGGTAAACAAACAGTGATGTGACCTTACAACATATACACAGGTTTCCCATGCAGGCACATCTGTATGAATGATAGCTATAGGTGGGAATGCACCTTGGGCTGCTTTTAATTGAACACTCTCTGTGTTCATTCATTCTGTGTATTATCTTTGTCTTAAAGTATCACATATTATTTTTAGATGTTCCCAACCACTCGAACCTGAATAACACAGTTGAATGAGTGGTCATTTAATTCTGTTGTTTTCATTCTAATTCTGTTCTTTGTTTTAAACTTCCTTTGTTTACATTCAAATTCTGTTGTTTTCATTCAAAGTCCGTTGTTTTCTTTCTAATTCTGTTCTTTTCATTCAAATTCCATTGTTTTGATTCAAATTCCATTGTTTGTTCTCAAATTCTGTTGTTTTCATTAAAATCCCATCGTTTTCATGTTAATTCCATTGTTTTCATTCTAATTCTGTTGTTTGTTTTAAACCTCCATTGTTTTCTTTCAAATTCTGTTGTTTTCATTCAAATTCTGTTGTTTTCATTTTAATTCCGTTGTTTTCATTCAAATTCCATTGTTTTCATTCAAATTCTACTCTTTTTATTCAAATTCCATTGTTTGTTCTCAAATTCTGTTGTTTTCCTTCAAATGCTTTTGTTTTCATTCTTATTCTACTCTTTTTATTCAAATTCCATTGTTTATTCTCAAATTTTGTTGTTTTCATTCAAATGCTTTTGTTTTCATTCTAATTCTACTCTTTTTATTCAAATTCCATTGTTTTGATTCAAATTCTTTTCTGTTCATTCTAATTCCGTTGTTTTCATTTAAATTCCATTGTTTTCATTCAAATGCTTTTCTTTTCATACTAATTCTACTCTTTTTATTCAAATTCCATTGTTTATTCTCAAATTCTGTTGTTTTCATTCTAATTTTACTCTTTCTATTCAAATTCCATTGTTTATTCTCAAATTCTGTTGTTTTCATCAAAATTCCGTCGTTTTCATGTTAATTCCATTGTTTTCATTCAAATTCTGTTGTTTTCATTCAAATTCCATTGTTTTCATTCAAATTCTGTTCTGTTCATTCAAATTCCATTGTTTTGATTCAAATTCTGTTCTATTCATTCTAATTCCGTTGTTTTCATTCAAACTCTGTTCTGTACATTCTAATTCCGTTTTTTCATTCAAACTCTGTTCTGTACATTCTAATTCCGTTGTTTTCATTTAAATTCTATTGTTTTCATTCAAATTCCATTGTTTTGATTCAAATTCTGTTCTATTCATTCTAATTCCGTTGTTTTCATTCAAACTCTGTTCTGTACATTCTAATTCCGTTGTTTTCATTCAAATTCTGTTCTGTTCATTCTAATTCCGTTGTTTTCATTCAAATTCCGTTGTTTTCATTCAAATTCTATTGTTTTCATTCAAATTCTGTTCTGTTCATTCAAATTCTATTGTTTTCATTCAAATTCTGTTCTGTTCATTCAAATTCCATTGTTTTGATTCAAATCCTGTTCTATTCATTCTAATTCCGGTGTTTTCATTCAAACTCTGTTCTGTACATTCTAATTCCGTTGTTTTCATTCAAATTCTGTTGTTTTCATTCAAATTCCATTGTTTTGATTCAAATTCTGTTGTTTCTTTTAAACTTCCATTGTTTTCATTCAAATTTTGTAGTTTTCATTCAAATTCCATTGTTTTGATTCAAATTCTTTTCTGTTCATTCTAATTCCATTGTTTTCATTCAAATTCTGTTCTGTTCATTCCAATTCCGTTGTTTTCATTCAAACTCTGTTCTGTACATTCTAATTCCGTTGTTTTCATTCAAATTCCATTGTTTTGATTCAAATTCCATTGTTTTCATTCAAATTCTGTTCTGTTCATTCAAATTCCATTGTTTTGATTCAAACTCTGTTCTATATATTCTAATTATGTTGTTTTCTTTCAAATTCCATTGTTTTGATTCAAATTCCATTGTTTTCATTCAAACTCTGTTCTGTTCATTCAAATTCCGTTGTTTTGATTCAAACTCTGTTCTATATATTCTAATTATGTTGTTTTCTTTCAAATTCCATTGTTTTCATTCAAATTCTGTTCTGTTCATTCCAGTTCCGTTGTTTTCATTCAAACTCTGTTCTGTACATTCTAATTCCGTTGTTTTCATTCAAATTCCATTGTTTTGATTCAAATTCTGTTCTATTCATTCTAATTCCGTTGTTTTCATTCAAACTCTGTTCTGTACATTCTAATTCCGTTGTTTTCATTCAAACTCTGTTCTGTACATTCTAATTCCGTTGTTTTCATTAAAACTCTGTTCTGTACATTCTAATTCCGTTGTTTTCATTCAAATTCTGTTCTGTTCATTCTAATTCCGTTGTTTTCATTCAAATTCCATTGTTTTGATTCAAATTCTGTTGTTCTGTTCATTCTAATTCCGTTGTTTTCATTTAAACTCTGTTCTGTACATTCTAATTCCGTTGTTTTCATTAAAACTCTGTTGTTTTCATTCAAACTCTGTTCTGTACATTCTAATTCCGTTGTTTTCATTAAAATTCTGTTCTGTTCATTCTAATTCCGTTGTTTTCATTCAAATTCCATTGTTTTGATTCAAATTCTGTTCTATTCATTCTGATTCCGTTGTTTTCATTAAAATTCTTTTCTGTTCATTCTAATTCCGTTGTTTTCATTCAAATTCCATTGTTTTCATTCAAATTCTATTGTTTTCATTCAAATTCTGTTCTATTCATTCTAATTCCGTTGTTTTCATTAAAATTCTGTTCTGTTCATTCTAATTCCGTTGTTTTCATTTAAATTCTATTGTTTTCATTCAAATTCCATTGTTTTGATTCAAATTCTGTTCTGTTCATTCAAATTCCATTGTTTTGATTCAAATTCTGTTCTATTCATTCTAATTCCGTTGTTTTCATTCAAACTCTGTTCTGTACATTCTAATTCCGTTGTTTTCATTAAAGTTCTGTTCTGTTCATTCTAATTCCGTTGTTTTCATTCAAATTCTGTTCTGTTCATTCTAATTCCGTTGTTTTGATTCAAATTCTGTTCTATTCATTCTAATTCCGTTGTTTTCATTCAAACTCTGTTCTGTACATTCTAATTCCGTTGTTTTCATTAAAATTCTGTTCTGTTCATTCTAATTCCGTTGTTTTCATTCAAATTCCATTGTTTTGATTCAAATTCTGTTGTTTGTTTTAAACTTCCATTGTTTTCATTCAAATTCTGTTGTTTTCATTCAAATTCTGTTGTTTTCATTCAAATTCCATTGTTTTCATTCAAATTCTGTTGTTTTCATTCAAATTCCATTGTTTTGATTCAAATTCTGTTCTGTTCATTCTAATTCTGTTGTTTTCATTCAAATTCCATTGTTTTCATTCAAATTCTGTTCTGTTCATTCAAATTCCATTGTTTTGATTCAAATTCTGTTCTATTCATTCTAATTCCGTTGTTTTCATTCAAACTCTGTTCTGTACATTCTAATTCCATTGTTTTCATTAATATTCTGTTCTGTTCATTCAAATTTTGTAGTTTTCATTCAAATTCCATTGTTTTGATTCAAATTCTGTTCTGTTCATTCAAATTCCATTGTTTTCATTCAAATTCTGTTCTATTCATTCTGATTCCGTTGTTTTCATTAAAATTCTTTTCTGTTCATTCTAATTCCGTTGTTTTCATTCAAATTCCGTTGTTTTCATTCAAATTCTATTGTTTTCATTCAAATTCTGTTCTATTAATTCTAATTCCGTTGTTTTCATTCAAACTCTGTTCTGTACATTCTAATTCCGTTGTTTTCATTAAAATTCTGTTCTGTTCATTCTAATTCCGTTGTTTTCATTCAAACTCTGTTCTGTACATTCTAATTCCGTTGTTTTCATTCAAACTCTGTTCTGTACATTCTAATTCCGTTGTTTTCATTAAAATTCTGTTCTGTTCATTCTAATTCCGTTGTTTTCATTCAAATTCCATTGTTTTGATTCAAATTCTGTTGTTTGTTTTAAACTTCCATTGTTTTCATTCAAATTCTGTTCTGTTCATTCTAATTCTGTTGTTTTCATTCAAATTCCATTGTTTTCATTCAAATTCTGTTCTGTTCATTCAAATTCCATTGTTTTGATTCAAACTCTGTTCTATATATTCTAATTCTGTTGTTTTCATTCAAACTCTGTTCTGTTCATTCAAATTCCGTTGTTTTGATTCAAACTCTGTTCTATATATTCTAATTATGTTGTTTTCTTTCAAATTCCATTGTTTTCATTCAAATTCTGTTCTCTTCATTCCAATTCCGTTGTTTTCATTCAAACTCTGTTCTGTACATTCTAATTCCGTTGTTTTCATTCAAATTCCATTGTTTTCATTCAAATTCTGTTCTGTTCATTCAAATTCCATTGTTTTGATTCAAATTCTGTTCTATTCATTCTAATTCCGTTGTTTTCATTCAAACTCTGTTCTGTACATTCTAATTCCGTTGTTTTCATTCAAACTCTGTTCTGTACATTCTAATTCCGTTGTTTTCATTTAAATTCTATTGTTTTCATTCAAATTCCATTGTTTTGATTCAAATTCTGTTCTGTTCATTCAAATTCCATTGTTTTGATTCAAATTCTGTTCTATTCATTCTAATTCCGTTGTTTTCATTCAAACTCTGTTCTGTACATTCTAATTCCGTTGTTTTCATTCAAATTCCATTGTTTTGATTCAAATTCCATTGTTTTCATTCAAATTCTGTTCTGTTCATTCAAATTCCATTGTTTTGATTCAAATTCTGTTCTATTCATTCTAATTCCGTTGTTTTCATTCAAACTCTGTTCTGTACATTCTAATTCCGTTGTTTTCATTCAAACTCTGTTCTGTACATTCTAATTCCGTTGTTTTCATTAAAACTCTGTTCTGTACATTCTAATTCCGTTGTTTTCATTAAAATTCTGTTCTGTTCATTCTAATTCCGTTGTTTTCATTCAAATTCCATTGTTTTGATTCAAATTCTGTTGTTCTGTTCATTCTAATTCCGTTGTTTTCATTTAAACTCTGTTCTGTACATTCTAATTCCGTTGTTTTCATTAAAACTCTGTTGTTTTCATTCAAACTCTGTTCTGTACATTCTAATTCCGTTGTTTTCATTCAAATTCCGTTGTTTTCATTCAAATTCTATTGTTTTCATTCAAATTCTGTTCTGTTCATTCAAATTCCATTGTTTTGATTCAAATTCTGTTCTATTCATTCTAATTCCGGTGTTTTCATTCAAACTCTGTTCTGTACATTCTAATTCCGTTGTTTTCATTCAAATTCTGTTGTTTTCATTCAAATTCAATTGTTTTGATTCAAATTCTGTTGTTTCTTTTAAACTTCCATTGTTTTCATTCAAATTTTGTAGTTTTCATTCAAATTCCATTGTTTTGATTCAAATTCTTTTCTGTTCATTCTAATTCCATTGTTTTCATTCAAACTCTTTTCTGTACATTCTAATTCCGTTGTTTTTATTCAAATTCTGTTCTTTTCATTGAAATTCCGTTGTTTTCATTCAAATGCTTTTGTTTTCATTCTAATTCTACTCTTTTTATTCAAATTCCATTGTTTGTTCTCAAATTCTGTTGTTTTCCTTCAAATGCTTTTGTTTTCATTCTTATTCTACTCTTTTTATTCAAATTCCATTGTTTATTCTCAAATTCTGTTGTTTTCATTCAAATGCTTTTGTTTTCGTTCTAATTCTACTCTTTTTATTCAAATTCCATTGTTTATTCTCAAATTCTGTTGTTTTCATTCAAATTCCGTCGTTTTCATGTTAATTCCGTCGTTTTCATTCAAATTCTGTTGTTCTGTTCATTCAAATTCCATTGTTTTGATTCAAATTCTGTTCTATTCATTCTAATTCCGTTGTTTTCATTCAAACTCTGTTCTGTACATTCTAATTCCGTTGTTTTCATTAAAATTCTGTTCTGTTCATTCAAATTCGTTGTTTTCATTCAAATTCCGTTGTTTTCATTCAAATTCTATTGTTTTCATTCAAATTCTGTTCTGTTCATTCAAATTCCATTGTTTTGATTCAAATTCTTTTCTGTTCATTCTAATTTCGTTGTTTTCATTTAAATTCTATTGTTTTCATTCAAATTCCATTGTTTTGATTCAAATTCTGTTCTGTTCATTCAAATTCCATTGTTTTGATTCAAATTCTGTTCTGTTCATTCAAATTCCGTTGTTTTGATTCAAACTCTGTTCTATATATTCTAATTATGTTGTTTTCTTTCAAATTCCATTGTTTTCATTCAAATTCTGTTCTGTTCATTCAAATTCTATTGTTTTCATTCAAATTCTGTTCTGTTCATTCAAATTCCATTGTTTTGATTCAAATCCTGTTCTATTCATTCTAATTCCGGTGTTTTCATTCAAACTCTGTTCTGTACATTCTAATTCCGTTGTTTTCATTCAAATTCTGTTGTTTTCATTCAAATTCCATTGTTTTGATTCAAATTCTGTTGTTTCTTTTAAACTTCCATTGTTTTCATTCAAATTTTGTAGTTTTCATTCAAATTCCATTGTTTTGATTCAAATTCTGTTCTATTCATTCTGATTCCGTTGTTTTCATTAAAATTCTTTTCTGTTCATTCTAATTCCGTTGTTTTCATTCAAATTCCGTTGTTTTCATTCAAATTCTATTGTTTTCATTCAAATTCTGTTCTATTAATTCTAATTCCGTTGTTTTCATTCAAACTCTGTTCTGTACATTCTAATTCCGTTGTTTTCATTAAAATTCTGTTCTGTTCATTCTAATTCCGTTGTTTTCATTCAAACTCTGTTCTGTACATTCTAATTCCGTTGTTTTCATTCAAACTCTGTTCTGTACATTCTAATTCCGTTGTTTTCATTAAAATTCTGTTCTGTTCATTCTAATTCCGTTGTTTTCATTCAAATTCCATTGTTTTGATTCAAATTCTGTTGTTTGTTTTAAACTTCCATTGTTTTCATTCAAATTCTGTTCTGTTCATTCTAATTCTGTTGTTTTCATTCAAATTCCATTGTTTTCATTCAAATTCTGTTCTGTTCATTCAAATTCCATTGTTTTGATTCAAACTCTGTTCTATATATTCTAATTCTGTTGTTTTCATTCAAACTCTGTTCTGTTCATTCAAATTCCGTTGTTTTGATTCAAACTCTGTTCTATATATTCTAATTATGTTGTTTTCTTTCAAATTCCATTGTTTTCATTCAAATTCTGTTCTGTTCATTCCAATTCCGTTGTTTTCATTCAAACTCTGTTCTGTACATTCTAATTCCGTTGTTTTCATTCAAATTCCATTGTTTTCATTCAAATTCTGTTCTGTTCATTCAAATTCCATTGTTTTGATTCAAATTCTGTTCTATTCATTCTAATTCCGTTGTTTTCATTCAAACTCTGTTCTGTACATTCTAATTCCGTTGTTTTCATTCAAACTCTGTTCTGTACATTCTAATTCCGTTGTTTTCATTTAAATTCTATTGTTTTCATTCAAATTCCATTGTTTTGATTCAAATTCTGTTCTGTTCATTCAAATTCCATTGTTTTGATTCAAATTCTGTTCTATTCATTCTAATTCCGTTGTTTTCATTCAAACTCTGTTCTGTACATTCTAATTCCGTTGTTTTCATTCAAATTCCATTGTTTTGATTCAAATTCCATTGTTTTCATTCAAATTCTGTTCTGTTCATTCAAATTCCATTGTTTTGATTCAAATTCTGTTCTATTCATTCTAATTCCGTTGTTTTCATTCAAACTCTGTTCTGTACATTCTAATTCCGTTGTTTTCATTCAAACTCTGTTCTGTACATTCTAATTCCGTTGTTTTCATTAAAATTCTGTTCTGTTCATTCTAATTCCGTTGTTTTCATTCAAATTCCATTGTTTTGATTCAAATTCTGTTGTTTGTTTTAAACTTCCATTGTTTTCATTCAAATTCTGTTGTTTTCATTCAAATTCCATTGTTTTGATTCAAATTCTGTTCTATTCATTCTAATTCTGTTGTTTTCATTCAAATTCCATTGTTTTCATTCAAATTCTGTTGTTTTCATTCAAATTCCATTATTTTGATTCAAATTCTGTTCTATTCATTCTAATTCCGTTGTTTTCATTCAAACTCTGTTCTGTACATTCTAATTCCGTTGTTTTCATTAAAATTCTGTTCTGTTCATTCTAATTCCGTTGTTTTCATTCAAATTCCATTGTTTTGATTCAAATTCTGTTGTTTGTTTTAAACTTCCATTGTTTTCATTCAAATTCTGTTGTTTTCATTCAAATTCCATTGTTTTGATTCAAATTCTGTTCTATTCATTCTAATTCTGTTGTTTTCATTCAAATTCCATTGTTTTCATTCAAATTCTGTTGTTTTGATTCAAATTCCATTGTTTTGATTCAAATTCTGTTCTGTTCATTCTAATTCTGTTGTTTTCATTCAAATTCCATTGTTTTGATTCAAATTCTTTTCTGTTCATTCTAATTCCGTTGTTTTCATTTAAATTCTGTTGTTTTCATTCAAATGCTTTTGTTTTCATTCTAATTCTACTCTTTTTATTCAAATTCCATTGTTTGTTCTCAAATTCTGTTGTTTTCCTTCAAATGCTTTTGTTTTCATTCTAATTCTACTCTTTTTATTCTAATTCCATTGTTTTGATTCAAATTCTGTTCTGTTCATTCAAATTCCATTGTTTTGATTCAAATTCTGTTCTATTCATTCTAATTCCGTTGTTTTCATTCAAACTCTGTTCTGTACATTCTAATTCCATTGTTTTCATTAAAATTCTGTTCTGTTCATTCTAATTCTGTTGTTTTCATTCAAATTCCATTGTTTTCATTCAAATTCTGTTCTGTTCATTCTAATTCCGTTGTTTTCATTCAAACTCTGTTCTGTACATTCTAATTCCGTTGTTTTCATTCAAATTCTGTTCTGTTCATTCTAATTCCGTTGTTTTCATTCAAATTCTATTGTTTTCATTCAAATTCTGTTCTGTTCATTCAAATTCTATTGTTTTCATTCAAATTCCATTGTTTTGATTCAAATTCTGTTCTGTTCATTCAAATTCCATTGTTTTGATTCAAATTCTGTTCTATTCATTCTAATTCCGTTGTTTTCATTCAAACTCTGTTCTGTACATTCTAATTCCGTTGTTTTCATTAAAATTCTGTTCTGTTCATTCTAATTCCGTTGTTTTCATTCAAATTCCACTGTTTTCATTCAAATTCTGTTGTCTGTTTTAAACTTCCATTGTTTTGATTCAAATTCTGTTGTTTTGATTCAAATTCCATTGTTTTGATTCAAATTCTGTTCTGTTCATTCTAATTCCATTGTTTTCATTCAAATTCTATTCATTTCATTCTAATTCCGCTGTTTTCATTGAAATTCCATTGTTTTCATTCAAATGCTTTTCTTTTCATTCTAATTCTACTCTTTTTATTCAAATTCCATTGTTTATTCTCAAATTCTGTTGTTTTCATTCTAATTTTACTCTTTCTATTCAAATTCCATTGTTTATTCTCAAATTCTGTTGTTTTCATCAAAATTCCGTCGTTTTCATGTTAATTCCATTGTTTTCATTCTAATTCCATTGTTTTCATTAAAATTCTGTTCTGTTCATTCTAATTCCGTTGTTTTCATTCAAATTCTGTTCTATTCATTCTAATTCTGTTGTTTTCATTCAAATTCCATTGTTTTCATTCAAATTCTGTTGTTTTCATTCAAATTCCATTGTTTTGATTCAAATTCTGTTCTGTTCATTCTAATTCTGTTGTTTTCATTCAAATTCCATTGTTTTCATTCAAATTCTGTTCTGTTCATTCAAATTCCATTGTTTTGATTCAAACTCTGTTCTGTTCATTCAAATTCCGTTGTTTTGATTCAAACTCTGTTCTATATATTCTAATTATGTTGTTTTCTTTCAAATTCCATTGTTTTCATTCAAATTCTGTTCTGTTCATTCCAATTCCGTTGTTTTCATTCAAACTCTGTTCTGTACATTCTAATTCCGTTGTTTTCATTCAAATTCCATTGTTTTGATTCAAATTCCATTGTTTTGATTCAAATTCTGTTCTGTTCATTCAAATTCCATTGTTTTGATTCAAATTCTGTTCTATTCATTCTAATTCCGTTGTTTTCATTCAAACTCTGTTCTGTACATTCTAATTCCGTTGTTTTCATTAAAATTCTGTTCTGTTCATTCTAATTCCGTTGTTTTCATTAAAATTCTTTTCTGTTCATTCTAATTCCGTTGTTTTCATTCAAATTCCGTTGTTTTCATTCAAATTCTATCGTTTTCATTCAAATTCTGTTCTGTTCATTCAAATTCCATTGTTTTGATTCAAATTCTGTTCTATTCATTCTAATTCCGGTGTTTTCATTCAAACTCTGTTCTGTACATTCTAATTCCGTTGTTTTCATTCAAATTCTGTTGTTTTCATTCAAATTCCATTGTTTTGATTCAAATTCTTTTCTGTTCATTCTAATTCCATTGTTTTCATTCAAACTCTTTTCTGTACATTCTAATTCCGTTGTTTTCATTCAAACTCTGTTCTGTACATTCTAATTCCGTTGTTTTCATTTAAATTCTATTGTTTTCATTCAAATTCCATTGTTTTGATTCAAATTCTGTTCTGTTCATTCAAATTCCATTGTTTTGATTCAAATTCTGTTCTATTCATTCTAATTCCGTTGTTTTCATTCAAACTCTGTTCTGTACATTCTAATTCCGTTGTTTTCATTAAAATTCTGTTCTGTACATTCTAATTCCGTTGTTTTCATTCAAATTCCATTGTTTTGATTCAAATTCTGTTCTATTCATTCTAATTCCGTTGTTTTCATTAAAATTCTTTTCTGTTCATTCTAATTCCGTTGTTTTCATTCAAATTCCATTGTTTTCATTCAAATTCTGTTCTGTTCATTCAAATTCCATTGTTTTGATTCAAACTCTGTTCTATATATTCTAATTCTGTTGTTTTCATTCAAACTCTGTTCTGTTCATTCAAATTCCGTTGTTTTCATTCAAACTCTGTTCTATATATTCTAATTATGTTGTTTTCTTTCAAATTCCATTGTTTTCATTCAAATTCTGTTCTGTTCATTCCAATTCCGTTGTTTTCATTCAAACTCTGTTCTGTACATTCTAATTCCGTTGTTTTCATTCAAATTCCATTGTTTTGATTCAAATTCCATTGTTTTCATTCAAATTCTGTTCTGTTCATTCAAATTCCATTGTTTTGATTCAAATTCTGTTCTATTCATTCTAATTCCGTTGTTTTCATTCAAACTCTGTTCTGTACATTCTAATTCCGTTGTTTTCATTCAAACTCTGTTCTGTACATTCTAATTCCGTTGTTTTCATTCAAATTCTGTTGTTTTCATTCAAATTCCATTGTTTTGATTCAAATTCTGTTGTTTTCATTCAAATTCCATTGTTTTGATTCAAATTCTGTTCTGTACATTCTAATTCCGTTGTTTTCATTAAAACTCTGTTGTTTTCATTCAAACTCTGTTCTGTACATTCTAATTCCGTTGTTTTCATTCAAATTCTGTTCTGTTCATTCTAATTCCGTTGTTTTCATTCAAATTCCATTGTTTTGATTCAAATTCTGTTCTATTCATTCTAATTCCATTGTTTTCATTCAAACTCTTTTCTGTACATTCTAATTCCGTTGTTTTCATTAAAATTCTGTTCTGTTCATTCAAATTCCGTTGTTTTCATTCAAATTCTGTTCTGTTCATTCCAATTCCGTTGTTTTCATTCAAACTCTGTTCTGTACATTCTAATTCCGTTGTTTTCATTCAAATTCCATTGTTTTGATTCAAATTCCATTGTTTTCATTCAAATTCTGTTCTGTTCATTCAAATTCCATTGTTTTGATTCAAATTCTGTTCTATTCATTCTAATTCCGTTGTTTTCATTCAAACTCTGTTCTGTACATTCTAATTCCGTTGTTTTCATTAAAATTCTGTTCTGTACATTCTAATTCCGTTGTTTTCATTAAAACTGTTGTTTTCATTCAAACTCTGTTCTGTACATTCTAATTCCGTTGTTTTCATTAAAATTCTGTTCTGTTCATTCTAATTCCGTTGTTTTCATTCAAATTCCATTGTTTTGATTCAAATTCTGTTCTATTCATTCTAATTCCGTTGTTTTCATTAAAATTCTTTTCTGTTCATTCTAATTCCGTTGTTTTCATTCAAATTCTGTTCTGTTCATTCAAATTCCATTGTTTTGATTCAAATTCTGTTCTATTCATTCTAATTCCGTTGTTTTCATTAAAATTCTTTTCTGTTCATTCTAATTCCGTTGTTTTCATTCAAATTCCGTTGTTTTCATTCAAATTCTATTGTTTTCTTTTAAACTTCCATTGTTTTCATTCAAATTTTGTAGTTTTCATTCAAATTCCATTGTTTTGATTCAAATTCTTTTCTGTTCATTCTAATTCCATTGTTTTCATTCAAATTCTGTTCTGTTCATTCCAATTCCGTTGTTTTCATTCAAACTCTGTTCTGTACATTCTAATTCCGTTGTTTTCATTCAAATTCCATTGTTTTGATTCAAATTCCATTGTTTTCATTCAAATTCTGTTCTGTTCATTCAAATTCCGTTGTTTTGATTCAAATTCTGTTCTATTCATTCTAATTCCGTTGTTTTCATTCAAACTCTGTTCTGTACATTCTAATTCCGTTGTTTTCATTCAAACTCTGTTCTGTACATTCTAATTCCGTTGTTTTCATTTAAATTCTATTGTTTTCATTCAAATTCCATTGTTTTGATTCAAATTCTGTTCTGTTCATTCAAATTCCATTGTTTTGATTCAAATTCTGTTCTATTCATTCTAATTCCGTTGTTTTCATTCAAACTCTGTTCTGTACATTCTAATTCCGTTGTTTTCATTCAAATTCTGTTCTGTTCATTCTAATTCCGTTGTTTTCATTTAAATTCTATTGTTTTCATTCAAATTCCATTGTTTTGATTCAAATTCTGTTCTGTTCATTCAAATTCCATTGTTTTGATTCAAATTCTGTTCTATTCATTCTAATTCCGTTGTTTTCATTCAAACTCTGTTCTGTACATTCTAATTCCGTTGTTTTCATTCAAATTCTGTTCTGTTCATTCTAATTCCGTTGTTTTCATTCAAATTCTGTTGTTTTGATTCAAATTCTATTGTTTTCATTCAAATTCTGTTCTGTTCATTCAAATTCTATTGTTTTCATTCAAATTCCATTGTTTTGATTCAAATTCTGTTCTGTTCATTCAAATTCCATTGTTTTGATTCAA
Source organism: Copadichromis virginalis (assembly GCF_057382275.1). NCBI lineage: Eukaryota > Metazoa > Chordata > Actinopteri > Cichliformes > Cichlidae > Copadichromis > Copadichromis virginalis. The sequence goes on from NC_140629.1 coordinate 26,885,262, forward strand.
ATTCTGTTCTATTCATTCTAATTCCGTTGTTTTCATTCAAACTCTGTTCTGTACATTCTAATTCCGTTGTTTTCATTCAAATTCTGTTCTGTTCATTCTAATTCCGTTGTTTTCATTCAAATTCTATTGTTTTCATTCAAATTCTGTTCTGTTCATTCAAATTCTATTGTTTTCATTCAAATTCCATTGTTTTGATTCAAATTCTGTTCTGTTCATTCAAATTCCATTGTTTTGATTCAAATTCTGTTCTATTCATTCTAATTCCGTTGTTTTCATTCAAACTCTGTTCTGTACATTCTAATTCCGTTGTTTTCATTAAAATTCTGTTCTGTTCATTCTAATTCCGTTGTTTTCATTCAAATTCCACTGTTTTCATTCAAATTCTGTTGTCTGTTTTAAACTTCCATTGTTTTGATTCAAATTCTGTTGTTTTGATTCAAATTCCATTGTTTTGATTCAAATTCTGTTCTGTTCATTCTAATTCCATTGTTTTCATTCAAATTCTATTCATTTCATTCTAATTCCGCTGTTTTCATTGAAATTCCATTGTTTTCATTCAAATGCTTTTCTTTTCATTCTAATTCTACTCTTTTTATTCAAATTCCATTGTTTATTCTCAAATTCTGTTGTTTTCATTCTAATTTTACTCTTTATATTCAAATTCCATTGTTTATTCTCAAATTCTGTTGTTTTCATCAAAATTCCGTCGTTTTCATGTTAATTCCATTGTTTTCATTCTAATTCCATTGTTTTCATTCAAACTCTTTTCTGTACATTCTAATTCCGTTGTTTTCATTAAAATTCTGTTCTGTTCATTCTAATTCCGTTGTTTTCATTCAAATTCTGTTCTATTCATTCTAATTCTGTTGTTTTCATTCAAATTCCATTGTTTTCATTCAAATTCTGTTGTTTTCATTCAAATTCCATTGTTTTGATTCAAATTCTGTTCTGTTCATTCTAATTCTGTTGTTTTCATTCAAATTCCATTGTTTTCATTCAAATTCTGTTCTGTTCATTCAAATTCCATTGTTTTGATTCAAACTCTGTTCTGTTCATTCAAATTCCGTTGTTTTGATTCAAACTCTGTTCTATATATTCTAATTATGTTGTTTTCTTTCAAATTCCATTGTTTTCATTCAAATTCTGTTCTGTTCATTCCAATTCCGTTGTTTTCATTCAAACTCTGTTCTGTACATTCTAATTCCGTTGTTTTCATTCAAATTCCATTGTTTTGATTCAAATTCCATTGTTTTCATTCAAATTCTGTTCTGTTCATTCAAATTCCATTGTTTTGATTCAAATTCTGTTCTATTCATTCTAATTCCGTTGTTTTCATTCAAACTCTGTTCTGTACATTCTAATTCCGTTGTTTTCATTAAAATTCTGTTCTGTTCATTCTAATTCCGTTGTTTTCATTAAAATTCTTTTCTGTTCATTCTAATTCCATTGTTTTCATTCAAATTCTGTTGTTTTGATTCAAATTCCATTGTTTTGATTCAAATTCTGTTCTGTTCATTCTAATTCTGTTGTTTTCATTCAAATTCCATTGTTTTCATTCAAATTCTGTTCTGTTCATTCAAATTCCATTGTTTTGATTCAAACTCTGTTCTATATATTCTAATTCTGTTGTTTTCATTCAAACTCTGTTCTGTTCATTCAAATTCCGTTGTTTTCATTCAAACTCTGTTCTATATATTCTAATTATGTTGTTTTCTTTCAAATTCCATTGTTTTCATTAAAATTCTGTTCTGTACATTCTAATTCCGTTGTTTTCATTAAAACTGTTGTTTTCATTCAAACTCTGTTCTGTACATTCTAATTCCGTTATTTTCATTAAAATTCTGTTCTGTTCATTCTAATTCCGTTGTTTTCATTCAAATTCCATTGTTTTGATTCAAATTCTGTTCTATTCATTCTAATTCCGTTGTTTTCATTAAAATTCTTTTCTGTTCATTCTAATTCCGTTGTTTTCATTCAAATTCCGTTGTTTTCATTCAAATTCTATTGTTTTCATTCAAATTCTGTTCTGTTCATTCAAATTCCATTGTTTTGATTCAAATTCTGTTCTATTCATTCTAATTCCGGTGTTTTCATTCAAACTCTGTTCTGTACATTCTAATTCCGTTGTTTTCATTCAAACTCTGTTCTGTACATTCTAATTCCGTTGTTTTCATTTAAATTCTATTGTTTTCATTCAAATTCCATTGTTTTGATTCAAATTCTGTTCAGGGGCCCGTTCTTCGTACGTCGCTTACTACATCCAAGATCAAATGACACATCCAAGATCAAATCATCGCGCTAACCGTGAGCTCGCTAATCCGGTTCCCCGAACACACCTGCTGTTGACGATTACTACAGCTGGACGCAGTAATGTGACATCACTGGGTGTCGTAAAAGGGGCTACGCATCGATAGTAGAAACATTGATCGGCAACCCTCTGATTGGTCGGCGAAAATGTCGAAGGAGCGCGCTCGGCTCGGTATTTTTCGGCAGCAGAGCAAGAACTCCTGAGTGAGGGATTTCAGGAGTTTCAGAGTTTAATCAGAACGCAAGGGAACACTGCAAAGGCTGCAAAAGCAAGGAGAGAGGGCTGGCAGAAAGTTGCTGACAAATTAAACTCGTAAGTAATTTAATAATAATAATAATAATAATATATTGGATTTATATAGCGCTTTTCAAGGCACCCAAAGCGCTTTACAATGCCACTATTCATTCACTCTCACATTCACACACTGGTGGAGGCAGCTACGGTTGTAGCCACAGCTGCCCTGGGGCAGACTGACAGAAGCGAGGCTGCCATATCGCGCCATCGGCCCCTCTGGCCAACACCAGTAGGCGGTAGGGTAGATTTATCATATCACACTATATTATCCAATATTATATTACATTATATTATATTGTTATATTATATCCTCTTTCACATTAGAGCCACAACAGGACCCACTAGAACATGGGAACAAGTAAAAGTGAAATATAAGAATATTCTATAGAATGGTAATATTTATCACTTATATTGCTTTTCGTCTCTTGGAAAGAGACCCTGAAATACTCTGTTAGTTTGTTTATAACAGCAACCAAGAAAAGGGCAGAGCAAAAAAAGACAGGTGGTGGTCCTGCACCCCCTCGTCAACAAGTTGGTTAAGTAAATAATACCCTCACGGGAAAATCGATATCTCTCAATGAGCACACTGTCGCGCTGAGCTAAAGGATCCTGTCTGTCCCGCAATATACGCTGAATTCTGAAAACTCTCCTTATCAATCTTGCACCTTCCGCAATGGGTTGCTCGCGTAAACGGACAGGACATGGCTGCGACAGGCTTCCCAAATCCACCTTCGCTTTTATAGCCGTGGTCTCTCATCTTGATTACACGAAGTAATTTACAATTACTACTCTGAAATATGAATTACATCTGTAATAATCACATACATGTAATAGGATGTTAATAGTACATTTCCCTTTTTTAGGAAATGACCTGTATGTATCTGTGTGACATCAATAAAAGGATCAAGTGCTGCATTATCTTCAGTTACATTGATGTTATTTATTTATCGCTGTTGCTTTCGTATAAATGAAGCGGACATACCTGCGTGGCCGCGATCTAATCCTGTTTACATAAAGTAAACCTGCTCCCGAGCAGGTTTACGCTTACGGCTCTGTTGCTATGACAGCAAGTCCCGGATGAGCTTCGGGGAACCGACTGATCCAGGATCACGCGAAATCGTCAACAATCTAATCCGGCTAACCTACTTAGCGAGGTACGAAGAACGGGCCCCTGTTCATTCAAATTCCATTGTTTTGATTCAAATTCTGTTCTATTCATTCTAATTCCGTTGTTTTCATTCAAATTCTGTTCTATTCATTCTAATTCCGTTGTTTTCATTAAAATTCTTTTCTGTTCATTCTAATTCCGTTGTTTTCATTCTAATTCCGTTGTTTTCATTCAAATTCTATTGTTTTCATTCAAATTCTGTTCTGTTCATTCAAATTCCATTGTTTTGATTCAAATTCTGTTCTATTCATTCTAATTCCGGTGTTTTCATTCAAACTCTGTTCTGTACATTCTAATTCCGTTGTTTTCATTCAAATTTTGTAGTTTTCATTCAAATTCCATTGTTTTGATTCAAATTCTTTTCTGTTCATTCTAATTCCATTGTTTTCATTCAAATTCTGTTCTGTTCATTCCAATTCCGTTGTTTTCATTCAAACTCTGTTCTGTACATTCTAATTCCGTTGTTTTCATTCAAATTCCATTGTTTTGATTCAAATTCCATTGTTTTCATTCAAATTCTGTTCTGTTCATTCAAATTCCATTGTTTTGATTCAAATTCTGTTCTATTCATTCTAATTCCGTTGTTTTCATTCAAACTCTGTTCTGTACATTCTAATTCCGTTGTTTTCATTCAAACTCTGTTCTGTACATTCTAATTCCGTTGTTTTCATTAAAATTCTGTTCTGTTCATTCTAATTCCGTTGTTTTCATTCAAATTCCATTGTTTTGATTCAAATTCTGTTGTTTGTTTTAAACTTCCATTGTTTTCATTCAAATTCTGTTGTTTTCATTCAAATTCCATTGTTTTGATTCAAATTCTGTTCTATTCATTCTAATTCTGTTGTTTTCATTCAAATTCCATTGTTTTCATTCAAATTCTGTTGTTTTCATTCAAATTCCATTATTTTGATTCAAATTCTGTTCTATTCATTCTAATTCCGTTGTTTTCATTCAAACTCTGTTCTGTACATTCTAATTCCGTTGTTTTCATTAAAATTCTGTTCTGTTCATTCTAATTCCGTTGTTTTCATTCAAATTCCATTGTTTTGATTCAAATTCTGTTGTTTGTTTTAAACTTCCATTGTTTTCATTCAAATTCTGTTGTTTTCATTCAAATTCCATTGTTTTGATTCAAATTCTGTTCTATTCATTCTAATTCTGTTGTTTTCATTCAAATTCCATTGTTTTCATTCAAATTCTGTTGTTTTCATTCAAATTCCATTGTTTTGATTCAAATTCTGTTCTGTTCATTCTAATTCTGTTGTTTTCATTCAAATTCCATTGTTTTGATTCAAATTCTTTTCTGTTCATTCTAATTCCGTTGTTTTCATTTAAATTCTGTTGTTTTCATTCAAATGCTTTTGTTTTCATTCTAATTCTACTCTTTTTATTCTAATTCCATTGTTTTGATTCAAATTCTGTTCTGTTCATTCAAATTCCATTGTTTTGATTCAAATTCTGTTCTATTCATTCTAATTCCGTTGTTTTCATTCAAACTCTGTTCTGTACATTCTAATTCCATTGTTTTCATTAAAATTCTGTTCTGTTCATTCTAATTCTGTTGTTTTCATTCAAATTCCATTGTTTTCATTCAAATTCTGTTCTGTTCATTCTAATTCCGTTGTTTTCATTAAAATTCTTTTCTGTTCATTCTAATTCCGTTGTTTTCATTCAAATTCCGTTGTTTTCATTCAAATTCTATCGTTTTCATTCAAATTCTGTTCTGTTCATTCAAATTCCATTGTTTTGATTCAAATTCTGTTCTATTCATTCTAATTCCGGTGTTTTCATTCAAACTCTGTTCTGTACATTCTAATTCCGTTGTTTTCATTCAAATTCTGTTGTTTTCATTCAAATTCCATTGTTTTGATTCAAATTCTTTTCTGTTCATTCTAATTCCATTGTTTTCATTCAAACTCTTTTCTGTACATTCTAATTCCGTTGTTTTCATTTAAATTCTATTGTTTTCATTCAAATTCCATTGTTTTGATTCAAATTCTGTTCTGTTCATTCAAATTCCATTGTTTTGATTCAAATTCTGTTCTATTCATTCTAATTCCGTTGTTTTCATTCAAACTCTGTTCTGTACATTCTAATTCCGTTGTTTTCATTAAAATTCTGTTCTGTACATTCTAATTCCGTTGTTTTCATTCAAATTCCATTGTTTTGATTCAAATTCTGTTCTATTCATTCTAATTCCGTTGTTTTCATTAAAATTCTTTTCTGTTCATTCTAATTCCGTTGTTTTCATTCAAATTCCATTGTTTTCATTCAAATTCTGTTCTGTTCATTCAAATTCCATTGTTTTGATTCAAACTCTGTTCTGTTCATTCAAATTCCGTTGTTTTGATTCAAACTCTGTTCTATATATTCTAATTATGTTGTTTTCTTTCAAATTCCATTGTTTTCATTCAAATTCTGTTCTGTTCATTCCAATTCCGTTGTTTTCATTCAAACTCTGTTCTGTACATTCTAATTCCGTTGTTTTCATTCAAATTCCATTGTTTTGATTCAAATTCCATTGTTTTCATTCAAATTCTGTTCTGTTCATTCAAATTCCATTGTTTTGATTCAAATTCTGTTCTATTCATTCTAATTCCGTTGTTTTCATTCAAACTCTGTTCTGTACATTCTAATTCCGTTGTTTTCATTAAAATTCTGTTCTGTTCATTCTAATTCCGTTGTTTTCATTAAAATTCTTTTCTGTTCATTCTAATTCCATTGTTTTCATTCAAATTCTGTTGTTTTCATTCAAATTCCATTGTTTTGATTCAAATTCTGTTCTGTTCATTCTAATTCTGTTGTTTTCATTCAAATTCCATTGTTTTCATTCAAATTCTGTTCTGTTCATTCAAATTCCATTGTTTTGATTCAAACTCTGTTCTATATATTCTAATTCTGTTGTTTTCATTCAAACTCTGTTCTGTTCATTCAAATTCCGTTGTTTTCATTCAAACTCTGTTCTATATATTCTAATTATGTTGTTTTCTTTCAAATTCCATTGTTTTCATTAAAATTCTGTTCTGTACATTCTAATTCCGTTGTTTTCATTAAAACTGTTGTTTTCATTCAAACTCTGTTCTGTACATTCTAATTCCGTTGTTTTCATTCAAATTCCATTGTTTTGATTCAAATTCTGTTCTATTCATTCTAATTCCGTTGTTTTCATTAAAATTCTTTTCTGTTCATTCTAATTCCGTTGTTTTCATTCAAATTCTATTGTTTTCATTCAAATTCTGTTCTGTTCATTCAAATTCCATTGTTTTGATTCAAATTCTGTTCTATTCATTCTAATTCCGGTGTTTTCATTCAAACTCTGTTCTGTACATTCTAATTCCGTTGTTTTCATTCAAACTCTGTTCTGTACATTCTAATTCCGTTGTTTTCATTTAAATTCTATTGTTTTCATTCAAATTCCATTGTTTTGATTCAAATTCTGTTCTGTTCATTCAAATTCCATTGTTTTGATTCAAATTCTGTTCTATTCATTCTAATTCCGTTGTTTTCATTCAAATTCTGTTCTATTCATTCTAATTCCGTTGTTTTCATTAAAATTCTTTTCTGTTCATTCTAATTCCGTTGTTTTTATTCTAATTCCGTTGTTTTCATTCAAATTCTATTGTTTTCATTCAAATTCTGTTCTGTTCATTCAAATTCCATTGTTTTGATTCAAATTCTGTTCTATTCATTCTAATTCCGGTGTTTTCATTCAAACTCTGTTCTGTACATTCTAATTCCGTTGTTTTCATTCAAATTTTGTAGTTTTCATTCAAATTCCATTGTTTTGATTCAAATTCTTTTCTGTTCATTCTAATTCCATTGTTTTCATTCAAATTCTGTTCTGTTCATTCCAATTCCGTTGTTTTCATTCAAACTCTGTTCTGTACATTCTAATTCCGTTGTTTTCATTCAAATTCCATTGTTTTGATTCAAATTCCATTGTTTTCATTCAAATTCTGTTCTGTTCATTCAAATTCCATTGTTTTGATTCAAATTCTGTTCTATTCATTCTAATTCCGTTGTTTTCATTCAAACTCTGTTCTGTACATTCTAATTCCGTTGTTTTCATTCAAACTCTGTTCTGTACATTCTAATTCCGTTGTTTTCATTAAAATTCTGTTCTGTTCATTCTAATTCCGTTGTTTTCATTCAAATTCCATTGTTTTGATTCAAATTCTGTTGTTTGTTTTAAACTTCCATTGTTTTCATTCAAATTCTGTTGTTTTCATTCAAATTCCATTGTTTTGATTCAAATTCTGTTCTATTCATTCTAATTCTGTTGTTTTCATTCAAATTCCATTGTTTTCATTCAAATTCTGTTGTTTTCATTCAAATTCCATTATTTTGATTCAAATTCTGTTCTATTCATTCTAATTCCGTTGTTTTCATTCAAACTCTGTTCTGTACATTCTAATTCCGTTGTTTTCATTAAAATTCTGTTCTGTTCATTCTAATTCCGTTGTTTTCATTCAAATTCCATTGTTTTGATTCAAATTCTGTTGTTTGTTTTAAACTTCCATTGTTTTCATTCAAATTCTGTTGTTTTCATTCAAATTCCATTGTTTTGATTCAAATTCTGTTCTATTCATTCTAATTCTGTTGTTTTCATTCAAATTCCATTGTTTTCATTCAAATTCTGTTGTTTTCATTCAAATTCCATTGTTTTGATTCAAATTCTTTTCTGTTCATTCTAATTCCGTTGTTTTCATTTAAATTCTGTTGTTTTCATTCAAATGCTTTTGTTTTCATTCTAATTCTACTCTTTTTATTCTAATTCCATTGTTTTGATTCAAATTCTGTTCTGTTCATTCAAATTCCATTGTTTTGATTCAAATTCTGTTCTATTCATTCTAATTCCGTTGTTTTCATTCAAACTCTGTTCTGTACATTCTAATTCCATTGTTTTCATTAAAATTCTGTTCTGTTCATTCTAATTCTGTTGTTTTCATTCAAATTCCATTGTTTTCATTCAAATTCTGTTCTGTTCATTCTAATTCCGTTGTTTTCATTAAAATTCTTTTCTGTTCATTCTAATTCCGTTGTTTTCATTCAAATTCCGTTGTTTTCATTCAAATTCTATCGTTTTCATTCAAATTCTGTTCTGTTCATTCAAATTCCATTGTTTTGATTCAAATTCTGTTCTATTCATTCTAATTCCGGTGTTTTCATTCAAACTCTGTTCTGTACATTCTAATTCCGTTGTTTTCATTCAAATTCTGTTGTTTTCATTCAAATTCCATTGTTTTGATTCAAATTCTTTTCTGTTCATTCTAATTCCATTGTTTTCATTCAAACTCTTTTCTGTACATTCTAATTCCGTTGTTTTCATTTAAATTCTATTGTTTTCATTCAAATTCCATTGTTTTGATTCAAATTCTGTTCTGTTCATTCAAATTCCATTGTTTTGATTCAAATTCTGTTCTATTCATTCTAATTCCGTTGTTTTCATTCAAACTCTGTTCTGTACATTCTAATTCCGTTGTTTTCATTAAAATTCTGTTCTGTACATTCTAATTCCGTTGTTTTCATTCAAATTCCATTGTTTTGATTCAAATTCTGTTCTATTCATTCTAATTCCGTTGTTTTCATTAAAATTCTTTTCTGTTCATTCTAATTCCGTTGTTTTCATTCAAATTCCATTGTTTTCATTCAAATTCTGTTCTGTTCATTCAAATTCCATTGTTTTGATTCAAACTCTGTTCTATATATTCTAATTCTGTTGTTTTCATTCAAACTCTGTTCTGTTCATTCAAATTCCGTTGTTTTCATTCAAACTCTGTTCTATATATTCTAATTATGTTGTTTTCTTTCAAATTCCATTGTTTTCATTCAAATTCTGTTCTGTTCATTCCAATTCCGTTGTTTTCATTCAAACTCTGTTCTGTACATTCTAATTCCGTTGTTTTCATTCAAATTCCATTGTTTTGATTCAAATTCCATTGTTTTCATTCAAATTCTGTTCTGTTCATTCAAATTCCATTGTTTTGATTCAAATTCTGTTCTATTCATTCTAATTCCGTTGTTTTCATTCAAACTCTGTTCTGTACATTCTAATTCCGTTGTTTTCATTCAAACTCTGTTCTGTACATTCTAATTCCGTTGTTTTCATTCAAATTCTGTTGTTTTCATTCAAATTCCATTGTTTTGATTCAAATTCTGTTGTTTTCATTCAAATTCCATTGTTTTGATTCAAATTCTGTTCTGTACATTCTAATTCCGTTGTTTTCATTAAAACTCTGTTGTTTTCATTCAAACTCTGTTCTGTACATTCTAATTCCGTTGTTTTCATTAAAATTCTGTTCTGTTCATTCTAATTCCGTTGTTTTCATTCAAATTCCATTGTTTTGATTCAAATTCTGTTCTATTCATTCTAATTCCATTGTTTTCATTCAAACTCTTTTCTGTACATTCTAATTCCGTTGTTTTCATTAAAATTCTGTTCTGTTCATTCTAATTCCGTTGTTTTCATTCAAATTCTGTTCTGTTCATTCCAATTCCGTTGTTTTCATTCAAACTCTGTTCTGTACATTCTAATTCCGTTGTTTTCATTCAAATTCCATTGTTTTGATTCAAATTCCATTGTTTTCATTCAAATTCTGTTCTGTTCATTCAAATTCCATTGTTTTGATTCAAATTCTGTTCTATTCATTCTAATTCCGTTGTTTTCATTCAAACTCTGTTCTGTACATTCTAATTCCGTTGTTTTCATTAAAATTCTGTTCTGTACATTCTAATTCCGTTGTTTTCATTAAAACTGTTGTTTTCATTCAAACTCTGTTCTGTACATTCTAATTCCGTTGTTTTCATTAAAATTCTGTTCTGTTCATTCTAATTCCGTTGTTTTCATTCAAATTCCGTTGTTTTCATTCAAATTCTATTGTTTTCATTCAAATTGTGTTCTGTTCATTCAAATTCCATTGTTTTGATTCAAATTCTGTTCTATTCATTCTAATTCCGGTGTTTTCATTCAAACTCTGTTCTGTACATTCTAATTCTGTTGTTTTCATTCAAATTCCATTGTTTTGATTCAAATTCTGTTGTTTCTTTTGAACTTCCATTGTTTTCATTCAAATTTTGTAGTTTTCATTCAAATTCCATTGTTTTGATTCAAATTCTTTTCTGTTCATTCTAATTCCATTGTTTTCATTCAAATTCTGTTCTGTTCATTCCAATTCCGTTGTTTTCATTCAAACTCTGTTCTGTACATTCTAATTCCGTTGTTTTCATTCAAATTCCATTGTTTTGATTCAAATTCCATTGTTTTCATTCAAATTCTGTTCTGTTCATTCAAATTCCATTGTTTTGATTCAAATTCTGTTCTATTCATTCTAATTCCGTTGTTTTCATTCAAACTCTGTTCTGTACATTCTAATTCCGTTGTTTTCATTCAAACTCTGTTCTGTACATTTTAATTCCGTTGTTTTCATTCAAATTCTGTTGTTTTCATTCAAATTCCATTGTTTTGATTCAAATTCTGTTGTTTTCATTCAAATTCCATTGTTTTGATTCAAATTCTGTTCTGTACATTCTAATTCCGTTGTTTTCATTAAAACTCTGTTGTTTTCATTCAAACTCTGTTCTGTACATTCTAATTCCGTTGTTTTCATTAAAATTCTGTTCTGTTCATTCTAATTCCGTTGTTTTCATTCAAATTCCATTGTTTTGATTCAAATTCTTTTCTGTTCATTCTAATTCCATTGTTTTCATTCAAACTCTTTTCTGTACATTCTAATTCCGTTGTTTTCATTAAAATTCTGTTCTGTTCATTCTAATTCCATTGTTTTGATTCAAATTCTGTTCTATTCATTCTAATTCCGTTGTTTTCATTAAAATTCTTTTCTGTTCATTCTAATTCCGTTGTTTTCATTCAAATTCCGTTGTTTTCATTCAAATTCTATTGTTTTCATTCAAATTCTGTTCTGTTCATTCAAATTCCATTGTTTTGATTCAAATTCTGTTCTATTCATTCTAATTCCGGTGTTTTCATTCAAACTGTTCTGTACATTCTAATTCCGTTGTTTTCATTCAAATTCTGTTGTTTTCATTCAAATTCCATTGTTTTGATTCAAATTCTGTTGTTTCTTTTAAACTTCCATTGTTTTCATTCAAATTTTGTAGTTTTCATTCAAATTCCATTGTTTTGATTCAAATTCTTTTCTGTTCATTCTAATTCCGTTGTTTTCATTTAAATTCTGTTGTTTTCATTCAAATGCTTCTGTTTTCATTCTAATTCTACTCTTTTTATTCAAATTCTATTGTTTGTTCTCAAATTCTGTTGTTTTCCTTCAAATGCTTTTGTTTTCATTCTAATTCTACTCTTTTTATTCTAATTCCATTGTTTTGATTCAAATTCTGTTCTGTTCATTCAAATTCCATTGTTTTGATTCAAATTCTGTTCTATTCATTCTAATTCCGTTGTTTTCATTCAAACTCTGTTCTGTACATGCTAATTCCATTGTTTTCATTAAAATTCTGTTCTGTTCATTCTAATTCTGTTGTTTTCATTCAAATTCCATTGTTTTCATTCAAATTCTGTTCTGTTCATTCTAATTCCGTTGTTTTCATTAAAATTCTTTTCTGTTCATTCTAATTCCGTTGTTTTCATTCAAATTCCGTTGTTTTCATTCAAATTCTATCGTTTTCATTCAAATTCTGTTCTGTTCATTCAAATTCCATTGTTTTGATTCAAATTCTGTTGTTTCTTTTAAACTTCCATTGTTTTCATTCAAATTTTGTAGTTTTCATTCAAATTCCATTGTTTTGATTCAAATTCTTTTCTGTTCATTCTAATTCCATTGTTTGTTCTCAAATTCTGTTGTTTTCCTTCAAATGCTTTTGTTTTCATTCTTATTCTACTCTTTTTATTCAAATTCCATTGTTTATTCTCAAATTCTGTTGTTTTCATTCAAATTCCGTCGTTTTCATGTTAGTTCCGTCGTTTTCATTCAAATTCTGTTGTTTTCATTCAAATTCCATTGTTTTGATTCAAATTCTGTTCTATTCATTCTAATTCCGTTGTTTTCATTCAAACTCTGTTCTGTACATTCTAATTCCGTTGTTTTCATTCAAATTCCATTGTTTTGATTCAAATTCCATTGTTTTCATTCAAATTCTGTTCTGTTCATTCAAATTCCATTGTTTTGATTCAAATTCTGTTCTATTCATTCTAATTCCGTTGTTTTCATTCAAACTCTGTTCTGTACATTCTAATTCCGTTGTTTTCATTCAAACTCTGTTCTGTACATTTTAATTCCGTTGTTTTCATTCAAATTCTGTTGTTTTCATTCAAATTCCATTGTTTTGATTCAAATTCTGTTGTTTTCATTCAAATTCCATTGTTTTGATTCAAATTCTGTTCTGTACATTCTAATTCCGTTGTTTTCATTAAAACTCTGTTGTTTTCATTCAAACTCTGTTCTGTACATTCTAATTCCGTTGTTTTCATTAAAATTCTGTTCTGTTCATTCTAATTCCGTTGTTTTCATTCAAATTCCATTGTTTTGATTCAAATTCTTTTCTGTTCATTCTAATTCCATTGTTTTCATTCAAACTCTTTTCTGTACATTCTAATTCCGTTGTTTTCATTAAAATTCTGTTCTGTTCATTCTAATTCCATTGTTTTGATTCAAATTCTGTTCTATTCATTCTAATTCCGTTGTTTTCATTAAAATTCTTTTCTGTTCATTCTAATTCCGTTGTTTTCATTCAAATTCCGTTGTTTTCATTCAAATTCTATTGTTTTCATTCAAATTCTGTTCTGTTCATTCAAATTCCATTGTTTTGATTCAAATTCTGTTCTATTCATTCTAATTCCGGTGTTTTCATTCAAACTGTTCTGTACATTCTAATTCCGTTGTTTTCATTCAAATTCTGTTGTTTTCATTCAAATTCCATTGTTTTGATTCAAATTCTGTTGTTTCTTTTAAACTTCCATTGTTTTCATTCAAATTTTGTAGTTTTCATTCAAATTCCATTGTTTTGATTCAAATTCTTTTCTGTTCATTCTAATTCCGTTGTTTTCATTTAAATTCTGTTGTTTTCATTCAAATGCTTCTGTTTTCATTCTAATTCTACTCTTTTTATTCAAATTCTATTGTTTGTTCTCAAATTCTGTTGTTTTCCTTCAAATGCTTTTGTTTTCATTCTAATTCTACTCTTTTTATTCTAATTCCATTGTTTTGATTCAAATTCTGTTCTGTTCATTCAAATTCCATTGTTTTGATTCAAATTCTGTTCTATTCATTCTAATTCCGTTGTTTTCATTCAAACTCTGTTCTGTACATGCTAATTCCATTGTTTTCATTAAAATTCTGTTCTGTTCATTCTAATTCTGTTGTTTTCATTCAAATTCCATTGTTTTCATTCAAATTCTGTTCTGTTCATTCTAATTCCGTTGTTTTCATTAAAATTCTTTTCTGTTCATTCTAATTCCGTTGTTTTCATTCAAATTCCGTTGTTTTCATTCAAATTCTATCGTTTTCATTCAAATTCTGTTCTGTTCATTCAAATTCCATTGTTTTGATTCAAATTCTGTTGTTTCTTTTAAACTTCCATTGTTTTCATTCAAATTTTGTAGTTTTCATTCAAATTCCATTGTTTTGATTCAAATTCTTTTCTGTTCATTCTAATTCCATTGTTTTCATTCAAACTCTTTTCTGTACATTCTAATTCCGTTGTTTTTATTCAAATTCTGTTCTTTTCATTGAAATTCCGTTGTTTTCATTCAAATGCTTTTGTTTTCATTCTAATTCTACTCTTTTTATTCAAATTCCATTGTTTGTTCTCAAATTCTGTTGTTTTCCTTCAAATGCTTTTGTTTTCATTCTTATTCTACTCTTTTTATTCAAATTCCATTGTTTATTCTCAAATTCTGTTGTTTTCATTCAAATTCCGTCGTTTTCATGTTAGTTCCGTCGTTTTCATTCAAATTCTGTTGTTTTCATTCAAATTCCATTGTTTTGATTCAAATTCTGTTGTTCTGTTCATTCAAATTCCATTGTTTTCATTCAAACTCTTTTCTGTACATTCTAATTCCGTTGTTTTCATTAAAATTCTGTTCTGTTCATTCTAATTCTGTTGTTTTCATTCAAATTCTATTCATTTCATTGTAATTCCGTTCTTTTCATTGAAATTCCGTTGTTTTCATTCAAATGCTTTTGTTTTCATTCTAATTCTACTCTTTTTATTCAAATTCCATTGTTTATTCTCAAATTCTGTTGTTTTCATTCAAATGCTTTTGTTTTCATTCTAATTTTACTCTTTCTATTCAAATTCCATTGTTTATTCTCAAATTCTGTTGTTTTCATCAAAATTCCGTCATTTTCATGTTAATTCCGTTGTTTTCATTCAAATTTTGTTGTTTTCATTCAAATTCCATTGTTTTCATTCAAATTCTGTTCTGTTCATTCAAATTCCATTGATTTGATTCAAATCCTGTTCTATTCATTCTAATTCCGTTGTTTTCATTCAAATTCTATCGTTTTCATTCAAATTCTGTTCTGTTCATTCAAATTCCATTGTTTTGATTCAAATTCTGTTCTATTCATTCTAATTCCGGTGTTTTCATTCAAACTCTGTTCTGTACATTCTAATTCCGTTGTTTTCATTCAAATTCTGTTCTGTTCATTCTAATTCTGTTGTTTTCATTCAAGTTCTATTCATTTCATTCTAATTCCGTTCTTTTCATTGAAATTCCGTTGTTTTCATTCAAATGCTTTTGTTTTCATTCTAATTCTACTCTTGTTATTCAAATTCCATTGTTTATTTTCAAATTCTGTTGTTTTCATTCAAATGCTTTTGTTTTCATTCTAATTTTACTCTTTCTATTCAAATTCCATTGTTTATTCTCAAATTCTGTTGTTTTCATCAAAATTCCGTCATTTTCATGTTAATTCCGTTGTTTTCATTCAAATTTTGTTGTTTTCATTCAAATTCCATTGTTTTCATTCAAATTCTGTTCTGTTCATTCAAATTCCATTGATTTGATTCAAATCCTGTTCTATTCATTCTAATTCCGTTGTTTTCATTCAAATTCTATCGTTTTCATTCAAATTCTGTTCTGTTCATTCAAATTCCATTGTTTTGATTCAAATTCTGTTCTATTCATTCTAATTCCGGTGTTTTCATTCAAACTCTGTTCTGTACATTCTAATTCCGTTGTTTTCATTCAAATTCTGTTCTGTTCATTCTAATTCTGTTGTTTTCATTCAAGTTCTATTCATTTCATTCTAATTCCGTTCTTTTCATTGAAATTCCGTTGTTTTCATTCAAATGCTTTTGTTTTCATTCTAATTCTACTCTTGTTATTCAAATTCCATTGTTTATTTTCAAATTCTGTTGTTTTCATTCAAATGCTTTTGTTTTCATTCTAATTTTACTCTTTCTATTCAAATTCCATTGTTTATTCTCAAATTCTGTTGTTTTCATCAAAATTCCGTCGTTTTCATGTTAATTCCGTTGTTTTCATTCAAATTTTGTTGTTTTCATTCAAATTCCATTGTTTTCATTCAAATTCTGTTCTGTTCATTCAAATTCCATTGATTTGATTCAAATCCTGTTCTATTCATTCTAATTCCATTGTTTTCATTCAAACTCTGTTCTGTACATTCTAATTCCGTTGTTTTCATTAAAATTCTGTTCTGTTCATTCTAATTCTGTTGTTTTCATTCAAATTCTATTTATTTCATTGTAATTCCGTTCTTTTCATTGAAATTCCGTTGTTTTCATTCAAATGCTTTTGTTTTCATTCTAATTCTACTCTTTTTATTCAAATTCCATTGTTTGTTCTCAAATTCTGTTGTTTTCATTCAAATTCCGTTGTTTTCATTTAAATTCTGTTGTTTTTATTCAAATTCCATTGTTTTGATTCAAATTCTGTTCTGTTCATTCTAATTCCATTGTTTTCATTCAAACTCTGTTCATTTCATTCTAATTCCATTGTTTTCATTCAAATTCTGTTCTGTTCATTCAAATTCCATTGTTTATTCTCAAATTCTGTTGTTTTCATTCAAATGCTTTTGTTTTCATTCTAATTCTACTCTTTCTATTTAAATTCCATTGTTTATTCTCAAATTCCATTGTTTTCATTCAAATTCTGTTCTGTTCATTCAAATTCCATTGTTTTGATTCAAATTCTGTTCTGTTCATTCAAATTCCATTGTTTTGATTCAAATTCTTTTCTGTTCAGTCTAATTCCGTTGTTTTCATTCAAACTCTGTTCTGTATATTCTAATTCCATTGTTTTCATTCAAATTCCATTGTTTTGATTCAAATTCTGTTGTTTGTTTTAAACTTCCATTGTTTTGATTCAAATTCTGTTGTTTTCATTCAAACTCTGTTCTGTACATTCTAATTCCGTTGTTTTCATTCAAAATCCTTTGTTTTCATTTTAAAAGAAAAAAAATTTCAACCTCAGCTAACATGAACCGATAATTCGGAGTAAAATGCAACTGAAATGTATAAAGTAAGAGGTTTATTTATTCAAATACTTAATCTTTAAGGTGCTTAGTATAAACTAAATATATACAAATCAAGCAAATTTCAGTTGACTAGATTAATATTTTACATTGTACTAATGTAAAATTAGTCAAAAATCAAATTTACTTATATAGTACATTTAAAACAACAACTGTTGACAGTGCTGTACATTTCAAATAATCAAAAGAGATAAAAATAGGAAGAAATGACAAAATTTAAGAAAAGAAGCATAAAATGAGAAGACTTCAGTGAGAAAGGTTTTAAAACAGGTTTTGAAAGTATCTAATGTTGGGGAGGTCCTGATGTGAAGGAGCAGTTTGTGCCACAGTGTAGGAGCAGCCACAGCAAAGGCCAATTTCCTCTGTGCTTTAATCTGGAGCTTGGGACAGCTAGGAGCACTTGATCTGCAGACCTCAATGATCTTGCAAGAGTGTACCAATTCGAAAGATTAGAAAGGTATGAGGGTACTAACCCGTGCAATGCCTTAAAAACGAATAATAAAATCTTAAAATCAATTCAAAAACTAACTGGCAACCAGTGTAAGGATGCTAGTATTGGGGATGTGTGATCTCACTTGCGCATGCAAGTTAGTAATCGTGTTACAGCATTTTGGAGCTGCAGTCGGCTAATTGATGACAGACTGACACCTATTACAACCTATTACAAACTATTACAAATGTTGAGGCGAGATGAAATGAAGTTATGAATAGCTCTCTCAAAGTCTCTAAAACAGAGAGATGGCTTCACTTTTACAAGTAGCTGAAGATGCAAGAAACTGGTTTTGATTACAGCATTGATGTGTTTATCAAACATCAGATTACTGTCAAAAATCACTCCTCGCAAAGGGTCTTTTTAAAATAAATTTCTAAAGGGCCAAAGTCATAGTAGTCACAGGGACCAAACACAATGACCTCTGTAGTTTGTTCATTTAAATTAAAAAATTAATTTAATTAATTTTTTAATTTTTACCTTCCAGTATCAGAATATTTGCCACTTGCCATTAAAGTAAAGACCTCCAACCCAAAACACTTACCCATTCAACTCATGTAAGATTGTGGTAGGAGATAGGAAATAGATAGACTCCTAAGTTCTAAATAATATAATTTGACTTCCCCCTTTGTTCCAGCTTTAATTCAGTTTGATGGCAAAATACCAAGCCATGGGTTGTAATAAAAAAATAAATAAATCTGCCCCTCCTATGACATAGAAGCATTACAACACACCTTGTTTTGCCTCAAATTTGATAAAAACGTATCTGGCATATAGGATTTGTTGCAGTGTTAAACCATTACCGCTGTGCTGTTGCCTAGACTCTATAGCTGGGTGACAAACAGTGCCTATGCAGAAACACCACTGACCCATCACAAACTGTTTACATCTCCAGGGACTACCACAGTAAAGATGAGGCTATGAATGACCCCACCAAGGACCACAGGATATGTCTCTGAATGTGTATAAAAGTGACAAGTGGATTTAACAAGTGCATGTAACAGCCTCACAGCCATGCCTTTTATGGCCTTCTAACCATTATACTCTTCTTCTTCTACAAAACACAGCTGATCAAAAGTATATCTTGTAAATTATCATAATCTAAAACCAGTTTGCTCACTACGTCAGGTGGCGCAATCCCATTGTAAAGTCTGGATATATAGAAATAATGTGTTATCTGTACGCTTGCCCACTTGCAGGAATCTGTAGATGAAAGCAGGGCTGAAGATGTGACAAAGACACCAGACTAGAGTCTTTGTGAGCAGTGTGCACTGTGTATTTGTGTCTTTGTGCGTTGCTAAGGTAGAGTGACTAATGACTGATTATTTCTAGCTGTCAGACAGGACATCCTGTTTGCACTGGGATCCATGTGGGGCTGTGGCAAATGACCTCAACACATGCTGTAATTCTGAGAAGCAGTCCTGACTTGATAAACACTACATCCATACCTCAGTGTTTGCCTGCAGATAACCTCATCCTAACTGATTCTGCATGCATGTAAAATTAATGTGTTTGTTTCCCCCACTGTTGAAATAGGTGCTGTAGAGAATACTAACACTATGTAAATACTCATGTGTTTTCCAAATGTTCCAGTACTTTGTCTGATGGTGAAGCTGACCCACTGGAAATACCCTAATTTGTTAACTATCAGGTGCTATGGGGAAAAAGAAGATAGCAATACTTTGGATATGACCCTGAACCAGATGCTACATAACAAATAACATCATTCATAAAATATAAATCACTGTTTTGTTTTTGGAGGGTTTTTTTGGATTCTGCCCAAAATATATTTTTGCAGAAGCACAGATAAACCCTAACACAACCCATAAACACCGTTTGTTGTCAGTGAACAGGAATATCATACTTGATATTGCCTGTGAGCTTTAAGTATAGATCCCATCTATTTCCCCTGATAAACCCCTAAACTGCAGAGATGCAGACTTTTGAACTGAGTGCTGGCAACAAGTTGGATGTCCCCTCTTTAGTTTGGAGGAGATGGCATGCATTCTTTCCAAAAAATAATGATCAAATTTACATTCATCTGACCACAGAACAGTTTTCATCTTTGTCTCTGTACGTTTCTGTCTCTGCACATTTTCAATGATTTTTGGCCCAGAGAAGATGGTGGGGTTTCTCGATCATGTTTACACATGACTTCTTCGTTGTATGGTAGCGCTTTAAACGGCATTTGTGGATGGCAAGGTGAACTATGTTCACAGACAATTCAATTCAATTTTATTTATGTAGCACTGAATCACAACAACAGTCTCAAGGCACTTTATATTGTAAGGCAAAGACCCCACAATAATAGAGATAAAATCCCCAACAATCAAACAAACCCATTTAAACAGGCACTAGGTGACAGTGGGAAGGAAAAATTCCCTTTTAACAGGAAGATACCGCAACAGAATCATGCTCAGGAAAGGGCAGCCATTTGCCATGGCCAGTTTAGGGTGGTGGGAGGAAGACAGGATAAAACACAATGATTTCTGGATGTGTTACTGGGCCCATAGAGTGATTTCTATGACAGAATCATGCCTGTTTTAAGGCAGTGCTGCCTGAGGGCTTTAAGATCATCCAATACAGATTTTCAGCCTTGTCCCCAGCACATGGAGATTCCTCCAGTTTCTCAGAATGATGATGATATTATTTGTTTGCAATTTTTTAGGAGCATTATTCTGAAAATATTCCACTATTTGTAGATGCAGTTTTTTTTTCTTTGCAGATTGGTGAACCTCTGCCCATCGTTACTTGTGAAAATCTCTGCCTCTCAAAGATTCTCTTCTTATATTTAATCATGTTACTGATTACTGGCTAATGAATCTAATTAGTTGCAAAATGATCCCCCAGCTGTTTCTTTTTAGTACCACTTACTTTTCCAGCCCTTTGTTGCACACGTTCCAACTTTTTAAGACATGTTTCTGCCATTAATTTCAAAACGAGCCAATGTTTTTCACTAAATTGTAAGATGTCTCATTTTAAACATTTGATATGTTTTCTCTGTTCTATTGTGAATAAAACATGGGTTTATGAGATTTTCAAATCATTTAATTCTGTTTTTTATTTACATTAAACAGAATTAGGGTTGCATATAGGTCCCATATCTGGCCTCAGGATGTTGTCTGTGCATGTGAATGTGTGTGTGTGCCTGTGCATAAGTGTGTTTATCTGTCAACATCTGTTCTCCTCCAGCTTGAAGGTGAAAAAACCCTGTGGTTCAGTGCTAACAGATGACTGATGGAGTCTAATCAGAGTCTTTATTTGAAGAAGGGTATTCAGTTCTCTGTATTTGGGGCACACAGCAGTGGACTCATATGTAACCCTGTCTGTTCAGGGCCAGACCTCCTCACTCCGAGCCTTTACAGTCCCCTCGACTGAGGCACAACCTACATTTCACTGGAGAGACACAAAATGTCTCTGGAAATGATTTCAGGGTTTGAGACCTCAGTCAGTGTTGATTTTAATTGAACACAAGTATTTGTATTTGATGTATGTGGGCGTGTGCTGTGTTTGGGTTTGTGAGTGTGTGTGCGTGTACTATATTCATGCATTTATATAATTATGCTCACACAGCTATTGGGTTGTCCAGGGAACCACTGCTTACATATTGTGCATGCATGTGCACATTTCTGTGACTTGCAGACACATTTGAAGTATTTGTGCATGTGCAGTGATATCTGTTGTTTTCCATGACTGTGTTTAAATTTAAATGAGTTTGAGTTTTAACATCTTTAAATTGGCTACTTTTGCGTTTTGCAACAAATTTTGAAATTTTTTTACTGCCCTAAATGGAGATAAGCACATGCTTTATAGCAATTCAATGCACAACAGCTCGCCTACAATGCACTTATTTTACTAGCTTGAAAACCAACATGTAATATAAGGATATCTATAATATGTTTTGGCTATTTGGAAAATTCATCTTGACAAGTTCATCCACCAAAATCCACACAGGTGCACAAGTGTTTCGAAAAACTACTATGCGTCACAGAGCGAGGCTCCGTTCTTCCTGGGTGAATGCCCGGTGAAAAGAGCTCTGTTTGGCAGGCTAGCTGATATATTTGCAAATAACACAGTAATCTCCCCATGGCGGGCCAAACATGCCAGTGTTTGCCTGCTTATTCCACATAAAAGAAAAGTTTACTCATTCGTGCTCTTACACAAGCAAAGGCAAACATTCCCTTTTATTGTGCAGGCGTCTTCTCCTTTTTTTTTGGCCCCTTCTTCTCTGAGCCCAGGAAGGACACAGTCAGCCCGGAACAAGCTTGGAGGTCTTCAGACCACACACAGAGCAAGCAAAGATCTCTCCATGACTCTCTTTCTTTTTCTCCTTCCTCTCCTCCCTTCATACCGTCTAACTCGTTCCCACTGTTTTAAATGGTCACCCGTTCAGTTTTGCTCCTTCTTCATTATAGCTCTCTCACACTGTTCCCACATTTCATCTTCTCTCAGGCCAGCCTGACCCAGGCAGAGCAGAGGTTGCATGCCCACTGTTGCATATCTCAATTGCCATTCTAGTAGAGCTGGGCGATAGAACGATAACGATATGTATCGCGATATAACTTTTACTCGATAGAGAAATTAAGCTATCGCGATAGACCTCGCCGCTCTTGTCCTCTTAAAAAAAAAAAAAAAAAAAAAAAAGGTCAGCCGATCCAAATTCAGTAGCGCAGAGCTGAACCAATCACAGCCGCAGCGTCACGTCGCGTGACTTGTTACGTACAGCACAAGTGCCAAGCCGCACGTGTGTTTGTTTGGGAAGCAGCCAGCAGGTAATGGAGCCAGCGCATAATGGAGGAAATGAGTATGCCGACTAGAAAAATCAACCGAGCGTGACCGAAGAGAAAACAGATGATGGTTCCAATGCCGGAGAGATTGTCGAACGGAAGAGCCAAAGAAGTTCCGTAGTGTGAAGGTATTTCGGCTATTTCAAGTCTGACAAAAAACAGAGTAGCGTGCACTGTAAATTGTGCCGAAAGCAAGTCTGGAAATACAATAAACTGGTGCATGCGTCACACTGTGCGCCGCGTTATTGTTTCGGTGAAATGAATTTCTACAATACTGTTAATTCTACTCTCTGCAGTGTTTAAATGCTTACATATACACACAGTTACTGTCCCTCCACACATACGACTCGGTTCTGCTTCTATGCCGCAGCTTTGTTTACTTTTTCCCACCGAGGCTTCTAGACTTCTGATTGGCCAACATTTCTGCACGGTTAGGAATCTAGCGCCACCTGCTGCTTTGGCATGTTCATAGCAGCGTTTTCCTTCATTTCTGCCTTTATGTGTGGACGGGATTATTTTTTTAAAACGAAAACGGAAAATCTCCGTTTTCAAAAATACCCGTGTACGTGTGGACGTAGCCTCAGTCTCTGACTGGAAGCGCTAATTCGTCATTCGGCTTTTGTCAGACTAAAGTAACTGTTAAAACTGTTTGAAAAGCTAAGCTATACAACAAGGAGAGATTGAGAATTTCCTTTTAGTTCTCAGTTTATTTGATATTGACAAAAGTTAGTCAGTTTTGTCTGTTCTTCTGTAAAACAAACTAAGATTTATTTTTAGAATTAATATTTTATTTCTAAGTGGAATTGACAATTTAGTCTGTTTCATTTGTTCTATTTTGAAACTTAAACGCTTTAGCGGCTGCCTTTTGTGTAGTTTGCAATATTTGCCTTTATTTATCTGAAAAAGTCTCATGTTCCTTAAGTACATCTACCCTGTTGAACTTATTATGGGAAATAAATATTTAAAAACAAGCTGCTGATTATTTCACATTTTACTTGTGAGCAACGGCACATTTAAATCTTACAAATATAGTTATTTGGCTTATATCGTGATAGATATCGTTATCGCCTGAAATGAAAAAAACATATCGTGATATGAAAAAATCTCATATCGCCCAGCTCTACATTCTAGCAATGGGTTCTGCCCCAGTGTTTGTTTGAAAAGGCTGATGTGAACTGTAGAGAGGATGGTCACTTAGTATGATATTTGTGCCTGTGAGACCACCCAGCCAGTCAGGCCAAAACTCAGGAATTAAGGCTTTATTTTTCAACGCCTCCACTGTTCCCAGGGCCTCAGAGCTGAATGAGATTAATCCCTTCTCTGTCACCACCATCTGTGTCTAACGCTATAGCTTGCATAGTAGTCACTTCTGGAATATCCAGGTAAAAGAGAGGATGTGCAAAACAGACAAAAAGAAAGAAACAGTCGAGTCATATAAAGAAGGATTTTTCCAGTGGAAAAAAATTAGGAAATAAATTAGGAGACAACACAAATGCTTCGTTAGGTATTTGTACACTGGAGTTACACATAATTTAAAATAAATTCCATATAAAATATAACATTTATGAACACTTCTACTGATTTGTACTGACAATGACTGACCGAGAGGAACAAATAGATAAGAAGTAAGTTATCTTACATGACTGTCAGAGTATCCATCCATCAGGAAAATTGTAAAAACTGTATTAACATAGCTAACTTTTCCACAAGGACAGATAAGTTAAGAGTTTTTTGCATATCAGTGTTAAGATACAGTCTGTTTATGTATGTAGAAAGAGATCATTAAGTCTTCTTTGAGAAATTTTGAAAGGCATAAATGACCTTGACTGGGTTGGGCTGATACTGCGGATGAGGAGACCTAAATGTCGCATTGGGTGGCACCATGCATGAGCTGGGGATTTACAATGTCTCTAGACCACACACAGACAAATCAGAAGAGTGAGGGATGGATGAAAGGAGAGTGGAGATATGGAAAAGTAGCAACAACAAAAAAAGAAGATTAAATGTGCCCTGTTTTAATTTTATAGAATTATATATTTTAAGCTGTTCTGGGGGCAGAAAATGACTTATCCTGATAATAATATCAAATCACTGAACTGCAGGCACTCATTAAATTAAATAACACCTTTGGATTACAAACGTAAGTGCATTCCAACCAAAGACCACCACATAGTGAACCCAAAATTAACAAAAATTATTTTCTTTAGACAGTCTGCACACTTCTGACATCAAATAAGGCTATACGCTCTTCTGTTGCTAAAATATAAATCAATCACAGCAAGTACCCACAGCACCCTGTTTAGTGGAATCCAAACACAGCGTATGAGCACAAATACCTCATACCAAGTGTCGAGCATGGTGGTGGAGGGGTAACGATTTGAGCTTGTTTTGTTTTGCAGCCTTGGCACTTTTCAATGAGTCAACCATAAACTCTGTATACTAAAGTACTCTAGAGTGAGATGTGAGGCCATCTGCCTGACTGGTCCAAACTGTGTCATGCAACAGGACAACAAACCTAAGCATAGCTGCATCGGCGTAACTTTGTGCTGAACAATTCATAATTTTATTGGGGTCTTATATTGGTTGGGTCTGTTTATTGCGGGGATCATAATCCCCCTAACCCCCCTTGGAAATTACACCCCTGCACAGCTGCAAATCTCCAAAAGAATGACTGAAAATGAAGAATCAAAGCGCTACAGTGGTCAGTGAAAGTCCAGACCTTAACTCGGCTGAAATGCTGTGGCACAGCTTTAAGTAAGCTGTGCATGACGCAAATTCAGAGAACTGAAACAATATTATCAAGAGTGGGCCAAAAGTCGTCCACAGTGATGTCAGAGAATGATAAAGTAATAGAAAAAAACGATTACTTTAAGTTATTGCTGCTACAGTTGGTTCTACAAGCTACTGAATCATGAGGTGTACTTAGTTTTTTAACAGCCTCATTCTACATTTAGACTTCTTAATGGAATCTCAAAATGTTTCCTCAAATCAAGAATACTGAATAAAAACATTTTTTTCAACTCAATATGTGACATGCAGTAGAATATATGTACTACTCATTTTATATGAGTTATGAGTTTAAATCGTTTAAATGTGTCCACTGTATATTTGGACACATTTAAATCAGCTGTTGGGTTCAAGTAAAAGGTGAAATGGCTGTGCTAAACTACTATACTATACTATACTACCCCGAGGCCATATTTCTCTTAACTTGGTATATGATTACATTTCACAATAGTCAGCTTTGACAGGTCACACTAACTGCCCGCAGTACTGCTGACAGATTTAAATAGAGAATATCCAAAGTATCAAGGAACCAGCATAAAAGGCAAATGGAAAATTGTGTTGGTATTCCAATAAGTACAGATTTGTATATCATTCTGTTTTCTCTGTGGAGTCTTTCTCTATTCACTGTGAAGTTTCCACCTCTGATTTGTGTATCAGGAGAAATGCAGTGTAGCCATGAAGGAGAAAGCAATGTGTGCTAAATGGTCCATAAGCATGGCCTGGCCTGGCCCTGAAAGCCCCTCTGGACCCCATATGGTGAATATGTGTGGATGCATGGATGCACGGCCTACCCGCAGCAGGGCTGCTCCCCACAGTAAAACATCCCACTGAATACCCATACAAATATATAAACACATGCAGATATTCAAAAACTCAAAAACACAGTACATTAACACAAGATACATAAAAATACAACTATGCATGAAACTGCCAGCTCTCACGCAAATGAAATCTCACAACTACACAAGCCCTTAGGTATTTCACGTGCAACAACTTTAAAATCCTGCCAATCAAGATAGCAGTGTCTCCACAGATCCTTCTGCACTTAGTGAACTACTACAGATACCACGTTGTACTCCCCCCTAATCCTGTTTGTGAATTGGTGAGCAAAGGGGAGCATAATTGCATGCTTAAACGCCTGAGAAATGGACATCCAGTTCTGCTGAATCTGTGCTTTTTGTGTGGCCTCATTGTTGAGACGTGCAGTCATGCAGTTCTTTGACTTGCAGTCAGTGTTGGGTTAGGGGTGGTTCAGAAGAGTGGAAGTGGGGAAAATATTGTCTAGGGTCCAGTTATTTTATTTCAGTATCAGACAATCCATGCTTGCCCAACATGCCTGGCAGGAAGAGTGTGATTATTACCAGAGTGGAGTAACACAGGCAGAAATCGGACGCGTTTCCCTCTTTCCATTGCGTTTCTGTCCTGCAGTTTAACACTCTTGTTGTCAGCGATCTAATCAGCTGTTTTTTTGTTTTTTTTAAGGCCCTGTGGAGAATTTTGTAGCAAGATGCCAGCTACACAAGCACAAGAGCACACACACACAGACATGAACAGACTCCACAGTCAGTTATACTTTCTGGTTGATGGGCTTTCTGGTAGTGTGGCCAAAGAGGACAAACAAAAGGCTCTTCTATGGGGTTGCAGTGTAATGAGAGGCAGTGTGATTGTAAATATGTTGCTCTGCAGAGTTTTCCATCTCACTGCAGGACAAAGGGGACCAGCCATCAAATTCGGGTCATTAGAGGCTTCTACGTTGTAAATCAATTTGCTGAGCAGAATACGTTGCGTCATCATCTGTCTGTGGCCCCAAACTGCTCAACAGAGGCTGAAGGATTCTCCACTTATGAAATCTGAATGACAAAAAGTGGTTTTGTATATTTACCTTTTACCGTTTCAGTGTGGCCGCAGGCCTGAGAGCACTCTGACATTTAGAGGGAGGTTAATTATCAGCTTTTGGAGGAGCGAGTGTGTGAGAGCAAGAGGAGTTTGGATGAGATAATGGATAATGATTAAAGTTTATTTGAGCCTTATATAACTTTATTAAAAAGAACTACAGCACTTTTGTCTCCAGCCTTGCTAAATGGACACTATTTACTGTGACTAGCTCTTACATTCATAATGATAAATGAGACAATGACAAGATAATAGGTGGATTTCAAAAAATTGCAGCTGTGACAACACAATTTGAAGTGATTCTGAGACATCCTGGCATCTTTAAAACAATATAAATACATAGATGACAGTCTTAATTGCATACTGCCTATGATTTGGAGTGGTGCAGTCTCTAAGGATGTAATCATGTCAGAAGTCTGTGATGCAAATTGTCTTATTAACTGTATTCAAAACTACAATTACTGCCTGGGAGTTGCAGAACTCCCCCGCTGGTCAAAATAAAGTTTATATTCATGTATTCATATTTAAAATGCATAGCACATAGACAAAAGATCCGTACAGTCACCGCAGGTTCAGAGTGGGAACCCAAGATCTGTATCCAACCAAATGTATGAACATTATGAAATGTTAATAATTGAGTAATGGTGTTGAATAATGGCCAAGAAGTTTTTTTCGGGGGTTTTGCGGAACATTTCAATGTCACAGTAAAGTTTCTCCTTTGACCATTTGCACATGTATGATTTTTTTGTCTTCCTCCACTCACCCCAGCTAGTTATGCCAGATGGCGACTCCTCCCTGAGCCTGGTTCTGCCAGAGGTTTCGTCCCATTAAAAGGACATTTTTCCTCCCAATGTCACCAAAGCACTTCCTCAAAGGGAAATTTCCTGCTATATAAATAAAATTGAATTGAATTAAAATGATTCACTTCTGTCAAATTTTGTAGTAGTACACATTTAGAGTGAGGATTAAAAAAATTATGACAGAAAGATGTTTTGTTAGCTATTTCACATCTAAAATCTCTTTATTCTATCCTTCTGTGGCCAGTTTAAAGAAATTACCTCATGGAATTCCTGATATTTTTCATTAATTTGAAAAGTACGTATTGACAACTGGAGGAATTGAAAGAAAGTCTTCATAAAAGTAAGATCATTCCCTAGGATTATACTACCACGAATGGTTAGAGAAAGATTAGCTCTACAGCAAAAAGACCATTACTATGAAACAAATGCAACTGGTACAAAAAAAAGTGAAAACGTGTCAGAAATGTTCCTCTTTTTGAAAAATCCACACTCATTTAATTAAGGCTTTGTGGATATGTTGCTCTTAGACATCTTACTTAATTTAAATTAAACTATTTCAGCTTTTGCAGGACACACTTATACCATGAATGAATTAAACAGATGAATGGAACAACTGCGACAAAGAGAAAAGCATGAATTATCAACCTAATTTTCCGTCTGTGCAATCAGTGTTTATGAAGTTGAAACTGTCATTTTTGGCACAGTGGTAATTGCTTTTGGCTCATAGTGGACTTTCTGACTCATGAGAGAGAGGACGTGGAACACAGGAGTATTTCCGAAGCTCCCGAGTGCGGGACAAGACTTCCATTCAGGTCTTTCTAGGCGCTGATTACAACGTACGACAGAAGTTTCACCCATGGCTGGTCCAACACTGTTTTATCTGAATCAAACCTCAACTGAGGCGAATAAATCCGACTGAGATTAAAGCTACTGCTGCAGGAAACACCTTGTCCACAAAAGTGCATGTTCTTAAGTCAATACAGGTGGGTTCCTAGGAAAGCCAGTGGGGAAATTTCACCATGAATGCAAGAGAATGCAACACTCTGACCTAATTAGAATAAATTAGAAAATATTTCTTTTCTGTTTTAAGAGATTACAATGTTAAATATTCATCTCAAGAAAGCACAAAGCTGAGACAGCAAGAATGTTATAAAAAAAAGTTATTACTTAACAGAAGTGAAAACTAACTCGTTGCAATTGTACTTAAGAGTTCTTTGACAAAATGGAATTTTTTTTCTATTTAGTTTAGTTTCTATTTAGCCACATATCAGAAGAAGTCACTGCCGCAGGCCAAAAATACCACCATGCATGTTACTTCTCGTACACAGTGTTGGGAAGGTTACTTTTAAAATGTATTCCATTACAGATTACAAAATACATGCCCCAAAATGTATTCTGTAACGTATTCCGTTACGTTACTCGATGAGATTAACGTATTCTGAATACTTTGGATTACTTAATATATTATCATACTGCTTACAACTACGTGAATGTACTATTGCTGTGATTTATTACTGTTACTGAAGGTCCGCGTCTCCGAACTGTAGTAAAGGGACCTCTGGCTAATACGGCGGGGTCCCTGTCGGCTCGTAGCCGAAAAATAGCTTTACTTTGTTGTCTGGGTCAACTTTGCTTGCGAGAGACAGAGAGAGGCGTTGAAAGGCTGCTCCAACGGAACTTATTGTTTCGAAGGAAAACACAAACACAGCATACAGTCGAGTCTTAATAGCGTACTTACACCTGGGCTCGTCAGGCACTCTTCTTGGCTGCAGTGGTTATTATTATATTTACATGCTCCCAGCTCCCGTTTCTGCTCGATGACAGCTCCGACTTTTCCTTTTTCTCCCTCGCTCACAGACACATAACGGGTATGGCAGTCCATTCTCCCTGCAGCACGGACTACACTGCCTATGATGCTACATTCTTTAGAGCTATACCTGTAGCATTCTGCCTATTAGCCTAGCACAACAACAACAACAACAAAAAGGCCTCTCTCACCCAGGAAACACGCAGAGAGAGAGCGTCCTGATGTAAATATGTCACTGGAGTTGATATTTTACACCATGTAACCATGGCAACCGTAACGCTGCCGCCTGGAACAACAGAACGTAGCTGTCAAACAAAACCAAACAGTCCTGACCCGCCACAATATGAAACAGGGAAACAGTGTAATCCATTTATTTCAACAAAGTAACTGTATTCTAAATACCACCTTTTTAAACGGTAACTGTAACAGAATACAGTTACTCATATTTTGTATTTTAAATACGTAACGGCGGTACATGTATTCCGTTACTCCCCAACACTGCTCATACATAAGTAAATATCTTATAGATCAGCTAGATCGATTTGGAATTTTACTATTGTTTGGTTTATTGGGTGATGTATAATGTACGAGAGATTTATAATCACAACTTTAGGTGCTGCATTTTTTCCATGATGATATAGACACAAAATAGTACAACAGTAGCCGATAAATGTACATTTATGCACCAGATAAAGATACATTTTTACGGGTGGCTACAATTAGTTAATATCTCTGCACACCTGAATGAATAATCTATGCACACTGTTTTACTTGCCACTATTTATTTTCACATTTTTATTATTTTTATTTCAGTGCTGGATCTGACCACTTCCATCTTATATTTCTTTGGCAGTTCAGAAATCAGGACACATAGTTAGAATGTGTCTGGTTATAGAGCTGGCTCAAGCTGAAAGGCAAGTAGAGACAACATGGGCTTTCTTGAAGGCAAGTAGGTTCCCAAGAAGGCTGCTATATATTCTGGGTTTCTATCAAGTTTTTCCAACATAAAAAAGAGCAGTGATAAAATAAAGTACATATTTTTTCTCCTCCAATTTGATCAAGAAGAAGCTAAGTTTGAAAACCAGCAACTGATTTCAGAAATAAAAAATCAAAATCCAGCACTTGGCACAATATCTCAAAAAAATCAATTAGTCAATTTTGAAAATGAGAAGGTTTTGCCAGAAGCCAGTGATCTATTTATCTCAACTCTATCTGTCTGAGTCGTGAATTTCTAACGGGGCCAGAAAAGGTTCCTTGTGATTCAGTGAGAGAACAAGCGTGTGTGAGATGTAGTGTAGTATGTAAACCGTTTGACATCAGTGTTTGGGCTTTCTTTATGAGAACATCTGCAGCAGCTGCCCTATAAATTCCCAATGTTGAGAAAGCAGGAACAAAAAGTTCCATTTTTGTATAGCAGTGTACCATGGCAAGAAGCAGACCCAGTCGTGCCTCATCTGGAGCAGCATGGCCAACGTTTTGGGAAAATCAAATTGGGGATGAAGAACTGAGATAATGTTGGTGTATGTTTACAAGCCAGTTCTGCACAGCAACAGACAACATTGAAGAGATCTTACTGATTGCCACCATATCAGCCCCAGACAACAGGCAAGACATCTGTCTTGGTTTTACTTTTCAACAGACCAACTCTGTGTGGTATTCTGGCATTTAATGGGAAATATTGGCTGATGTGACGATGTTGTTGTTTCCTCTTTAAGAATGTCTTCATTGCCAGTGATATCTAAATGTTAAAGTTTCAACTAGCCCCATAGGCAATCAGCATTTCACATTATTAGCACATTATTAGCAGACACACTCAGTGCTAAATTAAACATACACTCAAAATTCAAATGCTTCTGGCTTCTTGGCAGATTTTTGGGACTTTTCAGATTTGTGAAAAACGCTGACAATTCAATTCAATTCAGTTTTTTTATAAGGTACTAAATCACAACAATAGTTACTTTGGGGAAATTTATATTGTAAGGTAAAGACCCTACAATAATACAGAGTGACAGTGGGAAGGAAAAACTCCCTTTAACAGGAAGAAACCTCTGGCAGAACCAGACTCAGGAAAGGGCTTCCATCTTTTGTAACCTGTTGGGGGTATGGGGAAGAGGCATGCTGACATGCTGTGGAAGAAAGCCAATGATGAATAATAATAACTAATGATTCAATTCAGAGTGGTGTATAAATGCACAGTGAGTGAAAAGGTGAGTGAAGAAGATTGATTTTAGTGGAGGGAGACTAAAAATCCAGAAAAAAACAACACTTTACATAAAAGTTACTAACTGATTTGCATGTCATTGAGGGAAATAAGTCCCATCCCTAAAACTCAGCCAGAATTATTGTTCCCACAGATTGGCTGTGTGCCATGATTGCAATCAGCCAATCAATCAATCACAGATGCTCCTGGTCTCAACCTGTATATCGAATCATCCTGCGTCAGCGTGACACTGAAAAACTAGTTATGCATTTATTCCTTCTAGCCTGGACTATTCTAATTTACTATTATCAAGATGTACTAAAAAAAAAAACCCAGAAAAGCCTCCAGCTTATCCAGAATCTCTGCAGCATGACTACTGACAGGGACTAGAAGTAGAGAGCATATTTCTCCTATATTGACTTCTCTTCACTGGCTGCCTGTTAAATCCAATTTTAAATCTAATTTAAAAAACCTGCTCCTCACATAACAGATCTTAAATAATCAGGCCCCATCTTATCTTAATGACCTTTTATCACCCCATTAGAGCTCTCAGACTGCAGGCTTAACTGTTGTTCCTAGAGTATTTAAAGGTAGAATGACAAGACCATTAACAAGAAGCTTGGTGAGAAGATGACAGAGGATGATGTGAATATTCAGGGGTGGAGGAAATGTAAAATGATCATCAATCACCCTCGTCTAGAGCTTAAGGCAAGATCGTACCTCACAGGGTGAGGATAATCATAACAGGACGAGGATCATCCCAAAACTATATGGGAGGAGTTTGTTAATGATCTGATGGCAGTCGTGACCACAGTCACCAACAACACCACTGGTAACACACTATACTGTAATGCAGGGATGTAAAACTCATTTTACATCATGTGCTACATACAGCCTACTTTAAGTCCAGACCAGTGAAACTCTCCTTTCCATCAGTGTAAAGAAGTAATTGTTTCACTGTAAATTTCTATATTAGACTGTTCTATTTTTTTTTTTAAATATTTAACTATTATTTATTAATTTGGTGTAGTATAAATAGCCATGGGGAAGTTCTTTATCAGTACAGTAAAAAAATAAGTCCAAAATTTATGCCCTCCTTAACATTTTCCAAAGCCATCCAGGGGGCTGTATTGCATCCTTTTACAGACTGATTCTGATCGCCTGGCCTTATGTTTGTCACCCCTGCTATATTGGATTAAACATTTGCAACGTATGCAAGTTCCCCCTGCTCAAGAAGGCATGTACATGTACAAAGAGTCTGCATCTGATTTAAGAGGGGTCGGATACAAGGTTTTTTGGCTGCCAGCAGATACTGCAGGTGTACTGGTCATGTAGAAACTGGAGGCAGCAATTGTCTTAGGAGAACATATTATATGCCACCATCTGCTTTTGTCAATGATCATGCCAGCAGGGTACCAGGCACTGATGGAGAAAGTGCATCATTATCCTCTTTGGCAGGTTAAACTTTTCATCACTGTCAGGAAGTACAAACTCTGCTGTTTTGGGGGGGGTTCTTACAGAAAATCTACAACCAGCTCCACTGTTAATGTGACTCACACATTGTGATCAACCCTGATCACAACATGTGAGTCAGCCTGGCAAAATGCAAAGGAATAAATTAAAAAAAAATCACTGAGATGCTCAGAGTACCTCCAAAAGCCGGGGAACTACGAGGGTGAGACAAATGTGACCGATCTGTATATTGTTTATGTCATATGAAGTTAATTGTTAGTTGATATTATATTTCGTTAACTCCAAATCAGATTTGAGATGTTTTATCTCATTTTGATATTTAAATTTTATCATTTTTTTCGTGAATAGAGCACATTAAAACCTCAGCAGCACTTTCCACACAAGAGAGACGCATGGTTAAAGAGATGAAATCGATCGAATCATTAAACCAGACAATGTTTAATAAATGATTTAAATCAAATCAACAAAGCTGCACAAACGACATTTTTATATTTACATTTATTAAATGTAGATTCGTCGGTGAAATTTGTCGAAAGTGCGGTATCGATTGTGAAAACAGATAAACACTGAGCAGCCTGCAGTGGAGCTGATCCTGCTGTGAGCCTGTTGTGCCTTTTCCCCAAATAAAGGACGCTTGGAAGAGGAGAAAGTATGAGCGACTTACTCGGAATCACGTGACTCACACAGATAGGTTTTTCGTCTCCATTTAACCGTTTTCCTTTTTTGTATATGATGGCTGAGCTAATCTAGCAGGCTAACAAGCTACAGTGCCTTTTCCTCTACCGGAAGAAGATCAGAGAGTGCAGCCTCTGTTTCCTCCTAATGGCTTCAACTTCTGCAGTTGGAAAAGGTATTTTTGTTCTGTTTTTCTTCCTATTCTGTCTGTTTTCTCCGTAGATAATGTTTATATTTCTATCAAGTAGCTTTTACGTTCATTTTTACATTCACAAATTAGTGATTAGCCATATTTTAGCAGTTGGTGGTAAATACCCCCTCCTGCAAAGACGTTTCTTTCCTTTTTTTGACCAATTTCTTAAAGAGTATTTGCGAAGATTATTGTTATATGTTATAGCTAGTGTTATATTTGCCCAAGTTTAAATTTGCAGTCATTTTAATGACTGGAGTTAATGTGAAATTCTTTAATACATCTACATCATTAATAAATATAATGTCACAATGATTTTGCAGCAGAATGGCGTGAAGGTGACAGTTGTCTGGCTCTACACCTAAGACATGGTGTCCTGAGAGAAGCCACTATCCAGAAACTGACCTCCAGCTCTCTTAATGAGGATACAGCATGGGTGATATTTAAAGACACTAATAAAGATGTGGGAGAGGACGAACAAGAGGCGGAAGCCATACCTGTCTCAAAACTTGTGAGACCTGGTTTGAGGGACTTCATGCATGAGAAACCTTGGTTTCCTACCAGCCTGATAGACCCCAAGTTATGTGTCCCGTTAGAGCTGAGTGATGCTGATGAAGACCGAGTTCCCTATACCATCAATAGATACCTTAGAGCTTACCAGCAGGAAGGTATCAGGTTCATTTACAATAACTACATCCGTTCCAGAGGTTGCATCCTGGGAGATGACATGGGCCTGGGAAAGACTGTACAGGTACAAAGCACGTTATTTTTTTTGTGAGAACTGTTAAAGTGCCAGTGTTTGTTTTTAATTTTGCTTCCTGTGGCTCTCTTCCTTTTCATTCTTGTCGTCTGTTGGATCTCACCTTAGGTCATTGGTTTTCTGGCTGCTGTATTGCACAAAACAGGCACATGGGAGGACATTGCAAACAACAGGCCCCAGTTTCTGCAGAGTCAGCAGTCATCTGAGAAAAGTAATCCCAGCAAAGTAGGTTGTTTTGTTTTTTTTAAAGCTTGCTTACATAAAAATGTGACCTGTGTTTTAACAAAATTGTCAAGAAAAAAAACCCACACACTATGTATTTGATAAAGTGCAACAAGTGACAGCAGTGGAATATCACAGTCACAATTTTGACATTTCTGTGACATTTCTGTTTAAGGTGTTCCTTATTGTGGCCCCACTGTCAGTGCTTTATAACTGGAAAGATGAGCTGGACACATGGGGTCACTTCCAGTGTGTGGTGGTCCACGGACTGAGGAAAGAGGAGGAGTTGGCCCGCATTAAGAAAGGGCGAGTTGAAATTGCCCTCACTACCTATGAAACTCTTCGTCTCTGCCTGGATCAGTTTAATAAGTAAGACCCACGCTTAAAAAACATGTATAGTACATTTAGTACTATTTATAAATTAGGCTCCTTAAGAAATTGTTCATTTTAGTTTTTATTTATTTTTAAGGCACTTTAGTCGCATTTTAGATCAATTTTGTGCCGTAAATAAATTTGCCTTATCTATTTATGCCCTAGATTATATCTTTGCCTTTTCCCTACAGGATTGACTGGTCTGGTGTGGTTGTGGATGAGGCCCACAAGATAAAAAATCCAGACTCTCAGATCACTCAGGCCATGAAGGAGCTAAGATGTAAGGTTAGAGAGCTTGTGTTGTTATTTCAGAGTTCTTGTATTTAGTATGGACTACTAATGAGTCAGTATCAAATAACTGATAGTGGAAAGTGTTGATGCACTTTGTCTTTGAGGCTGTACACATTAATTTATTAACCTTTTAGCAAGCTCAACTTTGAGTCAGGATTCTAATGCTAACTTTGTATTTCCATCAGGTCAGAATTGGTCTCACTGGAACTATTTTACAGAACAACCTGGAGGAGCTGTGGTGTGTTATGGATTGGTGGGTTAAAATTACAACCTTAAAATTTATATCACAACTTGTCTTTTAAAAAATGTGAGAGGCATAAAGCAATGCAAGTCGGGAACATGTTTGGATATGGGAGGCTATTTCACTATACCCTTTCTTTTTACAGCCCTCAGCAAGTGTTTGACCACTGTAGGATTTCCGTTGCTCAACATTTCTTGGCCTCCTCTGTTGTTTTTATTGTTTCATAATTTGTTTTTAATGGGCCATGATAGGCTGCCAAGAGAGGGACTGTGGTACTGCATGAGGAAATCAGGAGTGGCAGAGAAAACTGAGGTTGGTACAGGACATGTACGAGGACAGCGAGAACCTGGTGAAATGTGAGTTCAAGCTGGAAGTGGGATTACATCAGGGATCAGCTCTGAGCTCTTTGTTGTTTGTGATGGTAATGGACAGGTTGACAGATGAGGTCAGGCAGAAGTCTATGTGGACTATAAGATTTGTAGATGGCATTGCAATCTGTAGTGAGGGTAGACAGGCAAGGAGCGGCAGTAGTGGCGTGGATTAATTTAGATACCTGGGATCAACCATTCAAAGCAATGGACAGTGCATAACAGTGAAGAAGTGAGTGCTGGCAGAGTGGAGATGAGTGTACGGAGTGATGTGTTCCCAAAATGTTGCAGTAAGTGTGAAAGTAAGGTTTATGAGATGGTTTTAAGACCTGCTGTGTTGTATTATTTGGAGATAGCACCACTAATTCCCACAGGAGGTGCAGCTGGAGGTGGCAGATCTGAAGACGTTAAGATATTTTAGCTTAGGTTGAGCGGTTTCGAGACAAAGTTGGAAGATTGAGATTTTTTTGAACATCCAGAGCAGGGATAATGTATATATTGGTCAAAGGATGCTGAATGTGGACCTTCCAGGTGGGAGGTTGAGAAGAAGACCACAAAGAAGATTCATAGACGAAGTGAAGGAGGACATGCAGAGGGTTGGTGTTGGAGAGCAGTATGCTAGTTATAGCGTGAGATGTAGTCAGATGCTCCACTGTGGTGACCCCTAAAAGGAGCAGCCTAAAGAAGGCATTTTTAACTAGACCATTTTAGCACCTGAATTCAGCCTTCCCTGAAAAACATCCATGACTGTTCAACATCAATGGTCCCATCAATGTGCAGAGATGGACACTAATGCACTCCCACACCTCCACAAATGCTTGCCTCTGGTCTTACCATCTTACTAACAAGAACCGTTAATTCTTACTGTTAAAAATCTTACTTTAATATGTAGACTTTGCCCCATTTTCAATTAAATTTAATGAATTGCATTATGTTTTTATTTAACTTCTATGCAGGGATTCAGATTTATGTTTACTTTTCTCTTCAGGGCTATACCAGGTTGTCTTGGTAGCTTAGGCCACTTCAAGAACAAATTTTCAGATCCAATTGAGCAAGGGCAGAGGCACAGCGCAACCAAACGCGCTCTCGCTACAGGGAGGAAGGCCGTCAGAGCCCTGGTGAGGAAGATTTCTCATTGGTTCTTCAGAAGGACTAAAGCTCTTATCAAAGAACAGCTGCCCAAGAAGGACGACCGGGTAAGACTAGACGTCAGACTGACCAACACTTTTATCACTTACTGTCCTTTTATCATTTTCATAATTACATTTTTTTTTAATTCAATCAGATTTATTTGACTTAATTCCCTTCTGTATATGTATGTATGTGTTGTTTCATCGAAGGTGGTATATTGCTCTATGACAGAGTTTCAGCAGACAGTGTATCAGGCAGTGCTCGGCAGTGAAGATGTGACATTACTCCTAAGGTCATCAGAAAAATGTGACTGTCACAGCAGACGCACCCGCAGAAGCTGCTGCTATAAAGTTAGTTTTTCTCTTCTGCTATCGTGCTTCGTAAATTGCAGGGACACACAACTTGATTCTATATGTTGAGACCAAAATCACTTTTATTGGATATTTTGTTTGTTTGTTTACATTTTATTTTACCCACTTTAAAGTATCACATCAAAATATCACAATGTATTTTAACTGCAGTTCATATAAAGTGTCTTTGTGAAGGTGCCTAATCTTTTTTTTCATTAAGTAACTGTTTTAAAGTTCATTATAGTCTGCTAGAATACACTAAGTAATAGATCCCATTAAAACAGAAAGGAAACTTTATGCTTTTGCATAAAAATCACATGTATAAAAATCAACAAGAAGATGCTTTGTCTCTTACATTAAATAATATTTTCCTTCTATCATAGACAAACTCTGATGGTGTTCATATGAAGGAGCTGTACTTTAGTTACCTGGCCATATTGAGAAAAGTTGCGAACCATGTAGCACTCCTTCAGTCTACTCCAGGCACCAGCAAGAAACAGGTAGAGTTGTGTTGCTTTGCACGTGATTCTGGATCGATTCTCTCAAGATCTTGTTCATTAAAATGACTTTCCCACTTATTTTTAGGAAAAGTATGTGAGTGCTGTTTGTGCAAAGGTATTCCAGAAGTTTCCAGAATTTGTGCATAGATGCAAAAATGAAGCATTTGAAGCCTTGTCAGACCCAATGTACAGTGGAAAAATGAAGGTAAAGCACGAAAACAGCTGCGTGATCCCTTCACTGCCAGTTTCTAAAGGGGGTTAACAGGTTTATGCTTTCTTTTAGGTGCTGCAGAAGCTTCTCAAATTTTATCTACAAAAGAGAGATAAAGTGCTTATTTTTTCTCTCTCAACCAAGGTGAGAGCTGCGTTTGCATTTTTTGTTTCTGTGACTTTGGATGTGTGATTGCAGGTTTATATGTTGTGCAATGAGTGAATTAAATACTGAGTCGTATCTATTTTGATAGATTCCAATTTGTTCATTTAAATAGGGAGTCTTCTTCTAGGGTCGTTTTACATTATACATATTTTCCTTAGGCAGTGTTATTAAAAAGCACTCTGTGCAGTTTCATTGCTATGCAGATGATACCCAGCATTATTTTTTTCATCAAGCCAGATGATACAAATCTACCAGTTAAATTACTGGCATTTCTTAAAGACCTGGATTACCTCTAATTTCCTATTTCTAAATCATCCCAAACTGAAGTTTTTGTACTTGATCCTAAAAATCTTGGAAACATGGTGTCTAACCTGATACTCTGGATGGCATTAACTTGACCTTAAGTAACACTATGAGGAGTATTGGAGTTCTTTGTGACCAGGATATGTCCTTCTGTATGCATATTAAACACACGTGTAGGACTGCATTCCTTCATTTGCAAAATATCATCCTGTCTCAGAGTGATCCTGAGAAACCAGTTCTAAATCTTTCTGTTAACAGGGAGTTTTTTCTTCCCACTGTTGCAAAGTGCTTGCTTATAGGGGGTTATGCAATTGTTTTTCTAATATTGTAGGGTCTTTACCTTACAATACAAAGTACTTTGAGGCAACTGTTGTTGTGAATTGGTGCTATGCCAATAAAATAAAATTGAACAAAGGAGCAGCCTGAACCTTGCTAATCGCGTCTTCTGTTAGATGAATTGCTTATAGG
This sequence comes from Copadichromis virginalis, assembly GCF_057382275.1. Lineage (NCBI taxonomy): Eukaryota > Metazoa > Chordata > Actinopteri > Cichliformes > Cichlidae > Copadichromis > Copadichromis virginalis. The sequence goes on from NC_140629.1 coordinate 26,924,991, forward strand.
AAAAAAAGGTCTAGAGGACGTGGTTTTCTCATTACATCATGTTTATTTATAAGTTTGTGGTGAAGACAATTAGACTGAGAGTGCAGTCTAATGGTTGTAGTCACCTGATACAGTATAACTCATTTAAGCTTCAGGTATATCAATCAGCAGTTATTATAGTTTTTGCTTTCTGTTCAGTTTAATTTCACTCTCTCCAGGAATACATCAGGTGTCTTTGTGAGGTTCTGTTGAAATGCTACTGCGTCTGCTATAATTCTGGAATTAGTTTTAGAGTGGGTTTACTCGTTAAATTTTTAATAGTTTTAGATTTGTTGTCATTATCGTGTAGGTGAGATTAAAGTGCAGAGCAGTCTGATAATACACGGTCACATAGGCTTAAGTCTAAAAGTAATATTTTTATGTTAAGTATTGTTGTGTTATCTCAGTTAGGTTTTGTTTTCATTTAATTTTACAGCACTTTCACACTCACTTTTAGGTGTTATATTAGTTTTAGTTAGTTATAACCTTGAGCCTAAGTTTCTTTTTCTCAGTCTTCACATCATAACTGAAAGTACTTAATTTTTGATGTGGGCGTGGGATGCAGGCAGAGTGTGCAGAAGGGAGGAAGCATGATATGAAGTCATATTTTCATGACCTTGGTTTTACTTTAATGCTAATCATGGTGTCCATACAGGCCAGTGTAGTGCTCAGTGTTTAGCCTCACTGTAGATCTGTAAGTATAAGTTGTAAAGACTGAAGTCCAGCAGATATTTTTAGATATGCTGCTTCAGTTTACACGTGTAGGATCTATTTTCTATACAACTCTACTGATTAATAAACTCCTAAATGGTCATTTATTGTGTATTGAATCTTTTAGCTATTAGATGTGATGGAGAGCTACTGCATGGCTGTGGGCCTGGACTTCAGCAGACTGGACGGATCCACCAAATCCAAAGAGCGAGTCCAGATCGTCAGAGACTTTAACAGCTCCTCTCACATCAACCTCTGCCTGGTTTCCACCATGTCAGTTGGAAATACCAACACTTGTAGCAATTAATTTTATCCTAGGTAGTATTTGGTATTGAAACCTACTAATATGTGTATTTTCTATTAGGGCAGGTGGTCTTGGTCTTAACTTTGTTGGTGCTAATGTTGTGGTGCTGTTTGACCCCACCTGGAACCCAGCCAATGACCTTCAGGCTATTGACAGGTAGGCTGCCACCTGACTAGATATTATTTCATAGTAGTGTTTTGCTGCAGCTCTTTAGCTAACCTAACAATATTCTGGTAATTCCTAACTGTTGCATACTGCATCCAAAGTCAAGGCAGGAATGTTTGGTGTTATTGCGCCACTTTGTGCTGTTGAAAAGCATCATACTTTTTATACATCTCCTCAGGGCATATCGCATTGGCCAATGCAGGGATGTGACTGTTCTTAGGCTGATCTCACTGGGGACTGTGGAAGAGGTCATATACCTACGACAAATTTACAAACAGGTACCAGACTACTGTAAACTCATAGACATAATGTAATCTGCAATTTAAATACTGTATATACAGATGAAGCTATAGTATATAAATTAGATGCTGCATTTCCACATTCTCTCCCATTTTCCAGCAATTGCACTCCTCTGTAGTTGGCAAAGAGAGCTCCCGGCGGTATTTCGAAGCAGTGCGGGGGCATGGTGACCATAAGGATGAACTGTTTGGGATCAAAAACCTATTTAGGCTGCAAACTCAAGGGACCTGTCTCACCCGCAAGATTTTAGAGGTTAGATAGCCGACAGACCTTTTACTGTTTGACTGTGTGTGCTGCTGCCCGCCTGGACTCACATCATCCCACTGATTTATTTCCACAGTCGCAATTCAGGGTTTCACAAACCAAAATGACTTTTACTGTTTCTTGTCTTGGGCCTTTGGAGGCATTTAACACTTGCTTTGATTTTCAACTCAATATCAAGACTTAAACTACACTAGGTAGGTATGACTGTCCTGGTTTCATCATCTCAGAGCACAGAGAAAACTGGGTGTACATATTTCCATCTGCATAATAAATGCACTACATCTCTTAATCTTTGAATTCAGGTGTTGTTAAAATAATTGGCTGTAGCTGCGTCCGCAAGGGTGGTTAGCAGGATTCAGAAATCTTGATTTATACATACAACAGTGTCACAGTACTCTAGGTTGCTTGTTGTGTTTTTAAAAAGCAGGATATTGCCCAAATAGGATTTCCCTTTACATTTCAAATTAAAGATATGTTTAAACGTACAGTTATAAAAATGGTATCCTGCAGAAGACCTAACCTGTCTCTCACAGTGTTATACTAAATACCAAAAGTGAAAGATATTGTTGTGCTGATGGTTGTGACAGAACTGAGTTGATGCTGTTCACTGAAATGTTTGTTTTGATGAATTCCTCTCAGAGAGAAGGGCAAGTGGAGGCTGGTGTTATGATGAGTACACACACAGGCAAAGACACGGAGGAGGAGACAAAGGGAGCTGGCGTGAGTAGTCTTCTCTTCTCAGAAACTCAGAACATCCCTGACTCTGTCATTCTTTCCAAGCAGACCGCTTGTCTTCCCATTCCCACGTGAACCCTGCTGTCCGTCAGTCTACCAGCCACACAGTCTCATTAAGCAGATCTCAGCTGCTGTTCTGAGAGAGTGAAAGTGACCAACTTGTACTGCACACTTCCAATTAATTACTATTAATACTTGCAAACACATCAAGTGCAGTAGACTCTGGAGTACGCTATGGAAGATAACAGATAACATTTTATTCTATTAGTGAAACTGAAGCATAAGGCTCTTGTTGTGTCACCACCACATATGAACAGCTGGGTGCCATTACTTGTTTGCGCTAATGTAAGGCACATACCACAATGAAGTCTGTCTTCCACTTTTCAGCTATTTATTTATACAGTGGTACCCCTTATCATCCTTTTCCCAGCCAGGCCTGCAGTGTGCACTATGCTGTCCTTTTTACTACTCCACTGAGAACAGTCAGAGCAGCTTTTTCCTTGCAAAAAAATCCAAAAACAAATAACGAAAACCCTGAAACACTATAGTGAATTCAGACATACTCAAAGAACCTGGATACCTGCAAAAATATGAGCTAACCTGGGTCACCTAGTTCATGAAATTGAAATTAGAATCAGTTGGGGGGCAGCCAGAGACTCATTCATGTAACACTGGAACACGTTATGACCCTTTTCTTTTTATCATTATAGAAGCTTTAAACCACATTATTGAAAGTTAACAAATAGCTTTGTATCACTTGAAAGATTGCCTGATTGGGTCACTCAATGGTGATACAGGTGGATTTTTGAGCTAAAGCTACAGTTCACTTACAACAAGATGCAACTAATAAGAGAAATGTATTGCCTGCCCTGCTTGTCCTTTCTTTCTCAGTCTGTTTCTACCTTGTGTCTACTGTTTTAGCAAGCTGGAGGTTCTTCACCTACAAAAGTCCATGTACCAAATGATAAACCAGTGAAGGAGAACAGCGATGCATCAAACGTCTCCACAGGGGTGCTGGACTTCAGCAGTGAAGAGGATGAGAGGGAGCAGGGGGTCAAGAGAAAGGCCTCAAACCTCAGTACAGATGATTGCAATAGGAGCAGGAGTGCTACAACAGGTCCTGGTCGAATGAGTCTCCAACAGCATGGTTTCTCCAAACTCTTTGAAAGAGTCAAAGAAGCACCAGCGCTAGAAGGACAAACGAGTCCAGAAGGTGAAGGAAGCTGCTTTGAGGAAGATCCTGAGGAGGAAAAAAGGGAAGACACGTCGACCTCCATCACAGGAAATGTCGGTGTCCATTTGGGAACAGAAACCAGGGACACATCCTGCAATTCAGACAGAAAATTAAGAGATAATGGAGATAATGGGAGACAAGACGGTGACACGGGTCTGAAACGGCAGATACGTGAAATAATTACTGTGGATGAAGATGGCAATAAAAACTCTAAAGTAGAAAAAAATAAAGTTAATAAACTCAAAACTACATTTCGCCAAAAACACAAGTTTGGTGGTTACTCAGATGAATCTGAAGACTTCGACTTAGAGGCAAAGTCGTGGTCCAAAAAGGATACTTTATATTTACATGATGGAGCAGAGAAGGGGGGAGGAAGGACAGACTGCAGTAAAAGGAGGCAAAGTGCAAGTGAAAGGGATAAAAGAAGATCAAAATACACAGAAGATATAGAGACATTCTCATCTTCAGAGGAGGAACATGTAAGTCCACACATGGAGAGATCCAGAGTTAAATTGCAAAAACTTGGGCAAAGACCTGTGACGGGCACAACAGAGAAGGAAGCTTTGATGCCGAAGGCTGTTTCATTTACAACTTTGAAAAGTCAGACAACCCTGGCATCTAAAGAAAAGAATGGAACTATTGACTGCATGCTAGGTTAGTTCCAGTGCTACTTTAAACACTTTTAATAACAAAATTGTACCAATTCTGATGGACTTTTTTTTTTCATTTCAAGGAGGTGTACAGGAGGTGGTGTACACCCACTCTAACCAGCGCATTGTGGGTGGCAGCAAAGCAGAAGAGCTAATCAGTCGAGCTGCTGTACGGGATGTGTTTGAACGCAAAATGTACTCGCAGCTCCCGGCCAATCACCTTCTAGGAACCCAAGAGGTACAAACAAGAGGTCAAACACTGATCTGGTCCATTGATTCTTCACATAGTATGATATAGAGCCCTCAGTCAAGCGTCATACCTTTAACCCTGTGTTGATGGCAAGTTAAAGGATCATTTCACCCAGTTTATAAAACACATTTTTTTTCTGTTACATGGGAGTGATACTTGTAGATTACTGTTGGGCAGTTTGTGCTGATTTGAAACCGAGTTGATCAGTGAAATTAATTTTAAAAAGAGTAGAACTATGGGGTGAATAAATGCTGTTCATTATGATTTAGCGTAATTATAGGACTTTTAGGACCAGTGACTTAAGACTGTCCATTAATTGCAGCACAGTACTTCATTTTTTACATGCTCTTTCATGCCTGCAAATCTGGTCCACCGGTAATGACTATAAACTATGTTGTTGTTAGGTAACTTGACAGAGAGTGGATCAATATTTCTCTGAAACTTTACTCTTGTTTGATTGTGCCAGAGCTTGGCGGAGAGCTTGCCAGACAGTGAGCCGTGTCATTCCACTATGAGGCTGCAAGAGCTCAGTTTGGATCATCCAGTCACCTTTACCACCAAGAGTGTGCATCACACCAAACACAACACCTTCATCTTTGGCGAGACTCCCAAAGCCATACGCAGGTAGTGAATTGTAAAAGAGTTTAACTTATTTTAAAGCAGAAAAATCACATGATGATAAGAGAGGCCGGGGGGTAAAAGAGGGAGAGGTGATGAAGGTGTAGGGGAAAAACTGCAACAGAAGAGTAAAAAAAATTCTGATATGGGAGGAAAAAAGTAGGATAATAAGTGAGAGGAAGGTTGGCTAGAGGAGTAATGGGGAGGAAAGGAAAAGAACAATTTCTAGCAGTGAGGAATGAGGCCAAAACCTACCGGAGATATAGTGTTGAGTGCCCCACCTGGGCCTCAGTAATTGTGTATGTGTATTTAGTGAGGGACCACCTCTGAGCTTTTCCTTCCACCTATTTCCCAGCATCGTGCCAAAGATTACCCAGTTATGACCATGCCCAACAGTGCAGGAGTTTTCCCCTTCACAACCGCAGCCCTCCTGGGACTAACCAAAATGATCGCCTTAGGACTTCCAAACTCACTCTGATACGTACACACACATATCCTAACAAGTATTAGCACACGTTCACATGCAGAGCATTCAAATACACGATTCTGTTCTGCTGCATCACCCCCACCCCTTTCTAAATACTCAAACGCAGACACACAGACACTGTTCGTGGCTCCAGTCTCACTCCCCGAGGGCTGTATCCCTGCCTGGAGGCTCACCAGGAAGCAAATACACACTACTTATATTGCTATCGCCTCAGTTAACCTTGGTGTTTAATGATTAAAATCCACATGCGCATCAGGTTATACTGCTCCTACTTTTATTGTATTGTTTTGTTTTGTTTTTTCAGTAAAAGCCACAAATGCTAGTAACACCACTATAATTCTGCTTTACCACCACGGAGGTATTTCTGTCCCCAATAATTGTTAGAGCAGAGTTTTAATAGGTGCCTAGGAGCTAATGAAAAATACTACACACTACACTGCTTTCTGGATATGAGCATGAATATGGGATGTTTATAATTAGTTAGGCCTCACTCAATATGTGGTTAATAGTATAGGCCTTGTGGCTTTTTGAAGAGGTATTATTTGAGATTTTAAGGCATTTTATGGTCACAGATGCCAGATTCTAGCCTTGATCTTACTGTGCATTTGTGAATAGAGGTTAGGAGAAACCATTAGTTGTTAAAATATCCTGTCGTCTTCAGTATCTAACACAATTTTCTATTTTTAGATGGGTTTTTTGCACTTTCTTCTAGAGCTGGGCGATATGAGATTTTTTCATATCACGATATGTTTTTTTCATTTCAGGCGATAACGATATCTATCACGATATAAGCCAAATAACTATATTTGTAAGATTTAAATGTGCCGTTGCTCACAAGTAAAATGTGAAATAATCAGCAGCTTGTTTTTAAATATTTATTTCCCATAATAAGTTCAACAGGGTAGATGTACTTAAGGAACATGAGACTTTTTCAGATAAATAAAGGCAAATATTGCAAACTACACAAAAGGCAGCCGCTAAAGCGTTTAAGTTTCAAAATAGAACAAATGAAACAGACTAAATTGTCAATTCCACTTAGAAATAAAATATTAATTCTAAAAATAAATCTTAGTTTGTTTTACAGAAGAACAGACAAAACTGACTAACTTTTGTCAATATCAAATAAACTGAGAACTAAAAGGAAATTCTCAATCTCTCCTTGTTGTATAGCTTAGCTTTTCAAACAGTTTTAACAGTTACTTTAGTCTGACAAAAGCCGAATGACGAATTAGCGCTTCCAGTCAGAGACTGAGGCTACGTCCACACGTACACGGGTATTTTTGAAAACGGAGATTTTCCGTTTTCGTTTTAAAAAAATAATCCCGTCCACACATAAAGGCAGAAATGAAGGAAAACGCTGCTATGAACATGCCAAAGCAGCAGGTGGCGCTAGATTCCTAACCGTGCAGAAATGTTGGCCAATCAGAAGTCTAGAAGCCTCGGTGGGAAAAAGTAAACAAAGCTGCGGCATAGAAGCAGAACCGAGTCGTATGTGTGGAGGGACAGTAACTGTGTGTATATGTAAGCATTTAAACACTGCAGAGAGTAGAATTAACAGTATTGTAGAAATTCATTTCACCGAAACAATAACGCGGCGCACAGTGTGACGCATGCACCAGTTTATTGTATTTCCAGACTTGCTTTCGGCACAATTTACAGTGCACGCTACTCTGTTTTTTGTCAGACTTGAAATAGCCGAAATACCTTCACACTACGGAACTTCTTTGGCTCTTCCGTTCGACAATCTCTCCGGCATTGGAACCATCATCTGTTTTCTCTTCGGTCACGCTCGGTTGATTTTTCTAGTCGGCATACTCATTTCCTCCATTATGCGCTGGCTCCATTACCTGCTGGCTGCTTCCCAAACAAACACACGTGCGGCTTGGCACTTGTGCTGTACGTAACAAGTCACGCGACGTGACGCTGCGGCTGTGATTGGTTCAGCTCTGCGCTACTGAATTTGGATCGGCTGACCTTTTTTTTTTTTTTTTTTTTTTTTAAGAGGACAAGAGCGGCGAGGTCTATCGCGATAGCTTAATTTCTCTATCGAGTAAAAGTTATATCGCGATACATATCGTTATCGTTCTATCGCCCAGCTCTACTTTCTTCCTTCATTATCGCCCCTTTTCTTTTCTTTCTTTTTTTTGCAGGCAACAGCTGGAGGAAATGGCAGAAAAATTCAAATTTCCCACAGTCCACCAGTTTGCTGTTGAAATTCTGAGCAAAGATTCAACCCAGAGGCTGGCCTTGCTTCACCAGTATTACACTTCACTGAACCTCCCTGAGTTGGCTGATACGGTCAAAAACAACTTCCCACAACCTGTTTCAGCACAAGCCTCCCCCTTAGCTGCTAACTCGGAGATCAAAAATCCACAAAAGGATGCTTCAAAAGCCACAAAAAATTTGACATTCACTCAAAAGAATTTCAGAACTAAACCTGAAACATCGCAAAAAACTCCTGTGCCACCAAAAAAGGCTAGAAACTCAAAAGGCGATACTCCAAAACCTTGCAAAAAGCAAAGAATATCACAAAGGAATGTGCTGGAACCTCTAAGTGATGTTCCAAGTCCTGAGTCAGAAGAGCAGGACGAGACGCACTGCAGTGCCAGAGGACTCAAGCGGACAAAGGGAGGTAGTGTTTCTACTTCTGGAGCCCACATAGCTGGTGGTGGTCTTGGCGGCGATCGAGTCAGCAGCAGTGGTCTTGGGTCTGGGGAGGCTTCTGCTCGCCTGAACTGCACAGACAGAGATACCCCTTCTTCTTCGGACCTCAGCCATGGCAGTTCCGCCATGGTATCCAAACCCACAGCACGAGGAAAAGAGCAGGAGCAGAAGTCATCTTTGAGGATAAGTGAAACTTTGCAGAGGGAGCAGAGAGAAAATTCTCAGCCCCCTTCCATCTCCACTAATCGCTCCTACCTAACAGAGCTGATAGGAGACACCTCGATCCTAGATGACTTACTAAAACCCAAACCCAAGAGTACTCAACACATCCCAAAAACACCACCCGTAGCACCTGTAAGCACCAATCTTACCACGCCTTCACCGTCCGCACTCACTTCCCACTCTGATGCAACCTTACACACCCAAACTACACACCAGGTCGAAACAACAGCACGGGCATCGAAGGGCAGTCGCAAAGACTTCTGGGACATCCTGAATGAGGGTAATGAGGAGAGTATCAATAGATTAACAGATTTAGAAGAAGTGCAGAGAGTTTGCATCACCACCAACTTTGCAGCTAGAACCGTGTCTGCGGAGAAGGACAGCAAGAGTCTCTGGAAAACTAATGACAAGTTCCTGTGGAAAAAATAGCATTTGAATTTGTATTAGTGAACAGTTTTGCAGCTTTGTCTGCAAATTTTCGTACTTTTCTTTTGTTTAAAACGATTGAATCTTTTAAATTGTCTTTTATTTTTACTTTTTAAAAAAGAGAATTCTCTTGTATGTTACTAAAATAAACTTCAGTGTAATCACTCTTGAAAGTATTTAGTTGAACGTGCATATACTTTTATCAAAATAGTTTCCCTGCTCTTCTTTTTTTTCTTTTTTTCTACACTGGCTAAGCACTATACTTTGTCGTCACAGTGGTAAGTTGTATATATGTATCATGTGATGACAACAGATAATCTCCATTACACTGGACTGTTTCCAACAGAGAAACAAAAAGTGGAACTTCAGGGCGAAGCTGACTCAGATCTCATCAAACATGGTTATGGTTTGGACTTAGCATAGGCAGGGTTGCATAGTGTCAGCCCTTTTGGCCGATCACACAGGTATAGTGGCTGATCAGCTGTTCCTAAATACAGCAACTGTGAAATGACTAAACTTTTCATTTGGTAGGTGGTTGGCATCTGGGACTACACGTTTTCTTTTTCTGCCAACCAGTGGTTGTTAAGGGGTTAACGACTGGCTTCTAGGCTTGTGTGACTGATATCATAATTGTCACCCAATAAGTGTTGGTGACTGTGCAGAAATACCACTTAAAACTCCTTAATGGCTGTTAGGTCTGTGTCACTCCACACCCGTTGCTGCCTCACACCTCCCAAGAGAGTGGACATTACATAATGTAGATGGTGATGTTTCCCTGCAGTCATCTGCACTGTAATCTGAGCGCTCTGTGGGTCTGCTGAGTTGTGCCCCTCAGAGGGGAGAGCTGCTGTGCTATTAGTGTAATAACAATAAGCAATTCAAGACTTAAGTGGAGCAGCGAGATGAGTGATGGCAGGTAGTATTCATGCCCTTCCATTCACCCATCATCTGAAAATTTTCGTTGTAGTTGCATTTGTCAAATTCATCAAACTCTAAGCTTTGCCTTAATATGAAAAAAAAAAAAGGTCATCTTGTTTGTTTGGGAGTGCACATTACTGTTCTGTTACACACAGCTGTGTTTGACCTCTTTCAGCTGTTGCGTTGATGTAAATGAAAGCTGCTCTGTTTAAGTGTTGTGTTCTGTGTAGCAGAAATGAGAAAGTGCGGAACATCACTGAACGTGCCTCAACAAATCATGCAGGTCGGTAAAGTGTGTGTGTGTGTGTGTGTGTGTGTGTGGGGTAGATCATGGCTATGTTTGCTAAATTAGAAGCCACACATCCGTCACACCTGTTTAATGAATCAAAAGCCTTTTCTCTTCCAAGTCCCCAAAACATTTTTCTCTCTTTGTTTCTGATTCATCCAAAACTGAGATTTGCAGATCCCTATCGTTTTTATCTTTTTGTGTTTACTGGCAATGGTGAAGCTCACTAACTGGCTTGCAGTGGTTCCAGGCTAATGGATGTCAGCTAGCATGGCTCGGTGGCAAACAAAGCTTTCATGTCCTTAGTACTAACTACATTATTATAACAAAGATCTGCTTCTGCTGCCATGACTTATAACTGACAATGTCTCAAATCAGTTGGATTATTGTATTTTATTACTTGCCATGGGAGGCCGTTTCCCACAGATGGAGCTACAAGAAATCCCACCAAAGAGGCTGACTGTTTTTCCAGTCCTCTCATTAGTTTCTTGTCTTTATGTGTCGAGGGAAGGTTGAGAAGTCTGTTTATATTTCCTGCCACAATAACCTGAGTGTCTGTAAGCCTGTAAAATGCAGCACAGTCAAGCGAAGAGATGGCCCTGAACCTCTAAGTTTATTTTCACAGGTCAGACTGTCACACCTAGTTTGATTTGATTTGTAAAAAACTGAATGAGTGTTGTCACCCACTCTGACCTCAGCCTGCAGTCATCTTTGGATCGGGTTTCTATAGGTTCACTCTGCAGTGTGTGAAGAACATCTGCAGGCTGTCACAGATTAAGAAATAGCTCATGTATAAATGCATAAAACGAAGCAACCAAAAGAATCTGCGCTACGAACTGCATCTGTTGTTTTAAAGACACTGAAATTTAAAAAAAAAAAACCATACACATTGAAAAAAAGTAATCCCAAGTCTTCAGCGTATGAATGTGATAAATGTTGATTTACAGTACTGTACAAAATAGTTCTTTGAGCAATAGTTCTTAAAGCTTTCTGAAGTTTTTATGTGGACATTGACTGCTTTTACACTCATTTTCAGTCCAGTTCTTGGGTTTTTAAGTCGGTATAAGAATCATTCAAGCATTAAAAAGGCACCAAACTCAAAGGATGAACCAGTTTTGTATCTACACACATCTTATGGAGTGACTAATACAAATTTGACATTTTTGGTTCAAATTGTCAGTATTCACAGAGGAGCTCAGGAGAGAGGTACAACAGTAAAACATGACACAGGCTCTGTCATGGGGCTGCACTTCAGCCAGTAGTGTTGGTGATCTTGTCAGAAGTGATGGAAATCTAAATGCAGAAAAGTACCATCAGATTTTGATCCACCATGTAGTACTATCCAGAAAGCATCTGATGAAACACACTGCCCGTGTGGTAAAAGCATAACTGGATAGAAAAAAAAAACACAATGCAAAAGGATCAGTCATGGACTGGACCCAGAGCCCAGACCTTAACATCACCGAAGCAGTGTGGCGACAGCTTGGCAGAGAACAGAACAAACAGAATTGTACAAAGTCTGTTTTTGCCTTATTCACAGGTTTTCTGTTTATGTGTGCACCTGTTTCAATAAACATGACAAAATATCAAATATGGACAACTGTAACAATAAATGCTATAGTAAATTCTCTAAATGCATTACTTAAGACTGGATTAAATTAATCTATTCCTAGCACTGTTTTCTGACCTCATATTGTGGGAAAGGAAGGTGTGTGTATGTAGGTGCTAGTTCCTGCATTTGTTATGCTGTGTGTGCCAAGCCACATACAACATTTGTGGGTGTCAGAATTTCTTACTTAAGTCCCTCCAGCCACTATTTCCTGTACAGCGTAAAAAATTCCTGATCATGCAAAACACTCACATCCTTGGTTTAACTTGCATTTCACTGTGGCCTTAAAGGTTTTGTGCTCAAAAATCTTTTTAATCTGTCTTATTAGGACTGTGTGGGTGCAAATTAATCCCATTTGAGCAGTGAGCAAACACCCTACCCTCTTTTACCAGATCTTTAATGTTTGCACTTCTACTTAACCTTTCTAACCAACTTTTAATGAGTCAGAAAAGAGAAAAAATGCAAAACACTCCTCACTATTTCAGTAAAACTCATCTAAACATCACAACTCTACAAACTAACTTGTTGGTTGGCTAAGAAAATTACTTATTGGGGCTTTTTACGAGCTCATAGAGGAAATCATAGTATATAATTCTCGTCAAAGTTCATGCAACACTATAGCTTATTTAAAAAATAAGCTGAAAATAAAGGTAACCATTAAGAAATTGTAAAAGAAACTTAGCTGACCATCATAGATAATAACGTGGAAACAGATAAATAGCTTCTATCCGAGGCCTATTTAAAAAAAAAAAAGCACACATTTAGGTGACTCAGCAGGCAACAACTGTTTTGGAGGGATACAGAGTCCTCCTGTTACGGTAACAGGCAGAGGAGGTCTCGAAATGTGAAAAAGAACTCCCCCTTCATTACAAAATTACACACCATTTGCCCCTCATTCCTATCCAGTTGTCTGGGTAACTGCTAGCTGTAATTTGGGTTAATTCACTAGCTCCCGAGCCCTTCCTTTCCCCATTGTGCCCCATCATAAAAGAGATATAACACAGATGCACACACACAGATACACATGCACACACTTGTACAAACTAAGTTTCTAATGCAGTGACTCACACAGTAAGGGAGACTAATCCGCATTTTGTTTGCTTCTCCTCATCACGGCTGGAAATAGGCCATGTGTGGGAATATCAGTGTAGGAGATTCAGTGCAAATCTAAGCTTTAAGCTTTAATCTTTAATCTTTTCATTCCTAGCACCTTTATCGAGCTGTTGCAATAATTTAGTTATTAAATTCTTTAGCTGGGGTTCTACTGTTGTCAAAAATTTTATAATATTTTTAAAGATTTGCACAAAAAGGACACTTATCCTTTCTGACCCTGCCCTGTGTTGAAGGTGGGAGAGATGGAAATGGGAGGGCTACTCTTTTTGCTGCTTTCAGAACAAAAGGAATGGAAAATTGTGTGTTTTCCCATGGGGTAAATATTGAGAGAGTAGAGATATAAACGCACGGAAGAAAGGCTTTTCTAAGCAGCCCGGGTCTCTGTTGCACTGCCAAAGGCCTGTGCGTCACTTGATCCATTGTTTAGTGTAGAGAGGTCTCGGTGAGCAAGCGGCTGCCTCCCCGCTCCAGCTGCAGACTCTCTACTGTTTATGTTTGCAGGGCCCTTCGCCTTGAAGTGAGGCTATACAAGCAAAGCCTAGCCATATGTGAGCACTGGGCCCTCAGAGAAGTTACTTGCCCTTTATTTTTCAAACCATCCATCTCTCTAAAACTCTCTCTGTCTCGTTTGTCCCTTTCAGCTTGTTTGCTTTCCCTCGCTGACAGTCCAGCTCTTCCCTGACAGCCTGCTCTTTTGAAGAAGATGAAGGATTGGAATTATCTTCTTGAGTTTCAAAGAGCCCAGTCCTGGATGGCAGGAAAGCTGTAGGTATTATAACTGCTGGGAGAAATAATTACCCCCCTGGAACTGCTCAGTGGGAATTAAATGTTCATGGGCTCAGCAAGAAAATCTGAAAAACAAGATTGGTAATTATGTCATAGAAATATTTCAGCTTCTATGAATGTTTGCCCATCAATACAGATGAGCATCACTCCAAAAAAGGCAACATGGAGTTAAAGGTATAGTATATACATCTGGGCTGTTTGGCCAGTCAAGTATGTAAGTGTATGGACTTTTTCAAAACTCCTTTATCCGGGTTAATTGCTACCTTCGTTTTACTTTGCAAGCACAAAGGTGGATAAAGTTCTAGTTTCAAACTAAACACTTGAGTCAACCTGGAATTTTTTTGTGTGTGAGCTTGGTTTAGTGTGTAAGTTTACGCATGTGTCTGAAGGTTAGTAGTGCTGACCTTGGCTTCTGGGTGGGCTGCAGTGGCAATGTGCTTGTCTTGGATCATCTTTGGACCCTTCTGTTTACTGAAACAACACGCAAGCAGTGTCCAGGGAGGAGAAAGGAGTCACACAGGGAGCATCCTCAAAGGCTCTCCTTTTCTTACCCGTGCTTCAACACACACACACACACACACACACACAAACGTACACACAAGAAGGTGTCTTCAAGAGCCCTGACCACCCATGTCACCCATGGTCATCTTCTGTGATAAAACCTTTTTCTTGACCCCTTCCTTAATGAATTCATTATCTGCTGGAGGCTTTAGACACTCTGGGTTTAATATGTGTACCAAAATCTGACCTATCTGATGGTTAAAGCCCTCATTCTGCGTGTGTAGAAAGCTCTCCCACACACTGTCTGGAAAATAAGTGAGATATTAGCTTTGAGAACCGCACTTGACGTTAGAGAGGCTTTGTAAGGGAAACTATAAATTAAAAGGTGTCATAATTGTGCTGCCACCCATACCCATAAATCGCAGATCACCCCAGGTGAGGAAAGTCCCTGCTGTTGAACAACCCAGGTAAACATCCTTTGATTTCAGCTGCAGGTAACACACACGTTGCTCAGACTGCAGCTTTGAAAGTAGATGCATTTACACAGATATTTCAATTTAGCACGCATGATGGGAAACCCCCGGTGGCGGGGAACAGTGTTGTGATAAAAATGGTAATTTGACTACATTTGATCGCCGGATTTCTGCTGCAGCGCTATAGCTCTGGAATCCCAAGGCACGATGAAACCTTTACATTTCGCGCCCTCTAGTGGCCATGACGAATCTTTACACGATCACAACATCCACCCATCGTATTCTTAACAGCTCAAGTTCAGGGTCTAACGGGGCCTGATGAATGATTAATAATAAATCACTCCAATGATTTATTACAGCTCGTAGTATTTATGAAAAACACTACATAAATAAAATTCAGTTGACCTTAGAGAACTCTGAGAAGACATCAAATCACTCAGTTAAAACACATCTTTATTTTTCATGAAGTATGATTTACTAGTTACTCTTGTGTCACCCTGTTTGTGTTGGTATGATAAATACTCCTTTCTTTTTTCTTTCCTTTCTTACATGTAAACGAATATACATAAACCAAAGAAAAAAACATTAAAAAATTTAAACAACACGGCTAATTTACATCTGCAGTCCAGGCCAGGTTAGATTGAAGCTTTACCATGAACAATGATGTGCAACAAAAACAAACAGCTCAGGTAGGAATACGTTAAAAGCGTCCACACACTTGATTTACCATTGGCCATTATTCGCGATGATCAATCAGGCAGCAATACATTTTTGATAATTTGACAATTTTAAAAGACTTTGTGGACGTGAGTTTGGCTCCTACACTATTTGTAGTTGCTGTGAATGTACACAGTGGAAATCGAGGATTTTCTGTCTTAATATATTACAAAACCAAAGTCATATGTATCAATTACAGATAAACTGATGAGCTCACAGATTCTGAGATTTTCTCTTACCATGAATATCCATACCAATCAGTGTATATGTTTCCTACAGTCATTGATCGATACCAAGAGAAGTGAACAGAGTTTTGATTTGTGAACAGGTCATTATTTTCCTTTCTTTTTTTTTAAACATTCAGACTAGGAATAGACTATCTAAGCTCAGGGTCACTCTGACCTTCCTCCCCTTCTCACTCCTTCTTTTTTCTTATTCCCGACACTATCTCTCATGGGGAGGATCATTCATCACGGTTGTCTAAACACCCCTGTCTCCGTGTGATTAGTGACCCTTTTAGGTCAGACATCACTGAAGCACATGCTAATTAAAACAGCTGTGCGTGTCAGCATATATACATACACAGATGAGGGAAGGTTTTGTTTTCTTTAAACACTGTATATCATGCTGTCTGCAGCACACCCTTCAAACTAATTTCTGAGGATGCAGGTAGAAGCTGATAAGTCTCTGTCCCGAACTCCTGCTGTGGATTAGAAAAGAGTCTGATTCTGAGATGATTGCGTCTTCCCATCACGCGAGCAAATGTTTTCTTGATCTCAGAGGAGAATAGAGGATGCTAATGACAGTTAAAAGTGTGTGTGTGTGTGTGTGTGTGTGTGTGTGTGTGTGTGTGTGTGTGTGTGTGTGTGTGTGTGCGTGCGTGCGGATGTGTAGGAGTGAATTAATGGAACAAGACAGGTCCTTCCGTTTAGCAGATAAGGTGTCATTATTATTTTTATTACTCATATCTCTACAAGATATGTAGACACACACACACACACACACACATTTGTCACTGCTATCAGTGCTTAGTCACGTATGAGAAAGTTATGTAAATTTTAACCTTGAATTGCATCAGAATTATTAACTGTGTGGAGTAAGAGATTTATATCTGAACCGTAAAACTGAAGGTGCAAAGAAGGAGAAACACGACATCATTTTTCTATTGACAAGAACACTCATAAATAAGTAATAGTCTGATTACAACAAAAAGCAGTGCTTTGGCAAGTTAACAGTTACTTTGCATTTGGGTGGAATAACTTGGCCTGAGGGTTTTTTTTTTTAAAGCAAATTGAAAAGCTTGTTTTTGAGTGCACAGTATTACATGAAATAACACTAATTACTCAAGTAAACTTGAAAAGCACCATTTGTTCAGTAACAATATTGTTTAAAACCAACAATGGTGATATTTCATTTATTTGAGTGAACAAACAACATGCATCAGTCCCTATAAGATGAAGACGTGGAGATTAAATTAAGAATGTAATTTATAGACATGTGTGTTTTACATGGAAACAGTTCAGACAGTACTACTGCATTCATATTAATACAGTTAGTTCCATAAGTATTTGGACAGTGAGACAATTTTGCCTCTATACACCATGACAGTGGATTTTAAATCAAACAATTAAGATGTGATGGAAGTGCAGACTTTCACCTTTAATTCAGGGGCTGTTTGACAAAGGCAATGCATTAACTGTGTAGATGTTATAACTTTTTTTTTTTTAGTACACAACCAGTTTTGTCAGTCAACTGTAAAAATTAATTGGGCAGGCGAGGCCTTTTCCAGTGTTATTCTGAAGCGGATTCTGAGTGTTGAATGTGGATTTAGTAACTGTTCACTGGAATTTCAAAGATGTCAGTACAAGTAAGGGAGGCCATAGACTGAAAAAAAACAAACAAAATCATCCGAGAGATAGCAAAAACTTCAGGAGTGACCAAACACTGACCGGCTCAAGAACACTGAAATGCCTGAAGGACCACACAAAGATTACAAAAGTAGGTGATGGCAGAATCATTTTGATGGTTAAACAAAAAAAAGGAAGAAAGAAACCTTTTCAACATCAACCCAGGTCGAGAACACTCAAGGTGGTAGGTGCGTCTAAGTCTACAATCAAGACATGCCTTCATGAACATAAATACAGAGGGTTTATAGCAAGATGCAAATCGCTGTTTACAGTCAAGAACAAGAAAACCTGATTAGACTTTCCCAGAAAGCATCTAAACGAACCTGCATAGCTCCACAAAAAAAAATATCAGTCTTCGGACAGATGAAACCAAGATTAACCTGTTGATGGAAAAAGAAAAGCAAGGGGAGAAGAACTTATGATCTGAAGCACACCAGCATGTCTGTCACACATGGATTTTGATTTAGACCAATCCAGCCTGCATTCGATTTTGCTTGGCGTAGTCTTGTAAGCCTTGCATCATAGGTTCTGCATAGAGAATCTTAAGTGGAATAGTCTGCAGCAACCAGCCCTGTACACACATACACACACACATACAATACTGCAGGTCAGTCTCTTGGTGGCAGTTTTTGGCATTATGTTTGCGACTCTAAGTCTTACCAGAACTGTATGACAGATGCTTCCATTTGTTTTGTCTCCAGCGCTGACGTACTGCAGTGAATATTTTACAAAGTCTTCTGGTGAAAAAGTTATCATGTTAGCTTTTTGGAACCCAGCCATTCGAGTGGATACCCCGAATGGAGCCACTGACTGAAAACAGTGCATGAGAGGGAAAGATTTAGGACAAGAGGACAAGAAATAAAAGACTTTAAAGTTAGTTTAAAGAAAATAATTGCTTTCGTTTCATAAAACTTGAGATGATGTCTGAGTGAGGATCAAAATACCTGGATAATAATCCCCTTATCTTTGTATTCAGCTTGTAGACCTTGAGAAAATCTTTCCACAAACACCTATAAGAACGCAAATTAAAATGTGAAGGATCATACGTCGCCTGGGCAGAGAGACTTAAAAGTGTGCCGCTGATGTGAAACTTGCCTTTGATGCAGCATACAGGGTGTACATGGGAAATGGGATAGAAGCAATTCCAGAAGAAACATTCAATATCATCCCTTTCCCTCTATAAATACAATAAACATACAAACAGATATAAATAATTAAACAACACTTATGAGCACAACCTCAGTATTAATTAGCATGTTATAATCCATCACTTTACACATTACATCTAATGAAGAAAACATGGGTAGGAAACCTGTTTGCCATGCCTGGGAGAATAATTTTGCACATCTGGAAACAAAAGAAAATAAGTTCAGACTTGAGTCATATGAAGCAATGAAAAGCATTAACTTGTTTTAGAACAATACAAATAATCCTTAAAAAACAGGGGTGTCAAACAAAATGCCCGGGGACCAGAACTGGGCCGGCAAAGACTCCAATCCGACCACTGGACAGCTTTAGAAAATGTAAAGGATGGCATAAAATGTGGAGTTTTAACTATATTTTAACTCTATACAAAAGTATGTAAATAACAGAAAAGTCCCCGTTCATTCACTATTAACTATAAAAAAAATGTTTGGGTGCACAGTAAAAAAAAGATAATAAACAAAGAACATTTTTTGCAAATTAACAAAAACTTTGTGCTTTATAATTACAGGACAGTCTGGGTGAAGCTACCGAAACTTTGTCTGTAATTTAATTTATTACTTTATGTCGTTTTTATGTAGAAAACTGAGACATACTGCTGAAATCATACTTCCATATCTCAGGAATCTGTTTTAAACTTCTTTAAAATGACAGAAAGGGGAAGTTCATTGATCTGGCCCACTTAAGATCATAGTGGGCTGTATGTGCCACTTTGACAACCCTGCTCTACAAAATCCTTTACGTGCGCTTCCTTTACTGGCAAACCCTCTCAGATTATACTGATGATTATATACTGTCTTCATCAATAAACAATCAATATGAACTTAAATTCATTGTTTTGTAGTAACAATAAAACTATGATCTTACCTTGGCCATCGTCTTCACATTGCAGTTTATCACTTTGGTAATTGTCTGAAAACATAGATGAACATGGGTCTCAGATAATTTCTTTATTTATATCTAAAGAAATGTATTTGGAGCTAAAATGCTCTTCTAAAAACATGTTATTATAAACTGAACCCTCTGAGGTTCAACATCAGGATGCTATCTGCTGTCAAACTTACTACCAATAAAAGTAATAATTATGCAAATGGGGTCAATCCAAACAATCTATAGTTAGTCATAATGTTGTAGTGGTATTTTCTTTTTTTGTTTTTACTTATTGTACATGGAGTCGTGCACAAGGTCCTGGATCTGTTTATTATACATTTGCACACATATGCAGGTGATGCTATTATATCTGCCAAAGCCATAAAGAGAGTCATACAGAAATCACAGCTAGCAGGTGAGCATGGATGATTTTTTTAGAGCCTAATCATCAATGGGTTTTAATAAGGAACAACAAATATAAACATATACACAAAAAACTAAACACCTTTAAGTATAAGCTGCTGAGGTACTACTGACCTTGTCCAGCTCATCATTCTCAAGGAATCTGCAGGGAATGAAGCAAGGCAGCGTTCCTACATTGTTGACTGGGGTAGAAAAAAGCGCGGAAAATAACTGATATTATTTTCTTAAATAATTAGGGTTTTTTCCCCATTTTTTTTGTCTCTAAACACAAAGTGCCTGTGTTGATTTGCAAATTTTTATAAATTTGTGTTTCATTTACAGTTGTTGAATATGTTGAATGTTTAAAATGACCATTTCATGAATAGTGTTAGCTCACTGTGAATGACATGTCTCAAAAATGTTGGAATGGTGGCAGCAAAAGGCTGGAAAAGTAAATGATACTAAAAAGAAACAACTGGAGGAATGTTTTGCGGCTGATTAGATTGATCGGTAACAGGTTGGTTGTCTTTTTTGGGGGAAATCTTTGCATGTTCCAGCAAAATATTGATCAACTCGATTCTGCATCAACTACAACTGCATTGTCTGGGTGCTGACAGGCCTGCCGATCTTCCATAACTTTCACCAAAGAAGTATGACAAAGGAGATCCAGGGCTGTTGAGCAGCTAGAATCCTATATCGGACAAAACATGGAACAACATTCATCTCCCAAAATTCCACAGTCTGTAAAATCAGCAGATTTACAAATTGTTCTTAAAAGAAGAGGGGCTGCTACATTGCAGTAAACATGGCTCTGC
Source organism: Copadichromis virginalis (assembly GCF_057382275.1). NCBI lineage: Eukaryota > Metazoa > Chordata > Actinopteri > Cichliformes > Cichlidae > Copadichromis > Copadichromis virginalis. Next base: position 26,945,639 of record NC_140629.1, read on the forward strand.
CCCAGCTTAGTGCTTAAAAGCTAATGTTTTTCTTAAAATGGTGTTTAAAAATGAAGATGTTTTGTTGTAAATAAAATATGGGCTCATGAGATTTGCAAATCATTGGATTGTGTTTCTATTTACGCAGCATGCCATCTTTTTTGGAACTGGATTTTGTATGGAGGCACAAATAAAAGCTCACCTAAAACTCCTATGTTGAGGTCCTTCAGTTGCTCTTCAATTTCACTAAAGATATTTTCTTTGGTAAAATCTGTTGCTATCACTTTCACCCTCTGCCCTGTGGCTTCTCCTGTGAACAATGAAAAGACAAATATTGTGCACCGTTTGCCTGGATCAACAGCATATTAGCAGATATCATACATTTTAGGAAGCAAAGAAAATAAAACATGCACATAGATACCTATCTCTTTAGCCACTTGATCCAGTTTTGTTTTGGTTCTGCTCATGACTACAATGTTCATTCCCCGCTGAGCTAGCTGAGATGCAATAGCGATAGTGGAAAAGTACATATGAAAACACAGTTACACAGCAAAAAGTAGCAAGTGTGCCTCAAAGGAACAGTAGTTTAACTATGGTGTGCTCATTTCAAATTATTATACATATAAGTATTTGCTAAAATATAAAAAGATATTATGTACAGTATGTGTATTCGTTTTGTTTTATGAGAACACAAGCAGAGTTATTTAAACAGTCACTTACTGCAAATGCATATGCTCTTCCTATTCCCTCTGAAGAACCAGTCACCACTGAAAGGAGGATGGAGAGACTGAAAATTACAAATGAATCCCTCATCAAATCTCCTGCAGTTTCCATTCTGACCACTAGAGGCACTGTACTGCACAGAACAGTACAGTAATGCACTGCCTTACCCATCTTCCTCTGCTTTCAGCCAAATCCCAGGATTGTTTTATTATTTGTTTACATTAGTTTAATCCTCACTCCATTCTGTTTGTACAAACTGTGCTAAAACAGCATGTTCCCCTGGTGTGATAAAGAACTGATAGGAACAGCTTGTTTCTGAGTGTTCACTGCTCTCCCATTTCCTCCTGGCCCTTATTACAAAGACCACAGGCTGTTTTCATCACCGTTTTCAGACCTAAATGAGAATTCATATCTAATTATGTTTTACAGCACTGAGAAAATTGTGTAAAGCCATTAAAACATTAAAAAGATCCCATGGTTTGAAGTGTTGTTAGCACAGGGGGGAAATGAGTAATGTGACACTGCCTATTAACTACTGAAACAGGAACTGAAATTAAGCCTCCGTTTTAATTTGTTCAGCTGAACAAATAAATTGAATTCACACTTTTACTACTTAATTAGGAAAGTATCAAATGACAAAGAAACCTCACATTGAGCCTCCGTTTTATGAAATGCAATCCGCTAAGTTTTGTCATTTATATTTCTTCTTTAGTGAAAACCACAGTATACACAAACAGGCAGCAGTATGTTCAAATAGGGCTTTAACATGTAGATATACATACTGAACTATAAAAAACAAACAAACAAACAACCTAATTATATCAACTTAAGAACTACATTCAAGACAATGAAACAGTGAAAATAACCAAACTGAGCATGTGCGGTGAGGTTATGTGATGAGAAGTGGACGTTTTGATTTTAATATATGGTGCTCATGTTAAACATGATCAAAGTTTTAAATAATATAGTCAACATAAGTAAAAGTTACCGCAGTGAACCAAAAGCTCAAGTTTCAGACTGCTCTAAATGCTCTAAGCCAGGAGAGTCAAACACAAGGCTTGAGGACCAGAATTGGCCCAGCAAAAACTGCAATTTGGCCCACTGGATAGCATTGGAAATTTTAGTTTTAGTTTTTTCAAATAAGTTTTATAATGTTTCCTGTTGATAAAGACGTCCCTCATGTCTATTCATCCTGCACCAAATAATTAAATAAACAATTAGATGACAGAAAGAAAATCCACTTTTTTTTTTATATTCATCTATAATACAAATTTCTGTTGTTAAACTTCCTTCGACTGACAGAAATGGGAGTTTCTTTGTACCAGCCCACTTATGGTAAGTTCAAAGTGAGTTGTGTGTGATTCTCAATGTTTGCATGGAGCAATCAGTACAAAACAAAAAAAACTCGAAAAGAGTGCGTTCTTAAAGGGAGAGGCACTAAAACTGTGATCATCTGCACTATGCCCCAGGAGAAGATAAGGATTATTACTGTAACATTAGTAAACACATCCGCTTTATAAACTAAGCACACACAAGCACAAAATCCATTTAGTGATTATCTGGAAAGAAAACTATAAATGCTCAGGCAAATGGTCCTAACAGGTATTCAGTCAGTGGCTTGCAAAAGTATTCGGCCCCCTTGAACTTTTTCACATGTTGTCACATTACAGCCACAAACATGAATCAATCTTATTGGAATTCCACGTGAAAGACCGATACAAAGCGGTGTACACGTGAGAAGTGGAACGAAAATCATACATGATTCCAAACATTTTTTTTTTTTTACACATAAATAACTGAAAAGTGGGGTGTGCGTAATTATTCAGCCCCCTGAGTCAATACTTTGTAGAGACACCTTTTGCTGCAATTACAGCTGCCAGTGTTTTAGGGTATGTCTCTACCAGCTTTGCACATCTAGAGACTGAAATTCTTGACCATTCTTCTTTGCAAAACAGCTCCAGCTCAGTCAGATTAGATGGACAGTGTTTGTGAACAGCAGTTTTCAGATCTTGTCACAGATTCTCGATTGGATTTAGATCTGGACTTTGACTGGGCCATTCTAACACATGGATATGTTTTGTTTTAAACCATTCCATTGTTGCCCTGGCTTTACGTTTAGGGTCGTTGTCCTAATGGAAGGTGAACCTCCGCCCCAGTCTCAAGTATTTTGCAGACTCCAAGAGGTTTTCTTCCAAGATTGCCCTGTATTTGGCTCCATCCATCTTCCCATCAACTCTGACCAGCTTCCCTGTTCCTGCTGAAGAGAAGCACCCCCAGAGCATGATGCTGCCACCACCATATTTGACAGACAAATTCCCCCACCTGAGCTATAGATCTCTGCAGCTCGTCCAGAGTCACCATGGGCCTCTTGGCTGCATTTCTGATCAGCGCCCTCCTTGTTCGGCCTGTTAGTTTAGGTGGACGGCCTTGTCTTGGTAGGTTTACAGTTGTGCCATACTCCTTCCATTTCTGAATGATCGCTTGAACAGTGCTCTGTGGGATGTTCAAGTGACTGCACTCAGACCAAAGGGGGCTGAATAATTACGCACACCCCACTTTTCAGTTATTTATTTGTAAAAAAAAATGTTTGGAATCATGTATGAGTTTTGTTCCACTTCTCACGTGTACAGCACTTTGTGTTGGTCTTTCACGTGGAATTCCAATAAAATTGATTCATGTTTGTAGCTGTAATGTGACAACATGTGGGAAAGTTCAAGGGGGCCGAATACTTTTGCAAGCCACTGTAATCTCTCCAGCGTGTCCTGTGTCTGCTTCAGGGCCTGCCCCCGATGGGACATGCCCGGAACACGTCACCCAGGAGACAATATTATTCATATAGCGCCAAATCTCAACAATATAAAGGCACTTTATATTGTAAAGAAAACAGAGAAAACCCCAATATTCATACGAAATCATATGACCCCTTACGAGCAGGCATTTTGGCGACAGTGGGAAGGAAAAACTCCCTTTTAACAGGAAGAAACCTCCAACAGAACCAGGCTAAGGGAGGGGCAGCCAAAGACAGGACAAAGACATGCTGTTGAAGAGAGTCAGAGAATAATAATAATAACTAATAATTAATACAGAGGGGTGTATAAACACATAGTAAATTTAAAAATGTGACTGAAGAAGAAACAATGCATCATGGGAATCCCGCAGCGGCCTAGATCTATTGCAGCATAACTAACAGAGGATTCAGGGTCACCTGATCCAGTCCTAACTATATGCTTTATCAAAAAAGGAACGTCTTAAGCCTAATCTTAAAAGTACAGAGGCTGTCTGTCCCCTAAATTCAAACTCGAAGCTGGTTCCACAGAAGACGGACTTGAAAGCTGAAGGCTCTGCCTCCCATTCTACTTTTGAATACTCTAGGAACCACAAGCAAGCCCGCAGTCCTAGAGCAAAATGCTGTAATGGGGGTGATATGGTACTATAAGGTCATTAAGATAAGATGGGGCCTGATTATTCAAGACCTTGTATGTGAGGAGTACATAAAAATTTAAATTCGATTCTGGATTTAATGGTGAGTCATTGAAGAAAAGCCACTATATTAGAAACATGCGCTCTCTTTCTTACTATAACTGCAAATTAGAACAATTAACTTTTCACATAGTAACAAGATTTTATAATGCTATAACACAAAAGAATAAAAATAGTGTTATATTGTTCCCTTGGTAGAGTGGCAAAAATAGGCTGCCTTAGTCAATGTCCTTTTATTTTGTCTGCAGAAACTGAGTTACTGTTATTTAAGTTTACACAAACTTTATCTAGACTAACCTCAAATCTGGTATTTCAATATTCCTTGATTACTCAAATATTTTTTAATTCAATTGCAACAAACCTGAAATACACTATGTATGTTTTTGTTTTTTTGGGTTTTTTTTTTTACAATTTTTGCATCCACCAAAATACAGTGGAGGTGAAAGGAGAGCATTTATTTAAAATACTTGCCAATGGACAGGAACCATTTGAATAATCCCTATGAAAACATAAACTATGTGAAACACAGATTGTCCTGTATCATGATTTTTAAAGAAGAAACATTACAAGATGTACCCAAAAAGTTGATTCTCTTCATCTGGACGTAGTATTTTCAGTGTGAGTTCTTTGGTCTCAACTGCCTGCAAATTTTTCAAACCTTATAAACAGCACATTTGCGTAATGGCTTAAACTAGCACTACTGGCGAAAAATGGGCTGTGAGATCAGTTTCTTGATCATTAAGATGCAAATTGTAATGACCATTGATCAGCAATGATTGATCAATGGTCCTATGTACCACAGAAGAGCTAACTTGTCAGGCCAGGACTCCACAGTCTATTCACACCTTCTGAATTGAGGAGCGGGCCTAAGGGTACATCTTTCCCCATCTCACAATGCTCTGTGAATGGCACTCATGACCATTGATCAGTGGTCTTTGATCAGTAGTTGTTGATCATTGGTTGTAAAAATTTGCATATTAATGATCAAGAAACTGACTGCACAGGCCATTGTTCACCAGTAGTGCTAGTTTATGTCACTGCTGCAGTGGGAGTTGTGTGGGGTTGAAGGGAAAAGGACCCAATCGCAGGCACTGACGATGCAATGAGTGGGCTTTATTTACATGAGGTGATAATACAGACAGAACAGAGATGGGATGGACGGAAACTAAGAACAAACCTAAACAAATATGAAACCATAACTCAGAGGAAAACATCTGTGGTGGAACACGGGATGACACGTGGAGGTAACACAGACAAACCAGCGATGAGCACACACTATAAATACACACAGAGGAAAATGCAGAATGGCAAACAGGAGGGCTGAACCTAATTGACCTGATGAGACAGGGGAAACGTGAGCTGAACACACTGACATAAGACACGGACCTTCACAATAAAACAGGAAATACACAGAGACGCAGACTGGGGGTAAGAGAGAACACTGAGGAGCACGAGGGAGAGCACAGACATGACGGCCTGGGGAAACATGGAATAGAACACAAGGAGGGGAAAACAAGGCACCAGAACTCCAGTACACAGAGGGGGACAAAGGGGGTAAAGACACGAGGGGAAATCCAAACTGAACAACTAAGGACCCATAGACTAACTCCTTAGAGTAACAAATGAACTTAAAACCGAAAAAAAAAAGAAAAAGGGGGGCGCTGGGTCAAAATGACCCAGGACCACGACAGTTATAGTCATTACGCAAATGTACTGTTTATAAGGGTGGAAAAAATTGCAGTCAGCTGATACTGAAGAAATAACACTGAAAACGCTATGTCCAGATGAACAGAATCAACTTTTTGGAATTTCCTTACCTGGATGCATCAAGACATTACAAGATGCAATAAATAATTTCAGCATATTTTTATGCAGAACCTCCACAAAACTATTCTGCACTGATGCTTCTTAAAATTAAAAGAAAAACAAAGAAAGCCATCTCGGATGGATGGATGGATTAGGGAAGGTTTTTTTCAGCTCATTCACAAGGGGTCGCCATAGCAAGTAGCTCCCCATGCTTGATTTGGCAGAGTATCTACACCAGATGTTTTTACTGACGCAACAGCAAAGGACTTGTCAGACAGCTGCTGCAAGTAAGCTGCACTGTAGGGAAATTGTTCCACTAAGGAATATAGTATATAGTATATAGTACATATATACTATATATAGTATAGTATTTGTAATATTTGTGCAAAGTTGTCATTTACGTTCATAAGCTGACTTACTACCAGAGATGGGCAGTAACGCGTTACTTGTAGCGCGTTACTGTAATCTGATTACTTTTTTCAGGTAACGAGTAAAGTAAGGGATTACTATTGCAAAAACCGTAATTAGATTACTGTTACTTTCCCGTAGGAACGCTGCGTAACTGCGTTACTAAAACCGTGATTTTTTTGCGAGAATATCTCATGACAGTGACAACAGCTGTGTGCAGATCAACAATGGATCATATGAGTGCGGGAGAGAGTATGAGCGTGCAGCATTTAAAGCGTGGAAATACTGACCTTACTTTGAGTTTGATTCCATAAAAAGTGACAAAAACATTAGTGTCCGTTGTGCGTGGGAAGAAAACTTCTTTTTACAGCGAAAAAAACCCCCTAAACTTCCAAGCAAGCGCCGAGTGTGCTATGACGTAATGGGAAACTCACAGAGAAACTCGCGGATTCTTCCAGTGACCGGGTAAACCTCCACTTACGCCACTCCTGCTTTACAAGTGAAAATAGAGCAACAGGACCGCTAGTCTTTGATGTTATTTATTTTCTGCTGTGTTTTACTTGCATCTATTTGAAAGAGTGTAAACACACACAAAAAAATATATTTTATGTGCTGGAATGTGCAGAAAATAAGTTTAAATGTTAAACAAATTTCTTCCAGTCCGAGAATGTTGCATATAATTAAATTTTTGCATGATGCATAAAGTTAAAAGGTTAAAACTAATAAAACAAGTTTTAAAAAGGGACTTTTCCATTTGATTACATTTTGTATGATGGCTTATGCAGAAAAAGTAGAATTGGGCTGAAAGATCTATCGCTTTATCACCTACTCAGGTTGTAAATCGTGTTTTTAAAAAGTAACTAAGTAACTAAGTAATTAATTACTTTTGAAAATAAGTAATCAGTAAAGCAATCGGATTACTTTTTCTAGGGAAGTAATCAGTAATTAGTTACTGATTACTTTTTTCAAGTAACTTGACCAACACTGCTTACTACAGTTGTCTGATGAATTTTAATATTTTTTGGCAAACTAGCAGAGCAGATCACTTGTTTTCTTGATTTGTTGATGTATGTCTATATCTGTACTATCAACATAAACTGAACGGGTTCAGTTGATTCTGAGAAATTCTTTGTAGTATTTCATCCATAAAAACAATTTTCGCTTGGGGAAATACTTTGTTTTTCAGACCATAAAAACAGTCGCACATTTAGAATGAGCATGTTTCTTCTAAATGAGCCAACTTGGAGCTGGACATTTATCGGCCTTCCTGTGCAGAAATGTTCAGCTCAAAGGATGTCCTTTTGCACGCCCATAACACAATGAGAGGATTAAACGCCTCTGTTGACACTGCAGCACTGGAAGGGCTGGAAGTCATGAGGAAAGAATAACATCTCAGCTACCCTTTGCTGGTCAGCACCATAATATTTCAAGAGAAAGCTTCTAAATGACATGTACTGCAACAAAAATGACAGACAGCTACACTAGAGCTTCACCCCTGGTCCTTTAGTGTATTACTTCAATAGATTATTAAAGATGTCTAACCCAAGAACAACTTCTTGTCCCTTCACAATTTAATTATAGTCCACCTTTTTGCAGATTGCAGCATCTGTAATTCATGATTTCCACTGTTACTCAAACCTGAGCCAGTCACAGGAAAATCACTCTTCTGTGTCATTTCCTTCAAATAACTTAAACAAAACAATATTGTGGCAAGGTCAGACATGTAGACGAAGACTTCTGTATTCAACTTGCTATTCCTGCATTAGCTGTAATGCTAAACTACAGCGAGCACAGCCTTTAATTAGGATCACTCCGTCATACACCACAGCAGTGAGAGGTGGTAAACGGACACAGCAGTCTAACTCACGGTGCTCCGCTGGCTACACCAAACACAGAAAACACAGCAGCTGTAATTTTACACAAAAATGGCAAATCAACACCTGATAACTGTAACTGCCATTACAACAATACAACTTAGAACACGTTAACATCAGATATACGTGTTCTAAGTTGTCCTCTAGCCAGCGGCCCTTTCCCCTAGCCCACTACAATATATTTAAAATCTATTTGTGATATTTAATGAAAAATATGAAACAACATTTTCATAAATTAAAAGGGTCCTTAGCTGGTAATGTTCTTTGAAGAACCATAGAGTCTTTAAAAAGAACCATTTAAGAACCATTATTTTTCTGAGAGTGAAGAAACACAGCATTATGTAGTTATATAACATTTGGTTATAAAAAAAAAATTGGATTCCTCTGTGACAAACTGAATAAAATCAACATACCCAAAATAATTTGAAACCAGACATGACTGTGACATTTTCCTTTATGCAAATGAGCTCTGTGAACTGCAGCAGCCTGTGGAGGCTTCTCTTCAAAGACAAATGTGCTGTTGTGTGAGAGTGATGCAGCAAGAAAGACTGTCATTTAAAAGCCAGCAGGATAGTAAAACTGGAAGCCAACTTAAGACATTTTCCAATATTAAATTAATGTTGAGCCTATGCACTCAACAAGGGCAACAAGGGAATAGAAAGTCTATTTGTCCCCATTGTTAACAGTGTTTCTAAGTGCCATATTTGTCCACTTTATACAAAAACTGTGTGATCTCACAAAGCTCGCCACAGTTACTTCACTTTAATATGTCACAGTGAGTTCATTGTACTCTATTGTCAGAGTTGAGTAGCTTGCCATCATCAGTGTGTGAATGTGTGTGTGAATGGGTGGGTGACTGGATGTGTAAAGCGCTATACAAATACAGGCCATTTACCATTTACCATTTGAGTAAATAAATACTGAAGGATGACACAATGTTTAGACACAGTGTTTGCAATGTTGCCTCTGTCCACCAGCGCAGCGGATTTTAAATCAAATAACATAAATGTGATTTAAGGGCAGAATTTCATCTTTAATTCAAGTGGTTTAACTTTTAGGAATCACAGTCGTCATTGTGCATAGTTCCCTGTGTTTAGAAACTCAAAAAGCTGGACAAACTAAGATCATTTTAAGTTATATTGAAATCTTGTGGACATCACCAGATGTTAATGCTTTGCTCAGGCCTTAACTGCAACTACATTCGGTTTGCTTTTCTCTCTACCTTCAGATTTTATTTTCAGTAACTAAAAAACATGCTCTATTTGACTAATATCAAATGAATTATTTGTCTATTGAAGAGTATCCCATTACTTTGGCTTGAGAAACTCTTGGGTTGCTTTTGCAACATGCTTTGGGTCATTATCTATTTGCACTGCCTGATAGGTTATGCAGCACATGGCTGAATCTAAGCAGAGCGTATAGCCCTGCACACTAAATAATTCATCCTTCTACATTTATCAGTCACATTATCAGTAAACAATAGTGATTCACTCACAATTAGAACCATACACACACATGTCGTAATAATGCCCCTACCTGGTCAGAGGGCCCGGTGGCGCCAGTGTCAGGCAGCCTCGCCTCTGTCAGTGCGCCCCAGGGCAGCTGTGGCTACAATGTAGCTTACCATCACCAGTGTGTGAATGTGTGTGTGAATGGGTGAATGACTGAATGTAGTGTAAAGCGCTTTGGGGTCCTTAGGGACTGAGTAAAGCGCTATACAAATGCAGGCCATTTACCATTTACCATCTTTGTCAGATAAGGCGGTATGCTTCAAATCACGAGCAGTTTCCCTTGCTATCGTTCTGGTACAAGTTAAGTTGAGTTTCATCTATCTGGTTTGCAGGCTCTGCTAGATGTTTTTTGGCCTTACTGTTTCTGTGTATGACCAGTGATTTGCATCTCGGTGTAAACCCTCTGTAATTACATTCATGAAAGCATCTCTTGATTGTACCTCTTGATGATGATTCACGTACCACCTTAAAAGTGTTCTTACCTTGGTTAGATGTTGTGTTTGGGTGCTGCTGAGCTGCCCAGTGCCTTCACAACTGATGGTTAGGTTACTCCTGCATTTTTAGTGTCTCTCTGGCAAGCTTGTTTTGGTTGTTCAGCCTAGTGATTCCCTCCTTCACTTGCACTGACATCTTATTGGTGGACAGCTACCAAATACAAGTACAGCACTTATATTTGAAAAGCCCACATCTCTTATCTGCCTAATTATTATGAAAGAAAAAAAGAAAATGCCTCACCTGATAGTGAAATAGTTAATTGTCCTAATTATTTGTGAGCTTCTAAAAAATGGGGCATTGCCATTTGAGTAACTTATTCTTTGTTATCAATAGATCCATGCACATGCACAACACCGCTTAGGCTTCTTGAAACTAAAAATGTTTAAAAGGTCTGAAGAGGGATACAAATGGGGCTTTCCAATTATTGGGAGAAATAATTGGAGAGGGGTGTCATTTATGCAGCCGTGCTGTTCAGATGTTATTCCTCTGGAATGAAAGTGGGAAGGAAAGTGGGCTTTGGGAAGAAAAGCAAGATCAGCCCAGTGTTTTTATTAGGCTTCTTTGAGCACTGTGAGAGAATAACCCCTTCAGAAGATGCCAAAGCAAACCTCTTGAGTGAATGAAACTGCTTCTGGACCTGCAGAGGAATGTCACAAGGAGATTGACAAGAGAGCAAGTATTTGCTCATTTCCTCAGCCGCCTTTAAGTTGACTCTATTCTGTAGTTTCATTTGGAGTGTTTATGTTAGATTTGTTGTACCCACTTCGAATGTAAAAGCTTCCTGCTTATTATTCTTAATCCTGTATATCCACTCACTACAAAAACACTTCAGGGTAAAATGTTTTGGGAAAACACTGAAAAACATGATTGGTTTAAATCAAACCTTCAACAGTAATTTGCCATTTTCAACCCGAAGGTTTGGCTTTACTTCTCTGTTCTTGAAATCTGAAAATGTTTTTCCTATTCTTAATTAGAAACAGTTTGCATATATAATTTGCGTATCATAATTTGCACTTTAACAGCCCTTTTTACACAACTACATGCCAATCTAAATTATTACAAGTTTGAAAATGAATGGAATATGGTGCATTTTGTCAGTAAGCTTATCACTACATGTAATTGTGTATAAAATAAATGTAGTTGTTATGTTTTCTTTACATTTTTCGGAAGAGTAGGCTATAGTGTGGTAAGGTAGAGGAATATTTCTGACTCCCTGTACTATACCAAGTTCTTCCTGTTAAACTAGTCACACAGGTATGACTTGTCGTTATGCAGCTTTTTTCCAATGTCAACTATGATGACGCGGATCATTTTGCTCATCTCAGAATGGATGTTATGTGAAAAACATGCAGTTTATGCTTGATGTTCCATACATTTTGATATTGAATTTGAATTGTGTTTTCTGTACATATATCAGCTGCCCTGCAAGTATATAAAAAAAGAAGTATTTTAAGCGTCGGGACTTGCCTCCTTTGGGTATATCAGCGCACAAGCGCAATCTTGTGTAACGATGAAATGTTAAAACAAGTTTGGGCAGGGGACTCACGCTATTGTGACCTACTAAATGCACTTTTACACACAAGTTGATCAACTAAATCACTTTCACTGCTTAGTGTTCATGGCACTTGCAGATTCTGCCATGTACACTTTAGCTTATTAATTAATTCAAATAATGTAGTCATTTAAAAGTTCTAATTACATACAGTATACACATAAATGTAGTGTTGTATCACAAAACGTGATACCTATGTTGGCTTGATACTACGTAACCTACTGAAGTTCCAGGATTTATTTATCATAGTATGACCTACTGAAGATTGTATGGTATTCATTACACATGGCACAGACACGCACAGCACAAACGCATACATGTGGACATGCATAAACATGCTGCTCACCTGCCCACTCTCCCATTGAGGTGAAGAAAGTTTTTGGCAGTGGAAACCACAGTTTTGGAAAAAGCATCCTACTGAAAAGCAGTAGCCTCACTCCATAGTACACCACAACTCCAGTACCAAGAGAAATGAAAAAGAGTTCCATGAAATCCATGCTTCTCTGGTACAGAAGGCTCAGGAGTCAAGTGTCTGTGAGTCTGTGAGAGAAACATTTTTGTTCAGCGGGAAAGACTGACACAAAGAGGGAACGAGGAACAGGATCCTCCCATTTAACCCTTGTATGGTGTTCGGGTCTGTGAGACCCGTGTTCAGTTTTTTTCAAAAGAAAAATTAAACAATTAATTATTTTTTCACGTGTAAATGTGTTGTGTCTTTCCACTCACTCCACTTGATTATAACTGATTTATTTATAACATTTTATATAAAAGAAAAACGAGAAGCACATTAATTCATAAATGTGATCTAACAAAGGTAAAGGGAAAAAATTAACCATGTTTGCTGTTCATATGTCTTGTAATTGGGATGAAGTAAACATCTGTTGAGTAATTTAACATAAAATTGTTTGATAGTGTTAATTTGGAAAGCCAAAACTCTAGCGGGTCCACCAGACCCATGAACACTGGCTGAGTAACAAAAATACGAACACCACACAAGGGTTAAAGAACATCTCAATATACACACAGACAGGCAGACAGTCACACACACACACACACACACACACACACACACACACACAAACTTAGGCTGGTAGGTATGGAAGAGTGCTAAGTGTGTAATTAAATCTTATCGTGTTCTGAGCAGCTGCATTATGACTTCATTTTCATTTAAAAAAAGTCTCACTCACCTTTAGCGCTGCAATGTCTGATCAAGTATTTGTAAAATTGTCATTTCTCATTTTTTATTTGATATTCTTTACTTGAATCTGCAAGTTCTGTCTGCCTTTCACTTTGCTGCTGTAACACGTGAATTTCCCAACGAGGGACAATAAAGGATATTTCTCTTCTATTCTGTTTGTATCAACAAATCCATTGTTTGTCAAAAGTGATCATCTTTCTTGTCGTTATAATGTCTAGAAAGCTTTTTTCTTGACATGCGTACCATAATTGTAAGTTATCCCAGTTAATACACAGCCTTCAGTGAAATGGCCACCGAAATTCAAACGAAGACTGATAGGGATTAGTGTCACTATGATTTACAGTTAGATAACTGTGTGGAAAAACATGTTCTGCATGTCACCTGACAATGGGCTATGTGCAAAAAGGCGAACTAGTTTCTCACAGTACTTGTACTTTCTCAGATACTTAAGTGATATGTCTGTAATATGTCTGCTTATTGCCCAGAACACATTAAAGGCTATTTGACCAGCATTTTCCACACAAATATCAAGTTACTCTGATTTTGAGAAATACTGAAATAGGGCACATTTAGTCAGTTGGTGTCTTGCACTGAGTAGGTTGCTTTATGTGGTAAACTATATTTATTTGATGTGATCAGTATTCAGTAAATGCATAATACTTATTGTGTGGTAAACCACAGAGAGGAATGAATACTCTCTTGGGAGCCAACATAAATGTGTGATTGCATGATTTGTTTATCTCTGGTGTCACCGATGATAGACTGACAGAAATGTGGTCCACTTTGTCTTGTATAACTTCCAGGTTTTTAAAATAAGCAGTTTTCATTTATACATTGGTCAAGATTCTGACCTGATAACCTAAAGGCTGCGTGCCTGTACATCTGCTTTGAAATATCTCTGCCACCTAGTGGTAAGAAAATCTAAATCAAGCAGTTCGAGATTATGTGAGAAGATAAACTCGTCTACACTCTACAGATACACTCTACAGATAACTATCCTGTGTACTCTGGGTTATGCCTTTCCCCCCAGTGAATGACCACATGCCATGTGCAAGATTAGAGAATTCCTTGAATACAAGCCACATTTAGGGATCAGAGATGTCAACAGGACTGGACTTGGATTATTTTTTGGTATGTATATATGTGTGTGTTCCCCTCAGCTGGTGCTAGCAGCAGCACGCTCCTCTGACTGTGAGGCCTGGTTACTACTTGTTGCTGGTACTACTGTTCACGGTGCAGCAGCCCCGACAGCTAACATGTCTGTTAGTTTGGCACATTTTATTGCATCTATTTTTGTTTTTACTATTTTCTCTCAGCTTTCCAGCTCCACCTTCTCGCCATTTGATCCATGAGCACACAGCATAGCTATGGGAGGGGCCGGTCACGTTACGAGATTTGATTGGGCAATCCAGTGTCAGTCATGAAAATGAACCAATGGACTGCTGTCACTGCTTGTTCGGCCGGTGCATAGTGGCCCTTCAGGCAAAAAAGTGATTGTTTTTCAATTTCTTTTTTCCAGTTTATTTTTTTTTCTTTTTTTCTTTTCAATTTTTTTACGTTAATGTCTTTACTTGTATTGGGAAATAGACTTTATGAGCATGATTTACAAATGGGGTTATATATAAAATTTCAAAATTAACATTTTTCAAGTGATGACTTTGTGTTATTGTACCTACTTTATAACCAATCCAACCCTTTAAGGCCACTTAAAATATCCTTATAGACCTATTGTTATATTTGTTGCAATTTCTGCTATTCTCTTGGCCAGATTACTCTTAAAATAAATTTTTTAATGTAAGTGAGACCTTTTAACATGATAAATAAAGGATATATAAAAGTCGCTTTGCAAAAAAGTGATTGCGGCTTTAACCTTGTGATAGGAATGTCGTTTGTGGCTCAAGATGACTTGATATCATTCATGATGGACTGGACACAATTGACATATAGGCCAAAAAGTTATTTATAGCAGTTTAAATACAGGCAATCACTTTTTGGCAAAATGCTGGAAATCAAGTTTTGGCACAACTCAACCCAAAAGTGCGTTGTTCCACCGAGAAAATGATGAGTCGTAGCCCTTTAGAGTTTTTCAGCAAATACAAAATGAAGTTTTTCTTTGGTTTTCTGACTGAGGCCAAATTGTGAAGAAATTAGCGATGCTATTTAATGAAACAGCATCACATAAACACAAGCCTTATAGGACAGCCGGCCTTTTCTGAGAAAACAGCTTGAGATCCTGGGGAATCATAATGAACGACAAACAGTACAGAAGGTATCATGATTATAATAATTAATTAAACCTTAACAAACAGTAGATGTAAACAAATAGATATTTAAACAAAATAAAAAAACAGACAAAACAATATTGCTCACAAAAATAAAAGAAATATATATACCTGTGTCTTTAGTTTTAGTCAAATCTGTTGACACTTAAAATCAGAGGACACACTGATCTATTTATTGAATTTTATATTACAAAGCCACCTTCACAAAGTGCTGTGTTTGCATCACCCCTGAAAACTGACCATATTGTCAAATTATATATAAAAAAGAAACTTACAAACAAACGTCTTGATGCATGCTCAATCATCCTGGTAGGGAAATCGCTAAGACTGAAGACGTCACTTGGATGAGCGATGGAATGTTTTTCCCACTGAAAACGCTATGTCCAGATGAACAGAATCAACTTTTTGGGACTTACAAACAAACAAACAAACAAACAAACAAACAAACAAACACTGAACTGAAATGAGAAAGCCCACCCTGGAAACATACTAGAACTAATGTACTGAACTGGAAAAAAAAGATAATTAAAGTAAATCAGGAAATTAAGTAATCATGAAACTGTATATCTGAATAATGCATGGTCTCTATGCAAGTTTAAATAGACAAATATTAAACAAGATACTAAAATGTCCTTTATGTGCTTGGCACTATCAAAAAGAATAATAATATGTCCTACTATTCTTATGCAGATGATACACAGTTGTGCTTTTTATTTTTCTTTAATCATCTAACTACTGTTCACAGTTTAATAAGCTGCACTGATAACATTAACTGATGGATGTATAGAAACTTTTCAGAACTGAACAGAGACAAGACAGAAATATTTGTGATTGCACCAAAAATGTCAGAAACAGAATTTCGTCCATGTTTATCTTCTTCTCTCTGAACACAGTGAGCAAGTCAGGAACCTTGGCATTATTTTGGAACTCAGTTTGGATAATTATACAAATAAGGTCGCCAGAACAGCTTTCTACCACTTAACAAGTGTATGAAAAGTTAGAAAATATATTTCTGAGACTGACTTTGAAAAATGGGTCTATGCATTCATATCAAGCAGGCTAGACTACTGTTTGCCAAATCATTAGTAGGGTTACTTCAGCTTGTTCAGAATACAGTGGCCAGAGTCCTTACAGGCACATTGAAATTTGAACATATTACTCCAGTACTGAAGTAACTTCACTGGTTTCCAGTTCAGGACGGAATTAACTTTAAAATACTTCCTACAAAAACAAACAAAATACAAAAATTCAGCAGCCAGATTTTTTGGTGTCAGTATACTAAACAGCGATTGGCTCTCTTTACTCATGATGAAGCAGCCTGCCGCTGATCCTACGTCATCAACACGCGCCTGCTGTTCTCCCCGCGCCATTCCTACAAGCGTGTGTTTCCACCTCTCATTACATTACCACTGGCAGCGCTTTAGCAGCCACTGTTACAAGCACAGATTCTGTTTTCTACTGCTTTTCTTTTAGGTGAGTCCAGCTTCATATGTCTTTGTAGAAATATTTAATTGGTTGCCAGGACAAATACTACTGACGGACGTTGGTTTGGATAGAATAAGTTCAAGCTTGCTAGCTAGTCAGCCTAAAGTTAGCTTTGGTGTTTTGGGGTATATGCACGATTATGAACTCTGCCCACCCCGGTTCTTTAGTGAGTGAGCGGTATTTTGATTATAGATGACGCGCACTGGGGCAAGACTACAGCAAGTTGGACTATATAATCCTACAGCAGTAGTAAAAGGCAAATGTGAATCACATTAGTTTAAAAATTCTGCCCCACTATTACCCCACGCCACTGAGCTTGTTTTGGTTCCTTCTGTGCTTCAGAAACAAACTAACCCACTGCGTAGACATGCTAGCGACTGCGTGTGTACAATCATAACAAATCCTTGCTTTGACTAAAGGCCTGTAGACACATATAGCTATATATAGTGTAAAATGTCCAGGCGTGTGTTACCGTAGCTTTAGTTGGAGGTAAATCAGTAAATGTACCGATAGCCCCTGCAGTTGCCACCCTAGCTTTCTTGTCAACCGAGCCAACATTTGACAGCAAGCTAGTGTTAGCGACAGAAGCTACGGCAAGTGCAAAACAATATTTAGCTGCCTACCGCTGGATTAGCCTCATGTGTTGGCAATTTACGCGTGGGTGATATAACCCCCAAATCATATCACGATATTCAGGTAGTAGCATTTCATGTATGTAAATTAAGGGGTATTTTCTATCATTTTCCAATTAGCTGTTGTCAAGAGTGATTACTGAAAGAAGGTGCCAGCAGCCTTAAATCCAGTGACACAGCATATGATTTAAAGTATAAAATAACACTTTAGCTTAACAGTAAATAAAGTATCTTAACCTTGTAACGCTTCAGAAACTGCACAGCATCGTCAGATAATAAAACTAGAAAATATTTTCTGCGTGGGATGATCTCTCCTGCGTTGAGCTTTTTAACAGAATGCGAAACGCCCAGCTTTTCCACCGTGCAATTTTACGTCCATCTTTTGCTCTTCATGTGAACTAGTGAGGGCTACAACAGTGGTAATTGGAGTGATTTGTTTGAGTCACACATCATTAGGTGCTGGTATAATCTTCCTTTGTAGCTTGGCTGTACTCAGTGGCCTGTTTCTGTCTTAAGTGGCAAAACAAGTTTGTTTCTTCTATCTTCAGCGGGAACAGCTTTCTTTCCCTCTTTTGTGCTTTGTTGGAGATTATTGAAGTAGCTACCTTTTGAGCTACTAAATAGCAATTTGAGGTTGACACATTGGTCTTGCTCCTGCAGTCAGACTTGCCCCAGGTTTGTCTCATTACACTCACCAAGGACCGTGAATAGTTATGCAGATTTGGATTGTGGATGAACAAGTTTAAGGTTGTGACTCTTACAGTGGTAAAAACAAAAAAAGCAGTATGTGATCAGAACAGAGCACATTCTCATACTGTATGTCACTGTAGGGAAAACAAAAAACTGTCTTAAGTGCTTTGTTTCTTTTTGGGCCGTGGCGTTTTTTTTTTCTGGTAAAAGTTAAAGCATGTGTCATGAAAAAGAATTTTGGTATATTACAGTGGTCTACTTACTACCACCATTTTAATGATGTCTTTAACTAAAATACCCACCAAGAGTAAGCTAGATAATCCTGAAACTATCTTGAGATTCAGTTTCCACTCCGGAAATTGCCACTGAAACCATATTTAAATCACTTTAAAATAGTTTAAAATGTTGCTCTGTAAACCTTCTTTGTATAAAACAGCCGTCCACGACAGTGAGATTATCAGTATATCAGTAGACAATGTCCTAGCAAACCAGGCAGCTCACACAGGTCAGTTTTCTAAATGGATGATATTTTATTACATTACAGAAAAGATAAGCACGACTTAAACTCATAATGCTACTGATTGAAGTCAATCTGCAGATTCTGTGTTATCAGAATTTGTTTCAGTAATGCTTTAATAATGTATTCCTCCTCACCAGAAATTTGTCCTATAACATCACTAACCATAGGAAAATAAGTTATTATATTAAAGCATATATTACCTAAATAAACATTTTTAATAGATGGTATTTAATAGGAACTGCCTGGCAAAATCACAATGCCGTCATTGTTCATCCAAAGGCTTATTTCATTTGCCACTACATGCTCACTTAAAGCCCTTCCATTAGTACCTACTCAGGTCAGCTCAGCAGTGCTCGACATGGTTTTTTAGTACCTAAGGTAAACTTGGTGTATACCTTAGGTACTATGTGTGGGCTACCTTGGTAACCCCAAGTCCAACGGATGTAACCTTTTTGTATTTTAGTATAATTTTATTGTTTTGTTGTTAAATTTGACTGCAGAGAGCGGAACATCTTTATTTACCTTTTGATCAAACCTCAGCAGTATTGGTCTTGCATGGGGGAGGAGTTTGGGGACAGAGCCTGTCCTCCTGTGCTTTTCTCAGAGGGTTGAGTGTAACGTTATTAGCTGCTACTGCTGGAGCCAAGACTAGGCTCTCTGCCAAATCCGCCCTTCTATACAACATTTCAAAAACTGGATTTTATCCAAGTTTCAAATTTTTTCCCTCTGCTTTGCAAGCATTTCAGTGCTTGAATGCTCCACATAACACTCATTGTCATTTCGGTACCAGCTGAGTTTCTGTTGCTGCACCCTGTTTTTTTTTTTTTTTTAAAGCTTTTAGACTGGATTTAAACTCTACTAAACTTTAAACAAGAGAAGATTAAACCAAAAACACATTTTTCTTTTTTTGTATCATATTTTTTTATTTTATTTTACTGACTAATCACTATTTAACTTTAGTTTCTGCAGTAAACATACAGTACTGTCTAAAACTCTTGAACCAACCTTCATTTCTGTTGCTTCCAATGAGTTGGACTTTCTTAGTGTTTTTTTTTTCCTTCATGGCCTTGAGTGATAGTTCCCCAGTATTGCTACAGGTCTGTCTGTCATGACCATTTTCAGAGGAGGGTATTTTTGTTGACCGACTTACTATGACCTATGAAGCATTCATGTCGAAAGAGGCACCCAATTAAAGGGATAAAGCAGTGTTATGTCTACATACAGTGGTGTGAAAATAATGTTTACCCTCTTCCTGATTCCCCTGTGTTTTGCATATTTGACACACTTGCATGTTTCAGATCATCAATTTTTTTTTGTATTAGATGAAGATAACCCCAATGAATACAAAATCCAGTTTTTAAAAGATGATTTCACTGATTAAGGGAGGCAAGTTATCAAAATCTACCTGTTCCTGTAAAAAAGTAATTGCCCCTCCTGTTAGATCATGAATTAACTTTGACCACATTTTTTTGGAAAGCTGAGTTCAGTTTTACTAAACACACTCGGGCATTATTACTGGCAGACCTGCTGAATCAAGAAATCACTGAAATAGAATCTGTCTGACAAAGTGAAACAGGCTAAAAGAGCTCTAAAAGCAACACATCATGCCACGATCTGAAGAAACGCCTGTGAAACGAAGTCACTGAAATCTGTGAGGCGGAAAGGGTTACATATAGCCATTTGTAAGGCTTTGGGACTCAATTGAACCAAAGTGAGAGCCATTATACACAAATGGAGAAAACTTGGAACAGTGGTGAAGCTTCCCAGGAGTGACCGGCCTACCACAATTACTCCAAGAGCACATCGACGTCTCATCTAGGAGCTCACAAAGTACCCAGAACAACATTAAAGAACCGCAGGCTTCACATGTCTCAGTCAAGGTCAGAGTTCATGATTCAAAGAAAGTGACTGGTAGAGCAGGGCGATATAACCAAAAATATTTCTCACGATATAGATTTGAAAATTTGCGATAACGATATAACTGACGATATAATTGACACTAGAGAAAATACTTTACAACTCCACAATTTTATTAGTGCAAAAAAACCCCCATCAATGTATTTTCACTTAAACAAGCAGCTGTTTTTTTACATTAAAGTTGTATAAAAACGTAACAGTGCAAATTCCTTGCTGACAGTTTAACCAAAAGGCATTTCCAGTGGAAATTGGCCGACATATCCTCAGCATAACCATGTATAATATCCACAAAACTTAAAAAGAGGCTATACACACACAATACGGTAATATTTTGTTGAAGCACAGTACGTATCACTCCGCGAGGCTCCTGCCTACGATAGCCGTAATGCCCCGACAATCCATCAAGCGGTGTGGGTTCGTAGCTTAGCAAAGTCGTACTAAAACATTTGACAGATTTTCGAGCGCCGTGTACGACATAAAATCGTTTCGAGGTCAGTAAACGCAACCAGAATTCATACATAAGGCACATGGGATTATAAGGGGCACGATTTTCAGAAAAATCAAAGGTTTGATTTTAAGTGTGCCGTATTTACCAAACAACACGGTAATAACGACGGTCCGCTGGCATGCTCTACCAAAAATAGTGCTTTGTTGTGTATCTGACGGACGAAAGCTAAACCAGTTCCACACCACTGTCGTTGCACCATTTTTACAAACCAATTCTGGTTCATCCGTTTCATTCAACGATCCGCTTTCGTCTCTGTGGACTGATGAGACAAATGTTGAACTTTTTGGAAGGTGTCTGTCCCATTACATCTGGCATAAAAGAAACAGATTTTCAGAAAAGGAAAATCGCACCAAAAGTAAAATATGGTGCTGGTAGTGTAGTGGTCTGGGGCTGTTTTATTGCCTCAGGACCTGGAAGACTTGCTGAATTCTGCTGTCTACCAAAACATCCTTAAGTAGAATATCCGGCCATCTGTTTCTGACCTCAACTTGAATATTGAATAAAAAGGCAGTTCATGCTTGAAAATCTTACAATGGGGTTGAGATGAGCCAAAATTCCTCTCTGTAAAAGACTCATTGCACTTGTTGCTGGTAAGAGTGGCCCAGCCATTATTAGGTTTAGGGGGCAATCAGTTTTTCACACAGGGCCATATAAGTTTGGATTTTTTTCTCTCCCCGTAATAATAAACACCTTCATTTAGAAACTGCTTTTTGTGTCTAATATTTAAATTTGTTTGATGATCTAAACATTTAAGTGAAACAAACATACAAAAATTAGCAAATAGTATTAATAGAAGGGTGACTGTCAAGACGCCATACTTAAGGAAAGAAAATAGAAATAAAAATATGACGTAAGTTACAGATGTCAAAACAAGGGATTTTTATTGGACTGAATTATTGGATTCTTTGGAGTGAAATCCTTTTTTGCCATTTCTGATTCAGTTTGCATGGAGATGGTCAGGAAAGCGTTGTCAACAGTCACAAGAGTGGAATGTGAGTTGGAAATGAAAGTGTAGAAGTACCCCTCCCTGTAAATAAAAGGAGAAAATCTTATTTGTCAAGTGCTTTGTGAAAAATAAGTGAATATTATAATCAGTTGGCTCTGCAGAATGAGCCTTTCATCCTGCAGATGAACTTCGAATTCCACCGTCTTAGACTGCAGCTGGTGACAGTCCTTATTCTGGTCTGCAGGCTCAGTAAACTCACTGTAGCGGCACTTGAATCAGTAGTCACTTTCTGCAGTTTCCAGTTGGAGTGACCCTCCAGTTCGCAGCAGTTCTGCTTCCACTCTCAGAGAAAGCAGAAACCACATTGCCACAATAACAACCTGGACACTGATCGCAGATAGCATCATTTACACAGGCAAATAAGGGGGGGAATAAGCTCGAATTACTTAAAGTATACTTGGTAACTCTTATTATGTCTGGGTGGCCCACCAAGGTAAAGTTTATCTGTGAGGAAACGCTTATCAATTTGTAGGTGAATGTTTATCTTAAATCAAGATAACTGTGCTCACAAAGTCGACCTTCATTAATGTCTTTAAAAATTGACTGGTACTAGTCTTACTATAATCAAAATTAATAATGGTAATGTATAATGCATGGACTGTGCACTACAATAATTATACTTTGTAATGTGAAAATTGCACCGGCCGCAATGCTCCTGATGCATTCTTAATGCACATGTAGTTACAGACGCACACAGTGTTTTGTGGTGCAGGATATTTACTTTTGGACTGTAGATGGCAGTCTTGTTGTTCCCTATGCTGTTTTTCTAACCTAGTCATGAAAAGTCAGCCACCATACTACTAATGATTTCACGGATGGCACTTAGTAGTATGGTGCCAATTTAATATGACTGGTTTGTTAAAAGGATTATTTAAAAACGTTTTTAATGTAATGTATTTGGAATAACACTAATAAATGTATTTTTTTATTCATATTGTAAATGGCTCATTTTGTTTTGTACTGAGGAGAGTGTTTTAAAAAAAGGGAAACAAAATCTGTTAATCCCTTCATGAAAGGTTGAGCTCATAATGAAGGATTCATGTTATCAGTGTAGGCCTGGTTAGGCAACAGTTCATTATTCAGACTGTGAAAGTGACTCAGGTACTTCCTTTGAGACTGAAAAACACCTTTGGACGTGTGAAGCTGGGGTGCTTGAATTCTATCTGGGACAGAACAGCTCTTTGTACAGCCGAGATGACTGTCAGTGTTTCTATTAGGTGCGCTTCTCTTTATTCGGATGGGTTTGTTTCTTTCCCAGTCAGTTTGACAGTGATTTCAGCACTGCTTGATCTATAATAAAAATAAGATGGAAAAAGATGCAGCCACAGACAAAGCAACAGAAATTCCTTGTACTGACATTTTTTTTTTGTAGATGTAATTTGACTGCATCAGCTTTAGCTACACTGAAACAATTTTGAAAGGTTTTACTCCCAGCTCAACCAGAACTTTTCACGGACAGAAAAAATAAATTCTGCTTTCTGTCTGTCTTTCCTTCTCTCCCTCCCCTTTTGTTTTCCTTCAGATATATCCAGCTATGGATATGGACAGTGCCAGTTCAGTGGTGCTGCAGGCCTTAACCCAAGCTACCAGTCAGGACACAGCTGTGCTCAAGCCTGCGGAGGAGCAGCTCCGGCAGTGGGAGACCCAGCCAGGCTTCTACTCAGTCCTTCTGGTGAGGCCATGATATCAAAGAAGAGAAATAAAGTCTACATCAAAACCACTAAAACTAATAAAGATCTTAATAGGGTATTTTGCTGAAAGTTAGATGCCACCGGGTTTAATTTATCTGCTGAAACGTATCATTTTAGGGCTTCTTTGTTTTCAGATGGATGGAAATATTTCTCTCGGCATTAGAACAGGACACTGAGGAGTAAGATATTTTCTGTTTTAACAGTCTGTCCAGTCACCTTCACACGAAAGTAACTAACAAGTTTTTTTTCTTTTTTAACCACATCAACTGTCAATATGCAAAAGCATGTGTGGTGACAAAGCTGGTAAACAATGCCCTGACCGGCACCTACCACTTGGTGTCTTTTCACCACAAAGCCCTTGTGGATCCACAGTGGATCCTCACACATTTTTGTTTGCTGTCTAAACCATACAATACAATACAATGAGATGGATTTCACTTTCATCTCTCTCTGCATTTTGTAAATAAATTGGCTCAGGTTGTGTTCTGCAAGGGTAAGCTCGAATGATTATTACATTCATGGAACAGTTTATTATTTTCCTTTATATTTGCCAATAATACACTGTAGATTTGTGAGACAACACTGCATGCGATTTCCTTTTCACGTTGGAAGTCTCTCCGAAAATTCCTTTTGAAACTACTTCTCCACGATGTGAAATATAGTGAAACTAACGATAGCCTTTGTTGTCTGTCTCCTCTCGTAGTCCTGTTGCGTCTTAGACACGGGATATGTTACATTCCGGGTTTTACAGTGACATGATCTTATTATTCAAACATTGATGATATTTGTTGATGTTACAACAGTTACTGAATGAGCCATGCTTCTTGCACAATGAGTACTATGGGTGAGGTCTAACAGTACATCACGTAATATTAGATGCATTAGGTTAGACTTCCTCTTTTAACCGTATTAGAATAAAACATTTTCACAGCTACTTAGGGTGTCATCTTGCAAATTATCTATCTAGTTATGCTAATGCATCCATGCACACTTTAGTAACCTTTAGTAAGTCACAGCAATTAGTAATGTGTAAGTTTGTAAAGACAGCTTTGTGAGGTGAGGTACACAAAGTAATTTGATGTTAGCTTCTGATTATTCCGGTCTTTATTTTGGGGTGGGTGTTTTTTTTTTTTTTGTTTTTTTTTTAAAGGCAGTAAATGTAGTTACCACTGTTGTGCTATGTGACTAAAGATGCTGAGCTCTCTCTCTTTGGAGAAGCATAAGGATGGATCCCTCCGGATGATGATGCTGCAGGTATTGAATCAGTGCTGCAGTATTAAATTGATGATGACCCTGATGAAGGCTACAAGCGGAAACGTGCTGCTTAAGCAATAAAGGTCTTCTGTATACTCAGTATTGGGAAGGTTACTTTTAAAATGTATTCCATTACAGATTACAGAATACATGCCCCAAAATGTATTTTGTAACATATTCCGTTACATTACTCAATGAGCGTAATGTATTCTGAATACTTTGGATTACTTAATGTATTATCATGCTTTTTACAACTACATGAAAGTACTATTGTGTGATTTTTATTACTATTACTGAAGGCTACTCGCCATTAGGGCTGCCACAAACGATTATTTTGATAGTCGACTAGTCACCGATTATTTTTGCGATTAGTTGACTAATCAGATCATGCATCCATTGGACGTACAGCTTATTGCACCAGCATGCATCTGCTCTTATATAACTATCATTAGCTCTGGGAAGACACAAAGGACGACTGTTTGCCTTTCCTGGACTGCGCTGTGCACATTGAAGAGAACGGCAAACTCAACATCGAAGTTTACCGGAAGCCCACACACACGGACCAGTACCTCCTCTTTGACTCCCATCACCCTTTGGAACACAAACTTGGAGTAATTAGGACCCTACACCACCGGGCAGAACATGTTCCCTCTAAGCCTGAAGGAAAAAAAGAAGGAACACACACATGTAAAGGAAGCACTCGTGCGGCTATCCTAAATGGGCGTTCTTAAAGTCAGCAAAGAGGCACAGAAAAGAAGACCAGACACCAGCGAGGGAGGATAAGAAGGACAGACGCAAAGGACAGACGCAACAACATTGTCATCCCCTATGTAGTCGGTGTATCAGAAAAACTCAGTTTTCTCCAAGCACGACATCCCAGTGCATTTCAGACCCAGCAACACGCTCAGACAAAAACTGGTTCACCCGAAAGACAAAACGCCAAAACACAAACTTAACAATGTGGTGTATGCTGTACAGTGCAGCGAGGAATGCTCAGACCTCTACATTGGAGAGACCAAACAGCCACTTCACAAGCGCATGGCACAACACAGAAGAGCCACCTCCACAGGACAAGACTCAGCAGTCCATCTGCATCTTAAGGATAAAGGACACTCTTTCGAGGATGCCAATGTTCACATTTTGGACAGAGAGGACAGATGGTTTGAAAGAGGAGTCCACTGTGAGCGACCATCTTTGAACAGAGGCGGGGGTTTACGACACCAACTCTCTGCCATCTATAATCCAGTTTTGAGATCCCTTCCCAGACGCCTTAACGCCCACTCACATCCTGGGCCATCTGACCTCAGGAATTCGCATGATAAGGTGGGGCCAGGTTTCACAATGAACACACCCGAAACTCTGGCTGATTGGGACCCACACCCAGTTTCACACCTTGGCTCAGGCGATTAGAGGATCATCAGGGGGTCCTTTTGTCCCTCTGTGGGGGGTTACTCCTACTAGGTTATATCTGGGACTCTCCACCATTTGACCTTAGAACTGAAGAAGCTTCTCGGATGAGAGGTGAAACGTCTTCAACTTAAAGAAGTCCAGACGCTTTTCTTTGCAAGCTCCTTTGACTAATAAGAGTAATATTAAAACTAACCAGCTGCCGCCATTGTTGGAAACTGAGCTGGGCTGCGCTATGAATTCTGGGACAGAGCTACTTCTTCTTCTTTGGGGTTTAATGGCAGCTGGCATCCTTGTACATGCAGTGCTGCCATCTTCTGATTCAGTCCATTATTACACTCTTAAATCCTACTACTTATTCCTGCGTCTTTTGGGATCTTACAAAGCGTCAAACGACGCGTCGACTATTAAATTAGTCATCGACGATTTTAACAGTCGACGTAATAGTGACTAGTCGACTAATCGTAGCAGCCCTACTCGCCATACCAATACCAACTAGATTTTTAAATTGTAATATATAATGAGTAACAGTAGGTTGACATTAGGTAAGGCTGCACTTTTTGCAGCAATCTCGTACGGAAAACTATTCCGCGCGTATATAAAACAGGTCCGTGGCTCCGAACCGCAGTAAAGGAACCTCTGACTAATACGTCGGGTTCCGTGTCGGGCTCCGTGTCGGGCTCATAGCCAAAAACTAGCCTTACTTTGTTGTTTGGGTCAAGTTTGCTAGTGAGAGACAGAGAGAGGCGTTGAAAGGCTGCTCCACCAGAACTTATTGTTTTGGAGGAAAACACGAACACAGAGTACAGTCGAGTCTTAAGAACTTACTTAGAACTGGGCTATACTGCCCATGAGGCTACATTCTTTAGGGCTATGCCTGTAACACTCTGCCTATTGCTTTCATATTAAATCACTTTTTGTACAATAACTTTTAATTATGCGGGCCGCAAGTGGGGGTAACATGGGCCGCGAGATTGAGACACAGGCATTAGAGCCTCTTAATATGTGTTTTGTTTGGGTTTCCGCCGGCGTAGAATTACCAAAAATAGAGAGGGGACAGCCTAACATAGGAAACAGGAAAAGACCGCCATGTAATCCTTTTAATTCAACAAAGTAACTGTATTCTGAATACCACCTTTTTAAACGGTAACTGTAATGGAATACTGTTACTCATATTTTGTATTTTAAATACGTAATGGCGGTACATGTATTCCGTTACTCCCCAACACTGTGTATACTACAGGTGTTGCTGGATCTTCCATCTCTTTAGTAACCAGTTAGCTCAGGAAAATAACTTTTAGATTTACCGGTACAGCACT
Source organism: Copadichromis virginalis (assembly GCF_057382275.1). Classification (NCBI taxonomy): domain Eukaryota; kingdom Metazoa; phylum Chordata; class Actinopteri; order Cichliformes; family Cichlidae; genus Copadichromis; species Copadichromis virginalis. The sequence goes on from NC_140629.1 coordinate 26,973,376, forward strand.
TAAACTGATGCAACTAATGTAGATACCTAATCAGCAAATTATATTACAGCAAGTCAGCGCAATTAGGCATGTAGACATGACCAAGATGACCTGCTGAAGTTCAAACTCAATGTCAAAACGGGAAAAAATGTGATTTCAAGTGACTTAGCTTGGCATGGTTGTTGGTGCTAGACAGCCTAATATTTCAGAAACTTTGTAATATCCACTGAACAGCCGCTCTCTGGACAAAAATGCGTTGTTGCTGCCAGAGGTCAGGGGAGATGGCTTCACTGCTTCAAGCTAATAGGAAGACCACAATAGCTCCACTTGTTACAATCAAGGTATGCAGAAGAGTATCTGAACACCCAATATGAAGGTGACACACTTGCCAGCTAAGAATAGGAACCTACAGTTCACACGACATCACCAAAATTGACAATAAAAGGTTGCCCCATACTTTGGGCCCCTTAGTACCAATTGAGCATTGTTTAAACACCCGAGCCTACCTGAGTAATGTGGTTGCCCATCTCCATCTCTTTTTGACCACACTTTTTTGTGTAAAGGCTGTTTTCGTTCTCATTTTCTGATTGCTGCTTCCAGTAGGAGTAATGCACTCAAATTCACAAAGATCCAAAGATTTCTTTTGATATAGCACTGTACTTCAGAGGCCTTCAAAGTCTTGAGATCGTAATCCAACATAGCACCTGTTGGGTGTGGTGAAATGGGAGAGTCACATTGATGTACAGCCAACAAATCTGGTGCAACTGTGTGATACTATTGTGTCTGAGGAATGGGGTCATGTTGTTGAAGCTGTGCCACAAAGAATTTAGGCAGTTCTGAAGTTTTTTGGTTTTTCCCAAATGCTTTTTCAACAAAACAAGGGAAGCATTTCTAGAAATACTAGTTTTCTTTAGAAAGCATAGAATACTTGTATTTACACACATTAACAGAATTATTTAAGAAAAATTAAATATTACCAGTGGCAATATTATCAGCTCTCTGGAAAACTAAACTTTTTATTGAGCACAAAGCACTGCTGTGAACTGATGTTTTAATGCTTGAAGCTTGTAAAATCAAGTTAAAACTGAAGGTTATCTTAAAAAACAGTATAAAAACTTGAGGAAAAAATATGATACTAAAAACAAAAGAAATCAGATTAAATCAGACTTGAGAAATAGAGTTGTTGGTGCTTACATATAAGAAGATGGATATACAAAGTTATCAGAGCGTATAGTGTATAAGTATTGAAAAATTGAAGAGAGAGCCACACAGTATAGAACAAACCTGGCAGAGGAAGGAAGCAAAAGATTTGAAGGACTCTAGAAAGAAAACTAGTGAAAGCTGTGTCTAAAGACCCCAGAACAAGTGCCAAGACATTAGTGGATGACTAGCAAAGTGTCAAAGAAGACTATCCTGCACAGAAATGGACAAAGAAAGGTTTGCAACCTTGCAGGAAACGTGTGAGACTTGTTTAAAGCTACAACAAGTCACAGCGGGCTGTTACCCAGAAAAAAAGGATACACAATACACAATTGTCTATTAGTAACAGGGAGGCTAATAGTAATAGTTGACCCTGGTAGTTTTTGTAAAATAATAACAAGCTGGTTTTTTGCATATCTCATATGTATAGGACCAACTATGAGATTTCCCTGAGGTTAGTTAGGACATAGAGAGATGGCGAGGCACAAAGTGAAAGTTCCTCCTACATGGGTGAGCCTGTCTCTTCCTGGATGCAGTTCAGACTTGTGCCATTTTAAAAGTGATAAGTGAATGCTAGCAGAGCCAGCCAAATAAGATTGTAACTTTTATGGAAAGGAAATAAATGTTGCTCATGAAACTGATGCATTCAGATGGCCTCAGATTAATGGAGGAGAATGCACATCAGAATGTGACATTTGTTTCTCTCCTTTAATTGCAAGTGTAGGATGGCCAAGATGTTAACTTTGACCTTACATTGCAAAAATGTAAAACACATTTTTTTTTCCCCCGTGTGAACTTTTAGACATAGGTACAAACTGTAGCATAATTGGTGGGGACATACAATCACAAGGTGATTTATTATTACATTTGTAATACTGAAAATCACCACAAACTTTTTCTTTAACTCACTTTAAGCGTGTGTGCTTTGATGTTTTGTGGAATTGGGGGGTGGGGTCATATTGCTAGACCCCATCTCAAAAATCCCATCTTGGGTCATCCTTAGCTTTGAGTTCAGTGTTATCTCTGGAGTCACAGATGATTTAAATTTTCACGAGATGTTCCTGATACCACGGTCCCTGGCAATTACGCCATGGTGTGCTGTGTGCGCGCTGTCTCATCTCATTTAGTATGATAGCGGTCTCTTAATCTCTCACCTCAGAGATGGTACAGAAGGTGTCAGTAAATAAAGAGCAAGGGAACCAAAGCAGCTGAATTACTGTTTCAGAGAGGAATCTGATGAGGATTTTGTTTCTTTCTTAACTTGCATAGTTAAATAAAAAAAACAGATGGATATTTTAGGTTTGCATTAAAGCAAAAGTAAAAGTTATGCTTTTTGAAAAATCACGTTGTCATTTTATCTCCCAAACTTGAAAGGACTAAGTTTCCAATCTTTGATGTTACTGTTCTCTCTTTATGGAGCCTCTGCCTTTGCCGTGTAAGGAAGAATTACTTTACACAGCAGTATTTTCTGTGGTTACGTTTTAAATCTCAGTGATTTTGGCATTTATGATAAGTAAAGCTGCATTAGTTTGGTCACTTGAGACATATTGTAACATAAAGTCAGTGTGACCTGGATTTTAACGGTGCTGTATCTTAAAGGGCTTGTAGCCATCAGAGTACTGTGTAGTCCTACTCATTTGAGCTAACAAGGCACTGTGAGCTGAGCTGATTATGTTTCTTTCCCACAGAATATCTTCAATAACCACATGCTGGATGTGAATGTCAGGTGGCTTGCGGTTCTGTACTTCAAAAATGGCATCGACAGATACTGGAGGAGAGTTGCACCTCAGTAAGTGCTTGCTTGTGTCACGTTCTCTGCTGCTAATCAGCCTCTCTATTCTGCCTTTCCATTTTAGACCTTTTCTTTTCTCTCCTGCAGCTCATCGTTTCCTTTCTTGTCTCTTCCACTCCTGAAGCATGTCTATTCATCGGTCTTAATCTCTTTGCCTGATTTTGAGGCTTTATTTTCAAATCTTTTTGTTTCATATTTGCAGTTGCAATTTTCTGTTTTGTCACAGCCTCCATGTCCTCCATTTTCCCATTGTCTTTCCTTCACTAGTTTTAGCTTACATCTGCATTTCTCTCTCCATCACTTCTCACAGCTGCCATTTTCCCCCTTTTTTACCTTCTGTCCTGATTATTCATATCATTGTGATTTGATTTTATGCTCGGTTTATTCTTTTGTGTCTCTTTTGTCTGGTGTAAGATCGGATTTTAGTAGTCAAAACCTACAAATTTTCTTCGGGTACCTGACTAGCTGGCTTTTGTAAGGTTTGAATGGACGTTTGCTGTTAAACTCACAGGAGAGGAGCTGGTTGGAGGTAATCGGTTCTGCCTAAGCACTTGTGGCCACTCTTTGACTGCTTCGCATTGTTGCAGTTCATTTCTGTTGTTGTTGTAAGTTTGGTAAGTTTTCTGCTCTTACCAAAGTTGAGTCACTCTTGTCAGTAGTTCTGTAAACTAAATTTTACTTGGAGTGCTGTGGTCCGTGGATTATTGATGCGATTACTTTTGGACAATGCCATTTACCCAGAGGTTGGATAGTGTGTGACTCAGCACAGTTCATGTGGTGTCAGTGTATGAAGTGTAGGCAACATGACATAACATTTTTGTTACAGCAGCTTACAGTAATAGACTTTAACTGAATTAATTTAAAAATTGTTTAAAAAAAAAATTAATCTGTGAGTGTGTTGCCAGATTTAGTTAACTTGAGGTTTTGAAATACTTTGTCCAGGTACATTTACAATAGTTATTGTTTCTAAGTCATTAGCAAAGCCACATTTTTGCGTCAGTCCTTTAAATAAGCAATTATTGAACAGCAAGCCTTGGATTTTTGTCTCACTTTCTGAAGGGACTTTTAGTTACAGTACTGGGTAGAGTAGTAGATGATGATAAATAGTTTTAACAAGTCATTGTTAAAAAAGCTAATGCCCATTTCCATCCAAAATGGTGTTACTAGATACCATTACAGGCCGCACCAACTCGGCTCTGTGTCCTGGCTCATTTTAGCACGACTGTGCCACTTGGAGCTAATAGTGCCGTCATCAGTGTTAATGTAACACATGTGCTGCTGCTGTGACAAGCCCAGAAATTCTCCTATGAAAAAGGTCAACTTCCTTTTTAATGGACTTAATGAAAAAGCCTAAATTAAGATGGTACAAATGTAAAAGGTAAAGCAGCTTTACAATCAAATAATAATCAAATATTAAAACTACAGAGATGAATACAGTTAAAAATATGACATTAATGGATAATACAGTAATTTACCTGTTTACAGTTTCCCGCTCTGATCAACAGATGTTCCAGTGACTTCAAATTACAACATAAAAACTTAAAGCTGAAGAATTCTTACTTAACCTAATGTTAAACTGATAAATCTATTTGTTACATTTATGCCATCCCTGGTGTACTGTCAGCTTTGGGAAAACCGCTGACCTCGATGCAACCAGAACCAACATTGTACAAACGAAAAGGACATTTACGCAGAACCGGGTGATTTACATTTTTAGTTGGAATTCGGTTGATTTAGCTGAATTGTTATGATGAGTTAATTTTATGGAGTTGTACTATAGTGTGCCCTAGTTTGGCAAATGAATGAATAAATATTGTTAAAGTAGGATTTAAGTAATTTGCTTGTAAAACAATAGAAAGCTGGCCTATATTCTCCACTGTTGCTGAGGGAGTGACTCACTTGAGCAACCTGCAGTTCTTAGAGAGGTTTTTACACAAAATCTGCTTCTTCTGCATTTATTCAAATGCATTTTTGAAAATACATCTCCCTGCAACATATTATGTGGCTGGAAACACCCACATAATAGCCAGAACAACCTAATAAAATTTGGAGTTGAGTGTTTCTCTTTCAGGAAATTTTCAGTCTGTGCATTGTGTTAAATCTTTTTGTGTCTCTCACTTGGTTGATATTTTCCACCCTCAAATCATCAGATTTTCTAGCTCCTTGCAGACTTACAAGGACAAAATGGGGCTCAGGAGCATACTTGCTTACGTTAATATATCTTTTAATCTTTCATCCTGTATTTCTTTAAAGCTTACCTCACCCCCGTATTCCCAAAATATGTGTGTGTAGCAAATCTTGTATTACTAATTTGCAATCTCCCTGCAAGTAATTTGACTTCCACCCATCTCGCTTCTCTTTCTGCCACGGGTTACAGCATGAGTCACTCCTCACGGTTCTTCAAATCAGATGCTTTCAATGTGCCTAACTTCAGCAGCAGCTGAATTAGAACAGGGTAACTCATCATAAAACAACATATTTTCTTGCATATTCACACAAATTGTGACTATTTTGCGACCTCCAAAGTATATCTGGTTTGGAGGACAGCAGGTTTATTCAAAGTTTACTAATTAATTAATGCATTTCACAGGATCTTCACTTAATAATGTAGCACATTTAATTGATTTTAATAAATCCCTTACCAAGTTGGCTATTTTGTCATATTCATTATTGCCATAATATTAAAGTCTGTGATTTGCACGTCTAGAATCCAAATTGAGATAATAGGGGTCTCTTAGGATATGTGCTGCATTCAACAATGCCAGGGCGGCTGGCACTCGCTCCTCGTAATGCGACATGGTGGCTCAGTAGTTGGCATTCTTGCCTTCAGCTAGAAAATTCTGGGTTTAACACTTGGTCCTGTTTTATTGTGGATAATTTGAATGAATATTCCTGCACACTACAGTCTGATTACTGTGTCTAAGATCAAAATGAATTAAATAAATCTGCAACATGAGGTACATGAATAAAGACATTGTGCAAAAAAGTAACAGTTTATCTATATTAGGTCTACAATTAATGTGCAGTAGTATGCAAAAGTCTTGAGCCACTCCTCATTTCTTCATCTGCAGTGATTTATTGAAAGGTTCAAATATACATGGAAGTACAGTATGGAAGGTCAGTATTTGAGATGACCACCTTCTTCATCACAGTCTCTCCTCTTATGCAAGCTTTCTTATGACATCTTCAAGTAGTTTTAACGAATAGTTTTCAAGCTTCTTAAAGGACATTCAAAGCTCTTCTTTGGATCTTGGTTGCCTTTAGTTTCATTTACTATCAAGATGATCCCACACTGCTTAAATAATGTTGAGGTCCGGGCTCTGGGGATGCCAGTCAGTGACTTATTATTATTATTATTATTTTTTTTTTTTCCTTTCTGCCTGTCCCGTTTGGCTCTTTTGCCATCAGAATTGTTGTCTAAAGGCAAAGAAAGATGCCCAACGGATTTACTTTACCAAATTGACCATCCCAGCCTTGCCGTAATGGTCCATTTGATTCACCTTTTAGTGTTTATTTTATTTTCACTTACTGAATACGGGACAGACTTGACTGGGGGAAAGAAGGGGAGAAAGAAAGAGGGAAAGAGAAACAGCTGAGAAGAGGGACGGGGGAGAAGGGCAAAAGACAAAAACCAACAGAATGGGCAGGAAAAAAAATGCATATATCGATCACCTGCTGAGAAAGAAAAAAGAAAACAAGCAGAAGAGAACAAGAGTAATAGAATAAACAACATCACAATGATATATGGGAATATGACAGTAAATACTAAATATTAAACATTATTGTGCAGCACATAAGATCAACAGAACACAGTGTGCTTTGAGGTAGGAGCCAAAAAGGGTGTAGTTTGTGGGTGTGATCACCCGTGTGTACACCTGTGAGCATGGACGCGCTTGTTTTTTTAAAAGGTTCCTTCATGTAATGATCTGCTAGAGGGTGTGGGGGGGGGGCCACAGCCCCGTCCTCCAGGGCATGAAGCAGGTATGGAGGAGATCAAGACTCCAGACATCCAGAGGCCCCCAGAACACAAGAGACCAAGGAAGACCAACAGAGGGGCAGCCGCGCCACTGTCCCAGAAAGAGCTGAGGAGAGTCCCAGATGAGGGCTCACTCAGCAGCCGCGGAGCAGAAGCCAGGGGGAGTTGCAGTGACGTGCCCGTGAGCTCCGCCGGCAGCCAGCCGTGCCTGAGTGACCGAGCCCCAGGCCGAGAGGCCGGGGGCACCCCACCTCCGAAGTGGCCCGAGCGAGCCCCAGGCTCCAGGCCCCGATAAGCAGCCGCCAAGGAGTGAGCCGGTGTGTACCTGGACGCCCATCCCCGGACACAAAGAACCATCAACGCACCGATGTCTGAGGGAGTCCGCCACTGGCAGGGGAAGTGGTGGTGGGTGGAGATAGGCCTCCAAACCTTGGAGGGCCTGAGATGTCCCCAGAGAGGTGGCGCCTGACACCCAACCTGACATATAGACACAGACATACAGGCACACACAGATACAAACATCCATTCCCACCCTCATGCTCTCATATGCACTTACTCCACACTCAACCAACGTGGAGACAGACATAAAGAGACGCTGTACTAGAGCTGGGCGATAGAACGATAATGATATGTATCGCGATATAACTTTTACTCGATAGAGAAATTAAGCTATCGCGATAGACCTCGCCGCTCTTGTCCTCAAAAAAAAAAAAAAAAAAAAAAAGGTCAGCCAATCCAAATTAAGTAGCGCAGAGCCGAACCAATCACAGCCGCAGCGTCACGTCGCGTGACTTGTTACGTACAGCACAAGTGCCAAGCCGCACGTGTGTTTGTTTGGGAAGCAGCCAGCGGGTAATGGAGCCAGCGCATAATGGAGGAAATGAGTGTGCCGACTAGAAAAATCAACCGAGCGTGACCGAAGAGAAAACAGATAATGGTTCCAACGCCGGAGAGATTGTCGAACGGAAGAGCCATAGAAGTTCCGTAGTGTGAAGGTATTTCGGCTATTTCAAGTCTGACAAAAAACAGAGTAGCGTGCACTGTAAATTGTGCCGAAAGCAAGTCTGGAAATACAATAAACTGGTGCATGCGTCACACTGTGCGCCATGTTATTGTTTCGGTGAAATTAACTTCTACAATACTGTTACTGTTAATTCTACTCTCTGCAGTGTTTAAATGCTTACATATACACACAGTTACTGTCCCTCCACACATACGACTCGGTTCTGCTTCTATGCCCCAGCTTTGTTTACTTTTTCCCACCGAGGCTTCTAGACTTCTGATTGGCCAACATTTCTGCACGGTTAGGAATCTAGCGCCACCTGCTGCTTTGGCATGTTCATAGCAGCGTTTTCCTTCATTTCTGCCTTTATGTGTGGACGGGATTATTTTTTAAAACGAAAACGGAAAATCTCCGTTTTCAAAAATACCCGTGTACGTGTGGACGTAGCCTCAGTCTCTGACTGGAAGCGCTAATTCATCATTCGGCTTTTGTCAGACTAAAGTAACTGTTAAAAGTGTTTGAAAAGCTAAGCTATACAACAAGGAGAGATTGAGAATTTCCTTTTAGTTCTCAGTTTATTTGATATTGACAAAAGTTAGTCAGTTTTGTCTGTTCTTCTGTAACACAAACTAAGATTTATTTTTAGAATTAATATTTTGTTTCTAAGTGGAATTGACAATTTAGTCTGTTTCGTTTGTTCTATTTTGAAACTTAAACGCTTTAGCGGCTGCCTTTTGTGTAGTTTGCAATATTTGCCTTTATCTATCTGAAAAAGTCTCATGTTCCTTAAGTACATCTACCCTGTTGAACTTATTATGGGAAATAAATATTTAAATAAAAACAAGCTGCTGATTATTTCACATTTTACTTGTGAGCAACGGCACATTTAAATCTTACAAATATAGTTATTTGGCTTATATCGTGATAGATATCGTTATCGCCTGAAATGAAAAAAACATATCGTGATATGAAAAAATCTCATATCGCCCAGCTCTACGCTGTACACACGATCACACTCCCCAAGCGTACTCTACAAACCGGGTCTAGGTACCCTTGCCCCTGGAGGGGGGAACTGCACCCAGACCCAGGTGGTGTTACCCTTTTCCCTGCGGTAGGGGGAGGCAGACCGCCCTGACTCCGCAGCAGCAGGGAGGCCCCACACTGCAGACCGCAGTCGGACGGCCAACTCCTCCTCCTAGCCCCCCCGCTCCAGCAGGTCGCAGAGAATGGGGGTGAGAGAAGACTCCAAACCTCCCTCCACCCGCTCATTGTAGTGTTGATGCATGTGTGTTCTAAGGTGCATTTAAAACCCAGGAGGGCATGGAGCTACCTGCCAGAGAGCAGCAGGTAAGCGCAGTCCCTCCTGCTAGCCCTCAATGTCTACGTGTATTTAAAATTGAGAGGTGGGCAACGACGCCAGGGGTGGGGTGTACACCCTGATGGTACTTTGGATTCCGTGTATCGTGCCCACCCCCAAGATCCTATATGTATGTGTAATGAGAGTGTGAGTAATGTGAATGTCTAAGTTGTGGGATAAAATTGAGGCAGAGGCAGCCAGAAGGGGACGGGGGGGGGTAGCCTCCTCTGCACCCTGGTGACATACCCCTATATCCAGGAATGTTTTTACTACATTGGCAGGGTGTTTGGGATCATTGTCATGTTGAAAAATGAAGGTGTTGCCAATCTGATGCTTTCCATATGGTACTGCATGATTCTTAAGAACATGACCATCAGATACTGTTCATGTGCAAGAACGTCTGGCTGCTTGGAAGTAAGAAATGAAAGGTGGTTTAAGGTTTTTGCGCAGTACTGTGAAAGCAAAATTACTGTGGGGCAAGATTGTTTTAAAGTAATACTGAAATACTGTACTCATTTATCTATAGACGCTTTCAAATGTGTCTGTTTTTCTATATTAAGTGCTGCCTTTGTCTTTTTGTCAGCTTTATTGTTTCATCTCTTTCGACCTCTCTACTTCCTCTGAACAGCTTTTTGATTGGTTTGTTCGCAGTGCATTATCAGAAGAGGAGAAGACGTCATTGCGTGCTGGTCTAATCACAAACTTCAACGAGCCTGTCAATCAGGTGAGCAGGGAAAATAAAGAGGGAGAGGGAAATAAACATGTTTGATCATTGTATACTGATGAATAAAACACTGATTTTGATTGAAGTGCTTTTATCAAAACCAGATAAGTTACAAAGGATCTGACTGACAGCATTAAGATTTTTTAGGCTGTCACAATGCGACTCCATAGAATGAGATTTGAAAGTGATGAAAGCTGCTAATTTTGCATACTGGTACTTAATTTGAAGTTTCTTGATAGACATTTTTTTGGGGGGCTGTGTGGGGAAGGTTACAACAAACAAATAATTCAGGAGTCAAGCAGCGTAATACATCTGTCCCAGGGGGTACGTGGAACTTGGCCCTAAATGATGGCCATCCATCTTGGTTTCTACAGGTTGTATGTCCCTGTGGGACAGCTCTCGAACATCAGGACTGATCGGGTCCATATGGCAAGCAATGAATACGATTTGGACACCATATGTCTCTCTAGTCACAGCCTCTCGTGGAGTCCAAATTTCATGAGGGTGCTTTATGCTTGTGCATGAGAGAGTGAGTGTAACTTGTGTACAAATTGACTTACTGATGCTTGTGAGGATGCAAGTTTAAATACTGAACTGTGTACTGCAAGACGTTCTGAGATAAATCTTTTATACAACCATAAGAACAAAAACTCACGCAAGGTTTTCACATTTAAAAAAAAAAAAAAAGAAGCTATTTGGAGTGTGTTCAAATAATATAAAGAGTTTTGATTTTTATCATAAAATGTCCATTAACTCTTGAGGTATAAAGTGTCTTTTTCATTTTGAGCTTGAAATTTATCTCGAAGTATTGAGTGTCTTACCGGCAGTTTGTGTTGGAGTAATGAGTAGACTTGAGCGATATTTGCTCAGCTGTTGGGCTCAGTGGAAAGCCAATTTAAAAAAAAAAAATATGAGAAGTGAAGCTGTTACCAGATCATGTGATGCACATTGCAGATATAGCTCAGGCACAAGCACTCTATTTTAAAAATCAACTTAATCCATGCAACTGATTCCCTATCTGTCACCAGATGCATGTACTATGTACACTGTGTTGACTGTAAAAAGTTTGATATTCTGTGTCCTATTTGTTCGAGCTACTTATTTTTAAAAGAGAACTACGTAATAAAATTCCCATCAAGTTTGCTCCACCTTCTGCTGTGTTTATGCTTTGCCCCTGGTCAACTTCTCTTTCCTGCATGTATTTTTTTTTTTTTTTTTTTTTCTCAACAGATAGCAACCCAGATCGCAGTACTGATAGCCAAGGTGGCCCGTCTGGACTGCCCCAGGCAATGGCCAGAGCTCATCCCCATTCTGCTCGAGTCTGTGAAGGGTCAGGATGGCCTGCAGCAGCACAGAGCGCTGTTAACCTTCTATCATGTCACCAAAACTCTAGCATCCAAACGACTGGCGCAGGACAGGCGGCTTTTTCAGGATGTAAGTCCACAATATTAGCTGGTCCAGTGTTGATACAAAATTCTATTACAACCTTTTTGTTCTCCATTGCTTCTTATTCTTATTCTTAGTGTTTTTTAGCTGTGTTTTGCTCTTTATACATCAGTTGTATATACCTGAATAAAAGGTTATGTTAGGTAAACAGTGAAACTTTCTGGATTTTTATACGTTGCAGGTTGCAGACTCCTGCTCTCTGCAATATAACTTTTTTTTCTTTGTTGCTATTTTTTTCCTCCTTCAGAAGATTTTGAAAATGAATAGATGAATACTAAGATTATCCTGAGACTTTTTAGGTTTTGTCTCTACGAGATGCTGTTTAGCTTCTGTTAGAAGCATGTTAAATACAAGATTTATAGCAAAAATATTCCCTTGTCATACATGACTCAAGCATGGTTGACTTGTTTAGAAATGGTTATCAGCGTTTCCGTGTCTTTGTTGATATTGCGTTGAGACAAATTAACTTTTGAGTAAGTATTTCTGGTGTTTCTGGTGAACACAGCGTACATTATACAATATTTTTCTTTCATGCTTGATTTAAATTTGAGTTTAAAAAAAAGGCCATTTGTGGAGAGAAAGATTTTAGAGGAATGAGATGATCAAGCAGAGGGAAGATGGAGACCAACAGAGGGTGAAAGGACATGAGAGCAGTGGCTGAGACCAAATAGTTGGATGCCAGGCAGAGGCGTCCTGTATGCCAAAATTTCTGCCCTTAGGCAACACAAGAAACAAAGGCAGCCTGAGCCCCCATTAAACAGCGCACTCATTTAATGATGCACTGATGACTTTGACACTGAATCTCCTCTCTTCCTCCTCTCCTCTTTTTTTCCTCTCCTCCTCCTCTCTTCTTCTAATAATCATGTGTATACTTTGTCATACAAACATTTTGCTTATGCTGTAATTATATTCTCGGATAGTAATTGGATAGTAATTCTAAGACTGGTAACGCTGCTGAAAGATTAAAAGTATCACTGTAGTGTTGGAGGGCCATTAGGGAGAGGACTAATTCAGAAATCGGGTTCGCCTTAGGACCTTACAGACCTATACTTAAAGGCACCTTAATAGTTTTTAATTTTTTTATGTTCTTTTTGATTCATGGGGTAGAAAATGCAAACGGCAAGGATGTACTAGTTTTTTTTACACAGATGTAGCACAACGAGGAATAAAAAGGGGGATAAGAAGGTAGACTACAATGCACCTGTCGACTGGAGTAGGTTGTTATATTTTTTGAATGTCTGTAACATTTGGAAACTGTGTATTGACGCTTTGATGCGATTTACCTGTTGTGCATTCACAGAATGTAATGAAACTGTAAAAACCCATATAAACAATAGCGTATTAGTCTACTGAAACACCAAGACTGAGGAAGTCATGAGAACAATATGAAGTTGTTTTCTGAACTTGGCTCATCACTTTTAGGCTCCATGGGTTGGATTAGTCTGGGATCTGAGGAATGGAAAACGACAAGCTGTAGAGAAATCTCTCCAAAGAAGAAACTTGCCAATCTTGCGGTTTCTCTAAAGAATATATCAAAGCCTATGCTGTGCTGTCAAAGTAGGGATTTCTCTTTGAACAGCCGAACATCAACTTAACCACTGATTCTCAGATTTTTCCCACTTGACTCTTGAGTGTTACCAAGAGCGCAAAGTTCCTCTGGCTAGAAGTTGCTTGCTTTCCTTGTTTGATATATGGTGTTCACAATTTTCCACAGAGTAATTTTAATGTGGGTTTGTTGTTTATCTTAATCAAATAGCAAAGACTTGACTGTTATCCCACTGCAATGTTATTGTCAATTTTGAATGAGATTTAATGGTTAGAATCCCCCCCCCCCCCCCCCCCCCACACACACACACACACACACACACACACACACACACACACTCACTTACTCTCTTCCTTTGGCAGATTTGTTGGATGTTCTAAGCAGACATTGTCACACTTGGCTGATAGAACTGAGTGCTTTTTATCTACCTTTGATGATCTTGTTTCGCTATCATGGAGGGCGAAAGTGTAATTGGTTTGAGCCCAAATAATACTGAGACTATAATTGGAAGTTCATTTGGAGCTAAATTAGACCTGTTATTCACAGGTCCATCTAGGGCTGCTCAATTAATCGAATTTTAATCACGATTATGATCTGGGCTTTCAACGATCATTAAAAATGACTGAGCCGATTATTAGCCCCTCCCTCATTTATCCGCGACACCTTAAAGGCCGGTCCGTGAAAATATTGTCGGGCATAAACCGTCCGTGGCGCAAAAAAGGTTGGAGACCGCTGATTAAGAGGACCCGAGGGAAGCTCGGAAAGCTAAGCAGAAGTTATTTGGAGAGTGACTGCCGTTGGTTGAAAAGAGTTAAAAAAAAAAAAAAAACTTCAGTGGTGTTGCACACCATTTTACATTATTTTTTTAAAGTCATTGTTAACCCTTTAAAGCCGGTCAGAGCAGCACGCTCCGTTTTGTGTAACTTTTTTTAAAATCCCTGTAGAACCTGAACCGTGTAAGCTAGCGCAATAATTTGTTTTGCATATGAAACCGGAGGAGTTGTACTTACATCTGATGCCATCAGCTTGTCCTCGGTCACGGTTTCGTTCCACATATAGCTTTGCAAAAATTGCATAAAAAGCGCTTGCAGGAACAAAAACATAATATTCCAGAAACACGCTTTGCCGTTCCTATCAGCTGTTCGTAACACTTCCCACAGTGAAATGATGCACATGCTGTTTTCTTTGCAAATTTGCATCATAGGATTGTTTTTTGTTTTTCCTGCAGTATATAAAAATTGCTGTATCTCCAAAATAAAACTATGAAGACACTCAAAATAAATTTCCTGTGGTGGGAAACTATTTTTTGCAACTTTATTGTATTTAAAGTTTTGAGGGATAAACCTCTTAAACTTCTCCAAGTAGAAATATATGTAAACAAAACAAAAGCGATTTTCAATTTTTTTTGTAGTTTATTGCACTTTTTTGCAATTTATGTAATTACTATGCACTTAATGCATACATATTATTAAAATATGGGCTATAACAGTTGTATTGATGTATAGCAACTTGAAATGCTCCCACAAATGGCACTACAGCATGTACAAAAAATAAATAAAAATAATATAAGCTCTGGTGGACTTGGTTCTATAGTAGGTCTTAAAGGGTTAAATAAATATCGTCAAATAATCGTGATTATCATTTTTGCCATAATCGAGCAGCCCTAGGTCCATCTTTCCTTCCTGTTTGTTTGAGTGTATCACCAGCAATTGAGTTTCTGATGTTCCATGTAGGGACACGCCGATTTAATAGCCGCTCGCCAACACCGACCTTGTTGTCACCATATCAACAAATAAAATGACATTTTCTGATGTCAGTGGCTGATGTTTACCTGTGGTCACATTAATTTACTGGCAAAGTGATCCAAGATGGTGTGCTGAAGGGAAATTTTTAATGTTAATAAACTAATAAACAATAAAAACAGGTAAATAAAAACAAAAGTAGGTTCTTGTACAAAGCTACACTCATATTAGCCCAGAATTTCTTGCGCATTTATGTTGAGTGAAATGACCTCAAATGCTTTCGAGACCCAGATTAACCCAGGTGTGCCTGACCAAAATGTTAATGTGTATGTTGGCAGCTGGCATCGGGCATCTACAGCTTTGCATGCTCCCTGTGGAGCCATCACACAGACTGCTTCCTCCAGCAGATCTACGCCAGAGATGAGGCTGCGGCACTCAGCTCGCTGGAGAGGACACTACTCTCTCTTAAAGGTAGCAACACTTGCACAGACACATGCACGCATGCCACAAACCTGCATTATCATGCAAAGACATGCAATCACCTATTAGCACAACATGGTAATCTAATCGTCATGATCCCACCATTTGATTAAAAACATAGATAATTGAACATGCAAACATGGAAGTATTAATATATGCAGCTACTTAGTGAAACACTAATTATGAGGAGATGTTGAATATAGTTAATTTTTAATTAGTGAAAATCCTGCATAGTGATGTTTTTTGTGCTCCTTTTAGTGCTTCGCAAACTGACAGTCCATGGATTTCAAGAGCCACAACAGAATATGGAAGTAATGGTGAGTCTCAAGTTATTTCAGCTGTGGCTGCTTTAGTACCTCTCATATTTGGGAAAAGCTGATATTTTTCTGTTGGTGTTTTGGGTCAAAAACGACTCCAATCACAGCGTGCAAAATATGGATGGCCACGATGATTGAAAGTGCCTTGAGCCTTGTCTCGGTTCAAAGAGTCCGGAGCTCTTCTCTCACTTCTAGTGTGAAGAAAGTTTGACTCCATGAAACTGTTAATTCAATTTAGTTTAAATCTGGTTTAAAAAAAATCTTTAGCATGTGCCTGGATAGGGCTTTGGTTTCCTCATGGCTCAGAGTTAATGGAATCATTTGCACAAACTGTCCCAGTTCTTTGAACTCCAGTTTCATATTCTGAGTATCTCCTGTTTGGTGAAAGAATAATAATGAATGCTGAACAAGAATAATTGATAAACCATGTTCCTGGTTATTTTTTGAAGGATTAAGGCTTTTTGAATTTGATTTTAGCCAAGAAAATTCATGCTTGGAATTTTAATGTATTTTAAGTACCAAAATAAAATGGAAAACATTTTGGTGCATTTACCTGTTCTGTACCTAAACGAATTGTATCTTGAGCACATTGTACAGTCCTATAATGCTGCTAACTATACTGACGATAATTATTTTTTTATCACTTAGGACTAAATTATCTACTAATGCAGTGAAAAAATAGATATAAACCTTTTAGGCTTACTGATTTAAAGCTTTCAGGTGCTACTTAACATTCAGTGAAGGTAAGTGCTCTTGAGGGTCTGAAAAAAAATTACCTGAAATCGCTATACTGTATATGTAGGCAAGTGAAAAGAACATAAATGAATTCCATGTAAAACTGTGATGAGCAGTATTTCTTATTTTCCTGGATTTATGCTTTTTTCACCTAAAGGATGCCAGCACTGGTATAACCTGTGGGCTGAAATATATAACAATATAGCCTCGGACAGATGTGACCTCATCAGATTTTTCATTAAAAAAACAACAACAACAAAACTTCTCAGTTTTTGTTTATCTTCTGTGAATTTTAACTCATAGTAAAATGTACATTTGTTACATAGTCATACACACAGTGTGATTAAATTGACAGATCCCAAACTGTTGTATTTTTGTTCTCTGGTCTTTTTTTGAAAGCACTGAGTAATCACCTATGGTACAGGCTGGAAAATGTTAGTGAACCTCTGTGTTAATGACTTCCCCAAAAGCTATTTGGAGTCAGGGTTTCCAATTAAGTAGATTAGATTGGAGGTGCGGGTCGTATGTTGTTGCACTCTGTGAAAGTAAAGGCAGTCAGTAACAACTTTGACATTAAAGATATGCTTGAAGCTATCCAGAATTGCTGGCTATTAGTAATTTATGATATACATATATATAGGTTCTGTCAATCTATTAAAGCCAGAACAACTGAAAATTAAAAATAAATGTTAGTTGCCAAAGGGGAATTCAGTTTGTCCTTTTGTCTTTGATACAATGTAAGTCGTCACAAAAGGTCAACGAGTCATTAACATTAAAAATGTGGTCTGTTGTTGCTGTGCCGTTTCTGTCTTTGTGCTTCTGCTGTTATGTTTCTGTCATTTCTGATTTTTATTGCTTTATTTGTTTTTTCCTGCTTTTTTATGCTTGTAGATGGCAAGGACATTTTTATGACAGAAAAAAATGTTTACTGCGCCCTGTTTCTCCACTAATGAGACGACAGCTTAGCCTCCAGGCTGAAGGTTATAAGATGGTCACAATATTTTCATTAAACGGATGTTTGCCTCATGCTTTCACTGGTTATTCCAGCTCATTGTAGTGTTTTAAAGTAAATATTTCATATTTAATTTACATTGTTGCTTTTCTTAGTAATTACTACTTTAATAGCTGTTTTCATTCTCCTGGTGCTGAATAAACACAGGAATATGCCTACCTTGAATCTACTTAGGCAACCATGTTTTAATATAACTCACTATGTTAAAATCAAGTTCTTTAAAAATATTAATATTAGGCTCCAAGTGTGCACTGGAAGAAGTTCTGTAATCTTTTAAAAATAATTAGGCGTTGAAGGTTCTCACAGAAACAAGTAAACAACATAATGCCATTATGACTATGCACAGAGCAACTATCTTAAACTGTTTAATGCTGTATTTACACTTGGAAAAACAGTGGTTCGAACCTGACATGACAAAAAGGATTGCCATTGTGTGCAATGATCTTGTTGCCTTTCAAATGATTGCTGAAAAGATGGGGACCAGGTCTGCAACTACTCACAGTGAGGTGCAGTCTTGCGATTGAATGGGGTCAAATTTGCAATCTGCTTGTGATAAGTAAAATTGGCAAAATCCTTTGTAAACGTGTTGCCGTCTACATACGCAGAAGTTCACATTAACTACCACATTAATTACTTACATTCAGAGTCCAGCCAGAGTCTTGTAGATCTCAAAGAGAATTCCCTCCTCTGATAGGGATGTAGCTGCTGTGGGTGGAGATTGATCTACAGAATGATATGGGCACTCAGCAGTCTTACTTTTACAGTATATAGGAATATAATCGGAAAACAACCAGTTAGCAACCATTTGAGTCGACTCCCCTGTTGCACAGAGATGCGTCATAGCCAAGTTGTGCTTATTGGAGCAGACTGTCTCACATTGATTGCAATGTGTTGGCAATGGCAATTATTTGAAAAGCTGTCTGAGAGTGATTGCAGTGAGTCTGAGTCAGACCCTTGATTGTTTGGAGACAAAGGAAAAAGTTTCCTTTTTCCAAAATTTTATTCCTTTCTTTTTATTGGACATAACTTAAAGTTAATGTTGGGGGAAAAGAGCTGATTCAGAGTGGGTAATGTCTCTTAAATCAATTTAAAAAAACACTTAATAAGAAATTACCTTTTTTTCTGAATAGAAAACTTATAGTTATTCACTCTTTTGCCACGTGTTAAACTTTTTAAACCTCAGCTCAAAAGACTGATGGGCAATTGTCACTACCACGCGGGCGGGCGGCATGGACACGCAAGTTTGTGAGTGTGATAACTCAAGAATAAGTGCACTGAGGAGTTTCAATTGATGTCATAGGTGTGTCTATTAGAAGGCTGAGGGGTAGCACTGGCAGTTGCCAGTATTTTTTAAATTGTATCTAGTAACAGGAGTCTAATTTAAATTGTTTTGAATGTTTTTAGCTACTGCTCCGTGTTTTTTATTGAAGTTTGTCAGAGAGTTGTGATGGTTTATGGATGTGTCATGCTTATGTGTTGATTAGTTCTTTAAGAATTTGATGAGTTGTCACCTCTCATTTTGCTCTTCCTTTGATGATGGGTGTGATGATGAAGAAAACCCTTTTAATTCATACTGCATGATCTAATTTCCAGTTCCCTTTCAAGGTCATGTTTCTGTCAGGAACTGAAATGAAGTGTCTGTAGGTTACTGGGTTGCTTGAGTTGCTTCATTGATTTTGATAGCTGATGTGTGTCAAATGTTCTATAACAAAATAATAAGAATCATGCTATAAGATGAGCCTGATATTATGTGTATAAAGGACACCTTTTATATGCTATAACTTATGTTGATTGAGCACCTTTTCACATAATAATAAATCTGTAACCCTTGAAAATTTCTAGTTTTCTTTCAGATTTTAAGTCATCAGTAACAGATAAACTAATGCTGCTCGTTCCTGTCAGTCTACATTCTAGACATTTAATTTGTACTGTTTTGCTCAGGCATTATTATTACCCAACAATAGCTATGAACCAAAAAAGACTTCTTTTTTTTTTAAATATGTTGTGACACTCGGTTTTAACTAGGTCCTCTTCTTATGAAGTTATGAGGGCTCAAAAATACTGAAAAAATAAAAAAATGAAATAAAGCAAAAATTCAACCCATTCATAGCTTGATGTTATAATTCTGCATTGTTTTATTAAATATACAAAAGTTGGTATAAAAAAAACAAAATAAAACAGTTAGCCACTTATGAAGTGGTCAGGAACTGACTGACTTTACATAGAATGATCCTAAAAGGCTTGGTTAGTTGGTCTTGCTGTAGTGCTCACTGAATATAGAGACTAATTTCTTTGTTCTCCTCATACAATAGTGTGGATTTGTTTTTGCTTCCAAGGAACAAAACGAAGTGGTGTTGAGCAATAGTTCTGCAGGCTTTGTGAAGGTCTTTGAAAGTTTTTCTTTGGACACTTTCTTTTTTGGTCATTTTCAGTCCAGTTCAGTCCAGTCCTTGTACCTGACCATTTTCAGAGGAGGTATTTTTGTTAAAGCCACTTAACGCTGACCTCTGAATCATTCAAGCTTTAAAAAACACCTAATTCAAGGGATCAACTAGTGTTGTGCTATACGAATAAATTTGATTTGATTTGTGTCTACACATGACAGATAGGATAGCGAAGAACAAAATTTAAATTGTGTCTTTTACTGAAAGCACATAATTTGTTTCCATTTATTTAGTTCAGTGCATAAAACACCCCACCAAAGATGACAAACTAATATTTTTGCACCAATAAGGTGATTCCCAAAGAGCAATTAGCTGAAAACATGATATATCATGGCATGGTGTGCAGTGCCCTAAAAACAAACAAACAAAAAACTGGTTCAAGTGGATGATAAAAGAAGTGAGAAATGGATCTGACCTTTCAGCTGATCCATCTACTGTTCACTGAAGCTTCAACAAAAATGGTCTCAGTTGAGGGGTGATAATCAAGAAGCCATTTGAAAGGAAGGGAAATAGGAAGAAAAGGTTTGAGGTATGACAAATTACACAAGAACTATACTGAAAATGAGTTCTAACTGGCAACAGGTCTTATGGAGTGATAAATGCGAACTTGAATTTTCTTTAGTTTAGATTGATGTCAGTATCTACAGGGGAGACCGAGAGAGGTACAGCACTGAGTGTGTACAGTAAAACACAGTGGAGGCTTTGTGGAGGATCCACCATCAAATACTGTCTGGAAAATGTTGTTGGTAGGCAATAGCTTCATTCTTCAGCATGGGGGTTATCCTAAACACACTGCCAGTGTAGTAAAAGCATATCTGCATAAGGTTAGTGGTTCGATGGCTGGTTGCTCCAGTCGATAAGTATCCTTGGTTGAGATACTGGACCCAAGTTGCTCTCCAATCTGTTCATTGGAGTGTGTGGAGTGTTAGATAGAAAACTCTTGGG
This sequence comes from Copadichromis virginalis, assembly GCF_057382275.1. Lineage (NCBI taxonomy): Eukaryota > Metazoa > Chordata > Actinopteri > Cichliformes > Cichlidae > Copadichromis > Copadichromis virginalis. The sequence goes on from NC_140629.1 coordinate 26,994,074, forward strand.
TAGAAAAGGATTGCAAAAAGTGCAGGCTAGAGCTG